>NC_071090.1:88483161-89093439 GCF_027358695.1 Spea bombifrons | reverse complement strand
GATTTTTTTAATGACAGGCACTTAAATTAGCAACCTAATAACAGCTTAATATCTGTATTGGACTATTAGTGCACATGAACTTAAGGACTGATTAAGGTTTGAGTCTTTAGAGCAGACTAGATGAGCCTAATAGTTTTTATCAGCTGTCAATTTCTATGTTTCTAAGGCAGGGAACAGCGTGATATGCTTGGATTGTGGGAAAAAACCCCATCATGCTAACAGGCTGAATGTGGTGGGAAATGCAAAGATTCGTAGGAGACATAAGTTGTATGTCATTTTCTTTTTTTTAGAATAGCCAATTAATTTTTGCATGTTATCATTTCAGTCAGTCGGTTATATATAACACTGCAGAATCATTTCATGTAGAGTTGCCTCTATTTAAAGCCATGATTAATAACCCCCCCTTGTATATATTAACCCCTTAAGAGCTGCACAGTCTAATTGCACTCATAAATTTGTAAGTGATTACACAGAAACGGGAAGTTTAGTTAATGGAACAGTTATCAAATTTTCTACATCAGTAAACATCTTAATTATTTTAATGATAACGCTGCTTGAACTGGAAGTCATCTTAATGTATGCTGACATTGTCTTAATAAATAGTGACTAATATCGAATTACGTGTGATGATCTATCTGTTTAACATTTGTCTGAATTAAGTGATAGTAGGGCTTTTGTTGCGCTTCTGTCTTGTATTGTACCATTTGCATATAATGGAAAGCTTTAACTGAGGTATTGCATGCATTATTCAAATTAAGAAATGCCTTTTTGTTAACAATGAGCAAACTGGATATAACGATATTAGCCCTAGTGAAAACAGTCTTTATTTGAAATTGGGATGACACACACCAAAAATGCAATGCTTTTGAGGCTAAGGTGTTCAGATGTTATCAGATGTAAATGTTATGGGGCTACACCAGGTGGTTTTTCAGGCGGTCATTTCAGGACAACCTAGCAAGACCTGCAACTTAATGACTATCCTTAATGACACAATGAGATCCCTGTGTAGACAGCATGCGTCAGACCTCGCTGTGCATGGGACCCCTTAAACACAAAGTAGGCCGCATCAGAGCCCAAGATTGGGTGACCTGGTACCTTTTGTTACAGAAAATCATATGGTGTTTCTCGGGTGAAGTATATAAAACAAACTGAAACTGAATTATGCCATGGTTGCTTTTCAATAAGATAGAGCATAGAGTGTATGTAGTCTGGTCTTCAGAGTAAAGTCCAGAAGAAAGTGTGAGCACAGAAGAACTAGTTGGGATACAGAGTTGTAAAGGAAATAAGTACTTAATTGCAGCAGGGTCATAAAAAAATACACAAGAATAATGGTAGATTTTTGATGTTCGTAGGGGTAGTAAGAGGAGTATGCATGGAGCGCAAAAGAATGTTTTAGTTTTTTTTTTTTAAACCAACAGATAAGCATTGGAGAGCACTTGATTGTGTGTAGATAATATAGATTATCAACACTAGTATTTAGAGTAGCTATAGCAGGCAACAAAATAGATTAATACTTCTTATGAAGTGGAAATTATGCAAGATTAAGGATATTTTTATCATGTTTAAAAGAATGTTGCTGAGACTTACACAGCATGGAATTAGTAATAAAGGGATAAATAAAAGGGAAAATTGGATGAAATGTAATTAATGACTTCACAATGGTCTTTCCAAAAATGGTCAACAGTTTCAAGAACATTCTATTCTCCTATAATCTTTGATAATATTGGTGTGAACTGGTTTATCGGTGAATATTGGTGTCTATTGATTATATGAGAAGGTGCTCACATCCATTTTCCAGTACACAAAAATGGGACATGATTTGGAATGCATTAAAATTGAGTGGAAGGAGCAGCTTCCCAAATATTGGCACACAGAAGACAAAACTGGTGCTACAGTAGCATGCTAGAGTCTAGCCATGGGCTTCAGATCTGATGAATATTAATAAAACAGTGATTCAGGAGCAAAGGAACACAAAAACGCATTACAGAGTATAATGAGTGTATCTAAAATGAAGTAGGTTTATGGTAATGAAACACATTTAGAAATCCAGAGTGTGCTCTTTAACATAAGCACCATATTTCTTACAGTCAAACGAAAATGGAGGGGCTAGAACCTCATGCAAGCAAGCAAAAGACAGTAAATGGCAAGATACACATCTAAAGTACCAACAGTTTACTTTTATAAGAAGGCAAAATAATAGCGCAAAATAATAATAACATTTATTGAGACAGTATTTTTGTCGACCAAGACAATGAGAATTCAGTACTTTAATTGCCAATCTGGGCCTCACATCGAGATCAGAGCGAGGAGCAATCGGAAAAAACAAAATGTTAACTGCTCTTGATCCTGCATGTGAAATGAATACTTTAGAACAGTGGTGTGACTGCTACTGTATCTTTATCAAGTAATATTCTTTTTTTCCAGATCCTTAGGGTGCTACTATAATGAGGATGCATACATTTTTTCTACTGTGGTCAGACAGATATAAAAAAACACATTAAAAGTCATGGCTGGCCAGCCCCTCATTAGTCCCTGTGATAACCTGCTGACTTCCAATGTCATATGCTGACCTCCTGCTGACTGTCCTTCGAAATATTCCAGCTTTATTGTGCAATGCAAAAGTGCCTCTGAATATTAAATGTAGAATTAGTTGTGATATAAGAAAATATATCTTAGCTTGCCGCATCAAGGACAGGTTGTTCGCTTTAGCATTGGGACTGACTAAAGCAATTATATGTGCCTCCCTTATTAACCCATCTGTAGCCACACCATATTGAACTTTAATATTTCCTAAAAAGGCATTGTAAGCAGAGCAGGGATTGCAAATTGCTATGAATTTGCACCCCTTAAATGACACAAATGTCATCTTACGGACTTTAACGGATCTGATAGTTAAGTCCCTTTACATGTATGTTGTGACCCACTTGTAAAGATGTAATGCAAATCTGCAGGATCTCTGCATCTATATTTGCCCCACAAACAAGGCATTTTATTGTTATTATTATTATTTTAATATTTGAAAGAATGCATTTTCAAAGTACACATTTTTTTACAGAGGAAAGTCAAGGGAAGGGACTTCAGTTAGGAAACACATGGAAACAGTCCTGGGATTGGGGAGCATGTCCAGGTACTTAAGTGTCCCAGGACATGTCCTGCAAAATCGGCAGTTGTAGATGTTAGGTGCAGGGCTGGTTGGGAAAATCAAGGATCTCCCTCTAACTGTTCCAGAATTAAGGGAGTGTGAGGTCTGTCCATCATTCCCTAACACTGTGTGCCGGCGATTGATGCTGAGCGCCAGAATATATTATTATATGCCGGCACTCAGTATGGATGTCGCCCACACAGTTAGGGAGTGCTGAAGCAAAGGCTTGAATAAATAGATTGGGAAGAAAGGTAAAAAATGTGGAGAAAAGGGCGAGCAGAGGGAGAAAGGTAAGAGATTGGGTAGAAAGGGGGGAAGTAGAGGGAGAAAGGTAAGAGATTGGGGAGAAAAGAGTGGTAGGTGCTAGGGAGAAAAAGGGAGAGCTAAAGAGAAATGAGGGAGCAAATGGGGGGAAGAGATAAAAAGAAAGGAGAGAGACAGTGAGGAATGGAGGATATAATAAGAAACAAGGGAGATGGAGATAAAGGGGAGATAATGAGAAAGGGGGTAAGAAAGGGGATAAATAAAGAGAAATACGAGAGATACAGAAAAGGGGAGGGGTAATGAGAAAGGGGAGTGTGTTTCTATTTTGGAAGTGCGTGTATCTTAGGGCAAGTGTGTCTCAGGGCAAGTAAGCATGTAGCTGCAAGGGCAAGTGTGAGCCAGTATGTTTGTGTGTAACGGCAAGTGTGAATGCATATACCGTATTTGCTCGATTATAAGACGACCCCGATTATAAGACGACCCCCCAAAATCTGAATATTAATTTAGGAAAAAAAGAAAAAGCCTGATTATAAGACTACCCTATAGGAAAAAAGTTTTACTAGTAAATAAATAATAATTCATGTAAACTATTTGTTTGTTTTTAATTTCCTTTTATTTACCAACCTGCCCTCCAGTTATGCATATCTGCCCCCAGGCATGCCTTATACCCTCCTATATGCCACTCTGTCCCATGATATGCCTTTTAACCCCCTATATGCCACTCTGGCATATAGGGGTTTAAAAGGCATATCATGGGACAGAGTGGCATATATGGGGACACTTACATACTCAGACACTAATACACCCACCCAGACACTTACCTACCCACTGAGACACTTACACTTACCTACCCACTGAGACACTTACACTTACCTACCCACTGAGACATTTACACTTCCCTACCCACCCAGACACTTACCTACCCACCCAGACACTTACCTACCCACTGAGACACTTACACTTACCTGCCCACCCAGACACTTACCTACCCACTGAGACACTTACACTTCCCTACCCACCCAGACACTTCCCTACCCACCCAGACACTTCCCTACCCACTGAGACACTTACTGAGACACTTACACTTACCTACCCACCCAGACACTTACACTTACCTACCCACCTAGACACTTACCTACCCACTCAGGCACTTCACTCACCGCAATGCCTCAGCAGGCGCTTGCTGCAGCTCCCACGGGATTACAGCATGACGCTATGTGACCCCGCTAGGCCCCGCCTCCTCCAGAAAATTGAAGAGGTCTTCTTTGGGACAGTGCAGTACCGCCGGGTTCCGGTCCTGCTTCTGGAGGAATCTCCCCAACCGGCTCTGCTTCCCCACAGTGGGCGGGCTATCCCGGGAGCAGGAAGGTACGCGCTTATGCAACCTCGGCTGCTGCCGGCACTTTCGCCGGCGCTCGGTGATAGACGCCGGCAGCTGCTGAGGTTACCATACCTGAGGATCCAGGTCCCCTGCAGCGATGCGGGGGATCTGGATCTTAGTCTAATAGTCAGACCTCATTTGAGGTCTGATTAGAAGACGACCCCGATTACAAGACGAGGGGTATTTTTCAGAGCATTTGCTCTGAAAAAAACCTCGTCTTATAATCGAGCAAATACGGTATATATGTATGTGTGTATGAGCAGGCGTTTGTAAGGAAAGTGTATATACTGTATATGTGTATGGACAGGCGTTTATAAGGGCAATGTATGCGTATGTGTGGATTTTGACAGTCTATCCATACTATTACTGTTTTGTGCCTAAAGAGAATAGAATGATTCACTGTAACACTCTTTTAAACCAGTAGCACTATTCAGCACTGTTTTAAATTAAAAAAAACACAATTCATAGTGTCTTTGGCTGAGTCCAGCAACTGTGAAAATGCTAGCTATGGACCATGTCTGTGCCTATCCTTGGTTAAAATAAGTGTGTCAGTATACAGCGTTAGAGTAAGTGTGTTGGGGTGTCAGTATTAGACTGCATGGCGTGTCCACGAACAGTGTGTGTATTTGCATATAGTGTTTAAGTGTATGCGCCCGGGAGGTGGTGCAGAGAGCAGAGCACTGTGCAGTGAAGAATTTGTACAGAGTATGGAGCAAAGCAATTATTTCCTGTGCCAGGCTGTGATGCACCCTGTGCACCTGGCTCACCTGCCCTGTATAAAAAAAATTGCTCTGCATCCTTCCCCATATAGCTTCTCCACTAAAATGAAGGAGACTAAAATGAAGTTAAATCCAGGAGCATATTGGGTATGTTAGTGTTGACATGTGCTTGATTATGTTAATGTATGGGTATGTTAGTGTGTGTCTGTGTATATTATGTGTGTGTTTTTGAGTATGTAGGTATGTAAGTGTGTTTGTATGTAAGTGTGGGTGTCAGATGCCTTAGTGCCTTTAATACTTTGAAGTAGTATCTGTGGCCATTTTCAACAAGTTCATCTGTGTCTGTAAGTTAATGTTGCTGCTGCAAGCACCTGTGTTATTGTATTTAATTAAATTAGTATAGTGCCAATCCTATTGTAATATGTAATAAGTTATATTAATTAGTGATATTCTGGGATTTAATGCTCTTGTAATGGTCCTGGTTAATTTCCAGGTTGTTCTTTGGATATGCCCTCATGCCGATTGTACTCCCTCCCACATTGATTTATTTTTTGTCATTTGTAATTATAGGTGTTAAGTATACCTTACACATTATATATATAGAGTATTTGACTCTTTGTAAAAAAGGAGTCTTCCTTGGCCTGTGCCTGCCCCTTGATGGCTCATTAGCATGTTTAGCACAGACAGGTGCCTGAAGAGTTCATGGCAATGGCAAGTCCCGGCAGTGTTTCATGGCAAGCCAGTATGTGAACTTGGTGATATAATCAGAACTATAAAAACTCGGTGGAGCTAAATTATGCTAATAGTGTGGGTTGGGCAGAGTGGGCAGAGCTTTGGAGCAGCGGGGGTGGTACATTTTTAAGTAAGTGTTCGATAGTTGTGCCGCAAGGTGCAATTATTGGCAGCTATTTTAATTATGTATATTGAGAGGAAGGACCTGTTACTAGTGGGGTACCTCAGGGATCAGTATTGGGACCCGTACGTTTTAAGGTTGTTATTAGTGATATTATAGAAGGTCTTAATGGTATGGTATGTCTTGTTACAGATGATACAGAATTCTGCAACAGGGTAAATATTCCTGGTGGAAAAAGTCTCATCATAAAAGGTGGAGGCTAATACAGTGATGAAATTAAAACATGCATGGGATAGGCATAGGGTTGCCTAAGTCTCTACATCATAAAAAATGGGTAGGCTAGATGGGCGGAGCAGTTCTATGTTTCTATCGTTCTTTAGCATAACTACATTTATCGTTGAAGCTGTCGATAACTTTTAAATATATATTGGATATACTGGTAATTGTCTGGAGATATTTGATTTAAACGTAAGGCATTATTTCAACTTTGTGTGTCTTCTACGGAGAAGCATGGGTAAAAATTGATGTTATGGACAAGCTACCATTTAGCCATGATTAATTCTTTTCACTTCACTTTGCCCCTAAAATGCTTTTCCCTTCGGTACTGTTACAACAGAATACTATTCAATGCTAAAAGTTTACAATTTCTTGGCATAATGGATTAAGGGGCAATAAGCAGGTTATAATTGAATGTCACAAGTCAATTCAATATTTTGAGATGCAGTTAACCCAAGTGGTAGTTTTGTGAGATCTGTTGAATAAAACAAAACTGTGGCTATGGGGAAAGGTTCACTTTTATAGAACCAGCTTTAATCAGTTACTATACATTATACTGAACCTCTAACATCTGCTTCTGTTATTTATTATTTTTATCACCTATTATGCTCCTGGGAATGGAGAATAACCAGGTCCTTTTGTGAACTGCCAATGCAAAGTGTAAACCACAGCTGGAGCTCTAAATATATGCCTGAGACTACAAATAAACAGCAAAAGACACATTGTGAATGGACTCTACAGCGAATAATCCCTCAGTTGGTGACTGCCTTCAACAAAATATAATGTGAATATGAATAAAACATCATGGGTGACTTCCAGCCAAAGCCATGCCTTCCATAAAAAAGGGAATTGTGAAATGTCAAAAAATTCAAGCAATGTGTTTGAAGTCTATTTTTGAGACAATCTGTTTTTTAACATTTCTAGAAAACATTTGTTTTAATCCTTTTGAGGTTTTAAAATCTATTTTGATTCACAAAGTACAGATGGAAATTGATAGATTTTCTTTAGTGCCAGCCGTTTATTTTCCTTTTATAAATAAGTCCTAGAGATGAGAAGGGCACCTTTCGTTTTTGTAACTTGTTAAGTATTTTTGTCTGTAAAAATGGCAGTTTAGAGTCTGGTTTAATTTCTTATCACCACATCTGGGGCTTTTTGTTAGCATTTTATAAGCAAAAATCTGCACTGCTCCTTTACTAACACAAATGCTAGAATAGCAGGGAGGACAAAGACTTGTGGCTTTAAGAGAAGCCATTGAAATGCACTAATGACATAATATTGCAATTGTGTAAGGACATAGTTAAAATCTGCATCAGAGATGCTTACAGAAATATCTTATCCTTACAATTATCTTATATGGATACCTAAAAAAATAACAGATCGATGCAAACAAAATGTATTAGATCCATGAAGAAACACCTTTACTACGTTTGCAATCTCTCGAAGAACAATCATCTCAACAGAACATAAACCATTTTGTGCTATTTCTCAACTGATATTGAAGATTACGAATGCAGTCTATAAACATACAAAAGACTCAATACACAGCACCCCCCAAAATTAAACTAAATAGCTGTTAACATAGTTACCTCTCAACTGTTGGAAGCAAGAGGCACCATCCCCCGGGTCTGAGGAATGTCTTAATGTGCCATTACTAGGTTTGGATCTTTCATATTCTCTGTCAGCGAGCATGGTCTGCTCACTCTCCTCTGAATGGTCCATATGTGAAGAAAGGGACTGTGGGAATCCAAACATCAGCAGGGATGAGAAGAATAGTAAGGCACCGCAGAGAAGAAACCCAGCCCACCACGCCCCAATCCATCGTGGATCCTCAGGAGTGATTTCCAATTTGCCTACGTCAGTGGAGATTTAAGCAGAGTTGAGGTGTAAAATGATAGAGAAACACACACTTTTCCAATTGAATCCTTTCTTATAGTGTGCAAAGTCATTCAGAAATGAGTGTTTTTGTTTTTTAAATGGATGTTTTTGCGAGAATAATGTACGACCAGACCCCGGCGACACCACACCTACTCTAAATGTACCTGTTGCAGTAAAACAAAGATTTGGATTGTGTGTGGTAAGGGTGGTGTAGTATGGAACTACCGGTATTTTTATTATTATTCTTTATTATTAAGCGCCAACATATTACATAGCGCAGTACAATTGAAAGATGGGACGGGTAATAAATACATAACAAATATACAATAACAGGAATTGAGGACCCTATCTGTAAAGTTGCAGTCTAGCCTGATGGTGCATTCATACAAAGTTACTGTAAAGCATGGTGGGCATATAAATACCCTGCTTCTGCACTTACAATCTAAAAAAGTACAAAAACATAATAAAGATTGGCCAAATCCTACATGTCATTTTATCATTACCCCTAAAACCTTGCACCTATATTTTAGATGAAGTTTATATCTATTTCTTACAAGTATCTGGATTCCAAAGAATAAATTTTCTCCAGCATTTATTTTTTTTAAATAAACATTTTCTGCTATATTGATTTCCATCTAACACGAATGTAATGTTTTATATCATTAAGCAAATGTATGTTGTATAGTAACAAAATATAACATAGCACACTTACTGGTATCTGCAAGCAATGCATCCACATAAATTTTGGTGCAGAAAGAACCCAAGATAAAGCCACAGGCTGGTCCAAATACGAGCATGGTAAAAAGGATACCTGAAAAAAAAAGATTAAAAAATGCATTACAGACATAATAAGTCCCATAGTTTGAGTTACACAAACTATTATGTCAACTGACATCATTTTTTTAAGGATGACATTATAAACTTAGACACTCTAGACTGGAATGTTATAAACTAAAGGTAGGGTTGTTTTCTTCATATTCTATATTTAATGAGACATATTTTTTTAAAGGGACAGCCCAAAGGCTAACCAACAAAGATTGTATATTAAATAAAAAAATAATAATAATAAAGTACCCATTAAGGAGAAGCTGCAGACCTCTGTGGTCCCATTTTTGTGACAGTGATTGGGTGCTTAGCCCAGGAGTAATATTCATGTGCTTCTATTGAAATTCCAATTGAACTCCACCAACATTTAAAATGGCCACAGAGAGACACTTTTGATTTAGGTGATGTGGTCAGGTGTGGCTAGGGGGAATAATAATTATAGATTTAATTGGGTAAGGCATCTAGAGTAGGTACAGTGTATTTTTTGCATGTTTTAATTTTTAAATACATTTCTAGTTGTTTATTTAAATGTGATTGTATTTTGGGGGCTTTGTCCCCCGGTGGTCCCACAGTGGGACTGTTGCCTAAATGAAAGTTTTTCATCAGAAATCTATCTCAGATATTAATTATAAGATTTCCAGTTAGGTTATTTTGAAAGTTTCTAGCTCTATAAATTTGTTTCAAATGTAACACACAATTCATAGTGCCTTTGCAAGCATCCAAAAATATGCTAGCAGTATTGCATGGTGTGATAAGAGTTCTCTGTCAGACATTATTAGAGGCAATCAAGTTGCCAACACAAAAAAGCCATTAGTTTATGGTTAAAATACACCCTACTCATTTTTAAATTACTTTCCTATGGTGCTTACACATGGAAGCTATGTGTATTCTAATGGACAAACTAATGATCCTAATTAAATTATTGTTTGAGCTACTTTGTGTTGAATAATCAAGCTCTCAAGGTCAGCAAAACTGGTAGGTAACAGCTAAGAAAAAAATACATTTTGAACATGGTTTGCCCATGGAACATATGGACCTACATCCAGGATATTGAAGACATTTTTTCCCTGGTGATATAAAAAGCTGGGTTGGTGTGCAGTCAACCACACACTGTTCTACTATTGATATACTCACACACACTGCATCTGCTAGTGCCACCACCATAGGCTACAATAACCACCACATAAAACAAACAGTGTCAATCGGAAAGACAAGGGTAAATGTGAATAATTAACTGCTTCAATACAAAAAAACACTGGACAATACATATATAGTTTCTGTCACTTTACCAAAACTTTATATATAGCAGTGATTTACCAACCTGTTTCTACTATGTCCCAGTTTAAAGATTACTTTGCTGCTTGGCTCTCTGACTTTGTCTCCTCTAACACATTCATTCTAGGTGAGTTCAATAGACATATTGACAATCCATCCATCCATGCTCTTGCCAAACTGGTCCATTTTACTTGATCCTTTGGTCTCCAACATGGAACAACAATCCCTCTCCTGCCAAGAGCCATTTTTAACTGCTTCAGATCTGCCACCCACAAAAAGGATATTGGATGTCCGGACATCCTCTCACTTTACTACCTGCTGCTTGGCCCTAGTTTTTGCATCTCCTATCTTTTCTTCTCATTGGCCCTATTCCTACCCTAAAATACCATCCTAGTCCCCTTCTCTTATGACCTTCAAGCAACTGGAAAGATTAGTCTTTAATTATGTCACCCATTTTATTTCCTGTAACCCTTTACGTGACCCTTTGCTATCTAGTTTCTTTCCCCAACATTCTACTGAGAAAGCTCTTATCAAAGTAACTAATGCTTTCCTATCTGCTTAAACCAAATGTCACTTCTCCTTACTTATCCTCCAAGAGCTCTCTTGAACATTGCTGCCTTCCCCTCTCTCCAGGACACCATTCATTTTTATGATATTTTTGAGACAACGCTCTCCAGTCAGAAATCAGAGTTTTACAGATGAGAATGATGGAATGGGACCTCAGTTGGGAAAAAAGACTGAATCATTTGAAATATGTGAGTTTATCGAGGCGGAGGTTTAACTTCAGTTGTCTAAGGTAAAGACAAATAAGTCGATGGGGCCTGATGGGATACACCTCAAGTTATTAAAAGAGCTTGGGGGTGTACTAGCAAAACCGTTAACTGATATATTTAACGAATCATTGGTAACGGGAGTTGTCCCTGGGGATTGGAAAGTAGCGAATGTTGTGCCTATACACAAAAAAGGCAGTAGGGAGGAGTCGGGCAACTACAGGCCAGTTAGTCTTACATCTGTAGTGGGAAAATTAATGGAAACAATGTTAAAGGAAAGGATTGTTGAACATCTGAAGTCACATGGCTTTCAAGATCAAAAACAACATGGGTTTTCCTCAGGAAGATCTTGCCAAACAAATCTTATTGATTTTTTTGATTGGGTGACTAAAGTAATTGATCAAGGTGGTGCAGTAGACATTGCGTATCTGGATTTCAGTAAGGCCTTTGACACTGTCCCACATAGAAGACTTATAAATAAACTGCAATCTCTGGGTTTAGATCCCAATGTTGTTGAATGGATTAAGGAGTGGCTGAGTGACAGAAAACAGAGGGTTGTAGTCAATGGCGTATATTCAGAACAAGGTCTTGTTACCAGTGGGATACCTCAGGGATCTGTACTTGGACCCATTCTCTTTAATATTTTCATTAGTGATATTGCAGATGGTGTTGATGGAAAGGTATGTTTATTTGCCAACGACACAAAAATTTGCAACAGGGTTGGTGTTCCTGGAGGAAGAAGCCAAATGGCAAACGATCTAGGTAAGCTGGAAAAATGGTCAGAGCTGTGGCAATTGGCATTTAACGTGGATAAATGCAAAGTAATGCACCTGGGGCATAAAAACCCAAGGGCAGAGTATAGACTATTTGGTACTGTCCTAACCTCAATGTGTGAGGAAAGGGATTTAGGGGTAATTATTTCTGAGGATTTAAAGGTAGGTAGACAATGCAGTAGAGCAGCAGGTAATGCTAGCAGAATGCTTGGTTGTATAGCGAGAGGTATTAGCAGTAGAAAGAGGGAAGTGCTCATGCCGCTGTACAGATCACTGGTGAGACCTCACTTGGAGTATTGTGTACAGTACTGGAGACCATATCTCCAGAAGGATATAGATATGTTGGAGAAAGTGCAGAGAAGGGCTACTAAAATGGTTTATGGATTACAAAATAAACCTTACCAGGACAGGTTAAAGGATCTTAACCTATATAGCCTGGAAAAAAGACGGGACAGGGGGGATATGATAGAAACATTTAAATACTTAAAGGGAATCAACAAAGTAAAGGAAGAAAGTTTATTTAAAAGAAGAAATAAAACCGCAACAAGAGGACACAAGCATAAACTAGAGGGGCAAAGGTTTAATGGTAACATCAGAAAATATTACTTTACGGAAAGGGTAGTGGACGCATGGAATAGCCTCCCAGTGGAAGTGGTAGATGTTAATACAGTAAAGTCATTTAAGCAAGCATGGGATAGGCATAATGCCAAGCTAGATATAGGATAAGGGCAAGTACTAAAGGAGAGTACTCAGAGGTTGGGCAGACTGGATGGGCCTTCTGGCTCTTATCTGCCGTCACTTTCTATGTTTCTATGTTTCTCATCATGCTTATGACCAGGACTCTTAATTTCTTGGTTTTGTTACTATATATAAATATCTTCTACCCAAGTTGGGATAACTCCTAATTACAATACTTGTGGTAGATGCAATATGGCACTTGACACATTACAAACCCACATCCTGAGAACCACACCCTGCACAGTGAAAATATCAATTTATAGTGTGCAATCTTTGTTAAACCATAACTTTAATAATTCGTTATTATATGATGATATGCATAAAGGTGGTTACTACGGGGATTAAAAATGCCCCACTATATAAAAAGACACCTGCAATGGTTGAGGAGCTGCAAAGAAAGTTTTTTTCTTGTAAAACTTCTGTAACAAGTTTAATACTGCCACCTACTGCTTATTTCAGATGCATACAACTCAATAAAGTGTTTTTGTAAATGAACTGCTAGGTGAAGGACACATCAAATCGTGAGTGGATATGAGTGGATATTTTAAACTATAAATTTGCAGTACAATAGTTACCTCTAAAAACATAAAAAAAAAAAAAAAACAATTTCAGTGTAAATTATTCTGTAAATCGTTTAAGTACATCTGCAATATACGTTTGAGTACTCTGGGAAATATAGGTATCATAATGAGCTCTTTCACAGTACAAAAAGGTGATAGCATTACTGCAATCACCATAGAAACCACCAGAATATTTTTGCTGATTGATCCAAAGGTAGCCCAGCCAGAAAAAGTTATTGTTGTAATTCACAATAGCGTTCATGAGTAACATAACTGTAAAGCTACAGTTTCGTTATTTGATTACATTTGCTTTGTGTATTTGAAATGTGACATTGCAAAATATTACTTAGAAAACACTCGTCCAGCTATTTATTTTACTGATTTTCCATCATTATTAAAGAAAGAAAAAAGAAGAATACGAAATTAATAGAATGTAAAAGAATACAATGACTGCATTCACTTGCATGATGCCACAAGTTAAAAAAAAACATAATTGTGTAACTTAATAAAATACAAAATACCGTATTTGCTCGATTATAAGACGAGGTTTTTTCCAGAGCAAATGCTCTGAAAAATACCCCTCGTCTTATAATCGGGGTCGTCTTCTAATCAGACCCCCAAAAAATGCTGGCGCCATGCTGCTTACCGGTCGCGAGCGGCGTCTCTTCTGTTAGAAGCAGGGCAGGAAGCTTGCAGCGTCCTCACAGAACTCTATCTCCCCCCTCCCTCCTCTGAGGGCGGGGCCAGAGAAGTTGCTACAGCCGGTCCCCTGCAGAAGTCTGCGAGTGGGAGATCTGCAGTTCAGGTGAGGGGGTGGGGGAGGGTTTTTGAGTATGTGTGAAGTGTGTGTGATTAAGGGAATGAATGAGTATTTAAATGTTTGTGAATGAGTGTGAGTGTGTGTGTGATAGCATGGATGTGTAAGGGGGGTGGGGGTTGTAGCATGGCATATGGAGGCTGTAATCCCACTGCTATCATCCCCAGGTTCCAGCATGTACTGGCTGCCTTGGCTTGATAGGAGTGTGATTGCTGTTAGCAGTTTGATATATATATATATATATATCAAACTGCTAACAGCAATCACACTCCTATCAAGCCAAGGCAGCCAGTACATGCTGGGTTAAAAGGCATATCATGGGGCTGAGTGGCATATAGGGGGTTAAAATGCATTTCTGGACCTCCAGAAATGCATTTTAACCCCCTATATGCCACTCAGCCCCATGATATGCCTATATACCTCCAGAAATGCTTTATACCCCCCTATATGCCACTCAGCCCCATGATATGCCTTTTAACCCCCTATATGCCAGAGTGGCATACAGGGGTATAAGGCATATCATGGGGCAGAGTGGCAAATAGGGGGGTATAAAGCATTTCTGGGGGCAGAGTGGCATAACTGGGGGGGGCAGGTTGGCAAATAAAAGGAAATTTAAAAAATATATTTTTCTCAATCATAGCTTTTATTAAACATGAAAATAATTTACATTAATTAATATTTACTGGTAAAACTTTTTCCCTATAGGGTAGTCTTATATTCAGGCTTTTTGTTTTTTTCCTAAATTAATATTTTGATTTTGGGGGGTCGTCTTATAATCGGGGTCGTCTTATAATCGAGCAAATACGGTAATAACATTACATAATATGAATAAAGGAATTACAAAAAGTAAAATAAGTAAAATTAATAAAAGAAACATGTACAGGTTTTGAGTCGCCTTCATAAACAAATTCACATAGCAAATTCCAGTGAACAAAACAACACCTACCTCGCCAAGGCTATCTTTATTTTTGTGCTACAATAATATTCACATTAGGGGAATCATTTTCAGATAGATAATATTATGCATAGTTCCAGAATGAAATGAGCATGGTTGTAAAAATATTTTAAAATGTTCAAGCCTTATTATGGTTGATGGGTCCAACTATCTGTGTGGTTTTTTCCCCCTACTTTTTACCAATCTGGCCAATCAGCATTTATAAAGGGAAGATACAAGCATTTTCACTTGTCAGTAGCAGAATTTACAGAGTTATGAGAGTGGGAGTGTGAGACAGTCAGTGGCAGTGCCAGTTATTTAGTGGAGGCTGAGATTGATGCTCAATAATTGCTCATCTACCATACTGCAACTCAATTCAATAGTGTAGTACAGAAAATTTACTAGGGTGGGGTGGATTGAAGAAGTTGCAGTGTACTGTATATTAGTACATACAGGGACTGCAGCAGACATCTTTTTAATTTATTTTAGGGCTGTTTTTTTTTATTTAAAATGAACCTAAGCAAAACCTCTAGTTTGTGGACAACACAAAACAATAACTCATTCAAAATATTGGTGACAAAATCAGGCATTTGACTTTGCTTGCACACAGTGTGTTTTAAAATACTGTTCCCGAGTACCATTTACAAAGAAAGTTGCCTATTTATACCACCTGCAAAACATTTAGTTTGTAGACAATACAAAACAATTATTATATGAATTAATGAAGATTGGTGACAAAATTAGGCATTTGACCTTGATTGGGCACAGTGTGATTTAGTTGGTTGAAATACTGTTCCTGAGTAGAATTTACAAAGACAGCTGCCCATTTACTATACCAGCAAAACCTGGACAACACAAAACAATCATTACAATTATATATATTTTTTTTATTTTTAGACCAGTTCCAAGTAGGCTGGAGCCCTCTGGCTCAGAGTCAGAATTACCACGAGCTGCATGCAGCAGCAGTACCGAACACCCTCACTCTTGAGGTGTCAAAATCTTGTTCACCCCACCTAAGGTGCATTGTTAGTTACTACCAAAGACTCAGGGTGTCAGGCCCCATCCAGACTGCGGAGCTGCTTATCTCTGGTAACCCCTGTCCTTGCTGCAGTTCATCTTTATTCTTTGATTCCAGTCTTTGCTCTTGGCATCAGCTCCTGTTTCCTTTATAAGTTGTGCCCCACCTGTTTGTTATGTTTGTCTCAGTCTGCAGTCTAAAGGTATGTCTTTTTCTCTGTTCTGTGTTTAGATTTAATGTTTTGTTTCAGCTTATTAGAAATTCAGTAGGCAGGGTTTAGCGTTAGGACCCACCAAATATTGGAGTACTTTGGCGTAGTGGTGGGCTAAGCATACTATGGCCAAATAATGTGACTAAATCTCCTATTGTTATCATATAGTCCTAGGCTAGTCCTGTATTTTTGTGTGTCAGTACTTTATGTACCTGTACCCTCTTTTCCTTGAATCATCCTTGCTTAAAGGAGAAGCGTTGGAGGATCTTGGCTCCCTAGAGTTCCTTGCCTTGTTCCCTGTCTTTTGTTGTGTCCTGTACCATGTAGGTGTTGTCTGGTTATGTTTAGAATCTGTGTTCTGTGTATTCTTATTTATGGTCGGCTTTGCTGTTTATGATTTATTTAGTTTCCCATGTTTTCTCTCTCACTATGTTTCTTGCTCGGTTTCCATGTGCTCGCTGAGTCCCCTTGCTTGTTATGTTTCTCTACACCCTCTGCTATTACTCTGCTTAGCTTTCCTAATCCCAGCCTGCAGCATCCTGCATATTTCTCCAGGGTGCCTACAGGATATCACCAGGTTTGGTTTTGTACTGGACAACATATGCTGGAGTCCTGGTATGTGGGAGCACCCCTACGTTCTCAACACCCAGGAGAGGTACAGTTACCCTGCACCAGGCACTGTCTGACTCTGCTAATGCGCAATAATTCCTGAATACCATCATTTGGCACTATGGGTCCTTACGGTAAGCCGTGTGAACCGCACAACTGCCCCTGGTGCTATCACTACCGCAAGCACTGCCGGCACTCTTCAGAGCACAGTTCGATGATAACAAAAACAATATACGGAAAGGGGAACACACCCTAAAGAGCATTAAAGCCATACACATACACCTTAATGGTGTCCATAAAAAACTTTACATTGCTTGAGAGAATCAGTGGGTTAAAGTGCCATGCAGTCCTACTGATTCAGCAATATAACCATGTAAAATTAGCCGTCAAAGATAGGATACTTTCATGCGGTAGGCTAAGCAATATATGACACATCTCCCAGTATTTTCTCTGTTAGATATGTTGCTGCTTACACTCTGCAAAAGCAGCAGAATAGCTATGCCATGGGGTCCCCTACATGCACTGGTACCACTGCCATCACCACCATAACAACCATCTAACACAGACCTGGGCAAAGCACGGCCCGCGGGCCACATCCGGCCCGCTGAATAGCTCGGACCGGCCCGCAAAGAGTGTCCTGGTGACTCACCAATGAGTCCGGTGTCCCCCCCCGCCCCGGTCACTTACCTTAAACTCCTGTGTTGGAAGCGTTTGTCTCGGGTGCCGGCGCTTTACGCTGGGCGCCGGCATATGACGTCAGACGCCGGCGATCAGCAGTGAAGCGCCGGCACCCGAGACAAACGCCTCACGCTTCCAACACAGGAGTTTAAGGTAAGTGACCGGGGCGGGGGGGGAGATCCTGAGAACGGGGGGTTAGGGAGTTAGAGGGGAGATACTGAGAAGGGGGGGTTAGGGAGTTAGAGGGGAGATACTGAGAAGGGGGGTTAGGGAGGGAGGTCTTACTGTGTGTGTGTGTCTTACTGTGTTTGTGTGTGTGTGTCTTACTGTGTGTGTGTGTATCTTACTGTGTCTGTGTGTGTCTCACTGTGTCTGTGTGTGTCTTACTGTGTCTGTGTGTGTCTTACTGTGTCTGTGTGTGTCTCACTGTGTCTGTGTGTGTCTTACTGTGTCTGTGTGTGTCTTACTGTGTCTGTGTGTGTCTCACTGTGTCTGTGTGTGTCTCACTGTGTCTGTGTGTGTCTTACTGTGTCTGTGTGTGTCTTACTGTGTCTGTGTGTGTCTCACTGTGTCTGTGTGTATCTTACTGTGTCTGTGTGTGTCTTACTGTGTCTGTGTGTGTCTTACTGTGTCTGTGTGTGTCTCACTGTGTCTGTGTGTGTCTCACTGTGTCTGTGTGTGTCTTACTGTGTCTGTGTGTGTCTTACTGTGTCTGTGTGTGTCTTACTGCGTGTGTCTTACTGTGTTCATAGCTTATTCAGTTATTGTAATAAATATTTTAGCCCATTTTTTAGCTCAAAATATTTTTTCCTTTTTTTTCTCCTCTAAAATCTAGGTGCGTCTTATCAGCAGGTGCGTCTTATAGAGCGAAAAATACGGTATGCACTCCGAAGCCTTGTTCATTTTGTTCACTTCTGTGCTGTGCTAATAGTTATTCAGGCCTTACTTATTCAAGCACCTCTACCAATGACGTAGGCTTGAATAACTTTATTAAACAGCACATAAGTTAACAAAATGGACAAGGCTTCGGAGTTTGTAGTTTGTAGAGGTCTGGCCCTCTAAAACCATTCCAATTTCTCATGTGGCCCCATGGGAAAATTAATTGCCCACCCCTGATCTAACACTATCATGGGGAGAAATATGTGTTGCCTGAAACTGAACAAGAAAAAAAACAAAAGGGAATTGATTTTTCTTGCCATGCACAAGTCTACTAAGCACTGATAAATTATCTTTCAGTTTTACTTCACAGAACTAAAAAGCAATGTCCAATCAAAAGAAGCTATTGTGTTTCCTTCCAATATAATACAAAATGATTTGAATGAGAATCAAGTACAAAGATTTAAAGACAAGTCTGCTGTCCTGAAATGATCATTTTTCAAACACAGCAGACAGAATATTCTTATCAACAAAACAAAATAAATAGGGTATCTGTTTTTAAATATTGCTAAGCAGGGGCGTAACTAGAAACTTCAGGGTCCCAGTGCGAGAATCTGTTAAGGGCCCCCCCACCCCCAACCCATCTATCCCTTTCTCACCATCTCCCGTCTCCCTCCCTAACCCCCCTTCTCACAATCTACCCTCTCCCTCCCTCCCCCCTTTCTCACGATCTACCCACTCCCTCCCTACCCCCCACCTTCTCAAGATCTACCCACTCCCTCCCACCCCCCCCTTTGTAGGTCACTTACCGTCAACTCCTGTGTTGGGAGCGTGAGGCATTTGTCTCGGGTGCCGGCGCTTCACTGCTGAGCGCCGGCATATGACGTAAAAACCGGCACCCAAGACAAACGCCTCACGCTCCCAACACTGTACTCTGGGAAGCGCTGAGGCAGGCGGCGGCAGCGAGCAGAGGCATCCTGGATTTCTATCAGTCAGGGGGGCCCAAGAGTTGCCGAGCGGTCGTTTTCAGCAACCGCTCGGCACCCCTTGGGCCCCCCTGACTGGCAGAACTCCAGGGCCCGGTCACAGTCGCGACCCCGGTAGTTCCGCCACTGTTGCTAAGACACTGAATACACTGATATTTATTTTCTCTCAATAGGTTTAGTTAAAAATAGGAATAAAAAATACTTTCTTATTTACCTAAGCAGTATTGGACATTTTCTAAAACCACAAATGTGGATAACAAATAGGTAGTTCTCCAGTTGTCTAGCTGTTGTGTGCTTCATCCTGATGTCCTCAGTAATGTTTAAACATAGGTATTTATCAAAAGTGGGAGGCAGTTCCATTAAACTCATTTAATCCAAACCAGACTGCCTTTTTAGTGCTTTTCTCTATTACCAGTTAAAGTATATAAATGAGCAGACTGAAGAAGGTGAATCAAATTTAATGTTAGTTTCCTTGCAAAAATCACAGGACAAATAATCACAATTGAGGTTCTGCAACCTGTGTAACTGATTAACTATTTAGAGTTAGGATGACCACAGACATGAGGTTGCCAGGTAATGTTTACATCATATATTCATGGAAGATCATGTTGATGTCACGGAGTTGGATAGTCCAACCGACTACCTCCGCTGACTTGCGCTCCCTTAGCCTGGGACAACACACTCTTTCCCCGGTTTCTCAGTCACTAGCCAAGTCAGTGTGGGGTATCACCAAGACGAATTTTTTTCATACACAGGGCTGGATTTATGCAGCAAAACACACATTAACACAAAATAAGATATTGGGGTACAAACCGCCCCCTTAATCTGCCTCCCAGAGACAACAGGGGCAGTAACTGGATTAACAATACAATGGGGTCCCAACCTCCACTATCTATTACTGGCTGAAACCAGTTCCAGGGATTGGCCGGGGTAAATGTCTGTAGTGGTGGAACTGGGGGAAGGGGGGACAACATAGTTGATGATGACTATTTTGTAAGGGTTCCTGTTTTACCTCATTTTGTTCTCTACACGGCATTGGAGGGCTTACCCAGAAATTGCTTGGAGGCACGTGTCCTTTTTCAAAGAACATTAGTGACATGGTGATTCTCCATGTTTGCCAGGTAACCAGTGCTGTATTTAAGTGGGTTGATCTCATAGGCTTGGCCTCTTCCCCTGCTGGGTCAAGTTCCTATATTATGACACTCTATACTCTAGTTTCCATGGGAACCCATGCAGAAATCTGCACAGTTGTTGAGGTTAGCTAGCCCATTGACAGCTACAGCATGACACAATAGGGAGGCTAGTTACCAATTGCCACTGTACATTACCTTCAAGTGGATAACACTTATGATTTTATTAAAAAAACTCAGCGCTATCTCTATCTATAGAAAATCCTAAGGAAGTACATAGGGTAATCTGCCGCCAAGACCCTGAATGCCGAACAGTTTGCTGTCTCTCGGGCCCTTGGGTTAAGGCATGTTGTGGACCAGGTGGACAGATTGTTGGGTCATAGTCAACATTGGTACTAGTGACAAAGTCACTGGCAGGTGGAGGTGCTTAAATATTTCAGGGCACTAAGTGACAAACTTAGGGAAAGGTCATCCAAGGTTTGTTGGGAAAAGTTACCTGAAGCACACTCTACACCAGGCAGGCAGTGGACGCATAGGGAGATAAATGCTTGACTGTGAAAGTGGAAGGAATAATTAGGAGTTTTAAAGAACTAGGCAGGCTTTGTAGTACTAGGGGTCAATATGATTAGAAGGTTGATAAAGATTTTAACCTCTTAATGTCCATTTCAAAACGTCATGCAAAACGGTCACTTAACGACCTATGAGTCTTAAACAAGCTTAGAAAGTGATCAAAGATTGGCATCATGGGCCATGCCTGGCCCCTCCCCGTGGGCGTCAACATCCGCCATACACTGTATGGTGGTGGACGCCCGTTTTAAAAGTTTAAGAGGCTAAAGTGTTGGGGGGGTGCAGATGGCATTAAAAGGGAGCTAGTGTAGGTTCATGGCAAGGCTTGGCTTTGGGAAATTGTGAAAGGAATGGCGGCATCAGCATAGATAGAGAATTAGCTAAACCACAACATGTAGCAACACATAGGTTGAATAATAGTAGCTTGAAAGCAATGTGTACAAATGCCTGCAGTTTAGGGAACACAACCCCTGCAGTTACTGTTTGGTAACAAGTGATAATGTGGATTTAGTGGTTACTAAGACCTGGTACAATGATGTTGCCATATCAGGATACTTGTTATACAGAAAGTATAGAGTTGGCAGAGCTTGCCCTTTATGTAAGAAATCATGGTTAGTCTTATACAAAGTAAGGAGGAGAAAGGCCTAGAAAAATGGTAAGTGGTTTGCAGTATGAAATTATCAGGAAAAGACTAAGGGATCCTAATTTGTATAGTTTGGAGGAAAGAAGATAATGGGGGGAGTTGTAACAGAAACATTTAAACAGGATTTAACAAAGTACAAAAGGTAAGCTTATTTGTAATGGAGGGCCAGAGGCTTAGAGGTAATGTTAATGCTTAGAGGTAAAGTTCTTCTTTAATGAGAGATAGATAAATGGAACAGTTTGTCAGCAGAAAAGGTGGAGGTCAATACAGTAAGGGAATTTAAATATACATGGGAAAAGCATTAAACTATGGAACAGGACCAAGGGCTGATACTAAGCTGTACTAAGACACAAAATCTTGCAGTATTACTTTAACAATTTTGATAAACTACATCAAATTAAATATACAGTAGCAAAAGGAAAGTTGGACCTTAAATTATGTGTCATTTCCTTCTATATAATAAGAATAAGAGGGTCATTAATAAACTCATCAAATGTACTACTTAACATGCATGTTTCATGGTGACTCACAGCTTTGCACAGCATCATTAAAATATCATAAAATAAAGCTCTTTTGATTTAAATCCATCCATATTTATAAAGTAAAAGGATGTGTCAACAGTGCATTTGCCTGGAGCATTCACGTGTAGGACACAATAATCTCATAATAATGAGCCTGACTGCAGTTCACAGCTACAGACCTTTCTTACATTATAACATATACTGCAATAATTAGATGCAAGGCTGGCTCACAATGTTAAGAAATATATCACACCAGCAGGCTTAATAATAGTTAAGACAATGTACACCTATTGAAATGAAAAGCTATTACATACGTTATTTGGCAACAATTGTGCTGATTGTTGAAGATGAGGAAATTGACTTTTTCTACACATTTGTCAATTCCATGTTAAACTGACAATGTTGAACACTGGAGCTCACGCTTCGAAACTATTGATGTTCTAATAATAATTCTGTGAGATTGTGTTGAGCCAATTTATGAGTCTCTGTTTACAAATGTGTAGAAACAGGCTGTGGTTTGTCATGGAAGTAGCCAAGAAATAAATCTCCATTTTATAGATTCTACTGAATATTTACAATAGGAGTTGTGGTGTTTGGGGCTTTTTAGTATGCTAGGGTACTAATAGGGCAAGGTTGACTAGACTGACCAGGATCAGCTAACGTCACTTGATAACACAGGAAAAACAACTCTAAAATGTACATTGTTTGCATGTGCTTTAAAGTGCCAGAGATTTAAAATTTTATCTCTCAGCAATGTTTGGGCATTAAATCATAAACAGTATTTAGTTAAACTTTTATTACGAGAAGAGTGGGTAGAACAGCACCTTATTTTGGATGCACCTATTTAAGTCAAGTTTTTGCTATTGTTTTTCATTATAGGTGCTGTTCTAGCTGCTCTCCTTAAAATACTGCGTCTAACTTAATACTGTTCATGCTTCAAGTTTGGGCTGCTGAAGTGGGAGAATCAGTTGAAAAACAAATGGTCTTCTAATTGATAATTCAGTATCTACCGTATTTGCTCGATTATAAGACGAGGTTTTTTCCAGAGCAAATGCTCTGAAAAATACCCCTTGTCTTATAATCGGGGTCGTACTATAATCAGACCTCAAATAGGTCTGACTATGAGACTAAGATCCAGATCCCCTGCAGCGATGCAAGGGACCTGGATCCTCCTGTGTTATGCCCCCCCACACACACTTACCGGTGCTTCTGAGTCCCCGGTGCTTAGTCCGGGCAGCGTGTAGAGCTCTACGCGATTCGCGTAGAGCGGAAGTTGTCTACGCGAATTGCGTACAGCTCTACACGCTGCCCGGACTAACCACCGGGGGACTCAGGGGAACCGGTAAGTTTGGAGGAGGGAGGGGGAGGGAGTGTTAAATGGGGGGCATAAGGCATTTCTGGAGGCAGAGTGCTCTGTGAAATGCCCTTTAACCCCCTTAATGCCACTCTGCCTCCAGAAATGCCTTTTAACCCTCTATACGCCACTCTGCCTCCTGAAATGCCCTATACCTCCCTATATGCCACTCTGCTCCATAATATGCCTTTTAACCCCCTAAATGCCAGAGTGGCATATAGGGGTATAAGGCATTTCTAGGGGGTCAAAAGGCATATCATGGGGCACAGTGGCATATAGAGGGTTAAAAGGTGCATCATGGGGCACAGCGGCATTTAGAGGGTTAAAAGGCATATCATGGGGCACAGTGGCATATATGGGGTATAAGGCATTTCTGGGGCAGAGTGGCAAGCCTGGGGGCCGATGTGCATAACTGGGGGAGCAGGTTGAAAAAAAAAGAAATAAAAACAAAATATTTTTCTCAATCGTGGCTTTTATTAACAAACAATTGTTCACATAGTTTACATGAATTAACATTTACTGGTAAAACTTTTTTCCTATAGGGTCGTCTTATATTCAGGTTTTTTCTTTTTTTTCATAAATTAATATTTAGATTTTGGGGCGTCGTCTTATAATCTGGGTCGTCTTATAATCGAGCAAATACGGTGTGTGTATATATATATATATATATATATATATATATATATATATATATATATATATATATATATATATATATATATGAAAGCTCTAGAGCCACCTTGTGTTGAATGCTTGTTAGCGCACGCTAATGATTATTTTTATTTTCAAGAAGCTTGAAGGGTAGCAGAAGGGTAGGTAACGTAGTAGAATATAGGCAGACATAGCTAGTTAAGATTATATGGTCTCAAGTCCATTTGGACTAGGTTGGTTCTTAGTGAAGTGTTAGGAGGTGGAAAGCTGGAGTAAAAGGCGCTAAAATGATGCTTCTAAGGAGCTGGAATGCAGTTTCAATTTATTGAGTATCTGAGTCAGCTGTGACTCTTTTCAGTGCTCGCCTCTAAAAATCAACTTGGAATGGTCTCCAAACCTACATTGCAGGGGAGTTCGTATCCAAACCTCCTGCAGTAAGTACTTTGGGATCTAAGGTTTAAAGGAACTCTAAAGAGTTAAAAATATGCACCATTCTTTAAAATACTTAAGTACAGTTTGAAGTTTAGGACTGCAAATCTTAGTAGAATGGCACATCTCAGAGGGCATATTCAAGATGTAACACTTTTTAATGGTGTTTAATGTTTTTAAACACGAAATAGTATGTTGCATATGGTACAATAACTGATAAATGCATCTGTTTGTGTTTGACTACAAATCCACAACTGGCTACATGGTGTATTTCAAACAAATACATTAGCCTCCATGGTAGGTAGACCTCAATTATTCTAGGCTTTAATGCATTCACACATTTCATCACCTGTCATACTGTTTCTGAATGAGATGTCACTACATCGTTTCCCCACAAGAGGGCAATATAAGATAAGGTTTTAGTGGAACCTGAAAGCAAAGACAGCAAAACCTGTCTTATAAAAGTAAATCAATAGTAATAAAAGCAATTATTTTTCACACGCTTATTGCATTTCTGTTATATTTTTTATTTTAAGGCACAACATAATACTTGCTGAAACAAATAGTTTCTGTCTCCTGTCAAAATCACTTTCCATTCTGCGTGTAAATATATACACGTGTATATATATATATATATATATATATATATATATAAATTACTACTTCCATGACACAACTCCCTACAGAATATACAGAACATTAGTATATAATCTGAAAATACACTAGTTATTTATTGATTTTTATAGGACCATCAGATTCCACAGTGGTATACAATGGGCAAACATGACATTACCATTTTTTACACAAACACAAGGTGACAAGGGCCCTGCTCAAACAATCTAGAATTAAAAAATACAGCATTTTCAGGGGAGGGGTTAAAACATAACCAAAGATCTTAGAAAACAGATCTTATGTGATTTGACCTAGCTAACCAGTAGCGTTTAACTTTCTGGACGGCTACAAAAAAAACACTAGCAGCTCCAATATGAATAATCTCAAAGCCTTGCATGTCCCACATTTCTTGCTACTGTTGTTGAGGAAGGATTGTCTGTGTCTACGTGTGTGTCTGCGGAGGGATTACAGAGATATATTTAACATATAGTTGGGGCTTGTGTTGTTTCATACATTGCTCTGATGACCATCTGTTCTAGGCGAATTTGAATGAAGGGGATAAGCTTAACCAATTCACGACCTCTGATTTTGTAATAATTAATCTATTATTTGTAATAATTTATCTATTGTAATCTATTATTCATAAATCCCTGCACTGCCATTAGGCAATAATTTGCTCTAATTACTCCTTTATAAGATCAAAATGATTTAGCATATACTGCTATCTACAGTCTTAAGAGGGAGATCACAGACGAGAAACGAAATACGCAAAGTATTTCAGAATTTGACCCCACTGAGTAAATATATATCAGGGGTGGTATTATACAATAAACACATGCAAAAGGCTTTGCAAGACTGAATTATAGTGATTACAAAGCCTTAGGTAAGGCTTAAGTCTAAAGTAAGCCCTCGCTGTAAATATGCAATACAGTTTGATCTCTGGTATAGAAAAAAAAAAAACCTTATTATGCAGGTTAAAAAAATCATAATAAAGTAGCTTAAAATATTGTATTGAACTGCAACTCGCATGACTCTTGGACAGCTGTGTTGTGTACATAGAATTATCATGGGAATCGTAGCTTCACCTAAAAATTGTTAGCTGTCCTTTTGAGTTGAGACACTTAGGGGCTGTGCAGCAACTATCTTAAATCCTTGTTTATATTGTAAGCCTTTCTTGGAGCAAATACGTTTTAATACCCAAACATCTTAATAATGTTGATTCTTGATACATTTCCAGGGAGAAGTAATGACTAATCACATATTAGAATCACCTTTATTCCCACTAGTAGATTGTTATTGTTATTTTTATGTTAATGCATTTTTTCAATTTGTATATTTAATACCGATTCTTTATCATCCTATTGTTACGATTTAAACAGTGCTTATGTCTACATACATTATATGACCAAACATATGTGGACACCCCTCACCTATCACATAGGTGTGTCATCTCCATAGACCAACATTGCCAAGGGACTGGGTCATACTGAAGGTCAGTGACTTTGAACGTGGACTGTCAGAGGATGCACAGTCAGTCTGAGAAATTTTACTATAAATGCTATTATTGTGAAGTGGAAGCATCTAGGAATAACAACAGTTCCGCCGCTTACACTCACAGAGTGTGGCAGTGGATTGCTGAAGTGCATAGCACGTAAATTTGCCTGTCCTTGGTAGAATTACTTACTACAGAGTTCCAAACTGCCTCTCGAAGCAACATCAGCACAAGCACTGTGCATCTGGAGCAGGAACAAGACATTTTGTTTGACAAGCTTGGTGTGGTGGAACTGAAGTGGCCTGACCTCATAAATGCTCTTGTTTGGCTGAATGGGCCCAAATCCTCACAGACATACTCCAGAATCTTGTGGAGTGTTCCCAGAAGAGTGGAGGCTGTTATAGCCACAATGGGGGCCAACTCCAAATTAATGCCCATGGTTTTGGAATGGGATGTCCAACATCTCATATAGGTATGATGGTCAGATGTCCACATATATATATATATATTTGCCCCCCTGAGATAGCTGGCAGCATCCTTTACAAGTAGGGATAAAGAGGTATGTCCCGGCCTCTCTTTATGCTACTCCCCATGGGAGGTGCACCTGGCTCCTAGACCTCCACTTCAAACTCTACAACCTCTTAGTCCATTTTATTTTGTGTTTTATAGAGTACATATTGACTCAGGTGTTGGAGGTGCATTGGATCATATTGATTATTTCCGCTCCCTTAAGAAGCTCACTGATGCAATGGGAATGTTAAAGCAATCTTGACAGATGTTTCAAAGTGCCTGCAGCTGTTAATTAATGAGAGGCAATGCTGGAATGATTCCCTTTTATGTTCAATGTCGTTTCTGACAGACTCACACTTATTCCAGCCATCCAGATGCTTCAAGCGTGTAAATAAAGTACTTCTGAAGTTTCTCTGGCATTTTATTCGCACAGTATTTTCACACTGAATTAAAAACCTGAGACTCTTCGTTGTGGAACATTAGGTTTATGTGTTTATTCCGCATTACATGCAATGTTTTAACTCGGCTCAGGATACGAAGCAACGTAAAAACGCTACGGATTAATATAGCCAAAAGCTTTTCCTCATCTCACCTGCTCGCATGTCAACCTTTTCCCCCGCTGAGTAACCTATCTTGGGTGCAGAAGCTCTGCATTTATCCACTTGTGTCCTATGTGTGATCTGGCTGTGTATCAAATTCAGCAGTCATTTATTGGCTGGTTAGATTAACATTTCTGAAATGAAGATGGAGATTAATCTTTGCTATCTAAGAGCATGCTTGTATTAATGTCTAAATAACAAAGACGCTGTTATCTGCTGTGTTGAGTAACTGAAAAACAGATCACTGAACTAAAGTGGGAATTCATCAAAGATGTCCTCCTGTTTAGTTTTTAATTGATTGCTGTGATACTACAGTAAATCTCATTTCATTTTTAATTTGTTTAACAAATAGCTAAATAATATGTTACTTTTGCCAGAGAGACTGTGGTACATTTCATTTTTAATAAAAAAAAAATAATTAAAAAAATCTGAGAATGTTTTATTTGCTTATTGTCTTCTTTGAGAAATTCTCCACGATTAAATGGTTACTTCTAAAATTTAAAAAATATAAAGAATTATTCTAAGATTGCAAGCCTTTTGCACAAGAAGGCAATTTCCGCACGTGAAACTTCAATATGATCTCAGCTTTTCTTTTTTGTACCATCTTGCTGCCGTCAAAAAGTACTAGTTTCAAATTGATAGTTTCCTTGGGAAAAAGTGCTGGAGGATATATATGGGAGCAGAAAAACAGGAAGAAAAATCACAAAGCTCATGAATCATGCCCCATTTTTTATGGTCTGTGCATTTGCTAAATGAGCAAATCAGAAGAGCAGAAACAGCACAAGATCAATGGCCTTGTAAAATTTATGATCAGGTGAGCAAAGCCGTGTATGTGCTCTTTTGTATTAAGCAAAGTTTCGACATCAAAATACCTGAATTCTATAGTCGTTGGTCTTGTCATAGATTCAGGATAGCTTTATGACTATATCATGCATGACTAAATTCCCTCACTGTATTAGCTTCTATCACTTCTGATGGGAGGCTGATCCACTTATCTACCACCCTCTCGATGAAGTAAAAATGTCATTAAGCATCAGGTCCAGTTGGGTGGTCCCCCTTTTATCCCATTTGAGAAGTTATGTCTTGAGAAAGTAGAACCCCCCCCCCATTCGCTTTCCAAACGGTATGTGATTCTGATTGAACCTCCGGCCCTTCTTAAACTGTATTATTTCAGCCTCTGGGAGAGAGATCTGGACCTAACACTTGCCCCCGCAGATTGGGAGAAAATTCCCCTTATAACACACAAGGGCACCATTTCCAGCAGAATGCAAGAGACACCCTCTAAGCTTATATCTAGATGGTACAAAGTTCCTCTGGTTCTTACCCCAGGTTTCTCCTACTTGTTGAAGGTATGGATTCCATCCGGGTTCTCTTCTCCAAATATATCGGTCTTGTCTGGTCATACGCCCTATCTGGGAGTCTGTCCTGGCTATAATCAGAGGTGGCTGACCCTGATTTTCAAGCAGCCCCGGCTTCCATTCTATTGCATCATACTAAAATCCCTTACAAAACTTATAAGAGGTCATTAACATTTCACTTACTAAACGCAGAGAAAACTGTCCTCCCGCGGTATTGGAAATCTATATGGTATGAGTTAACCACGTAGAATTTATCTGCCAAATGGAAGCTCTTACATGGACTGCCAGGGGGTTCGGTTCATAAAAACTACTTAATTTGGTTCCATTGGAAAAAGTTTGTGCCTAATTTCGATACTCGCCCTCTCACCTCTAAATCTCTAAATCAGACTTTAGGATTAAGCGGTTGAGTTATAACCCATACTATGTTCTCTTTAACTGCCTGTCCTCGTAGTGTTGGATGTATCTGCCTCTGAATCTTATCATCACCAGATCACAGTTCATCTTTGTTTTCAGAATATTTTTTCTTTTCTGTTTATATGTATTGTGCTTTTTATTTTGACTTGGTAATTGGATTACCATATTATGTTTTTCTTCCATATGTGTCACCTTTATGAAAACTCATTGTCATCTTTTACAGTGTTCTCTCTGTGATGTACAAATGATACATACTTGCCTTTGTTTCATGTAATATGATAATATCCTCTGTAACTTACAGAACTACGATGTGACTGTTGGCGTGATTGTTGTCGCATTTTGTCTTGCTTGCATTGTGACACTCCCATATTTATACATTGTACTTCTGTATCACCTATTTGTGCAATAAACAGAGAATTGATTACAGTTGGGTGGTCCCCCTGCCACAAAACTAGGGGAAATGATGTTCCATTGCTCAAAGAGCCAGTTCGGAGAGTGATCCCTGATATCCCCAACTAGCCCTTTTACAGAGTTGGCAAAGCCTCCATAGACTGAGGACAGCAGAGGAGTGGGGGTCATCTGGGGGCACTGCCTTTGGTCAAGCATAGGGCCTGAGGTAAATATGCCACTGTGTGATGTTTTCTGGAACTATGCTGCAAGAAAAAGCCTTGAGCATCCAGTCCAAAATAATCTGTTTAAAAAACAAAAATAAAATTTGCTACAGAGAAGCCAAAATGCAGATTATTTGTTGGAAGAGCAGCAACAGAGACAATAATGTTGTATTCCTATTAAAAGCTCTTATATGTCAGTTTGAATGTGACTGTTTACCGTAGCATAATGAACCATATGTTTTTCCTTCATTTCATTGTTTCTTGTCAGAACAATGCTTCAGGCTGTGCAAGTGCTAGCATATAACTGGTACACAAAGAAGGCCATTCTCTTTCATGGAGGTGAATAAGCCAACTTTCAACTGGTGCATGCACCACATGAAGGTTATATCATATCTCGGCTTTATGTGTGTTCGGCACAAAAAATAAAAAGAATAGCTTCAAGGGGAGACAAAACAAACACATAAAGTGGCATATGGTATAGACAGGTTTGTGATGGTGGCTATCAGATTCTATTGTCATTATCACCAAGCTGTTATGCACCGTGGAACATAGAACAATGATGTAGTGTTTGACAGGTAGAATTCTAACTTAGGAGTCATTGAGCTATCCTTTATCTGCACCCATCGCCTAACCTTAGTGTTTCTAGTGCAGCTTAAGAAAAGATAGGAAGAAAAAGGAAACATAAATGGAAGAAAAAGGAAGAGAAGGACAAAAAAAGTTACATTTTATATGTAACAATTTATACATATACACACACAGGGGAGGGCTGGCCCTTTCTGCAAAGCAAAGTGGGCCACATATGTACACACATTTAGAAATGTACTCTAACACACATACATACATTAACATACACTTACTCACTAACACGCTAACACACTCCCTCTCACGCCGCATACACATGCATGCTCACACACTTACATTCAAAACAAAAAACACGCTAGCACACACATACACATTCAGGCTTACAAACACACATACACATCCGTGCTAACACACAAACACTTACAGATTCATGTTCACACACACAAATGCTTACACATGTACATTCATACACACATTTGCATTCTGACATACATACATACATACATTCATACATACTCTATTCCTTACCCTCTTAATCAAACTCCATTACTGCACTGGCAGCTTTCTCGCACACTGTGTGAGAAGCCTCGCCTTAACTGCAGGGTCACGCAACCTCACTTATGTGACCCCGCTAAGTTCTGGCCTCCCCATGCTGGTCCAAAATTGTTCACATCGGACCAGCTCTTTGTGAATAATTTTAGACAGGCCCAGGGTGCAGGAATGCAGTGGGGTCACAATCTGTCAGATTCTGTGTTCAAATGTTTTTATGTAGATGGTCATAATTATTGGGGGAATATTTATGCATATACAATCTACCCACATCTCAAATACCGCTTAACGGTTAGTTTTGTCATACAGGGTCTGGTTAAGCAGAATGCTCTATTTAAGTGAAGACAACTCACTGCCAACACAAATTTTGATTAAAATAGACGGGGTTGAGTCTTGATGTCGGCTACTGAGAGATGTAATCATATCTTTGATGACAACTGTGTGAACTGAAATTCTAGAGTATATTACTCATTATCACATGTATATCACTAAAAGTAGGGAGATATGATGCCAGTGGTGTTCTATCACCCAGGAATAGCATGTGTGTTAAAAATCACTACCATTGTATTAGTCAAATATTTGATTTGGTTTTTGACCATTCATCGTTAGATTACTGATACCACTATAGCAGGGGTGTCCAAGGTTTTTTTTTACTGAAGTGGGCCACTTCATCAGAAATGTATATGTGAGTGGGCCGCACTCATTTTTCACTTTTTCGGGAGGGTGTTTTATCTCTTTTACAAATTCAGGAGGGTGTTTTATCAATGAATAAGTAAAAATTAAATAGTTCAATTTATTCCTACAGTAAGGAAACAGATGACCATGGACAGGGTCTGCCACACCCAAACACACACACCAGCACGGGCTCTACCACACTGACACCAAAACACACACACCAGGACAGGTTTTGCCAAACCGACAACCAGACACACACACACACCAGGACAGACTCTGCCACACCAACACCCAAACACCAGGACAGGCTCTGCCACACAGACGCCAAAACACACACACCAGGAAACGTTCAGCCACATCAACACCCAAACACACACACCAGGGCAGGCTCTGCCACACAGAAGCCAAAACATACACACCAGGATAGGCTCTGCCATGCGGATGCCCCCGGCCAGCACTATGCGTATTTATGCCCCAGCCTTCCCCTATTTATGTAATTGCCCCAGATGCTCCTTTGTGTATTGATGCCGCCAGCCCAGATAAAATGCTGTCCTACAGTATGGGGGATGTATATGTGACTAATTGGTTCCCTTCCATGAGTCCATACATCCCCATACTGCAGGACAGCATTTTATCTGGGCTGGTCAGCAATATGTAAAAGTTATGTGTCCTGGAAAACATGGCCGATGCGGGCGTATTGCCCCCAGCTAGCCCTATAGGACAAGCCCTATTTGCCCCAAACAGCCTTCCTGTGGCAACTTAGTCTCAAACAGCCTGCCTGTGCCATGCTCCCAACCCCTTACACATTCATGCTATCACACACATATTAATTCATTTACTCATTCACAAACATTCATCCACTCCTTTACAAATACTCATTCAGTCACACATTCACAGATACTCATTCATTCACAGATACTCACTCATTCCATCAATCACCCATACTCATTCATACACTCCCCCACCCCCTTACCTGCACTGCAGCTCTCCACAGGGGCCGCTGCTTCCCTCTGCATTGTACTCACTCTGTGCCATGTATATTCATTCATACTAGGGAACTCTCTAGGTTTGATCTGAGTCTTTGAGCAAAGCCCTGCTTTACCAAGTCTCTGGGTCAGTTTCTTCTTTTTCCAGACGGGGAATCATTGTGTAGGTCCCCCTTTTGCCGCCAAAAACAACCCTGACCAGGCTCAGATCTTTATGCTTGCCCATTTTTCCTGTTTCTAACATATCAACTTTAAGAATGAAAATTTCGCTTGATGCCTAATATATTCCAGCCACTGACAGGTGCCATGATAACAAGATTATTAGTGTTATTCCCTTCACCCATCAGTGGCCAAAATGTTATGGCTGATCAGTGTATACACACAGTATAATAATGATATAGTTAAATTGTTCACAATAGATAATTTCAGGAAATGTGTTGAATGCCATTAAATGTTCCACTGTGGGAGTGCAAAGCTAGGTTACTTGTAGCATTGTTTAATTACAGGAATAAAAGTGAATAAAAGTTTCAGTAGGATTTCATGTTCTAGGACACAAGGTCTTTCACCTCTTGCTGGAGACTTGCTCGGTCTAATCAGAGCATACAGAGCCACGTGTCCTGATCAAGGTCAATTACAGTAGTTGAGATTGCAGCAAGTACTGGATAACAGACATTTCAGGGTGCATTTAAGAACAATGCACTCAACTGGGGTAAACTATGGGGCAAACAGCATAGTGATACAAAAATCCTGACAACTGCCTAGAGGTTATACTACTTAAAGAAATAGCTTCATGGATATCTCAGTGGATAAACCACAGCTATGGAGAGAAAGATTAATTTCCAACAAAGGCCAAGATATATGATGCAACTTTTCATCTCAGTGTTGATCATCAGTACTCATAGAACAGTTAAATAGAGTTAATCATAAAAAGCACTAGTATTCATTTATTTGGTTGTGCATACAAATCCCCTCATTACACCCACATAGATGCCTAACCTTGTATGGTACAATAAAATCCTGATTGATATTTTTGAATCCAACGTCAATCACATATTGAGGTCTCAAGGGGTTCATCCACTAAAACAAGATCTGACATTGAAGTTTGTAGGACAGTTGTATTTCATATTCTTGACATATGGCATGGTATCCATATACTCTCAGTAGTATGTTTGACATACAATGTGCAACTCTTCTAGCAGTATATATGCAAATAGTTATATATCTTTTTTCATACATAGCATAGACCAGGGTTATCCAACGTGAGTCTTTAAGGGCTGCAGCCAGGCAAGGAATTGTCAGAAAACAAATAAACCAATTTATTTCTAATTGGGCTGCCTGTGCTTAAACCAGATGCAGCCTGTTGTGAACCCCTGGTATAGCTTTGAGCAAACCCTTGTCTAGAAAACTAGGTATACATTTAAATTTAAGAAATGTATATATTTCTTCTTTAAATTGAAGAAATGTATACTTTTCTTCAATTAAAAAATGTTTGCAGAGCACTAATGACCCCCCCCCCCTATATTTTGAGTTAATAGTTTTACTAGAATTTACAGATAAAGTAAGATGCAAAGGTGGTTACAAAAGTAATGCAAGCTGCTTCACAATCATTATTTGTGTCAATGTATAAAACAAGTATAATTGGTTTAGGGATATTTCATGTTTACTTTAAGGAAGCTGAGCACTGTTACTAATGAATTTACTGCCCTGAAATAGTAGCCCTTCTCTTCACCACTGGCTGTCAGAATTAATCAACAACAATCAGCACCTTAAAAGGGCACAGATACATGAATGGAGAGGATTACTCCTACAGATCCAGGGAGTAGAAATTAAAGGGAAATTTATCTTATTGTTTCTACTAGTTTTAGATAAAAATATTAGTTCAAAAACATTCTGAATAGGTTTGAACATATTTATTTTAAACGCAAGGTAATATTTGATCTCATGGAAGCCATGGTTTGTGTTAAGAGAGTGTTCAGCATGACTGTGCGCAAAGCACGGTCCATAAAGACATGGTTTGACAAGGTTGGTGTGAAGGAACCTGAGTATCCCAACCTTCACCCCACTGAACACCTTGGAGATGAACTGCCAATTGCGAGCCAATCCTTCTCATCCAACATCAGCCCTTACCTCTGCAGCTGTCCCCCTCCTCTGTGGTCAGAGAATTCTCACGGTCATAGGATGCTTGAAGAAATTGCAAGAGGGTCACCTTGTAAATTTAAAGGGACCTCTCATTTAAGTGCATATGATGGCTGTAGTGTCCCTTTAAATACCTTTATACATTTTATTAGGTTTATTTAGTGTATGAAACTATAAACTGCCATGTCTGGGAAAAGTGATAGATACTGTACAATGTATGTACTGTATCAAGATCTACAGAGTCTGCTGAAAGGACATTTAGCATATTCTCAGTTACATAGTACTTTCTTATGCTTACACCTAAGTCCCCAACCTTTGAATTTTAATTTTGACACTTTGTCCTAATTGTTTTCTCTTCTGAAATATTATTTACTCATTGTTTAATCCTATATATATATATATATATATATATATATATATATATATATATATACACACATACACACATGTTTTACCATACTCTCCGCAGAAAGGACAAAGGAGATAAGGAAAAATGTGATTAAAGGGACAATCAAGCCATCATATACACATTAAAGCACACAACAGCTGAGTGGTTCCTTTAACTTTTTGTGATGTCTCCATTGCAAATGCATAGAAAGGTATTGCTTGTGCCCTATTTTCATTTTAAAAAATTGCTTATTAAAGTACTTAAAAGTACTTTGATATGCATTCTTTATTGAGGATCCTCTCTGGGACATTGAAGTGTCCCTTTAATACATACCGGAAGGGTAAAAAGAAAAGACATAACCAAATAAAAACTGACATGTAGAGAAGGATGTTGATGATTATGCTGATCAAAAATAGGGATTCTAAGAAAAATCAAAAATTTCCCTTGTTTAGTTTATAGCTGATCATAATATATAACCCCCAATGCAAATAGAAATGATACTCTCATTTGCACATGCACGTTATTACATTTTTGAAAGCAAAGATATTTACTGTATCGTGGGAATTAAACCTGCATAGTTTGGTCCTGAGTTCCATTAGGAGATTGTGCTGACTGTTCTGTATCTTAAATTCCCTTTAGGAACCATTTATATTTTGAATTCACATGGGAGTTCAGCAGCGGAGTAAGTACAAAGTGCAAAGAGGTTCATTAAATTCTTAAATTGGTTAGCACGGAGAAGAACTTTCCTGAACATTGTTAAAGAAATGATACTCTGCATAAGTCTGCGCTCATTAGTCAAAACCCCATGGCTATGAATTAAAGTGGCTACTTATCTCTGTCAAATTGTACTACCTTCTATAAACTCAATGCATCCATGTGAATGTAATAAAACCTACTGTATTTAGGTTTTAGGGACCTGGTGTCATAAAAATATATATAAGAACTAGTCTTCCTAAGTGTACCATGTAGCTAGTATTTTAAAATGTACAAAGCTCAATAATATTATATTCTTTTTTAAAACATCATGGTCCTTATGTACAGACATTTAACCTAAGGCCCTTCAAACTAGTGTCTGCTCAATTCTTTACAATTGTTCAAATAAATCTGAACAAATACATATATATCATTGTATCAACAACAACAACAAGTATTTATATAGCGCTTTTCTCCCGGTGGGACTCAAAGCACTTTACAGGTATATGCATACGAGAAAAAGAGTGAATTATCTGAATATAGGCCGCACCCTTAAAGCTTGGTGCAAACTAATCAAAAGACAGACATTTTTTTGCATATTTTGTTTGGGAAATATTTAAAGAAACTTACTATATTAAGTGCTTACATTTGAAGAACCTTACATTTGACAAACTGGTGGCAGTAGCTGACGTTTTGAACTTAGACTGTCTTTTAATGAATGGCCTTTATGAAGAATATTCTTGTGTTTGTACACAATGTCAGTATCCACCAATACTGAAGTAGTTGATGACCTCAACACCAATGTTAAATGGTCAAAAATATTCATGAAAACCTGCCTAACCTATTGAAAGTGGTTGCATTTGTCCTCAGCATTCCATGCGCAAATGCAGCAGTTGAAAGAGTCTTCAGGATGATAGGATTCTGCTGGTCTCACACGAGGAACAGGTGCAGCATTGAACTGATAAATATGAACTCTGAAAATCAGTTTTGACATGGACTGTCATTCTTTTTACAGCTTTGCAAAACAAAGCAAAAACATTTTTTTTTTGGAATTTGCAAGAATTGACAATAAATACACATGTAGGCATTGTTAAAAACAAAAGATGCTAAGCGGATGCCATGAGCTACCAATGTTAGACGGGTTTGATAATTGTCATATTGCCATGTGAGAATTAGATACAGCATTAATATTTCAGAGAGGTTATAATTTACTGTATTTTTAGTATTTTATTTTCAGGATTACATTTAAAGTAATATATTTTTTATTTATTACATTTATTAGGAAATATGTAAATGTTTTTGAAGTTTATTATATATGGTTAGTAATTACTACATGAAACGTTAAATAATAAAGTCAGACTTAATATTTGAATAAACAGGTAGCAAAAATGGTAATTTATCTTGTCCAAACTCATTGGAACTGAATGGTTTAAGCATTACTCATTGGAGACCTCACCCTTATATTTCTTTTTTTCTCTGTGTCTGTACACACTCCCTTCGGCTTAATTATCTCCATAGGGATTCTAGGCAATTTGCAATCTTTATTCCGAAATCATTAACTTTCACATCCAATTAGACTGTAATAACAATATGTATGACTTTGGGGCATATGCAAGTTAGCTCTGTTATGGGTTTCTGTTTACAATGAATAACTTCAGCTATACATAACAAGATTTTTGTGAATGTGACGGATCCAGCTATTTTAACGTCCTGTTCATGTGGTCTGCATAATTGTTTTTCCATTTTAGGTTATCTTTCACCATTGTTAAGATGCTATTTTAAACACCATTTGCAGGGGTGGAGTGAGGTATAGAAGAACAGTATGCAGATTGTCTAGTTCACGAAGGAAGATTTATCCCTTTATTTACAAAAATTATCTACAGAACAATTACTACAGATTCAAAAAAAAAAAATGTGTGCTGTAATTCCCCTTTGTGACTTATATAGTCAACCTCCTTAAAATACAACAAGCTTTTTAATTCTGTGGAAAATACATGTTGCAGATCAGGTCATTGCATACTCAATAAAAGCAGTATCTATCCAAGTCCTGGTTTTCTTGCACTTAACATAGAAACATAGAATCAGGAGTCAGCCTAGGGTTAGTGGAGCCTGGGAGTTATATATCTCTGTGCACCCATTACAAAAGTGCCCACACATAGTAACACACAAACTCACTGTAACACCATACACATACAAATACATATTATCTCCCTCTTCTCATCTCCTTCATCCCACTAACCCTACATTCACCCTGTCACACTAACACCAACACACATGCTGACACAAAATACTAACACACACAACTGTGCTAACATTATACACTTACACACTCTAACACTATGTGCTGACATGCACACGCATTCTAACACCATACACTCAAACATGCTCACACACAAACATGCAAACACCATATACTCACATACACTCTAAGGTCATACATTAACACATGCAAACTATCATTCCATATGAAAGCACACTAATGCTAATGCCATAAACTCACAAATCCACTCAGTTTCCAGGGATGTTCTTGTGTGCAGCCAGCAATCTATATTTTACATATAGATACTGTATTTAACATACAGTAAAAGACCTAAGTCCATCAAGTTCAACCCTTCTACTTAACCTTCCTACTCTTGATCCTTTCTAAAAAAAAAATACCCTAATTAAGCTACTTCGAACTCTGCCATCAGGGGGAAAAAGTCCTTCTTGACTCCAAAAGGCAATCAGATCTCTGCTTCGATGAAGAAGCTCTAAAATACTAATGTTATTCTATTTATAACCCTGCATGTAAAAAAATATCCAACCCTTGCAATAACAGGCATATTTATCAGAGATATAGGTAAATCTTGCCAGCTATGTCTTGCCATGTTAGCAATAACACCCTAAATTAGGAAACGGAATAAAAATATTTACATCTCAAAGTCAAATCTATCGTTACTTTTCTCTTAAAATATGCTCCACCTTAAACATAAGAAAACGCGTTTCATTGCAGATCCTAACTTTAAATAATGGTGACCGTTGCTATCCATCCAAAAAGGTTATCACATCCCTGCTACCAGCCTTATTTTGTTTAAGGCAGAACTAAATATACTGTAATTTCTAAGGGATGCTAAGTGTTCCATATAGATTAACTATATTGCTGCCAAACATTGAAAAACAATAAACTATATATCTAAGCAATAAACCAGTGGTTATTGAGTTAACTGCAATGATTTTCTAAGCTGTTAATAACATCAATTGACAACCTGCTGTATTATGATGTAGTCATGTACGCTTTTGATAGTGGAGGTTAATTAAGGCACTGGAGTCCAAGACTCTGGAGATGAGGCAAACATTTTATCATTTCAGTGAGAGAACCTGGCAGTGTTGCCCCTTCGCTATAAATAGTGAACTGAGGGTGTTTAAACCACAACTCCCCTACAAATCCCCTGTCAACTCTCCTTTTAGTGAACAAACCTCAGTGTCTCAGGATTTTATGATAATTTCCTGTACTACCGGGTATAATTCTAAGACACTCTATTGTCAGAATTGTCATATTGATGCTGGCATCTACATTGCATGACTGATCACTTTAATTGATGCTAGAAAGATGCTGAAAATGATGCACTTTGAAAGGAATCTAACAAAGTTAACTATTAACTACAACTGAACTTCTCTGTGAGTTTTCAATTTTTGTACCCTTTGTACAAATACACATTACCTCTCTCTTCTCAACTCCCTCATTCCACTAACCCTACATTCACCCTGTCGCACTAACACCAACACACATGCTGACACAAAATACTAACACACACAATTGTGCTGTCATTATACACTTACACACTCTAACACTATGTGCTGACATGCACACGCATTCTAACACCATACACTCAAACATGCAAACACCATATACTCACATACACTCTAAGAGCATACATTAAAACATGCAAACTATCATGCAATACGATCACACTAATGCTAATGTCATACACTCACAAACCCACACATGCTAATCAAAAACAAATATTTACAAGACATAATATGTCTTTCATCTGGTTACAAGAAAGATACACGGGCAGCTAAAACAACTTAAAACGTAGACAACTAAATTAAATGTATTTAATTTGCATATAAATGAACATAAACTATACATTATTCAATAAAAAAAGACCCCTAATACCATCTCTGTTTCACCTGCGCGTGACATGGCAGCGTGGTCACAGTAGATGCACAATAAAAAACACATAATAAAACAAATTCTGCAATTGTTGGTGTGGTTATACTAGTGAGTGGAGTAGCAAGGGTCCTTCTTAGACATTCTTGAAGGTGAGTCTTCCATCTTGTTACACATCTGCCGCAAGCTCCATTCACCCAGAAAATGTTCAGCCAGGTTTGGGAGGAAAAAGGGTGCTAACAGTTTTATTTCTCACACCAGATCTGTCATCTTGACTATGATACGTTTATATTCGGCACTGTCTAGTGATCTCAAGAGCAGACAAGAGTGGGAAATTTTCTGTTTCAAAGCTTGCCTTTCATGTTCTACTAAATAATGCATTGGAAGAACTGCAGTACAGTCTGGAACCCACAGCTCTCTCATCATCAAAACTCTGATCCTTCTGGGCTTTTTGGGAGGGAGTTCATTTTTTTAGGACACGAATTTCTACTTTAGTTTGCCCAGCTCTGTCATTTGAGGGTCACTGGACAGTAAGCTAAGTTTGTCCACAGAGCAGTCGCAGCGTCTGATGCAACATGGTTTTGTAGATGAGTCAGTATATGATGTGCTGAAATAATTTGACACACCACAAGGCGATACAACCCTTCAAACAGAATCATGGCAGCTGTTCTCATATTAGTTACTCATCTCAATCCATTTCATAGGACTGTTGGGTGTTTTCATTGATATTGATAAGTGTCTGTAAGGCAGATTTGGGCCATTGGCATTGACAGTAGAAATTTAATATGCATAATTAAAATTGTTAATTGTATTCCTACTAACAGATTCAATTTGAATTTAAGCCTTTTGGTTAATTGACAGTTTTACAAATGTGTAAATACAATTTAAGATATGGCTATCTATTCTGTTTATTGGAAATTAGGTCAATCATTTTTATGCTGACTCGTAGTATGCCAAGTAGTCCTGTTTTTCATGATAATAAGGAATGACTATAGGACATGCAAATTAAGTCCATTTATTAGTGAATGTTTGGGGAAGTTAACTTTTGATGTCATCAGTTAACATTTTGGAAGGGAAATGATCTAACCTATTATCTGAAGACCACACAATAAAAAAAAAAGATGAATCCATTAGTATCGTTTCCCTTTAAAATCTCTTTATTTCACAACTGAAGTTTTACTCAGGCCCTGTATAGTTGTCTCTTCAATTCCTTCCTTGTGTAATAGGCTTGGTGAACATTGTCCACGTGGTCAAAAGGAATGCGTTTTGCTATGGCACACCATTTATTAGTAACAAATAAATTATACATTTTCAAAAATACTGTGCTGTTCCATTTTACTTCAAAACAGATCTTCGTTTATATGACATTTCCAAGCAGCTGCATATTAGCCATTTCAATGTGTACTCTTATCTCTGTTATTTTAGCCCTATCTAGTAGACAAGCACCCCGACTCATTATCATGGTATCTATGGTAAACAATACAGTGATCCATTCTTAATCACCCAGTCTGACACTCGGACTAAAGAAAGTCTATGTAGGAAGAGACTTCATTGCATTGCCATAAAGAATCAGCTCAGTGTGGTGTGTATGCAGGGAAAGGCACTCAAAATATCACATGACTGACAACAATGGCAGCTTCCAAGTCTGTAGATAAAGGAAGCTTATTGGAACAAAACAACTAAATACAGGATTTAGTCAATGCTAACCTAGATTACTGTGCATATATTTTTATGTTATGCTTAACTTATAAACTATTTTCCAGAGGTACTTTCAGAAGAATATAATGTGGCAGGATTTTAGATCAATTAGTGTGCATGCCTACTGCTGATAATCGAAGGGATAAAAATATACTAGGTGAGATTCTTCTACCCTCCATTCTATGTAATTAAAAAAAAATTAAGTTGATTTGAGTAACGTGTGATAAATCAGAACATGTATAGAAAAAAATCTAAGCTATTCTCCATGTACTGATATTACAACTTTAGTTCCTCAAGGAATTCTTATCCTTTGGCAACTCAAATGACAACAACAGTTCATCTGTCTTCCTTGAAAAAGGAGTACATTAAGTACAAGAGACTGAAATTAAACTGCACACAATATCCCAAATACTCATTACCGTTATATAAAAATTGGAGGCTACAGATCAAATTACAGCATATTAGCTCTATTAATTTGTATATACAACACTTCTAAATAATTACAAAGTTAATTACAGCTAATACAGCATCATCTATATACTGTACATATGGTCCAAAACGCTTGTTTTTAGGTACCCAATGCAGTGAAAAGATTATACGGTAGTTATATATAAATACTATAACAGCTCTTGGAAACTAAATCTAAAATTGCTGTGTTTTATTTTTATAATAACGGCAACTGGCACCGATTCATATGTTATCTAATTATAAGCTGTAACACAGCAATCATTACTCGAAATGTCACAGTATTGCCTTTTTTTAATAAACTCCCTTAAATCTACTGTTAAAAGCATTGACTTCCATTTCCAGCCCTTCTTAAGAGCTATCTACTATTTTCTGTACATAAGAAAGAACTGAACTTACTCAAATACCAAAGAACTAGCTAACTAGCCTGTAGTTTGACCTACATCTATCTGGTCACCAGAGCATTTACTCAGGGAGGACTGAGAAGAGGGGTAGTTGTACTTTATTGGTAGGATTTGAGTCTGTCAAGTGTGTTTTAGCCTCCTATAATCTGGTCATTTCCCAGGGCCTGTCTTCCTATGCCCTCCTCTGAGCAGTATCCTGTTATCTCCTCCAAAGTACTTTAGTTTTCTATAGACAGACAGAATCAAATGATTCGGTATTGTTTCACAAATTATATACTCTACCTTTTCTGTATTTTTATTTGTAATATTTATTTCCTGTAACTATTTTACCGATTTCTCAGGCCCCTGGCATTTGAAAGGTTGTGGGACTTTGAGGTAATCTCCATGTATTCCTTGGCCCTCTGCTAGTAAGCTGTGACAATTACTTTGTAATGCGCTCCATCTCCTGGCTGCACTTACAGAATAAAAATGTGCACTGACCCTTACTACAAGCAATATGACCTCATAGAAAAAGTTTCTTTAACCGTTAAATGAAAGTCGTGACCAGTGTGTAATACAAGGCTAATTGGGTCTATTGAAAAATCTTCTAGTTCAAAAGAGTTGAAAATGCAGAAAATGCATTGAGACATTCGATATCTCAGTTTTCAATGCTGCCACATTATTCTGAAGCTTTATCATTTATAATAAGCAAAAAATGTATTTTAAAATAATAACATTGTAAATATCCTTTCTCTAAATAAAAATGTATCTATAGAAAAAAAGTCATTGGAAACGTCATATTATGACGTCTCTCCTACTGCATAGCTATTGATTTACCTATTGGTCATACCTATTGTATCATTAATGAGAGGAGACAGGGCTTTTAATCTCATATCATCTCACTGTCTAGTAAATCAAGTTAAATTAATCTGTCAAGATGGAGTTCTGAGAAGAAGTATTCAACAACCTGTTCCTGGTGACATCGCTTGTAAAGGAAGACAAAGGGGATTTTAAAAACTGAAAACAGAATTTAAAAACAAAAAAGGAGAACATATAAGAACATGAAAACTGTGCCAGCTACGAGAACCAGGTTCTTGAACAGATTCTGGGGGGACATGTTGTAGACCAATTGTACATGAGAAGCATTATTTTGTGAACATTGGTAGGGAAGAGACTGCAGAGGAAATTTCAAGAATTACAAATGTATTTTGAAAGGTTCTATCTGTTGTGTCCACAATGCCATAAAACCTCTAAGGCCAAATGGAATATGTTTAACTGCAAGCAAAGGAAACATACATTTTGTGTTTTGAGGCTTTTTGTTTCCCTTCATTTTGTTCTTGGTGTAATGGAAAATTGTAAATCAGGCCAACACTTGGGACAATAATATTTTAAATGTTGGCCACAGTACTGTTAATAAATTCTCAAGTATACTTTCACAAACTGATGTTACCATGCCCCAGGCTTTGTTGAAATGATCACAGGCACTCCCAAACTGGCCCAAGCTCCTCACTGCCCATGAGCAGTTCCAGGGGGTCTATGCCTGTATCCCTCATTCATTTCAGTGAGATCACTTTCCTGTCGGTGATTAGCTGCTTCTTGCAGTCAAAATTAAAGCAAAATGCTGACAACATCGGGGCTTGGCTGGTATTCTGCAGTTCTGAAGCTGCATTGTTTTCAAGGTAGGTGCTTTTAATCATTTTAAAGTACTATAATATGCATTATTTATTTTCCACCTACTAACCAGCTAAGGATACATAATTGTGCTAAAGCCCACTGGTTCTCCTAGTGCTCTGGGCTACCACTCCCATAATTGTCAGGCAAATATTATTTTAAGTTTTAATATTCAAAACCTGGCATGTCATGTGTTTCTGGACCTTTCGTTAGACATTTTATATCGCTTTTTTTAAAATTCACAAATATTCACATTAAAATCTAGATCACTTTTTTTGTAATGTGGGTCCCAGCTCACATGGACATCCATAGAAATTTGTCCCAGGGTGGAGAGGGGGGCAAAATACTTGCCTTGTCCAAGAAGGTAGGATGTATGCGAAAGGATAGTGCGCAGTAATGCAGTGCATCTGCGCAGTGGCGTAACAGCACATGATGTATTTGTGCATTATGTGGCTCCTCTATGATATTCAGCCGAAATGCGAGATTCTGGCGGTGCAGTCATGCAGTGGTAGACCTGGTTTTTAAATTATATTAAAGGCAGGGGCCTTAAAATAGATTTAGCCCTGTCTTTGTGCAGGTTGAATGACTCAAAATGCCCCTGTATTTTTTTATCGTCAGATATTTTCCGAGGGTGTGTGTGCCCCCTCTGCCCCTTCCTTCACACTGCAGATGCCCAAGCGAGCTGTGACATTTTCTGTGATAGGTTATAACAGGGAAATTGTTAAGCTAAACACAGTTTCAAGCGAGAGATCAAAATTCAGAATACAAAATGCATGTAGATACAAGATTAAATGGTTTCTCAAACAGCATTTTCCATTTCAGACAATAATGTGGGTCCCAGATGAACAATTCACTATTGTTTCCAGAAGTTAAACTGACTCATTTCGGACCCTGGGGCAATGGAAATGTTCTGCTGAATTTTATGGCTATGACATTCAACCACTTGCATTTCTAAACCATCAACTGATTTATGCCTGAACATGACAAACACTTTAAATTTGCTATTGTTTCTACAGAATGAATTCCCAAAAGCAAATCTACGATTGTGGATTCGTTTTCATAGGTCACTCTGTAAAATAAAATAAAAAAGTTAAACTAAAGCTTGTTTCACTTTACGCTTATTATTGATCTGTCATCAAATCAATGGCAAGAAAGCATCCTCATTGAATTAAACTGGAGTGCTTTCTGCACATGCTCCTGAGGGGTCTTCATTAGTTCTTGCACAAACCACCGATGGAGATGGCCGTCTGTCTGTCTGTAAGCATTTTACTGTGCAGAAGATGTGCTGGGGTCAGGAAAAAGAGAGCAAATGCATAGAGGTGATTCTAACGAACCCCTATATGTATTTTCATTAAAAAATGTTGTGACATTCATATACATATCATCTATCATATACATTAGAGCTATGATTACCAGAGTGTCCCTATCCAGTGACTGAAAGACACACACACACATTTCTAGTCTCATCAAAACGTTTTTAAAACTTTCTTCAGAACATTTTTAGAAAATCACTTATATATGTCAAATTCCAGATTATTATTCATTTCTAACCAGTGCTCGGCCAACTGAAACCACTCACCCAAAACCAGTTTATGTAAAAAGTAGCCTAGCCACAGGAAGCCATAACGGGTAAACCACTACACATAATGTTAACGCATGTTAATAGCCCACTTCAGTATAGTTTGCATGCCAGTGTATGCAATTTAACAGGTTTTATTAATTATATGAACTATAAGTTCCAGTTTTCTTTCACACCCTCTCATAAATACTGTAGTATGATATGTACAGCTCAATGCTCAGTGTGTGTGTGTATTTCCATTCACTACACAAGCATCAGAAGCTCAGTAGGCTTTGAACTTACAGGGGACTCAACTCACACCTGACAAGTTGCCTCAATGTCAGTTCTGTTTAATTTCAATAAGGACTTAAATATTCAAGCTGGGCTACTGGTGAGAAAATAAAGCACACTGAGAATGCATGTGGAGCATAAGATTTAAGGTAGGTAGACACAGCAAGGGGAGAAGAGAAATAGCTATTATATGGAGAATTTGCGGGTGTCTACTTATAAGTGTCCAAACTGGAAAGCGAAAATGACATGAAAAGGGAGGTTCAATGACAAAGAATGACTGTGACAATAAATCTTTACAAAAGATTCCTGGCTGTCTTCCAATTACATCTAAAATATTTCTATCATATTGTAAGTCTGGTTTTCAGAAGCCCTGTGATTGATTTTAGGCAATACTCAATGAGGTTTACAAGAAATTCTCCCATTTTGCTAAAGTATTCACCATAAAATGCAATTCCATCTTTAACCTTTTATATATATATATATATATATATATATATATATAACATGAGCTAATGTTAAAATGGGAAGCTGTGATGAAATACAGAACTAACGTGTGACCTGTAAATCACAATCTAGAGATAAACAACAGGGAACGCTTGGTGCCCAGACACACATTATTGGAAGAGTTCCCAGAGTTACAAAAATGAAAAATGCAATACTAAAAACAATGGTTAGGAGAGATAGTTGATTTATAAATACTCAAAAGAGTCTAAAAAAGAGTCTGCCCCCCAACCAACAGCTTTAAATAATAAAAAAGGGAGCATTTTGGCCTCCTAAAACATATAGCCTATATAAGGGGTGTATTACTGTACATAAGAGATATTACTTAACATAAATTGTGTTTTTCTCAGGAGTGGTACCTAACTTTAAGAAGTTTCCAAAGAAAAAAAATTTACTAAATGATGGACTAGACATATCAAAATAAAGTCTTATCCAACACTGAAAAAGCAATACATTGTGTGTGTATAATAGAAAACATTTGATTGAACATTTTAAAAATAGCAAAAAGAAAGCTCAGAGCACCACAGTGTGAAAAACCCTGATTATAAAATGGTTAAATGAAGCAGTAAAAAAAAAAAAAAAAAAAAAAAAAACTAAATGACCATTATATGTTATTTTGGTCTGTAAATGTCCAATAAACATAACCTGCTACCTAGTTAAGGCCTTTCAATATAAATTTTTATGAGGGACGGTATGCAGCTTTACCAAGCACAAATTTAGTGAATAGGTCACTGTAACATTGTAGAGATTTTAAGAATCTTATTTGTACAGGTCAAAAATTATGCCTGAAAATTTTACCAGCCAGAGGGAACGCTCAGTAATAATCCCAATGAAAATAGAAATCCTCATAAGGGTATTTCAGTATGAAGCCAATAATAGTTTTCGACAGATTCCAAACACATAAATCAACATGATATTAAATTAGTTTCAAATTAGTGTCATAAAATGTACATGCAAGTTTGGTTATTATGAAATTATTTTCTACTGGTCATCTTGCAAATGTGAAGAAATTAAAGGCTCGTGTAATACACCTCATGTAAAAAAACAAACATGAACTACTAACTATAATTACAATATTAAAAAAAAACCTCTTCAAAATGTAAATTGTCGCAACAATTTGAGTGGGTGATTCATCAAGTCTGTTTATATTCTGAAATATGTACACATACAAAGGCTAATATAACATTAAAACAAGGAATTTCAACAATATGGATGTTGGGAGAGCTCAAATCACTTTAATATTCACAATGCAACAAAATGCGGTAAAATATCTTTTAGATACTCAGACCCCGCTCCATAAAATAGATCTACCTTTGGAACACAGGCTTTACCTAAAGTAAAACTGAATACAGTTTATATATATATATATATATATATATATATATATATATATATATATATATATATATATATATATATATGTTGGGGGAAAACATATCTTACTTTTATTCAGAGGCATGTTAAAACATAAACAAATCGTAATTTGATTGCCCTTCTTCGCATTAATTAGTTAGCTCCTAACAAAGGGGTTGTAACATTCTGAGGTTGGGAAATCAGCATACCACAGAACACTCATGGTTTGACCCTTATTCTCAGGGTTTTTGTCCCAATCTCAGGGTTAAGGGGCAGATTCTCAGAGTCAGACAGTTTGGAGCTGACTCCTTCCTAATCTACACTGCTGTGTCATATCTGAGACTGCCAACTGGTGCTGTTGCTGCTAGTATGTTATGATTGATATGCCTGCTTGTATGTTGGTGACTCAATTAAGTGTATTTTTAATCATGGGCACTGACAGAGCTATCTGGTTAAACTATGTGTCAAGTCACTCCACAGAATCTTCTTCATGATGGGGTGACATTACAGGGGACCTGGATAAAAGACAGACAGGCGGTCCTCGTTCCCTGAGAAAACATCCTGTAACCAGGGCCAGCACTACCTGTAAGCAAGGTAAAAGCCGCCTAAGGAGCAGATCTATGTGGGGGCGCCTCCTCTGCGGTGGGCTGGACCACTGCATTGGAGGCGCTTGCATGCAGATCCACCAGAGGAGCAGGGCCAGTTGGGGAGATTGTGGATCTCCCTCCAACCGACCCTCATTACTGCTTCACACTTCTGCCGACTCTGCTCAACACATTGGCAGATCCAGTGGCGGTGGTGAGGGGGTGTAACGGGGAAATTGCCCCCTCCCCCCGAGATAGACTGAGAAGGTGTGGTAACACAAGATTGTGGGAGTAGCGCAGCAGCTGACAGGGCATGAGGCAAAGACAGGCTGAGGCTTCTGTGTGTCTGCTTGTCTGGGTATGCATGTCAGCGTGTTGCCTGTCTGGGTATGCATGTCAGTGGCCCGGGCATGCTAGTGTGTGTCTGGGTATGTATGTTAGCTTGTGTCTGTAAACATTAGTGTGTCTGGGTATGTTAGTGTGTCTGCCTAGGTATGTCAGCGTGTGTCTCTCTGGGTATGCATGTGTGTCTGCCTGGGTATGCATGTGCGTCTGTGTATGTTATTGTGTGAACATTTGTCTTTGAGTATGTTAATGTGTGTGTCTGGTTGTGTTAGTTTGAGTATCTGGGTACGTTTGTGTATGTTAGTGTGTGTGCATGTGTGTTAGTGATGGGTGTCTGGATGAAGGTGTCTGGTTGTGTGTTAATGTGAGTGCAACTCCCCTGGTCAGGCTCTGGATTGAAGGAGAAGAGATGTGGACAAAGTGAAAGGAGATAGAGGAGAGATAAAGAGAAAAGAGGGAGATGAAACAATAAGAGATGGGGAAAAGGTTAATGAGAAAAGGGAAAGAAAGATTGATAGCAGGAGAGATAAAGAGAAATGAGTGAGATGATGAGTGAGGTGGGATAATAATGAGAAAGAGGGGATCAAATTAAAGGGGGGGGTAAAAGATAAGGGGGTGGAGGTAGGGAGAAAAGAGAGAGCGAAAAACGAGGAGGGATAAAGAGAATGAGCAGGAGAGATAAACAGAAAGAGAAGAGATAAACCGAAAGGTGAGAGATAGGGAGAAAGGGTGAGGTAAATAGCATGAGGAGGATAAATCTAGAGAAAGGTCAGGAGAGATACGGAGAAAGGGGAGAGATACAGAGAAGAAGAGAAAAAGGAGAGAGGAAGAAAAGGGAAGAATAAAGAGAGATGAGAAGAGATCTGGGTGCTGGGGCAAGTCCTGTGTGTGTGCAGTCTGGGTGCCAGGGCTGGCCTTTGGGGTGTGCGAGCTGTGAGCTTTGACTGCAATGTAGGTGTCGTCAACACATGAGGGTCATGTGTATGATGCACATATGACTCTACCTCCAAGAGCGGTATACAAGGGGCAGAGCCAAGGAGGCAGCAAAATAAATTTTTACCTAGTGTGACAATACTCCTTGCACCAGCCATAGTAAGAGCTGCCGCTATAAATATTCCTCAAGGTGGTAAGTTGTTTTTCTTTTAAACGGGAGGCAATGTCCAAATAATGATATTAAAATTGCTATCTTTAGAAAGTTTTTTGTGTTTTTGGACAATATACATTTTGTGCTCTTCTTGGAACATTTCTGTAAAAACCGGCTCATTATTTAATGATGATGCCTTTCTAAAGGTATTTTCTACAGCTCTTCTAAGACAGAGAGACCATTAGCTTTCTATAATACAGAAAATATAAAATCTCAGATTTAATAGAAGCAAGAGCAATTAGGAAAATAATAAGTGCAAATAAAACATTTATTTGGGAAGTATAAAAGAATACTTGTGGCTTAAACATCCCAAAGGCAAAATTGTCATGAATACTTTCGCTCGATACAAACAAAATTCCCCCATACACACAAAAGTCTCATAATGTAATTATTTTTCATATAGTGTGCTTCGGATACTCTCACACATTATTTACAAATGCTACATAGCTGCAATTCTAATGCACGTATTGGATCGGGAGCTCTCTTTGAGACTAAGTAGTTGCTTCTGCTCTTGTTCTACTGATAGCATTGAACCTTCATTTCTCCTGTCTTTTCTTAGCAAAGAGTACCTGCTGGGTATAAAGTACGTTATTATCCCTTTTTAGCAGCTTTGCTTCCATGCTGTCTCACAGTGTTCCAAAAGCTTCAGATCCAACAAAAACACAAGTGAGAAACTGCACAGGTTTTTTTAGATTATGAAAGGCTCAGGGCTATCTTTATTATTGATTGGACCCTGGGCAACCATTTTCTTGCCCCCCCCCCCCCCAGCATGCACCATGCCCTCCACCCCAACACACACAAAAAGTACTTATCACACTGATTCTGCAGATTAGGAAAAGACTGTCAAAGTCAGTACAGTCTTTCCTCATTCTGACCATAGCCTGATTCCGGGACAGACATCCTCACGTCACAAGCGCAGGGCAGGGCAGGAACACAACAGTATGCTAATCACATAGTAAATGAATGCTGGCGAGTGACCAAAACGGTTGTATGAGTCACGATCAGGGCCATTAGGTGCCCCACATATTATCCCCAGAGTCCATTTGTCCCCTCCTTCATTGTGCCACAACTCTCTTTCCCTAATTCATGTAGTCAAGGTATAGAGCAAATAAACATCACTGAAAGTTTTCTGGGAGGTCATGTCCACAGAGATAGGGACAAAGAAAGTACAGAGAAGAATGAAGAGAGAAGAGGGAAGAAGAAGAAAATATTCTGAAGCAATTTTAGAGTTTCTCTTTTGTTTCTTTTTGTTTCTCTTTGGGGTTATCAACAGCCTTGAGCAGATCTCCAGGAGAAGGATGGGTGTGTGTCAAAACAGAGACAATCACATGAGTGGCTGTGAGAACGAGAGAGCATGTTGCTTGTCAATTGTATCATCAGTGCCTGGGGGTTCAAACCATCTTTGTGGAGAAAACGCAACAAATGACAAATAGCCTTGTTACTCCTTCACAACATCCGCAACTTCTGATGCTCACTTTCAGCAGTGCTCTGCCGGTAGAAGAGGCTGACAGATATCTCCAAAACGTGCAGATCTGCCCTCACTTAAGAGTTCAATATCAGTAAAATGTGCTTATTCATTTTCAGAGAATAAATTAAGGTTTAGTGAGAACCACATGTGTCTATTGTATCAATATTGAAAATATTCTATAATATGTACACTCTATTTTTTCATACAACTACTGGTAAAAGCTGCATCGCAACATTAGGATTTTTGGCACATTAATATCTTTGTATAACAAAGTATGATCAGCTCAGGCAAATGACGGTGACAAGGTTGGAGAAAGCAATGAGAGTTAAACTGAAATTAGACAGTGGATTAGGTCAGGATTATTACCCTTGACTTGGTTTTCTGCACAGCAGGCAGATTACACAAGTGTATGCTGGTAAATAACCAGCAGATCAATAAAACAGCTTCTCTGTGGTTTATCAAGAAAATAAAATCTGTTTCCTGACATTTCTTTTATGTCTTTTTTTCAGATGCCTAGTGCAATACCTTATTATAGGGTTTTTTATATAGCAACTAAGCCTTCCTTCTGATAAAAGAAGATAGCAACACAACTAATCCAACGAATTACTTTATATTCCATTATTCCATTATTCCATCATTTTATCCTCTTTTACACCTAGCAACTGAATTTTCCAGTCAACGTAATTTTTCAGTACACCTGTAGTAATGGTTTTCTAGTATGAATTAACTTCTTAGTTTAAACAAACATCAAGTACCCCCTCACTCCATAAGTAATATCCTTACATACAGGAATAAACTGGAGAGAAAAAATTGTCCCTGCCATTTTCAGGCCAGATCAATTAATGGTTGCACTCTTCACACTAAACAATTACTAACATCAATCGAGTACTGACCTGCTGGACATTTGCTTGGGGAGCCTGATGGCCAGTCTACATAGCGTCAACATTTTAAATGTTGAGAAGCTTGAGAGAAGCTTTTATTTTGCAGAGTAGGGTTAGCGGCATGGCTGAGGGGGGTTTTACTTTGAGACCTACTGGTAGGTTTTTATGTACCCGAGTAAGGCATTTAGAAGAAAAACTATAAAATGGGTTCCTAACAGTCATTTACTGCTTACTTTAATTTGTTGGCACCACTCACATGGTATTAAATTTAACAAAATAGGAAAATGTTGGAACTCTGATGTATAGTCTTTAGAGGATGCCTACAGGAACATGATTTAAAAGATCCACTGCTTCAGAAAAGCCTAGTTAACCTACAGTATTTTCGGTATGCTCTGTGTCCCCAGATGGCTTGTAAATAAACAAAAACTAAATATTTCTGGGACTGAAGGATAGAAGGTGACACTCGTAACTCCCTGTTCATGATTCAATAAACATTACTGCATCCATGAAGAGCAAAGAGGCTTTAAATATATCTTTGTGTAATTTTTATATTTAACTTAAAGAAAGGTCATTTTAGAAAATGTGCAGTGCATATCAAGAATACCGAGATGCTGAAGATTTATGTTCTCTAAGCTTCTGACTACTGCTTCAATACCATGCTAAAACAGTGACATGGAGAAGGGGAATCCCTTTTATTGACAAACAGAAGGACACTCCATCCACATGATTAATAGGGAAGCAGTAATTCACTAATGGAGAAAAACCACTGCACTTTAGTTGATGGTAGTTTGCAACATTATTCTTCTGGGACGCACTGGCCACAGAATAAGCTTTGCTTTCCTAGCCAGTGCCTTATTGCTTACTCATTCCTGTTAATTTAAACAAGGTCGACTTACACAACATTATTTACTGTTATTGTGGTCAGATATTCTGGAAAGAATCATGAGCCTACTTAGAATTACACTGACTGATTATTGTACTCACGTACGAGGGGTCACAAATCTCCTTGTAACCAAAAAAGCAGGTATTATATAAACTAGATCTTCTGGCTGCTCCTGGATATTTGGTTTCCTTTTAAATATGAGTTCCTTTCAGCGTGTTTAAAGTGTTTGTGTTTAAGAGGACACAGGACATCGGAAACTTAAGACCAGGTCTACATGGTGCACCCATCATATCAGAGCAAAATGATCTGTTTATCTAAGAGCACTCTAAACACATTTATTGGACACGGGTACAATATTGTGAATTTCTCGTGTGGATAAATTGCTCGTGTGGTATGCAAATAGATTCCAAGGTCATTTTTTTTAGTATGAGTAACAAATTTCTTTGCATCATTATTATTCAATGTACTACAATATTATCAATGTTTTCCCTTTTTTAAATTAAGTGGCTGGCACGGTGACATTTCTGGTAGATTCTTTGGAATCAATACCACAACTGTGAGATTCTGTAAAGCAGAAGGGATTAGCATGAATTCCAATACTGGCAGCATCATATGCGCAGTAATTATTTAAGTGTGTGGGCCTTTGGGCCCACTTCAGTTCAATAAAACTAATAAAATGCAGCTTACTAACAGGCTTTGTTACAACAGTGTATTAACAATGATACATAACTCACTAAAAAAAATCCTACATTTTTTTTCCATCCTCTTCCAGGAACACAAAGGTATATGTTCCAAAGACATAAATATCTTAGACAGACTAGACAGAAAACAAATCAATTGATGACAACTCAAATTCTCTACATTTTACTGAATAATAATGACCAAGACATTTTAAGGGCCAAATCTGTGTACACCATATTGATTATCAAGAAAATATATTTATATATAAAGTCGTCATACCAAACGAGCTTGCATTAGACATATACTATAATATGGTGTCATTGTATTTGGAAAGAATTACGGATGTCTAGTCAATATCATAGGTACATTTTATACCAAAAAATAGTATTACAAATATAATAACACAAGTGAACGTGGTGGGGATTTATTTATTTTTTTACCTTGTCAAAACATTTTAATGATAAAATCCCAATTTACTTTGTTTTAGCAATAGCATAAATCTTGTATAGCTTGTATACAATAAAGAAAAACAAATTGTCAATGTGCAAATTCAGACCTTCAAATACATATGTTTAACAAACTTTACTCCTGAACCAATTTAGTAACATAATAAGAGGGTAGGCTTATACAGCTCATCTAATACAGCGTGAGGGACTTAAGTATCAGTGCACCATTTGACAGGACAGAAACCATATTTAGATACTTATTTGGCTTGGTCTAGCTCTGTAATGCTAAATAATACTTTTTAATTTTATGACTCGCATAATTTATTTTTATCTATCATTTCTCCTACATAATGGTTTTTCAATTTTGAAGGAGAACCTATGAGTTTTTTTTTGACGTGCCTATTTTTTTTTGACCCGTCAGCAGAATTTCTTCTTGCCCAAGCGGGGTCTCAATTTTAAGTGTAAGTACAAGGCATTATCCTCAAGTGAAACTGAAACTCGTCCAATTGTTCAAAATCGTAGACACACAAAAAAATACTTTTTTAGACCAAGCTGGCCTGACACATACGCACCTTGATAAGCTCCTTAGGTCTGGCTTTGGCCCATAGTGGACTCATGCCATTCCTCTGGCCAGTTTATCCATCTACATAGTTTCCACCCTTATCCTGTAAGCTATAACAAACAATCTATAATAAAGTACAAATACATTTCGATTGACATTTTTTTTTCGGTTTAAGCTAGATATAACTTGCAGCAGTTACAAATTTGCTTTTCATAGGTTGGATAGTCATCATATTCTTTATAATTGAAATCTTGAAAAAGTATTAAGAGACACAATTTATGTCCTAGAAAGAAAATTAATGTGTGTCTTCTCTGTCTTGAACTTGAATGTTATTGTTCTTTAATGAGCTATTATTTCTCAGCAGTATAATAAACTGCCACTGTTACATTTGTACAGTTCTGTTACTTTTCTGTTAGATAAATGCAGACACAATTTAGAGTACTATGTATTAAAAGTGCCATTTATTATTAAAAGCCTGTACTTATAGGTAGATCTTTTTTATAAAGGAAAAATAAGTATTTTTACAGATTAGTAATAGGAAAAAGAATGTGATGGTGAGAGAGATAGAATTGGGCCAACTATAAAAAAATAAAATAAACTACTGCTGCCAGGCCTGGAATGGCTTTGTTGTAAATTGCCCCTTTTTTTCTTTGCACGCAGTACAAATTATATTTACCTACCTGAACATAAAGATGAGTAGGTGACCCTTCAGTATCACTAGGTATATCCACTCCTTACTGAAAGAGTATCTGTCACCTTATAAAGAAAGGACATTATACTGTGCAACCCTTAACCCCTTATAAGATATAAGATATATACATTTATTCATACACACATTGGCTTAGACATGAGTAAAGGCCTTATACAGTACAATAATCCACCACAGTTGGTTTTGTTCAGCTCACATGAACACCAAACTTATATCCAAAAAACGGATATAGATGTGTAAAGTTTATTTTACAAAAAGCTGTTGAAAGCTTATACGACTTACATCTCAGATATCAATATGGTAATATCCAATATTGTCTTTCATTTTAATAAAAAAAACAAATTAATAGAGACTTTTACCCCTCAATTGTCAATCACGCCAATATTACTTTTCCGGTATATTTATTTCAGCTGGGATCAAGATCCTGATCTCAAACAGTAAGGCTGACCACCAAATTGATATTTACTGGTCCACCATTACTTATTATGCTAAGAGCTAAAGATAATCAAACACAATGCATTGCTTCCAAGTGTAGAATGAAAGCCACAATTTACTGCCGGCCATAAGTTACCCGAAAGACATATGGCGAACAATAAAATGAATGACTGGCACACTGATGAAGATCATTCGATTTAAATGGTTTTCTGCTGCAGGCACAGATTTCTATTAGGACTCAGCAAGTCTGCAGATGTGAGTAATTATCCCATACATACGTTGATTTGATAATTTTGGGCACGGGGTTTAAAGATTAAAAAAGCCTATTATATATTTATTGATTGTGAGGTCATTGACTAATTTTGTAAACTGAAATGTAAATAATAAAAATGGCTGTATGTAAAGATATTCCAACACACATAGTAAGGCCAAAGGGGGTTGTGCAGTAATTCAGCTTCACTTTGAATAGTCACATGTGCATTTCACAGGACCTATTAGTATTTAAGATTCTACCAAGTACATAGTACATAAGCGCCTGCAGGGGTTAATATGCTCCCAGGAAGGGTGACCTGACTGTGACTGGATGGGACATAAGCCAACAGCATAAGGGGCAAAAAGTTTAAAGCCTTGGTGGATAGTCAGGTGAGCTGGGCTCACTAAATGTCAGGAAGAGATGATATTTTTAGAGGGGCCCACTAGGAGAATCCCATGTCTGAATTTTTTGACAAAAAAATTGTCCCACTCTCCCTCCCTCTTTTTATATTTGGAGCTTGACGGTTTTCAGTTACAAATGTTATCCCGGCATAGTGCAGTAGTAGGACATCTTTGGTCTGGCCCTGTTTGTGGTGATGGCAGTTTGTAGCCAGTGGCTTCAGCGAACAAAAACATGTCAGCAGTACACTTATGCCAGGGTTGGTTAGGTTAATTTTGTTGTGACATATTATATTTTCCAGCGGAAATCTAATTTATACAATTTTGGTCTATGCGTTTTTAATGGTCAAGGGCTAAGAGTAAGTGGATATTTATAGAGGGAAAGAGACAGACTAAACCTTTGTACATTTTACAAAGACTGCATCCATAAACATCAAAAAACACCATGTTTTCATTTAAACGTATTAAAACCGTGTGGCTGCCATTTTTGTAACTTTAATTCTTACCACATGCTTATACTAGCATTATGTTCCCTATTTATTACTTCATCCATTCCAAGAAACTTTCTTTTTATATGTCCAAACACATTGGAGATCAGAGAGAGAGAGAAAATATAAAAATAGATAAAAATTACAAAATAAATATATTTCTAAATTCAGGGCCAATAGCAGAATATATTTAGCAGGCTTTTTCATTAGCTGTTGTAGATAAGTAAAATATTTTTTAAAATAAAAGTCAGTAAAGTGCTTTTTTAATTTTTTGTTAATAGTAAATTAGAGGATATGATCAAAATAATGGTATCTAAAGAGTCATGACGATGATTAGACTAGATGATTTGTATGGGTACTCTAAATGAGAAAGAAGAGGATTACAGCTAAACACGAACACTGCACAATTTTCATGAAAGGTACAAAAAAAACCCAAAAAACTGCTCTGTCCTTAAGGGGTTAAGAAATATATGGAAAAAAATGTCAAAAAAGCCCCCAGCCCTGAAGTGGGTATGCCAGGTATGAACCTTTTGTGGACTACAATGTCTATCACCCTAATCAGCATCTTGGCTGAGGGTAATGGGAAATGTAGTCCACAAACGTTCAGATGGCCTTCAGAAATAAATATATATATAAATATGAGCATTTCATTATTTAATTTTGTTATTGGGGAGGGATTTGACAGGTTGGAGGGCACTCGTTCTTGACAAATATTTGAACCCTGCATGATGTATGCCAGCAAACTAATCCAACATGCAGGTACAGTTATTTTTTCTTTTTTAAACACCTCTTAATACACTTAGTATGGCTGTTAACAAGGCACTAACCGCTATCACTTACTCCCCCGAGACCAGAACGTCACACTTAAGTATAAACTGGAGGCTTCCATACTACACATATGAGTCTACCACCGCTGAGGCTCAGTGATTGTTCGGGTGTAAGGCTATCCCGTGCACCGGAAGCCATCCTATGCTTTGACTGGCTTCTTATTTATTGTTTCATACTAAGTTCCATGCTGTCACTGTAAGTTTTAAGCGATATCACATCTCCAGATACACAATACAGTAAGCCAACATGACTGAGTCACTTCAGTTGATTAGACTCCCTTTTTGCAGGACACAGCTCCAGAAGCAGCCTATCCCATGTAAGTAGGGTGAGTTGTGAGGCATGAATCTGTTCATAAGGACATGGAAACATTTTTCACATCCTTTGGCCTTCATTGAATCCACTATATTGTCCACTTTACCCATAATATGTATAGCATGTTAAAAAAAAAATTCTACAGGGAGTATCTTCATATACTCACTCATTTAGCTAGGTGGCAGTTAATAGGACACTATCACGTAAAGTAATTCACTCCAGTAATGACATTTATCTTTAGCACATTCAGAGTAAATGTGTGTGGTATGACCAGCTGTGCATTTTGTGGCGTCCCCTCTTTTGATCTGTCATGCTTTTGAAACCCTCAATAATGTTGCGTTAAAAAAACATTCTTTTTTTTAATTCAAGCTTAACATTCCCATTATAGTAACACTCCAATGCTGTTTAAAGGTCATTTACATCACCAAAACTGCTGGCGACTATAATACACTGTATTGGCCAACCCAGCAAAGAATGTAACAACAGCTGGAAACAACTTTACTCGTTCCATTTTCCCACTAATCTATCTAAGATATTCAAGGATACACACAGATCTCTAGAATAACTAAATGTTTCTTATTATTCACCACGTGAAAAATCTGCATGTTATAAACAAGCAGACACATATTAGCCTGTAGAAATTGCTTAAATGATTTTAGATATATATTATATGGTATAGCTTTATCGATAATTCTCATCATATATTTACATTTACCGCTGCATGTAAAATTGTATCTAAAATCATGGAAATTCAAGAAAACATGGATAGGTTTGTTTTTTGAAAGATTTTGAATCTATGAATACAAGAATAATAAAGAGGGGGGGTTGCTTAAATGGCCCCATTAAAATCCATAGATAAAGTTGTTTCCTGTGGTTTACTTGTAGCTTTTTATAATGGATACAACATTGTATGCCGGTAAACATGTTTTAGGCATGTAGTGGGGTCTTATAACATGTATTTTCAAGCACAGCTAACACAAAATGTGTACGTGTGAATGTGTACGTGTGAGTATGAGTAAGTGTGTGTAATTTGTGTGTATTTACATATGTGTGCAAGAGTGTACATTGGAAAGGGGGGGGGGCAATGGGCAATGATGGCACCGACCAGCTGTTGAAGTTGGGGGCCCAGGGGCAATTATCACACCAGGGCCCTGGCAAGAAAAAGTAAGTTAAACCCTTTGGAATGACCTGGTTTTCTAAATTAATTGTTCATAAAATGAGATCTGAGGTACACCTAAGTCACAAGTATAGACAAACACAATGTGCTTCAGCTAATAACACACAATAAACAATAATAATCTTTCATGTCAACCCTTGGATCTAATAACTGGTTGATCCTTCTTTGGCAGCAATATCCTTCCGGTAGCTGCCAATCAGACCTACACAACATTCAGAAGGGACTTTAGATCATTCTTCTTTACAGAAATACTTATGCTCAGCCATATTCCTAGGGTGTCTGGTGTGAATGTCTCTCTTGAGGTTATTCCACAGCATCTCTAATAAGTTAAGGTCTGGGCTTTGACTGGGCCACTCCAAAATGTGGACTTTCTTTTCTTTTTTTTGTTTTAAAAAAAAAAACATTCTGTAATACATTTACTTTTATGTTTAGGGTCATTTTCCTTACTAATGTCTACTGAGCTTCAGCTGGCTATCCTTAAATTATCCTGTATACCTTGATAATTTTAAAATTAATTAATTGTCTCCTCTATGATGTCAAGACCCTGAGGCAGCATAGCAGCCCTAAATCATGATGCTGCCTCCACCATACTTCAATATTGGGATGATGTTTTCACGTTGTGCTGCATGTTCTTCCTGAACAATGTAACCTTAGTTTTATCAGTTCACAAAACTTTTCCCCAGTAGCGTTGTGGAGTGTCAAGGTGCTCTTAAGCTGGAGAGCAACAGCTTTCTTTATGGTGTCCTGTCATAGACTTCACATCTTTTCAATTTTTTGCATATCTTAGACTCATGAACAGCGATGTTAACCAGTTTCAATGATTCATTCATGCCTTTAGCAGTCACTCTATGGTTCTTTTTTACCTCATTAAGCATTCTACTTTGTGCGCTTGGAGTCATCTTGGCTAGGCGCCCACTTCTAGGGAGAGTAGCCACAGTACTAAATCTTCTCCATTTATAAATAATTTGTCTAACTGTGGACTGATGAGTATATAAACTCTTGAATTTTAATTTGTAACCCTTTCTAGCTTTATGCAAATCAAGAATTCTTAATTGCAGTTCTTCATCATCAGAAGCAACAACAGCAGCAGATGCTTCTTGAAAATAGCAAATTCTAAACATTGAGTGCTTTTTATGTCAAAGTAGCTCTAAAACATAACTCCAATCCAGTTTCATTCATTGGACTCCAGGTTTCCTAACGCCTGACTTCAATTAGCTTTTCTTTTTTCAGCCTCACACACTTTTTCCAACCCATACTGTGAATGCTTCTATGATGTATTCAATATAGACAAGAATGCAATCATTTACCGTATTGGCTCGGATATAGGCCGCCCCCGTATATAGGCCGCACCCAAAAAGTTTGGTTCTTTTTTAAAGAAAAAGTTTTTTTTCTTTAAAAAAGCACCAAAAAAAACATGCTGCCACTCTGCCCCCCCCCGAGATATGCTGCTACTGTCCTCCCTCCCCGAGATACGCTACCACTGTCCTCCCTCCCCGAGATATGCTGCCGCTGTCCTCCCTCCCCGAGATACGCTGCCACTGTCCTCCCTCCCCGCGATACGCTGCCGCTGTCCTCCCTCCCCGCGATACGCTGCCGCTGTCCTCCCTCCCCGCGATACGCTGCCGCTGTCCTCCCTCCCCGCGATACGCTGCCGCTGTCCTCCCTCCCCGCGATACGCTGCCGCTGTCCTCCTCTGCCCCCCCTCCTCGACTTACCGGAGCAGACTCCCGGGTGTCTTGCGGGGCCGGCGAGGGACATCTACGCAATACGCGTATGCAACTTCCGGTACCGGTACCGGAAGTTGCATGCGCGTATTGCGTAGATGTCTCCCACCGGCCCCGCAAGACACCCGGGAGTCTGCTCCGGTAAGTCGGGGGTGGGCAGAGGTAAAACGCTTAAACAACCTCCCGTGCCGGCACCCCCCCCCCCGTGGGAAGTGCTGGCAGGGGAGGCTGTCTGAGCGTATCGGGGAGAAGGATGCAGGTCCGCTGCACCGCTGCGGGGGATCTGTATCTTAACCCCGCTGCCTGCCCGGCGCCCGGGACTGCATGTCCCGGGCGTCGGGCGCTAGACCCCGAATATAGGCCGCACCCCCACTTTAAAAACTTAAAGTGGGGGAAAAAAGTGCGGCCTATATTCGAGCCAATACGGTATGTGTTATTAGTTAACACAGATGGTGTCTGTTTATTATTTTAACTTATATGAATATCATATAATATTTAGAATGTATACGTAAATGTGTATATTTAGAACACTATGTAAACCTATAGTAGATTCTTCTTTATGTTTAAGGACGTCCCTGTCTGTAGGAAAGAAAGTTAATACCACAACACTTAGAATCATAGTTAGGGAACATTGCGGTAAAATAAAATGTTGTTGCTATTGAAAATAATGTCATTGAAATTTCAGGAAAAAAATAACTGAAAAGGTTCTCTCTGTGCTGAAAAAGAAAATCACCAAATAAAATACACCATATGTTTTAGAAAACAAAAAATATGAAAGTATCAGTCAGCAGGAATCAGTTTGCAACAGTGTTTATTGTATTTTTAGTGCATGGAAGCAGCGTGGGGCTACACAGACTTACCATCATTATGTAATTTATGGATCCTCGCTTCTGCTTGTACGGTACTTTACATGCCCCCCTGAGAAGTAAATGGCTTCTTCTTTGATGTTATGCCTTATGAAGGGCAGATAATTTTGCCGACGGAGGTTATTAGATCTCAGTTTATCTCTTTAGCGGTGGTGTTGAAATGAAACACATCATAATGTAAACACATAATAGGCCAAAGCCCACTCATCTACCAACAAGTTTATACAAAAAGTAGCAGCTTACTGCAATTTCATCAAAATACCGATAATAACGAGAGACAATCACATTTTGGCCAACATACACACAAATTCTTCATACAGAATACATGGAGCAATTTTCCTGCTAAAAAATGCAAATAAAATACAGTTTCTCTGTATTTTACTTTTCCTTTACCTAGTAATGTCATTTATCTTTCGCTTATTATCATTCTACAGGTGATTATGATATTATTAATTTCTCTCTTTTGCATCTAATTAAATATGAACTAAAGGAGACTCTGAGACATTGCGTTTATAAGAGAGAATTTTTGTACAATTGTTCCAATATAGTGTCTATGTAGCGCATATAGGTGATTAAACATTTCCTAAACTATATTCAGTTATGTCTTTTATATCCTGGGTTAAATACCCTTGCATCATGTAACTTACATCCTTCACCTTTAACTACACATTGGTGTCTGATACATCCCATAAATGGCAACTTGGCTAACCTTTTCTGAGCTTCATTGGTCCTATCAGAGCCATAGCTAGCTCCTTTTGTGCCCCCCAGGAATTTTTTTAACAGAGGCTATTTTATTTACACTGCCCTTAGACACTGCCTTTACACACCTGCCCATGAACACACATATACACATACACTGCCCTTACACACACGACTGCCCATACACGCTGCCTTTACACACACACACACTGCCCTTACAAACCCCTGCCTTTACAAATACCTGCCCATAAACACACATATGCACATACACTGCCCTTACACACGACCTGCTCATAAACACACATACGCTGCCCTTAAACTCTGCCTTTACACACACCTGCCCATGAACACATATATACACATACACTGCCTTTACACACACCAGCAGTACAATAATTAAAGCTTTTTAAAGCTTGAAATCCTATAGCAAGATGCCTGGTATTGCAAAATCTGTGCTTGCATTAACACTTTCACCATGCTTATAGTGATACTTCCCAACAGTCCAAGTTTCTGTGGTACAATCATGTTTTTCAACCCCTGCCCCAGATAGCTGTCCAACTATGGGCAGTAAGGATCATGTACCGGTTGTGGAGATCTGCTTTCAGTTAAACATCACAAGGTAGTGGTAGGGTGATCACGCCTTTGACTTCATCCAGTTCCAGTACCACCAAATTCGAGTGTTGGTCCAAGCCCTCTATGCCTACCGCCACATGCCTCAACACAGCTCCGACATCTGAAGTATTGTGGGGGTATGTTATATTTTACCAAATTACAGTAACTTGTAACCCTGCTAATACACAGATCAATCTTGAAACTAAGCTTCATCTCAATATTCCATTCTCCTAACTTAACAAGTAACAGCAACAGAAAGAGCACATCACTAAATTGGACAATATTTGGCGTTCAGCCTCCTGCTGCATTACATGAAGCTTTCAGAGCCATATTAATTGTTTCATTCTATAGGGAGCAATTCTTATTAATAATTCCAAATGATGGAAATTACTCTCACTCTGCACTATGCAAGAGGACGCAGCATGTGGCATAGAAATAGATCTCACAAAGGAATACATCAATTTGAATGATTTTCTGTACTGTTTTACCACTGCTACTTTTAACAATTAGTGACTCATCAACATGGACTGTTTTCTCAATTCACAACTTTGAACATGTGAAAATCATCGCATTACACATATCAACAGTACATTTTAGGGTTTGGTACCAATGTTAAAAATCCCCACCCAGGTAAACATGGTGATATTGACAAAACAAAACAAACTTGGGAACTATCTTTTTTCTGTTTTGTATTGGACTTTTGTCTTAAAGTTTGAGCAGCCGTTCCTACGCACTTGTATAGTGGGGTGAGTCACATATACGCTACTGTTAAAATGTTTTGGGTCACTTAGAATTGTCCTTGTTTTGACAATATTTACATATATGTGACTCAAATGTAAAAAGCAAATGTTCATTAAAATAACATCAAATGAATCAGAAATACAGTGTACAGTGTACAATGATTTCTAATGGGATATCTTTAGAGGCCCTTTACCAGCAACCATCACTCCTGTGTTCCAATGGCACGTTGTGTACGCTAATGCAAGTTTAAAAGGCTAATTAATCATTAGAAAACCATTTTGCAATTATGTTAAACAATTAGAAATGTCCCTGTTTTCCAAAAAAAGACCACAAACTTTTCAACGGTAGTGTACATAATAAACCTTGAGCACTGCAGCTGTGTCGATTTTGTGTTTGGATGTTGACAATATACTAGTTAACAAAGCCCATACATATATTATGAATGAGATCCAAATATTTACAAAGCTAAAAATAAGACACCCAGGAAGGAAACAGCATCAACAGAGCTCTAATCATTCCTAATAGGGAGAAAAGGGGATTTTATTACACATAAAAATATTTGTATTAGTGACCTTAGTAAACCTAACAGGGCTAGAGACACCACCCTGGAGACTCAGTTAGACAACTGGTCTCTGTAGTTGTTAACTATAGTGGAATATATCTCTGACCACATCCTCTTAACCATTCCCATCAAATGTATTACCCAACTTGTTATGGGACTAAGAATGAAAATCAGCAGCGAGAGTGATATCCATGGCTGCACGGTGCACTTTTGTGCTGTGTGCAGCCACATGTATATCCAGCCAGTGGTCACACACTAAAGAATGGGATCAGCCACAGGCGCAGCAATAAAGCTACATGGTTGGTGCCATTTGCTAGTGTATTCAACGGCGAAAGCTATAAATCGAAAACCTTTTTGTGGTATTAATGTTTTTACTGTACCTATGTAGAGAGAGGAATCTTTCCGTCTGACATGGTCATCAATGTAGGAAACTCCAAGTGGTTGCACAGGAGTAGCTCCGATTCCCAGAAGAACTTGGGCTCCAATCAGAAGTAAATACATCATATTGGTGGTAGCTGTATTCCTGCAGATAATATCTGGATCAGGTGCTTCTGCATTCGAAGTACCATTAACAGCACAAAAGTCTCTTCCTTCTGCTCCCCATCGAATATCTCCTGATTCATACTCATATTGGTGAGTCAGAAATTCGGGTAGCGCTGACAAAAAAGCTCCAAGAGCCATAACTATACCTCCACACCCTATTAAACGAGGTCTGTGTCCCCTGGCTCCAAAGTAGCTCACAAACAGAATAAGAGCAAGGTTACCAATTTCAAAGCTGCTGGCAATCACTCCAACATCTGTGCTTTGCAGGTTAAACCTTCGTTCCAAGGTTGTCAATACGCTAACCTACAAAGAAAAAGAGATCTTAGTACAGGTCCACTCAGGTTCACAAACATGACTTACTCTTAAACCACTGGAGGTTAGAATATACTGTTAATGTTTTCTAAAAGCCACCAGTATATAAAAAGAATTAATTTTAATTGCTCAAGCAATCAACTGTTTTTGTTTTTGACATTTTATCAGTGGTGACAATAAAAATAAACAAACAGCAGAAAATTACATGGGTACAGGAATTAGGTGGTTGAGAACAAATTGCACTCCCCTCATAATTGTTCCAAGGTGGTAAGTGGCTTTCTGGATACACATATGCCCTCCCTCACACTCTTATTTCCCCAGGCTGGCTCCGCATTATATTGTTTACATTTTAAATTATTTTTAATTAAAGATCAATTTAAGCTCATGGCAAATCATGATGCAATATTTAAATTTATATTTTGTGTTAAGGGCGGAGATTAAACAACAACCTACTTATTTTCAAACCTACCCTGCTGTGCCAACTTGGTTGGTAATATTGGTCAGGTTACTAATTATTTCTTAACAAGTCTCATGTCAGAACTTTTTCCACCTTTAATGTGACCTATAACTTGAACAATTCACTTGCAAAACAAGCTGAAATCTTTGAGGGGAAAAAACCTCACAATAACCTGGTTGCATAAATGTGCACACCCTTAAACTAATACATTGTTGAAGAACCTTTTGATTTTATTACAGCAATCAGTCTTTTTGGGTAGGAGTCTATTAGCATGGCACATATTGAGGGTGGCAATATATATTCTTTGCAAAAACACTCCAAATCTGTCAGATTGCGAGGACATCTCCTGTGCACAGCCCTCAGATCACCCCACAGATGTTCTATTGGATTCAGGTCTGGGCTCTGGCTGGGCCATTCCAAAACGTTAATCTTCTTCTGGTGAAGCTATGCTTTTGTGGATTTGGATGTGCGCTTTGGGATGTTGTCGTGCTGAAAGGTGAACTTCCTCCTCATCTTCAGCTTCTAACGGACGCCTGAAGATTTTGTGCCAAAATTGCCTGGTATTTGGAACTGTTCATAATTCCCTCCACCCTGACTAAGGCCCCAGTTCCAGCTGAAGAAAAACAGCCCCAAAGCATGAAGCTGCCACTACCATGCTTCACTTTGGGTATGGTGTTTTTGGGGTTAATGCGCAGTGTTGTTTTTGTGCCAAACATACCTTTTGAAATTATGGCCAAAAAAGTTCAACCTTGGTTTCATCAGACCACAACACATTTTCCCACATGCTTTTGGGGGACTTGTAAGAAAAGGCTTCCGTCTTGCCACACTACCGCATAGCCCATTCATATGAAGAATACGGAAGATTATTGTCACATGTATCACACAGACAGTACTTGCCAGAAATTCCTGCAGTTCCTTTAATGTTGCAGTAGGCCTCTTGTAAGCCTCCCTGACCAGTTTTCTTCTTGTCTTTTCATCAATTCTGGAGGGACGTCCAATTCTTGGTAATGTCTCTGTTGTGCCATATTTTCTCCACTTGATGATGACTGTCTTCACTGTGTTCTATGGTATATCTTGGAAATTCTTTTGTACCCCTCTCCTGACTGATATCTTTCAACAATGAGATCCCTCTGATGCTTTGGAAGCTCTCTGGGGACCATGGCTTCTACTCTAAGCAAAAACCAGGTAAATCCTACTATAACAGCTGAACTTTATTTGTGATTAATCAGAGTCAGTTTAAATGATGGCAGGTGTGTAATGACTTCTATGTAACATGAGTTTGAATGTGATGGTTAATTCTGAACACAGCCACAGCCCCAGTTATAAGAGGGTGTGCACACTTATGCACCCAGGTTATTGTGAGTTTTGTTTTGTTTTGCAACAGAATTGTTCACGTTATAGGTCACATTAAAGGTGGAAACATTTCTGACATGATTTATCTTTGTCTCATTCTTTAAAATCACAAAAACCTGGCATTTTAACTGGGATGTGCAGCCTTTTTACATCCACTGTACAATCCATCTGGAAAAGGTTCAGCCAATGCAGATCATTCACAAATTACATGCACAGCAGCCAACGTGAAGCAGCTTTACCTTGTGCTGCTTTTGCAAAATGAACATTTTGACAAGTTGCTTGTTTAACGTTCCTGATGGTTGCTTGGCTTTCAGGCAAAACTTATGCAATTTGCAACAGATGCAAATGCTAACAGCAAGCACATACACAGGCTGCAGAAAAACGAGGATTACAAAGTTGCAGGTATACATCGCCTAATTTGTTCACATACACAAAGAACATATCTTTATTATAGCCACTGTAGAATTGCAAAGGCCAGGAATGTCAAGAAATTATTTTGCACATTACTAGTTGATCTCAGCGCTGATTAAATAATAATGTGTGTTATGGAACTAAATGATTATGCCGATAGATAAAAAAAAAAAATCTTGAATCACCCTAGTATTGGCTTTTATTTAATATTTTCCCCTTACACAGGTTACTGTCTTGCATTTTCCCTTACGGTTATATTACAAGGATGTTCAGGTCCATATGGGGAAATTATTTTAACAAGAGCTAAGTAAGCAACAGACACCAGCCAGCTTGCTGAATCATGTACCTCATTCACACAGCGCATGAAGGGCATGGACGCTGGAGGAAGGCACAACGCTGCAGAGAAACCACTGATCCAATCACTGCGATACGCAGGTAAACGGCATTGAGATAATTAATAATGCAGATCTATTTAAGTGTGCAGGCGGTTAACCACAAATGAACATCTACCTGCATACAGTCCACACAGAGAAACTGAGAAGTCGTTATACCACTGCAGTGAGACATTAATATAGTTCAGTGTACAACAATCAAAACCTATTCAAACTATTTATTTTCTATCCTACATAATAAAAGAGTTGCGTTAAAAAGATTCACACACCAGTGGATTTGACATCTACTACTAGAGCTGAGTAAACAGGTAAAGATATCTTGACCTTCAGATTTAGAAGTGTATACCTTGTATCCCTTTTAGGTTGTGCGCTCACCTTGGTATATATATATATATACATATGTATTTTTTTGTTGTTGTTGTGCATATTTGCAGGTTCTGACCATACCTTGTCTCATTAATGGTGTCCAGAGATTGCTTTAAATTGGTTCAGAGTCTCATTTGGGTTAAAATGCAAAGCAGTCCCTCTGATTCAGCTCTTTGATAAGCAATATAGCCATAAGAAATTACATAGTACCAGTCAAACTTGGGGTGGGGTACTTCGACGTAGTGGGGGGCTAAGCAATATATGGTCATACAGTGTGATTGAATCCCCAATATTTATGAAGGTATTTATTCTAATATTTATTTAACAATATTACATTTCTTTGAATAGTATGTGCTGGGTCTGTGCTGAATTCTTGTTTTGCTTTGGATAGGAAGATTTAACCCCTTCAGGACCGGCGTCCTCGAACTGCGTCTTCCCTTGAAGACCGCAGTTTTATTTAAATATTTTAATTCCGTGCTTGTGATTTGCTTCAAATCGATCACGTGCACGGAATTGAGGGGGAGTGGCTGCTATGGACAGTAGCAGCCGCCCCTCGCGATCCCACCGTCCATAGCGGCGCTGGATCGCGCATCATCGATGACGTACCTGGTACGTCCCGGTCTGGCAGTGACGTATGACCAGGAAGTACCAGGTACGTCCCGGTCCTGAAGGGGTTAAAAGGCAATGAATGAAGTCACAAAACAATGTATTTAGAGATGTCAATAGAAAAAAAAGAAAATTGAAAGGGAGACAATTAGAATTACCTTGCGGTTCTATGCTGGGAGTAGTCTCTTAGGAGTTATCTTTAACGTCTGTGGTTCTTATCTAATTCAATATTTAGCCCAAGAATAATATAACCTTGCTTTTACGTATTTTCTTATTTGTTTAGCTAGGTTTTTGCAAGACCTACAAAATGGCACAACTTTTGCCAGCAGATTAAATTGTGATTATGCGCTAGTTTCTTCTACTGACGTCAGCAGCCACCTAATATCTGTGAACAATGGAATTTCGCTGATTAGCAAATATTATCCATTTGAACAAGGCTGCGGCTTATGGAAGTTAATACAGTGCCTCCCATTTTCACTGCAGTACATAATAGTATCCTACAGGTCTATCACCGCTCTGTGATTTTAAAAATGATCCATTTTCCTGAAAAAAAAGAAAAGTGCCTTAGAAAAAAATGATTATACCATTTTCTCCAGAGTGTTACTTTCGCATCATTATTGAGATTTATTATAATACCGTTTTGTTAACCTCTTTATTTGCGCATTGATAGGGTTAATGGTAATGTCTGTTAGACAGAAATCCATTCTTGATAATGAAGGTATACAAAAATTTACAAAAGCAGCAGCTGTTCTGTCAGTTACTCTAAATTACGCTGACCTTAAAAAGGCTTGCTTTTTTTTATTTGCATGACAGTTTGCAACATTTGCTTAGGGTGTTTTCTTTCCGGTAAAGGCTACAGTATCTTTATAGAAAGCACTTTGTTTCATACATTATTTGTGTTTTGTGTTGTCAGGCAGAAACAAAATAGTTGCTTTTTTTTAAAAAAAACAAATGATTCCATGCAAATTCATGATCGTTTAAGTTGGGCAGGGGAAAACAAATATGTCCATCTGTCTGTAGACGCTGATTGGCAATGACTGATAGACCCCTGTATCGCTCAAGGAATCACCTATAGTCTACGGCATATAAGATACTGTGGCGTGGGCCAAGTATTCCATCATGGAACGTTGAAGCTACCATTTACATCTTTCAATGCAACTTTTCAGCACAAAAGAAAAAAAAACTATGGTCTACTCGAACCACATTTCCCTAACAGACTTCCCAAGCATTTTAATGCACACTGGCAAGCCCGGGCAACAAACACAAAGGGGTATAGAGAAAGATACGTAAAACACATAAAGGATATCAGATGGTACAGATTATGCAAGTGATAGCATTCCAGAGACAACTGCCTATTTTGCCCAATTTTCAAGCAGAATAATACAACTTAAATGGGGCATGTCATGACTAACTCATATAATGTAGTGGATGCATGGAAGGGTAACCCAGCAGAGGTGGTTAGTTTCTTTGTTTAAGCATTCAATGAGTTAATCTGAGGTTGATTTAATGTGTTTCTTTGTGCATGCCCTCTGTATCTGTTCTGGCTAGAGGTGTCATCTTCCCAAAGGACCCCTGTGGTGATTCATGGCCTAACTGATAAGGATCCTTAGTTATAGGAATTCCATTCCTATCTTAAGTGGGGGGGTTTCCATCACCTTTACCCCACCATAACTTATTGGCACATCAAAGATGGGACCCGATTCTTGGGGATGGTGTCATATAATCGGTCATGTGGTCAGAGGGGCGTTTGCTTGCAAAAGTCTGATTTAGGGACAATGCAGCGACCTCAAAGCAGAACTCCATGATATACTCTGATCGGAACAACATCGTAAGAACCGTCTGGACTTAAGGAGTTCCCGCAGGCCGGCTTATTGGAGAAACTCGTGAGTGAGGGTCCTGTGTTTAAGTCCCATTGTTTTTAAGAACTGTTTGCTGTTTTATGTTTCTTTTGTATGTCTTGTTTTTTGTAATTCTGGCACTGTGTAATCTCTGTATTTTTGTTATTAAAATATTCATAATCTAAGTCTGTCTTTGGGCTCTAGTATCGATATCCACAAACCCTAAGAGAGGATAACACGTTACCATATTGTTATTACGTTCTAGAGGATATATATATGTTGTTTGCCCGGGGTGGGTTGATATATATATATATATAGCGATAGATGTTCTAATTCGGATTTCTCACGAATCCGGTATCAAAATCGTGAGTGGTGGCAGACTATCTGGGGGGATACAGGCAGGATTTGGGGGTTAATTTGGTATAGTTTATGCCTTGTTAAGGGGTGAAGTTAGTAAATCCAGAGGCCTAGTGCTATTAACCCCTTCATGCCCATGCCCTCCACACAGTCACGGCTTGGCAAGTAGTCCTGACCGTGACAGGGCATCATTTGTAAAGAGGAAAAGAACATAGAGACAGATTATAGAGACATTTTTACTAAAGGTCAAGTTGAGTAACCAAGTTGAATAGCTAAGGCCAGCTGGCATTTAATGAAGCAACTATCATCTTTACTAAAGTCAACTTGACCGCTAACCTGATTACGTACACCCAGCATCATTCTTGGTATCCAAACTTAGCTGTTGACTCCAACTTAACAGTGTTCTACAGGCTAAGCGCCACTCAACACCTTCTATTGAGACGGCAATTTGCTGTTTGATTTAGGTTCCTGAATGCTGTCTTCAGTCACGCCTTACAGCTTGGACTTTGATGAATAAACTAGTCTACGTTGTACTAACATTTTTAAACTGTTTCGCAGTTAACAAGTCATTTGTCAGAATTTATATGAACAAAATTGCATGAATGTTTAATCTCTCCACTCCTCAGGATTCCCTGTTACATCACGAGTTAAAACTATTTAAAAGAGACAAACAGTCTAAAAGTTGAGGGCCCAAGAAGTTTCTAAATAACTGAAATATTTTTGTGCTAGTTTATGTTTGTGTTAACCCTTTAATCTTTTAAATATAGGTTTGGATTGTGTTTAAAAGATTGACAAACATATACCATACAAATATATTCTCCCTGCAACCACAAACAATTCAAATAATGTTATTATTATCCTATAAAACATTATTAGAATCTTGAATTTAGTGACCTGTTAATCTCTAGTAACCATAACAGTAGGACCTGGTGGTTGTCTAATAGATACCACAACCAAAAGGTCCAGAGGTGGTGAACAGGATGGCACATTTCATGTTTTTCTAGGTAAAGAACAGAACACATGAAATGATTTTGCCATCTGCCACAATGAAATAAATAGCAGTCTGCCAGCGATGCCCATTAATAGCATATTACTGTTTTAATGGCTAGCCTATTTATATTCATATGTCAAACTTAGTAAGAGGAGCATACAGCAGTGCAAGCTGAATGCGCCCATGGCTTCATCTTCCTAAAGTTACTTTTTTCATACCAGCAATGCATATAAATCCGTACGGCAACATATACATATATAATATGAGCAACTGGGTCAAATGCTTCCAAAAATTGTGCCCCCACAAATAGTCAAAGGTATTTGTAATAAAACTAAAATAAGCTCCAGTCTGTTGGACTGTTGGATTCCAGACTGTGTTGCAGATTTATTTTGTAAGCAAGGGAGCTGTCTGAGTTTGGATTAAAGTTGGCACATATTTTGCATACTCTGGTTTCTCATCTTTAAGTAAAAATGATAATTAACTAGTTAGATTTATAGGTGCTATAACATGAACACATCAGTGTTAATGTTAATGAGGTTCTGCTCAAAGTAGCCTATGATCATTGCATTGCCTCGTCATGGTTAAGATGTCCAATTTAATTTGCGTACGTTAAATTATCTTCAGCCACACTCTGTAGCCAACATTGCATTTGAATAACAAAATTGTAGTCCAATCGCTAGCTGATAAGTACTTTAACTTGTGCTAACGTTGGGTGTTTCTACTCATGTCTAAAAACCCTGGAAAATAATCACCCACCTCGGAACAGGTATGGTCTCTGGTTTCTTGGCGACTGATGAGCTACATGTTATCTCTAAACATCTCAAGAATATCCTGAAGCAGCCATATGTGTAGGACAGTCCCACAAAAGCTGGCCTCTCTTCCTGACTGGTGTGACCATGCAAGACTGGCATTGAAGGCTTGAAGCATCTTGGATTCCCTTTTTTTTTCTTGACAATCGGTTTGGCCTAAAATTATTGTTCTATTAAAGATTATTAAGAAGAAGACCTAATTGACATAGATATGTCGTTTCAGTTTCACATCTGCCAAATGCATTGTTTCCTTATCCATTAGCGGAATCTAATTTCCTCTAGAATATATAAATAAATCAATAAAAGATATTTTAGGTTTATCCAGGTACTATTACATACACTTTCCATAAATGTCTTTTGAAAGGGTAGTGAACTCCTATTATTTTGCTTGGATTTTTAAAACATATAATTACCTAATGAACTATTCTTGGGTACCCCTACTGATTTTACAGTATTCACTGAATAATGACAGCTGGTTAAGAGAACCATATTATCCCACATTACTCATATATTCGCATAGTCGTCTGAGCAATAATTGTTTTCATGTATAGCATTTAAAAAGAAAAATAATAACTCTGTCATGACTAACATAATGTGTGATATATCCACTAGAATTTCATGGACTTTAGTATAGTTGTTGCCAACAAATTAACAAGAGTACAAGCTTGAAAAATAAGACCATCTGTTTGATAAAATGATGCTGTATGACTAAATCAGTAAATTTAATTAATCAATGAACTAGGAAGCATTTGTAGACTGGATCTACAGACACAGTAAATACACCAGCCATGTTCTAGCCATTTATAAACAAATTAAAAGCTGTGATGACCAGAGAGGTCTTTAAAATTTGCCCAACATTTGTTATACGAGTTTTTAGTAATTGGGTTTTAATTGTTCCTTAAAAACATTTGGTTGCATTTTATTTTTTTAAAAAAAGCTTATTTGTGTGTGTACAGTTGTTCGGAGTAAGTAATGAACTTTTAAATCTTTGTAGTACCGTGTTTCCCCGAAAGTAAGACAGTGTCTTACTTTCTTTTTATCCCTAAAAGCCCCACTATGTCTTACTTTCGGGGTATGTCTTATATTGGGAAAAAATTGAGAGTGATGGGAGTTATGATGTACTTTTAGAGCATAATTAGATCATGAAAAAGACATTGGAAATGGTACAGCATAACACCCATCACTCTCACACACTTACCAATCAACACACCTACCAATCCACACGTATACCAATCCACACACATATACACAAATCCACACACGTATACACAAATCCACACACATATACACTAATCCACACACATATACCAATCCACACACATATACACCAATCCACACACATATACACCAATCCACACACATATACACCAATCCACACACACATACACCAATCCACACACATATACACCAATCCACTCTCACTTAATTCTTTCCTACCTTTCCTTTCTTCTTTCAGCTTCTTTTCGCTCCTCTTCTTCAGTTCTGTCTTCTTCTTGGTTCAGAGGGCACGGACAGCGGTGGGCGCGGCTTCAGTGTTGTGCGCCGGGATCTGACAAGAAACCCCGGCGCACAACAGCTGTTGCCGCGCAGATCACAAGGGAGCGGTATCGGAGGTCATTAACAGACCTCCGGCTCCCTTGAGTGATTTTAAGCCGGGTTGAACCCGGCTTAAAATCACTCAAGGGAGCCGGAGGTCTGTTAAAGACCTCCGATACCGCTCCCTTGCGAGCCTGCTCCTCCAGCGGCGGACATTACTGTCCGTCTCTGGAGGGGTGCCGGGTGCCGCAGGTTGGCACCCCCTGGAGTGTGGCGCCCTGTGCGGTCGCACACCCCAAAGGTCGGCCCTGCTCTAAGGGGCCGGCCTTAGGGGTCTGCGGCCGCACAGGGTTTAAATAAAAACATCGGGGGTTTTTTCAACTTTATTTAACATCCTCCATGTTAAATAAAGTTAAAAAAACTTTATTTAACATGGAGGATGTTAAATAAAGTTAAAAAAAAACCCCGATGTTTTAATTTAAATCCTGTGCGGCCGCAGACACGTAAGGCCGGCCTTGGTGGGGACTTCCCGGCCCCTTAGAGTGGCGGACCCGGCAAATCCCCCGTGTTTCCCCGAAAGTAAGACATATGTCTTACTTTCGGGGTACGGCTTATATTAGCCGACCCCTCTGAAACCCCCGATACGTCTTACTATCGGGGGTGTCTTACTATCGGGGAAACACGGTAGTAAAGTGTAAAGGTGTAAAAATGTGCATCATATTTTATTGTTACATTACTGCAGGAGCTGATCTTCATCTCACCACTGTAGTCTTTAGAATTTTTTGAAAATATCCTTTGCTCTCTATTCTAGTATTCCCTATGTTAAATTTACATAGTTCATTCTTCCCAATCCTACTCCATATTCCCTGCAATAAGCAAACTTTAAATTCTTTACTCCATGCTAGATAATAATATCCTGGTAGGTGAGTTGCCACTGAATTGACAAATAATGAAAACTATACAATAAAACAATAAAAAAATATGCAGTGGAATTGGTGAGAAAACACCACTGTTTTTCACATTTAGTAATTTGCCCCACAATGGTTCTTTAAAAATTACGACTTCTGTTTTTGTATGAAGTATGATTTCCTGTGATTTGCTTAAGGATTTTTCATTTTTTTCCATTTGTGATCATAAGCAGATCTCAGCATAATCGTTCCTATGTTAACTAGTGAATAATCATAGTGCCAAGTATCCCAAATGACTGCTCTTCAGACCACTGTACTGAAAAATCCTTCTTTCACTGTGCAGCAAGCATTGCGTATGTGCCATAAGGTCACAAGTGGGTAGCCAAAGCATGACATTAAGCGGCCAGCACATAACTTGGCATTGTCCACCCATCTGGTACTGGCTGACCGAATGTTGGCAACTATGAATTTGCTGGGAAACTCTTCCAAAATCAGCCAATTTACTATCTCACTGTCAATATTTTTCAGCAAGATCTACTGAATATGTTTCAATGTAGCTTAGCAGGAACCTTAATAGCGTTGAATTTAGTTTAAGCTGTGTTCCCCTTAAAACAATAGCTTTGGCATGCACAGAATGAAAAAAAACCAACATTTTTCTTAAACTAATCTGTTAACACGTTTGTGGAATAAGAGCTGACAAATATTAAAACTAAGAAATGAAAAGTTACAAAGAGGCATAAGTAAGATGAAAAGCAGGGCTCAGGGACACCTCTGTCAGGCCTGTGTATTTTTTTTTTTTTTTTGCCGTGTGATGGTGACGTGTACTTTTTTAATAAAATTGATTCAACAATGTATTCATTGTTGAATCAATGGGAAGACACTAACTAGTTCCAAGGCCAACTTGGCCCTTCTTGTTACAGAAACCCGCAAATGTGCCTCGGCCCCTCAGACATCACTAGTTGCTCATCTGACAGGAAAATTACAGTAACTTAATTGCATCTGCATCAAGTTATTATTTATTGATTTATACAGCGCCATTATATTCCGCAGTACCATTAGAGAACATTTCATGCCCCTTTAAGCTTTGGGGAACAATTTCTTTGGGGTGTTCACTTTCTCAGATGTTTCCTCTGTTGATAATTCCAATCCTTGCATGTACCTCCCCTCCAGCAAAGAATGGGTTAATTGGATGACATATCTGTGTGAAATGGCCTAGCCCTAGATGAATGCAAATCTAATGTCATCTAATATCCTAATGGTATTATGGTTGAAACAGTTGGGCCATTAAATATTTAACTGTTTGAATAAAATATTTATATATTTAAGGGTATATATATCATGTGGCAGCATTACTGTTTAGTATCCATTCATACACCTGGAGTTCAAACACTCCATGTTACTGAAAGATTAACACGTGTTAATAAAAAAGCAACCTGGGCGCTTGTGGGGAGATCCTGATACCCTGAGCTGATGGTGGAGTGGGTTTCAGGTGGGGACCACCAATCAGGCTGGTTGGGCTTAATGATACATACAGCAGTTGCCTGATGATGTACGGTATATGCGCAGCTGCATTCTACGTTTTTATACGCACTAGAGTATGGGGGGCTGATGGCTAGGGACCCACCAGGCATTTGCCAAGAGCGTCAGATGGCCAGTTCGGGGCCTTCACACACAAAATCAGAGAATGACAGGCAAAGTCAAATGTCATGGAGTATACCTCCAAAGACGTTCTGCACTTAACTTGGCTGAGCACCTTAAGTCGCATACCCACTGGCCGAGTAACAGGAAGGTCAGATTTAAACCAAAATATGTATTTTGTCTTTCTTAAACTATTGTGTGAAATATATTTTGGTTTAAATTTCCAAAACTTGGATTATAATAGGATTTAATGGTTTTCAAACTATTTTTGCACAGTGTCTGCTTATTCATATTGATTGCTCAGCATGATATTGTTATGCAGTTGTTTCCCAGTTTGCCTTTGTAACGTGACACATTCACTTATTTTTGTAAATATTTGTTTATATTAAACTTTTAGTTGCAATTACACAATAGAAATTAATGTACTAATGTAATGCTAAATATGTTTGAGTTTATTAGAAGATCAGTGGTCACTTATAGCTGCAAACATGCTGTATAAGGCTTGTATAATGAACTAAACTTAATGTGAGTAGGAACTCGTCCATCAACATGTATTTAACAGAAACAGACACCGAACATGCCATCTGGTCGAAATGTCCTGTTTTCTGACACACAATATAGTCATTGTATATTTGATGTAATACTATAATTATTGTAATATTGGGCTGCTCCTGTATTAGACATTGTGACATGAATGTTTGTCCTTCATTGTGAACAACGCATTGTTTATTGACTCTTTAATCTCTAGCACACGAGAGCTGCTTGCATAATTATTAAAAACCCATTTTTACTTTTGGGGCAAAACATCGGGATTTGAGTCTGGAAATAACAAACATCTGACAGGCACTTATTAGCTCATTATTAGCTTATTAACTTATTATATTGTAGGGTATTGTCCTGCAGATGACTTTCTTATTCTTTTTTGACTGTAAGTTACAGCAAAAGCCTTCCCATCCAGCAGCCACTGCCAGGGCCAGCTTCGTCATATAGCCCTATAGCCATATAGCAAGAGATGCTTTTATTTCTGGGATGATTATTATTTATTTAATTTCGAGATCTACTAAAAGTAGTTAATGTGGGGTGTATTTACATGATTTCATTCAGAAACCCAATTTGTGCTGTTTAACACACTTTTTTTGGTGTGTAGAACACTGACGGTAGACAGTTTTTGGGAGCTCCTGGAAAAAAGCAGAAGAAATAGACATATGGGTTTGTATGAATATACATGCAAGTGGGTCTCCAGACATAAGTCACCTGGACACTAAAGTAAAAACCCTGGGACAAGGTATGGCCATTGATGTTGCATTTTTACATGACTTGCTACCTTCACCTTTGAAGATCTCAGCGCATCCCCCGCTCAGGTAAGGAGCAATGGGTGCAGCATCAGATAACTTTACTGTTCCTTAACTAGTAAAAGATGTTTTGCATACACCATGTGTCACCATCTCCCTGGGGTCTGAGGCTGCCTGAGCAGTAAAACGCAAACACAGGCTTCTGTGACAAGGGAATATAAATTATATTACATTAAATTTGTTTATATAGCACCAGTGGGTTCTGTAGCGCTGTTACAAGAGAGTCAGTAAAATTAACTTAAAATCCACAAACATTTACAAACTAGTACAAAGGGAGAAGAGGGCCCTGCTCTTGCAAGCTTACAATTTAACTCTTTGCATGCTGTTCCTGACATAAACTGAGCTCACTGCAGTGCAATGAACCGCTCCAAACCCTCAGCAACATAAAATAAGTAACCATCATATATGTGTGTTCTTCATACCAGACAAACATACATGTCCACTTACACTGACAGGGTTAAAAAAAATACAACATAACCTTGACTATGGGTTTCCAACTACTGTAGCCTGACAATGATAGGAATTGCAGTTCCCAGCAGTTAGAATGCCATAGGTTTAATATCCAGCCCACTAGCAATCGCCTGCAATGTGATCATCCCATCATTTCATAATGATGGGTCTTGCAGTCCCCTAGCACCAATATTTCCAAATTCTGCATAGTCTAACCTAACCTCGCCAGTGAGTGACTACAATTCCAGTCATCCATTGGATGATGGTAGTCCCCAGCACCTGTACTATACGAAGCCATTAGCACTGAAAGTGTGGCATATAACATTAAATTATGTTACTACAACATAGTAAAGCCTCTATCATTCTCCAGCACACTGTGTGCAGCTGAACAAATCAATAACTACAGTAAGCTAATTAGTGTATAAATTATATAATATATATTATAAAATAATATATAAAACCAGCCTCACAGGTTTGACAGGCGATTGCTGTAATGTACTCCACTACTGTCTCGACTGCAAAACTGGCTGCAGCTCGTTCTTTATAAATGACATGTTGCTAGCATTGCCCATTGCGGTGCATGCTGGCACAGAACCCAGTGTTATGCGTCTTGAGACAGTTTCATAGTTTCAAGCCCCCTGCCTCGTACCTGACGGGAGGGGAAAGTCACCTGCTGGCCGCGGTGACCCGAACACACAGTATTAAGTGCCCACAAAGCATGACCTGACCTCACTTGGGTGCACCTGGCTCTCCAGCGGCTCCTAAGTTAAAGTCACTCACCAGGTAAGCTCCTACAGTGCCTTGCGCTAGCATCAATGCGCACTCCGACACCAGGAAGATCTTGATGTTTAAAAAGCACGATGCCTTCTTTTTCTTCTTTTTCCTCTGTGTTTCATCTCCTTGTACATCTCCGCTCCTTCCACTTGAGCTCCTTGTTTTTTTGCCCTGCATCACCTCCTCTAAGGATGCCCCTGATCTTTCTTCACCTTGTCCTCACCGTCTTCAAATAAAAAAGGGCTCAAACAAGCAGAAGCTCCTGGTTGTCTCCTTGGTGTTAATGGACTGAAGCTATTGCTGCTGCTGCTGCTGCCTGTTCCACACTCCTCCTCCTTCACCTCCTCCTCCTTTGCAATCACAAGAGCTTAAAAAGAGCCAACACAAGAGACTGCATCTTCTGCAGCTTTTCCCAGTTCCTTGAATCCAAGAAAAAAAAACCAATAAGAAGGAACCTGCGGCTGTGACTAGGAGAGTGTGAGAGAAGCAGCTTCTAGATAACATACACACAGCATTCCTGGGCAAATGGCTGCAGGCCACACTTGCCTGCTCCTATTATTAACAGAAAGCACTCATAGCTGACCTCTAGTGGATGTGATTGTCGCAGATGGTACAAATGACATTTTAACACAGTATGGTGAGCTCATATCTTCCATTCTGAAGATGAGAATGGTGCAATATGCGTGAGACTTACTGGGAATTCTAGAGGTCACCATGTGCTTTGACTGTCCCAAAGAGTGCAGCTTATAGGAACAACGATCTTGACATTTATCAAAGTACCTTGCAGTACTATAATGTATTCTGCTACAGTTTTTTTAAAGGTTGGGACAGAGCTTCTAATTATTATACTGGACTATCATGTTGCATTTACTATGGTTAACCCCTTTGAACTCAATTTGCTTGCCATAGTTCAAAAAGAAGAGACCTCTGAGATCCTGACAGCTCATGTAACCTTACAAATTTTTCTGCATTGACTCAATAAAAGGTACCGTATTAAATCTGACACTCAGCTTTGTCTTACGGTAATACAGCTGTATCAATTTTTTATACACAAAAAAATTAATTGAGACTTTCCTTGGTGTCTGTATAATACATCGTTTATTTTGGAGGCTGACCGCTTTGGACAATTTAATGAGTGACCACATTTACAGTTTTTCAAGGGCATATGTATATATATATATGTCTGTTGCTTGCCGGCGCCTGTAAATTGCTGTCCCATAGTAAGTAGTTGATTCTCTTTAATGATACATCCCACATACTACAGGGTGGCCTTTTACATGTACCTGTCAGCAACATGTGACACAAATATGTGTACTGGGAAAATGGCTGAAGTGGCAACCTTAAAATAATGTTTGAAATAATAATAATTTTTATTCTTATATTAGTCTAAGACACATTAAAAATGCATCAGACACCAGGGCAACAATTTAAGCTTCATCTCGGAGTATCCGAGTTGGTGCTCTTCTCTGGTTTAAGAGAAAATTTGGTTACTCTACCTTATTTTATTGCATTTTGAAGACTTTCCTCTAAATAACCATGAAAAGCTTTTTTTTAAGGCAGGTGTTGGAACACATAGTGCAGGTGCTGCCTTTCAGAGTTAGCTTAAAGGCTTTAAAATCCTGCATTGCGCCCTTGCTAAGGACTATTTAGTGAGGGCATTGCAGGTCTTCAGGTGCTGGCAGATGTACAACTACTACGGTCTATGTATAACTACAACCAAATTACTTGTAGATGTCTGGTGTCCTAACAAGCAGAAGAATGAGACATGTAAATCGAGTTGATCCTAGGGACGCTAAATCACAATGACCACCGAAAGTATACTATGTATCCAAGAATGACATTTTAGGTGCAAAAATAAAACAAACCTCATCCCATACAGAAAAATGAGGAGGTGGCAAAACTATATAATTCTGTTAAATGCACTGCTTGGTTCCTCCAACTTTACTTCAGTATCTATTCCAAGTGCAGAAGTTAAGTCTACCAAACATTTGAAGATGTCTGTAATCATTCAGAGTCATTTCAAACCCTTAGGATATTAAAAAAACTTTTGTTGTTTCTTTAATTTTTTTAAATAAAATGTTTAGGTTCCCCATCCATGTACCTGGCATACCATAATAGTATTTTCCCCTTTTCATACTAAATGCCAGCAAGTAAAAGAAACAGAAAAATCTCAACACATAATTGTAATAAGACAGGTTTAGAATGCAAAATGCAGCCAGGGTACTTTAGGAATTTGCACACTTGTTAAATACTTTATGAAAACCATTGCTTTAACATCCTAATTAGGTTATATATATATATATATATGTGTGTTTGTATCATTAGCTGAATTTAATGGGTTATAATAATATGTTTCTTAAAATCAAAGATACATTTATTTTTGGGGGGTAATTTCATTACATGGCCAGTGCTATATGTATATTTGTTTTATAAGGTGGAATAGTTAGCTGCCCACTTATAAGACATCTGCAGGTCAGCTGAACTTCCGACCTCCATAGCTCAATATAAAGAAAATACATACTTACGAACATTTAAAAATTACATCATAATGTATGTTAAAACGTATTGGTATAGAAGGAGAAGAGGACCTTCCTCTTGCAAGTGTACAATCTCTTGAGTCTATCGCTAAACACATAATGTTACTCTTTAGGTTCAAACAGGAACTTCAAGCTGATGAGTCTGTGACCTTAAGCAAGTCTCATACTCCCAGTTGCTCATGTTCATTCAACTGGAAGTTGAGCAATTAGCCACTTTGCCTGTTATAATTTCTGTTTACCCAACTGTAAATTGATTAATTACCATTATTTGCACCGTTTGATCATCCAGAGCTCCTAATTATATAAGGGATTTAGACATGCTGCAAAAAATATATTTTGGTTCAATAAATTTCATTCTCCAATTATCAATGATCAGTCTTCCATATTAATATATTTTTTTATTAGTAATTACATGTTTTCCTTTACATAGACAGCAAAGATTGACAGAAAGATCAATGCTGTTGTATGACAAAAGTAACAGAAAAAAACAGAAAAACTATTGAGTGAAATACACTTCCACTATAGAGTGGAATACATTTCATACACTATTAATGTAATTTTGCCAAAAAAATAATTGTTGAACTATAGATAAGAGGCAAGTTAAACCATCATTTGTCTTATCATTGAAAAAGCTCACACCTTAAAATCATAAAAACTACAATCTTTATTAAGTTAAGCATTATATATATATATATATATATATATATATATATATATATATATATATATATGTACAGTATATATACACACACTTCCTTTGATCTAAATACCTGTGACATCATACATTCCCTCCAATGGCTGTGCATCAATTTTAGGTGTTATTCTTCTTATTATTCTGTAAGTAACCATGATTAAACTCTACATTGTTATCCCAAATCTTGTCTTGTTGATCTTATTGCTGGCTATCTGCAGAAAAAAATTATGACTTCAACTTTAATGAGGTTTTGTTACAGCGTTTTTAGTTCTGTTTTAATCATTCAGTTCCTCAGTAAATTCAGCACCATCACTGGAAGTCTCCTAATATTTTAATTACCTGCCATTTTATTTACTAATTTGTTTCATTTTCTTTGTAAAAAAAAACAAAATTGGGCCCAGAAATTATATTAATCACAACACCTCACAAATTATATAACAGACACTAGCCCAAAGAAGACACCAGAGCTGAATTAAACTATGAACAAAAGTATGTGAAAACCTGACCATCACACCTACACTACCATTTAAAATTTGGGGGCCACTTAGAAATTTCCGTGATCTGAAAAGCAAATTGTGTCCATTAAAATAACATGAAATGGATCAGAAATACAGCGCCTATTGTACTTGGAAATGACTGATTTTTAATGGAATAGCTTAATAGGTATACAGAGGCCCTTTATCAGCAGCCATCACTCCTGTGTTCCAATGGCACATCGTGTTTGCTAATCTAAGTTTAAGGTTAATTGATCATTAGAAAACCCTTTGCAATAATTGGAAAACCCTTTGCAATTTTGGCACCCCATTCAAAAACCATGGTAATCTATATGGAGTTCACCCTCCTCTATAACAGCCTCCCACATTTGTGAGAAGGCTTTGCACCCATGTCCGATTTCCCACATTGTTAAATATTTTGGTTTTGAATGTTATTAGATCTTCAGTCAAAACCTAATATTAAATTAAATTAGATGTAATTGTGATACTTATGTCCATTTTAGGGGTAATAACCAATTCCTGTAGTTATCAATCAGTTTCTCGCAGTGCTATGGAGGAAATTGGGCCCACTTATACATATAGAACTGCTTTAACTAAGTGATGTTTGTGAGTATGACCTGCTTGTTTGAGGAGCTGCCACAACATCTCAAAGAGGTTTAGGTAAAGACTTTGACAAGGTCTTTGCCAAATTAAAACTCTTGCTCTTCCACTGTGCTGATGTATACTTGCATGGATTCTTTTTTTTTATGTCATGAATTTTATACTTTATACAGTATGCTGAATTAAATATTTTATTAAGTCTGTTACTTTCTTGCTGCATTAAAGAGGTTATCTTAATTTCCTTGTGGCATTTTTTTCCAAAAAGCACTCTATAAAATGTGTTACAATAATGCCCTGTTCTGTACTCGCATAATTAGCATAAAATCAAAGTAGAAGGTTTGAAAGACATTTTCTTAGTTGCTATTTTTAATTTCCTGTCTAAAAATATAGAAGGAAATTTTCATCCAAGAAAACATTAGAAAAGGAAGTAAACCCATGTAAATTTAAAATTTTAATTTTGTTTGGAATTCTATATTTTTTCTTATGACTTTAAGTGGAAATAAAACTATTCCAGAACAAAACAGACTGTACCAGTTGAACGCTAACCAACTGGATTCTATCCCAAACAAGATAGTACAGGATAAGGTATTGTTCTGCTTGTTTAATAATAGTAATAGTTTGAAAAAGCTTGCCAAGTTAAACTGTATCTGTTGTATCCACTTAAATCTGCTAGTGTATGAATCAGAGCCACAAATATGGATCCTTGAGCCTGGGGAAAAGTCAAAGCCAGCTCTGACAGAAGTAGAAGAAAGCACAAGAAGGCACAGGGGCATAGCCACTGGGCAACATGGGAGTGTCACTACGCTTGGTGGAACCCGGGGCAGCAGCACCTCTTTCCCTGCAGATGTTACAACCCTGGTAAGAATAATATTAGACTTATTTTACTTTACACTAAAAGAACTAAACCTAGGAAAAATAATTTGCTTTATTATTTTTGTAATGTATTACTTTTGTATTGTAATGCCTCCCTCGTTGATATCTCTGTTCTATTTTAAATTCTCTAGTGTCGTTTTGTAAACTGTTGCTGAGAAATCAACAAAGTATACAGCCCTTTGGTAATGGTCAGTCACCTGAAATTATATTTATTTTATTAAGTATAATGTAGGTTGTAGCTTTTTTTTTCCCAGCATCGCATGTTATTTTAGCTTAGGATAGATGTACAGTATATCGCTAGGTATCTGTCATGCACAGCTTAGGAGGAAACACCGATATCAGGCAGGACCGGAATAAGGGTTCAAGGTCTGACAAGCCGAGGCCAGGGCATCAGAGAGCAGGGTTGTCGTAGAGTTAGCGGAGGTCAAGATCCCAGAAATCGGAATATCGAAAAAAAAAAGACAGATCAGTAACAGGGAATCAACCAGAAACGCATACTGAGGAATATGCACTACAGAATATAGGCATGACCATCAGGAGGCAAATTCCAAGGGTTTCTGAGAGTCGTAAATAGGCATTTTCAAATGTTCCATTACGTCACATCCCTTCCATGGCGTACACATAACCTCCCTATATAAGGCGAGGCAATTTCTGCTGGCACCGCTAGAGGGCGTGATGCGCATGCCGCTTGGACGGAGGAACTGGACCAGCTTCAAGCCTGAAGTGGTTGCGGCTGCTGTGCGGAGGCGGGAGGTCTCCCCCTTCTTTGCAACGGGTGAGGCTGCTGTGACACGGAGGCGGGAGGTCTCCTCCTTTGCAGGGGGGGAGGCTGCTGTGATACATGTTAGTAATATGTAAAGTTAAATCAAGAACAGTTTTAAAGAAATAAAAAATTTGTGGTATTTATTGAACCACCCCTGTCAACAAAATAATAATGCGAATCAGTGAAATATATTTATTGCAATGTATCACATGTGACAAATCCTTGTAGCTGGTGGCCAAGATCCAAAGGTAATAAGGCTTAAGAACACTAATTTATGACAAACTGTATGTTTAGTTACAAGTGAAAACCCCCAAAACTTTGGTAGCTCAGGCTGACCACTGTTAAGCAGTAGCTGCTAGACCCAGATAAGACAGAACACACAGGTCCAGGCAATTTGCAATATTGCCCTTGGCTCAGGGACCTTCTAAAGGGACCTCTCCTTACCCTTGGAATACAGAGGAACTCTCTCCTCTCTCAAAAGTCTCTAATTACAAGGCTTTGTGGAGTTCAAATGTCCACATGCTGCACATATTGCAGGCTTCATGAAAATCTCGGCATTGGTTGGAGCATTAGCCTATCCTGTTCTACAAATTCTATGCCACAGGGACCCATACACATGATTTGCACATGATCAGAGCACACAATACACATACAAAATCTCCCTGGGACTATATAATGACACAACTGCTAATTTCAGATCCATGGTTTATAGTTCTGCAGTCATTCAACCTTGGGTATTGTCAGGTATTTTACATAAATTGTAAAAAAGCAATTGTCTTTACCAAGAGTGAAAGGATTGACGATCTATGACTATTGATTAGTTTACTAGGCACTCTGTAATGAGGGAAATGTGCAATACTTACAGTGTGGGGAACTGCTCTTAATGCTATTATAGATCATAGACCTTGGATCATCTGTGGTACAGCCAGTAGGAAGTCCATTCTGTATTACTTCATTTCATGTATTAAAGGAATCAATTGGAAATCATGTGCAGACTAAACTATTCCTGTACTCCATACAGAGGATCAAATCTACAAACAGTAAATCACTGTATGTACTTTAAGAGAAAAAACTTACACCACGCAAACCATAGATGAAGAAGTAGTAGTGGTTTTTAGATCTTTAGATATGGGTTGTGGATACTGAGCATAGTGTAGTCAAAGCTAGCTTGGGGTTTTTGATCACCAGAGACAATGAAAGAACCTCATTTTTGTCACTGCCAGGCAAGTGTTATTGTTTACTTTTATCAGAAAGTCATCTTAAACCAAGTCATCTTAAACCAATAGAGACAGGGATGGTGCAAGGATTTTTGTCCACCCTTGGCAAATCATAAGCCCCTCCCCATATTGACCGCGGCCGGCGGTTCGCAGCTGCAGGCTGCGCGGCTGCTGGCGCCCCCTACAAGTAGGCACCCTAGGCGGGCACATACTTTGCCTATAGGTGGCGCCGGCCCTGAATAGAGACTTCTACTTTAGGTCCTCCCAATCTTTCACAAACATTGTTGCTCCCTGGCTCTCCCCACAGCGACCAGAACCCCCCATTTTTTCCATTGCTCTGTCCCTGTCCTTTTTATATTGCCAACATGCCACCATAATCAAGTATACTTTCCAGTTAATATGGTCCCCTGAGGGATCATTTGGGCCTTGGGCAGCATTCCCTTTTATCTTAAGGATGGTTCTATGACATATAGAACAGCATTGTTCTTAGAACTAGGGTTGCCACCTTTTTCTCAAAAAAATACCAGCCATCTACCTTTTGCCCTGAGGCTCTGCCCTTTTGCCCGAAATAACATGATCTTCCGCAAAATGCAGAGCTTCTGGGCACATCCTTCCCCCAACTGGAGGAGCGGAGTAGAGGATGTGCCCGGAAGCTCGACCTTTTTGCTGCATTTTTGTAGGAGGTACCTTCTCGTTTACAGGAATTTGTACAAATTCTAATGCACAAGCCTAGTTAGTTTATGTGTGTAGGTGTCTTGCTTTTTATGTAGGTATGTTGCTGTGTCTGCATTAGTACTGTTATATGTACAGATGTTTGCATAGGTTTGCAAATCACAAGACTCCTTGTGGGATCCCAGGCGTTAAGCATGTACTGGTGCCCAAAAAGAATACATTTCCTTTACCCATAATGATTTCATATGCTATATATTCTTGTAAGAAATATAGATAATTACAGATGAACTAAAAATAAACATGCACAAAATTGGAATAGCACTTTCAGTAATATGTTGGCTCACCTAATTTTCGTCTGAGTCCTTAAAAGTTGCTTGGTGATCACAAGGAATTAATTTTTTATCAGCACAGATGAGAAATAAGTTTGCTTTGAACTTCCCTCCAGCAACTCGGCTATTAATGAGCTGCAGTGAATGGAAATCACATCAAACACAGATTATACAAGGTATGGAGCTGCAGAACCGGAGAGTAATAAACTAGGACCATATTTCATTTTTATGTTAATCATGGGAAAATGCATATAAAAACAAGTTAAGTGTATCAAACTTGATTTGTCAACTTCTATATGGAATGTTTAAATATTTGAATCATTTTCATTCAATCGCTAGATTTAAAGGAGGGAGCTGAGAATATTTGGATGGAATTAATATTTTCCTGGGATGTTTTGTTTCAACAATGTTTCTTTTTGGATATCACAAGTGCACAAAGTAATCAGGATTTGTTGAAGGGTAATGATTGGGACCAAGAAAGTCTATCAGATTTAAATGGACTGGCTGAACATACTTTTTTCACATCACATCATTGCTTTCACTATGCTAAATGGGTTCCAATATTATAGTAAAGAGTCCTTAACCCACAAAGAAATCTAACAAAGAGTGCCTGTGTAGCAGAGTAACATGGTATATTATTATTGCAGCTTTTAAAATTTGTATATAAATCATGCTTTTAACATTTTTATATATTGTGCCAACAGTTGATACAGCGGGATATGGCAAACACAGTTAGATGGTAAGAGACAAGTCAATGCGTAGAGCCCCGCACACAAGCTTATACGCTAGATGACTAATTAGCAGATTATGACAATGACAAATAGTTGGAGTCTCTTCAATGAAAAGGTGGGATGGATCTATATTTGTTCAGTCACCTTTTATTATTGCACATATGGAACATTATCAATGTATCAATAGAAAATATAAGCTTCATACCCACAATGAGGAAATAAACCAATGCCCCAAACGCTAAAGAAAGAAGAAAGTGTTTGATAAAGAATAGTAGCCTGCTAGTTACATGTCCCTTACAGCTACTTTTCAAGTCAAAATACACTTTTGTGTGTCAGAAGAGGGAGAGTGATAAAGGTGAGATGTTATTGAAAAGCTACAGTAAACAGCCGCTGACGATAATAGAGGAATTTGTGCTGATGAGAGCAATGGAGCACAAGATCGATGTTTACCAAAGAATCAAATCAATGTTTAATGTGACCCTTCACTGATTAGGAAAGTTTTTACAAAGGTTAGTTTAAATGTACCCCCCCTGTTACGTGTACTGTTAAGTTTCTCTAATGATTCTAAAAATTTCTAGTTGGTAATATTAGTTTCTCCAGATTATATCATCTGCAAAAGGTCTTTAATAAAGGGTCATATTAAACCATGGTATGGGCAAATGGAGAAGGATTAAGGACTAGGTTAAGGTAGATGAAGTAAAATTCTACACAACTATGCATGCTCCCTACATTAGAGTGTGGATCCTTTTAAGAAAGGCTCATCTTGCACATGCAGATGCTGCCCATCACAACACCCACTGGCTACCACATCAAGACTGCTGTCTGGGAACTGATGCCCCTGGACTGCCATCCACAGCAGTAGAATACCCACTATGGCAAGAGGAAGGGAACCAACCGAACAGGTATGTTTTCTACCTAACACCTACAATGGGAAGTTCCTAGTTAAGAATATATATTAAAAAATGGTAATTGGAGGTGTGGAAGACCTTGCTAACTAGACCTTACAATCTTAAATATGTGAACAAGGCATGCTATCTCACACCATCCTGTGAAACAATATTCTAAATTATGTAAATCAAGATCTTACAAATATTTTACACTCATTTTCTTTATTTAAATGTAAATATGGTTCTAGATAAAATTCAGAAAAAAATATGAAAAATAACGAGCCATTATTTATTTACACATTACAATAAAAAGGCAATTTCAAGAAAAATATATTAGAAATGCAGTTGCCATGGCAACAGGAAACAAATGGTGCTGCAGTTGTTAAGATAAAACATTTGGATTTTTTCCAAGTGTTAATGTAAGTGTGTGCGTTAAAGTTACATCCATTTAAGAGTTATTTACATAATTAAAATAATTTTACTTTCTATCAGTTTCTTTATTTCCCTAGTTCATTATTGTCACTTTACTAGAATGAGAATTTAGGCTATTAGAGGAGCTTAGAACAACCCTACAGTGCCAAAAGGTACATCCATGCATTAAAGTACAATAAACATTTTCTTCATGATTGTTATTATTATCTTTTTATTTATATAGCGCCAACAGTTTACGCAGCGCTTAATACAATACATAAATTCAAGGGATATGACAAGACAAGAATTGACAGACTAAGACAAGATCCATTCAGTGGAGAGAGGCCTGATTTCAGTAACAACTATATGGATATTGGAGTACCAAATTGTCTTTGAAAACATTGAACATATTAAAAACAAATCTTAAAATTGGCTTTTTTCTGTCAGGGGGAAAGATGGATAGGCCGGGGCATTCCAGAGGACAGGGCAGCCCTTGAGAAATCTTCCAAGCATGTAAGAGAAGAAGAAATCAGAGCACTGGACAGAATTAGATCATTGGATGAGCAGAGTAACCGGTTAGGAGTGTATTTGCGGTGAGGAGATATAAGTAAGGGATTTTAAAAATTAATCCTGAGGCGCACAGGCAGCCAGTCAAGATTGGAGATAACAAAGACATGAGAGAGAGCCTTAGTAGCATTTTGTGCTTGAAAGGGACAAATGCAGGCAAAGTTTGAAATATGGAGGCAGCAGTTTTTTAAACAGAATGGATGTGGGAGGTGAATGGAAGGTCGGAGTCAAGGGTGCCACCATTGGAGGGAAACTGTTGAATGAACGTTAGCATTGGAGGAAGGGAAGATAAGTTCAGTTTTAAGTTCAGAGAGAGAGAGTTCGGCGAAGAATAGATAGGTCTGGATGTCGTTAGCATACAGGTGGTATTGAAGGCTAATGGTTGAGAATAGTTTGCCACGTAAGGTAGTGTATAATTACATTTGGATGACAGGAGCTAGGGAGCACATATAGAGATGTAGTCTTTAAAGTATATTCTTTTTATCAGAGCATCTACAATTTCTCCAACCAATATGAACTATTTTGAAAAAAAATAAATTATTGTTTGACAGTGTTTCTATGATAATTATGAATATATTATTTGTTGATATGCAGTATAATGTACATTTTCATGTTAACTAAACTTCCTGATAGCTACTTTAAAATCACAGCTTATTTGTCATATGAGCCCAGTTCGTGGTGACTCACTACTTGCTTTCACTTACTATCTTCCGAAGCTTTGATCTCAGATCTAAACTGCAGGGAACACCGATCAGATCAGACAACTGCTTTGAAGATGTGGTCTCCATTAAACTGCCTGCAGTTCCTGTATTCAGACTCTTCTTTTGGTAGCAATGCTTATAGTAACCAACCCTGCCAGGGTCCCTAAATATTTCTGACAAGCTGAATAAAAAATATATTTTTTTAATATTTTACTTACCCGTTATTAATAACACTACATAATTACTATTACTAATATACGATTACTGATATACTATTACTAATATACTGTACAGCATAATTAATAACACTTAGTGGTACAAGTGGAGTTTCATTTCGGCTAAATATGTATTAATGTGTTGATATATCATTTTTACTTTGTGAACCGTAACATAGAAAAAAACATACATTTGATACAATTTAACCTGTTTATGTCTTGTCATAATTTGTAGCCTTTAAGTTTTTAAAACATTTTGCTGTTTTATTTTTTTTTCATAATTTTTTTTTGAAACTTTAAAAACTTCTTTTGTAAATACCTTTGTTTATAAGAACAAGGACACTGGGTCTTGGAGTAATTAAATCAAACTGGGACCCCCGTCACACACACTTTCTGCTTTAAAGAAGATTTTTAGAAAATGCAAACTTAAAAAAGACAGAAACAAGGCGTGCTACACATAATAATACATAAGAGATATTCTTCAGTGTAAACCATATAACACCATATAATTTAAAAATCATTTTAAAATAAGCGATCAGTGATATAAGTGAATGCTCGTGAAACAGATATATATTAAAATACTTAATATATAAATCTTCAGGCATGATATCTAGAATTGAAAAAGATACAAATATATACAGTGTAATACTGCTAGAAGAGATAAAGCTTAAAGTAATGAAAGGTAAAACACCCATATAATCCAGAGCGATACAATGCTTTGTTTTATGGACTCAGAGTGATAGGAGTAGATTTGCTTCACTTTAGGTTCCTTAGGTGATGAGAAAAACCTCCTGGTGTGTAGATAGGTCTCCCCATCTTTCCAAATTAAGTATTTTTGAATATATATTTTGCACTGAATTCTTTTGTAAATTGTTTGTGGTTATGTGGTATACACTGGAGAATATATTTTATATATTATATATGATGAATACACTAACCCACTTAAATACATACTAGAAAAAAGCTATAGAAATCCCATCCTTGCTGGGGTGCAAAATATGTCCCGACATCTAGCAGTGGGAAGTGGATTGTTCCTGCTGAGAATAATTACTTTTAACCTCTCACAACTAACATTGTGTGTGTATTTAGGTGCAGAATGGGACTTGGATATATGTAAGACTTGTCCTAGATACAGTATATTATAGCAGGAGATACATTAAATTCCAGTACAGTTTTGTAAAATCTCTGGAATAATGCTATAAAAAATCTTTCTATAAATAACCACCGTGCAAGCTGTGACCAAAAGCAGTAATTACTAGAATTCAAATGTGCTCTGGTTTGTTTGTGGATTAATGCAGTAAGCTCCAAATATTAATGAGTTAGTGATTGATCCTGAGCTCCAGGAACAACTGTTGGACTTTTAGAACCGTTTCTATCTTCTATTTATCTTGGTCACACTCACTTCTGCCCTCACTTTTTCATTATTCTGTTATCCTTCCATACATTATATCTGCATTTTGTGTAGTAATGTGTTTGGATGATTAGGTCACTTTCATTTTAATTAATGTTTACAGTGTAAAATTGAATTTAAATTCCTGAGTTAACCTTTATATTTAAGGTTTCTGGAAGCTTCCAGATACCAGGCTCTAGATTGTAAGCTCATTTGAGCACGGCCCTCATCACCTGTCGTCTTGTTATGTTATATACTATATAACATAATATATGTTTTCTCAGTGTACGTGAAGTTCTCCAAACTTAACAACTTTCCAGGGCCCAATACAGTGACCCTCAAGCATGTGGGACATCATGTATGGGTCTATCCCTAGTATGTGAGCAGCATTGCGATGTTGCTTCTTAATGGGCCCATGTTATATGAGAGATCGTATGACATCACGAGCAATTGCAGTCCCAATAAACATTTTCTAGGGCATGAACACAGTTGTTGGTACTGCCCCAACAAATTTGGGATTTTTACCAAATATAGGCACTTTCTGCATCCCAGCTTTGCTCTGGCTGGAGTTGGGCCAATCAGCTGAAAGAGTGGGCCAAATAAATATTTTTAACTAGGACTATATGTATAACTGCGGAAGAAATGTAAACATATTGAACTGAAAATACAAAAACAGAGGTAAACTGAGTGAAAAAGATACAACAATGTTACAATTGTATAACTACAAATAATAGCAACATTTTATGAATTTGGTCAGATTAGATTTTTTTCCTTCCGAAAGGAATTGGAAAACAATTTAGGACAGAAGTAACATATATATATATATATATATATATATATATATATATATATATATATATATATATATATATATATATATATATATATATATGTAAGAAAATAAACAGCATTTTTTTTTTAAAATAATTTTTATGAAATAACAGGCAACCTTTATCTCGTCCTTTTACTGTGTCTCATCTGTCCTTCTTTCTCTGTCCCCTCCCCCAACCCTACCAGTCACAACTGAATAACATATTTACTATTAAAAAGGACATTTATGATGACATCCATGGCCAAAGAAATACATTAGAAAAAAAAATGTTTTGTAATAATCAGTGACATTTACATTTTAGCTATTAGGAGGATCAGAACATGCAATTAAGGGAATTAATACTGACTGCATAGGCAATCCATCTCTTACCCTAAATGTGACTTGTCTGTAAATTATAAAACAAATTAATCTATTTAAACTTTAGATCATTTAGTAAGAAAAAGTATTCATTAAAAAGTAACCTTTTGTCAAAGAAAATATATGTAGAGTCCAGCATGTTTAATATCTATTTTTGTTCGGTAATGACATTAACGATCCCTGCCATCCAACAGTCTGTCATCAATTCTGTCTATAAATAGTGCATGTAAATCCCCAAAGAAAACCACTTTATCTGTGTGATTAAAACCACTCACACCAAGCACAGCATGCGCTTACTTACTGGCACCCCTTTTATCTCTTGTATCTGCCGCAATGTTGGTTTATTTTAACCTTGGTTTAGGTCTATATGAGTATTATATGTTGATTAGTGTTGGGAAATCAGCTACTTCCTCAAAATATAAAGAAAACAATGTTGTAAAACTACACTGTTGGCATTTAACCCCTTAAGGACAATGGGCAGTCCCTAAACCCATTGAAAACAATGCATTTTGAGCCCTTGTCATTAAGGGGTTAAACATGCATACAGAGACAAACAAGACTCTAGGTTCTACAAACAAGTGAAAACATGCATTTTTCCATAGGATGCTGCAAGGTAGAGATCACCAAACCATATTATCCAGAAATTCTGTTTTTGCTGTCAGGACGTCTACCTGTTACTCCCACAGGTGCTTTAATGTTTAACTTGACATTCTTTGCCTCTTTTGCCTGCAATGGCAATGTGGCTGAAAATTGTGTAGGGACTATTTTAACCAAATTAGGACTGTTGTCATTTTGCAATAACTAGATGCAACATGTTGCCTTTCCATTGCTGTGCACCTTATACCTAAATTGTTAAAAGGATGAACATGCATTTAAACAATTTGAATATTTCTACTTCTACATTACCTGTTGCGTTGTTGGAAATGATTGTTTGCATTTGTGCTTCATTATTTATTTTTTCTGATAAAGCGTTTAAGCTCAAGCAGCGTGCTTAAGCTTCTCCTGGGATAAATCTCTGGGAATAATGACCGAATAACATTTGTACATTTAATAGCGATGTTTGTAGGATGCCTCGTAACATAAAAAGCCAGCTGTCAGGGATAAGAGCGTTAAATGAAAACAGATAATTATCAACAGAGATGTGTTTTAGTAAGTAAAGGGATAATGGGAAGCAGGAACCTTACAAATTAAAGAAAGACATGTAGTCATTTTTTTAGAATGCTCTTGTCATTTGTTTTTGAATGACTGATGGCATCACATATCTAGCTTAAAATCAATTACATGCCAGAAAAAAAGGTACTATAGAATGTGAGGGTCAAAAAAGAGAGATCTGGATGCTATTTTCTGCTGTAATCGTGTGGTTGGTTCTACCAGTAATAAATCATGGGTTTAACCAATATGAGAACTAGTTTCCTGTATGGATATATAGCTTCCAGTTGACTGTACCCAGCGTAAGTGGAGCATAAATCTTAGGGCTGCTAAATATAGGCAGAACCTGTTGGCAAAAACTTTTGTTTGCAAAACTAAAACAAAATTGTCTTTGCATCATAACCACCAATGGCATGGCCAAGTCAGCAGAAACAATCCAGTGGATGCCGCAAATATGTTGGGTATATTGTGACAATATGCGTGATATGTGATTAGTGGCACCTTTTATTTATTGTTTTACTTTTATATGGTAAAATATCCCTCTGATGTAGAAATCCTTAAAATCACCATTATTGTAGTATCCAAGTGAATCAATGTGGGAGTGCACAACAATATTATTATTACACTTAACTTCTTCAGTGTTCCATTTACAAAAAAGGGAGAGAAAATAAGAAGAGTGTATTATGTATTATAATTCTTGCTTTTTTTTATTTAAATCCTTGGCTGGGGGAGGATTTAAGTAAACAAATGTGATGGGATTGTTAGTTTCAATAGTCTACACCCCAATGGTCTGAATGCAGATTTTGAATTTGAACTTTTTTTTAAACAAATTAAAAAACATAGTTTATAGTTTCCTTTGCAAACTATAAATTAAGAAGGGATTATAGTTTATATTTATATTTGAAAAAATATGTTGTTTTTTATATTCTTGTTGATTCCTAAAATAAATTGGATTGATTGCAATTTTTATTATGCGTTTTTATGTTTTATTGAATAAATAAATAGGATTTTCTGTCCCCATGAATTTAATATAAACATGAATAGATAAAAAAAATCTAGTACATTTAACCTTACTATACATGGATATTTATCAAATTATTAAACATGTAATTTTATTCATACAAATTTTATTTTATTTATACTATTGATATATTTATAAAATTAAATATCGACTTTTTAGTAGTCATGGTACACAAGCCCTGTTTATTTATTGCTATACAGTATATGTTATAAAAGTACTGTAACACATCGTAATGGGATTATGTACAGCACAAGTATAAAATACCCAGTTAATTTATGGCATCCAGGGTTTTACACTTACGCGTATAAAAGACGTCTAATGAAGAAGCTTTGGTGAAACACGTTGGCGTTAGAACATAGGAACGTAAGGAGAACCCAGGAAGAAAGAACAAGACGTTCATTGTCTGGAACAGACCAGCTGGGATATATTAGGTAGCTGCATTGCAGTGGGTTCCGAGAGACTTGAGGGACACTGGCCCAGTACCAATTTGTAATGTAAGCAGACACCATCTTTTATAGTAAACCTGACTGTTAAACAATAACAGTAAATATAAACACATAGATATATTTTGTATTTCACAGCCAGGTTACAAATGCTGCTGCCCACCCCATGTGGTACCTATTAAGGGTTAATAAGTGTGTAGTGGTTCAGAAATACCCCTTTCTGTCTCATTAGAGATTTTTACCTTTAGCTCAAAGCAGCAAGGTGAATTGTTCAGTGTAGGACTCGCCTAAGAGGTTTGCTGTGATGTGGCAGGCGAGCTTCCACTTTAAATGGCCATTGGAGTGAAACAAAAAACCTCTATTTGTACGCATAGGGATTTGGGATAGTGCGCAAATAAAAAAAATTTTGGTGATAACTGTAAATATCTTCTTTAAACCTTCCTTATGCCCTAGAATCTGCTGTCTGGCTTCACTACTATGCAGAACCATAGGAACAAGATACAAATGTGGAATACTCCAATATACAACTGCCAACTGAGAGCCTAGTTATATGAGGCTCCTTATTTGTGAGTGCATTAAAAATAAATTCTGTAAAAGGAATATTGAAGAAATGCAAGATAAGTGTAATAATAATATTTTTGCTCACCCTCACATTGATTCACTTAAGTACATCAGGTATGCTCAAAAAGACAAGCCTGGGAAAAACTTTTTGCACATTCATTGACCATCTAAGTAAAATAATTGTCAAAGCCCAAATAACAAGCCGGAGGAGGCATTTAAGTCAGTTCACCTTACGCTCCCCAGCTCCTTACAAACTGGAGCTCAGAAATCGAATTTAATTTGTAATCCTTATTACAATGGGAGCTACTTGTAGTTTGATCAAGATAGATTTTAACTGACCCCTTGACGCTTCATTTGGCTAGGATTGAGCTTTGGAAATGATGATGTTGACGCTGAAGTTTGTTGCAACCCAACTCATTCTAACCCTGCTTGAATAGTCTCTATCATGAATCACAAATGCAGCTTATCTTGGAAAACAAGGCTTGATATGAGTTGTATTTTGTCACTCAGGCTAACAGTAAAGCCCTCCTAAACTCACTAAAATAAGAGTTAGTAATAGACCCAGTTGCATATTCTGGCTTAGTGTACCGGTCCAAAGGGCAGGCAGTCCATCCGCTATATAAAATGGAACCAATCACCCAGGCTCCCAGTAATGCCACTGCACAATAGGCTGGCACAGGCTCCATGGTTTACTTTTACCTGGTGTTGCGTGTCCATATAAGGTGGAATGCAGGGATATCGAAACACAGAATTTGAGGGCATATAACAATTCTTCAACACATCCAGTCTGCCTGTTTTTCCTGCTATAAAGACTCAAAACTTAATCAGCCCTAGGTCTCATCTTATATTCAGGATAGCCTATGCCATACATGTGATGTCATATTCTGGTGCTCAGAAGAAGGATGGCAGCACATAATGGGTGGCTGGTAGCACTGCCTTGGCTTAGACCTAAAGCAGCACCAAAGATTAATACACTGATTAGGTTGTTTATTCGTTCTGTCACGTCCAACTCTTCATGACTTCATGGACCAGTCCACGCCAGAACTTCCTGTCTAAAGGAATACAGACTCTAATCTCACTGAGGCAGCAATACCTTGGAGATGTCCAGCTTTATACGAGGCAATTAAAAGTAAACTTGAATAGGTTAGATAAAGCAGTAATGTGGAGAGGCATATGCATGAGGCATATATTTAGCTATGCTAATACCCCTACTTGTAACCATAGAGGATTTATTCATGCTTATCCATATGCATGAAATGGAACACTTGGATAGTTGCGCCAAATGTACATCTAGATAAAATTACTTGGTCTACTTTGGTAGAGGACATCTACCTCAAGGATACTTTTTGTTTCTTTATTCCTCTCATCAATTGTTAGCTATTCTAATACTGCACATTATCATGGGAGAACGTTTATACAATGTTTGTGAGACATATCTGGTTTTACCAAATATGAAGTTGCATGTAGGTCTCCACATGCAGTCAGTAGAATGCAATGTCAGGCATCAGTTGTCCATGGAAGACACTGGGATCATGTTATGGACATGAAAAATGATTTTATCCCAAACCACAACAGATCATTAGTCAGATGGTGGGCCAGCAAGGGACATAAAGGCGAGAGACATAATGGTGGAAAACAAAGAGTACTACATCCTCGCTCACATAAAACATTAATGCTATACTGCTCTACTATATAAGTTCAGCTTATATAACTGATCAAGAGAGAAGGTCTTAGCACCAAAATGTATAGTTACTAGGCAGAGGAATGGAAAAACATGACAAAACAGCAGCACCATTGGAACAATACAATTTGAAAGGATTTATGATACATTTGAAAGCCATAAGATGTTCTTTAATTTCCTTAATGACAAATAAGTCTGTGCATATAAAATACTTGCAAATACAGAGACGTACCCAATAGTTATAATAAATACTTTCAGTAGACTTCTAATGATAAAATAATACTGAACGCAAAAAAAACCCTCTGTTTGTTTTGCCACCCACTGTTCAGATCTAGTATGGGCTGTGGAGTACCCAGTTCAATTTACTACGAAATTATTAAATCTTCACGAGGAGTGAAAAAGTGTCTGTTAACTTTTTTTGGACTAAAATAATGCTGGGACAAAATGAACAGAATTTTAGACATCGCTAAAGCTTTAGGGGATACTAGATGTCTTAAGAAATACATCTTGAAGAGTGAAATAATTCCAACTCATGCCACCTGGCCTGTTCAGTAATTCCAGCACACGTTAAACAAATGATAGTTTCAGGGTCATGCTGAGAGAAATCAATGTGTCATTTTAAAAAAATATATCTCCAAGTGCAAGGTTGTAGCTAAACCGACACTGTACTGTCAAACAAATTAGGTATAAGCATTGAGGTGAATTATAGCACTGAAAGATAAAGTACTTCAATGTTCTTATTCAATAAGCTTAGACATAGAAAGACAGTTACTGTCATGGCAATTAATACCATGTTTGATATAAACCACAAAGCAAAAATTGTTTAAAGTGGTTTAAATTTTCTATCATTTTTTTTTTCTATTTTCTAATTTATCTATCCACAGTAGGCTTTGACTTAAAGGGATTATTATTGCTTTTTCACAACGTGTTTGAAGGGCTGAAAAATATAGTCCTGCAGTTCACTGTATAATTCAAGAGAGAGTGTAGAGATCATATCAAGTATCTGTCACAGAGTGGGGAATGGAAAGGGAAGGCATGATGATAGGTGAAGCGTTGGTGCCCAGATGCAAAAGAGGCATCCTGATGCCGATCCATGGACGTGTCTTGTCTTGCCTGGCACCATTGCTTGATATTTTGTTTTGCATACTATTTGCAATTTTGATTTCTTACATAAAATAGGTGCAACAGCTGAAAAAGGCAAAAAAAAAAAGAAAGAAAAGAAATATATTAAGTAGTACAGTAACTTTTGAAGTAAGTAACCAGATAACCCTGGTAAATGGCCAAGCCATCTATGACAAGGCGGATTAAATAGGTTGTTATTAGGGCTGCAACTAACGATTATTTTAATAATCGATTAGTTGGCCGATTATTTTTTCGATTAATCGATTAATCGGATAAAAAAAATGAATGTAAATTTTTCATTTATTTAAAATAATTTACTAAACAAATGATGTTAAATACAAACAGCAGAATAAAAAAACTTTGATAATACATTTCTTGTCTTTATTTCCCAACCAGCCCCCCAATATATGCACATTTGAGCCCAGGCTTGCTACGCTGCCTCCCAGACATGCCATGCTGCCCCCCCACATATGCCACGCTGCCTACCACAGCACTCCACGCTGCCTCCCACATCTGCCACTCCATGCTGCCTCCCACATATGCCACTCTACGCTGCCTCCCACATATGCCACTCCACGCTGCCTCCCACATCTGCCACTCCACTCTACCCCCCACATGCCACTGTGCCTGATACGCCTTATACCCCCTGAAAAACCACTCCATCCTCCCCAGACATGCCACCCTGCCCTCCCCACATATGCCACATCATGCTGCCTCCCACATCTGCCACTCCACAATGCCTCCCACATATGCCACGCTGCCTCCCACATCTGCCACTCCACGCTGCCTCCCACATCTGCCACTGTGCCTGATACGCCTTATATCCCCTGATACCCCACTCCATCCTCCCCAGACATGCCACCCTGCCTCCCAGACATGCCACTTCTCTACCCCCAGATATGCCACTCTACCCCCAGATATGCCTTATACACCCTGATACACCACTCCGTCCTCCCCAGACATGCCACACTGCCCTCCCCACATATGCCTTATATACTGTATATGCCTTATACCCCCAGATATGTCACTTCACTGCCCCCAGGATTTAGATTCCCCTAAATTAACCCTAAACTCCCCATTAACCATAACTGCCCCTAAATTAACCCTTAACACCCCCTTAACCACAGCATCCCCTAAATTAACCCTAAACACACCATTAACCACAACTGCCTCAAATTAACCCCAAACACCCCATTAACCACAGCTGCTCCTAAATTAACCCTAAACACCCTATTAACATAACTGCCCCTAAATTAACCCTAAACACCCAATTAACCATAACTGCCCCTAAATTAACCCTAAACACCCCACTAACCATAACTGCCCCTAAATTAACCCCCACCTCCCCTAACTTTCAGTAGCCCAAATATATATATATATATATTACATACATATATATACACACACATATATATATATATATATATATACACACATACACATTATATATATATATATATATATATATATATATATATACACACACACATACACATTATATATATATATATATATATATATATATATATATATACATATACTTACAGTTAGATGAGTGTCACAGCCATGTGGTTCTGGCCTGGAGAAGGAAGGGGCGGGGCCAGTTGTCACAGTGATTACAGGGAGGGGGAGTAAGTAGGAGCTGCTGCTGTGAGACGGTGAGTCAGACTAAACGGATTATATAATGAGGGGGATTTTTCAGAGCGTTTGCGCTGAAAAAAACCTCATTTTATAATCGATAATAATCGATTCAACTAATCGATAATGAAATTCGTTGCCAACGAATTTCATTATCGATTATTATCGATTTTATCGATTAGTTGTTGCAGCCCTAGTTGTTATATATTCATATTGTGCAATATTAATTATATGGACTGCCCAGAGTACAAAGGTGTTCGATGGAGTTGAGGTCAGGGCTCTCTGCGCACCAGTCAAGTTCCTCCACGCCAAACTCATCCAACCATGTCTTTATGGAAGCACAGCCTAACTGGCCAGTGCCAGCTCTTTTGCCCCCTCAAGGTCCTTACATGCTATATCTGAGTGTTAGGGTGTCAGGGTCCACGAAGAAACCCACAACGCAGTGACTCACCTAAGTACCCGCTGACTGCGGGTACCAGCTCCCACGCCGCTGCTCTCACTGCTCCTGCCACAGTGCCGGTCTCAAAGAGCGAGCGCGCATGCTCCCACCTCTCCTTATTCACTCCTGAATGGAGAGGGCGGGGAACACACACCACCGTCAGCACGTTCAGGGGGAAGGGCGACCTCTGGTGGTAGCTTTAAAAATGAGCACTGAGAATCATTCAGTGCTCAGTTATTGTGCTGTTAAGAGCTACATTGTTGTTCTCTCCTCAGCCCTGTTATTAACCCTTTGGCTTTTGATACCGACTTCGCTGCTATCTCCTACCCTGAACCTTTGGCTTGATACTGACTACGCTGCTGTCTCCTATCCTGACCCTCTGGCTTTGATACCGGCTACGCTGTTAAACCTTTGGTTTGATCTGGACTTTGCTGGGTTTTCCTGCATATCGGGTTCCTCACCTTGAGCCTGACATAATAACTGAGCCTATCATGGAACCCGCAGGATTAGCTGACACTATCGCTGCCCTTACACAGCAGTTGACCGGTTTTCAACAGACGCTCCAAGATATGCGGGCTGACCAACAGAATCTACGGCAACAGGTGCATCACCTGCAGTTACAACTGAGTGCACCTACCGAGCAAGTTCCACCTACTCCTTCTACGTCAGCACCCCCAGTCGCTGAGGGCGCTACTGCCCTTGAACCCCAAATCCCATTACCGGAAAGGTTTTCAGGAGATCATAAGGCCTATCGTGTTTTCATTACGTCCTGTGAGATCCTGTTTCGCCTTAAACCCCGGACCTACCCTACCGACTACGTTAAAGTACATACTGCTATAGCCTTACTCTCTGGTGAACCTCGACTCTGGGCACACCATCTTTTACACAGTAATAGCCCACTGTTGGACTCTTGGCATTCGTTCCGTGAAGCTCTGGATTCCCTCTATGAGGACCCCTTCAGAATGTCCTCTGCTGCTACTACTATACGTACCTTGAAACAAGGCCGGCGGCCGGTAGAGGAATACATCACAGAGTTTCGGCGTCTGGCCTTAGAGTCTAACTGGAACGAACCAGCACTCCATGACCAATTTCGCTGGGGTTTATCGGAGGCCATAAAGGATGAATTAGCCCGCACTTCTGTTCCGTCCTCTTTGGAGGAGTTTGTGCGCCTGGCCACACAAATTGATAGAAGGCTCCGGCAGAGGCGATCTGAGCGACAAGCCACGTCTTCTAGCTGGACACCTGTACGTACCCTTCCCAGGGCACTCTCCCCTCCTTCTACAGAGGAACCCATGCAGATCGGCATAATTCGAGGGCCACTCTCGGATGCGGAAAAAGAACGTCGCAGAGCCCTGAACCTCTGTATGTACTGTGGTAGACCTGGCCATACCTACAAAGACTGTAGAACCCGTAACCGCTATACTCAGGGTAAGAAACCAACCACCCTGTTTCATGTTAATTCTGGAAGAAATCCTTGTCTATCACCTCACTTATCCATTCCCGTATCTTTGCAGTGGATTAAAGGGGAGATCAGTCTCCCAGCCATGATAGATTCCGGCGCCAGCGGAAACTTCATTGACGCCAAGACACTTCAGATTTTGAACATCCCTACACGTTACAAGAAAACTCCTGTCTGTATCCAACTAGTGGACGGAAGCCCTCTTAAGACCGGCCCTATTGTAAGGGAGACCATCCCTTTGACCCTCCAAATAGGGGTCGGCCATGTTGAGACCATCCAATTCGACGTTGTTCCTTCTCCGGTATCTCCTATTATCCTGGGCCTCCCATGGCTTAGGAAGCATAATCCTTGTATCAACTGGGAGTCTGGCGTGCTCCAATTTACTTCCACTCAGTGCACCATCCGTTGCATAAAGACTGAATCCATCTGCCGCACACAAGTTATGCTTTTACAAGAAATTCCCCTTCCCTATTATCAATTCAAAGATGTCTTCGAGAAGAAAAGTGCCGATAAACTTCCCCCCTCCCGACCGTATGACTGTCCTATCGACCTTTTGCCAGGTGCGGCTATCCCCTTCGGCCGTATCTATCCCCTCTCAGAGCCAGAACTCATCACATTAAAAGAATATATAAAGGATAACCTGGCGAAAGGGTTTATACGTCCTTCCACTTCACCTGCGGGAGCCGGCATCTTCTTTGTACACAAGAAAGATGGGGGTTTGCGCCCCTGTGTCGACTACCGGGAACTCAATAACATCACGGTGAAGAATCGCTACCCGTTACCCTTAATCTCGGAGTTACTAGAGCATGTGCGTTCTGCTAAAATCTTTACCAAGCTGGACCTCCGTGGGGCGTACAATCTGGTCAGAATACGGAAGGATGACGAGTGGAAAACGGCTTTTCGGTGTCGCTACGGACATTTTGAATATCTAGTGATGCCGTTTGGCCTATGCAATGCTCCAGCCACCTTCCAACACTTCGTAAATGATATTTTCCACGACATCCTAGATCATTTTGTAATAGTGTACTTAGATGACATATTGGTGTACTCTCCGTCACTAGAGGAGCATCGGAAGCATATGTGTCAAGTATTGTCTCGTTTAAGAAAACACGGACTATATATTAAATTAGAAAAGTGTGTGTTCGAAGTGCAAAGAATTGAATTCCTCGGGTATATACTATCCCCAACCAGTATCGAGATGGACCCAAAGAAAGTTTCGGCAATTCTCAACTGGTCAGCTCCTACAGACCGTAAGGGTGTCCAACGATTTGTTGGTTTCGCTAATTTTTATCGTAAATTTATTCGTAATTTTTCCCACATAATACAACCTATTACCGCACTCTCATCAAAGAAACAAAGATTTAACTGGACCGAAGCAGCTCAGAAAGCCTTCGATCACCTAAAAAAAAGATTTTCTTCCGCCCCCATACTCCAATTACCGGATTCTCAAAAACCCTATACACTGGAGGTTGACGCATCTGACACCGCCGTCGGTGCCATCCTTTCCCAGCGGCAGGACGTTGACAGCCAATTGCACCCAGTAGCTTTCTTCTCAAGGACACTCACACCAGCCGAGAGAAACTATTGCATTGGTGAACGGGAATTGTTAGCCATAAAGCTTGCACTGGAGGAGTGGCGACATCTCCTCGAAGGGGCCCTTCACCCTATTACGGTCTTCACAGATCATAAAAACCTAGAATATCTTCGATCCGCCAGACGTTTGCAACCACGGCTAGCCAGGTGGTCTTTATTTTTTACCCGATTTCCATTACATATTACCTACCGCCCGGGTTCTCGCAACACCAAGGCAGACTCCCTGTCCAGAATGCATGAACTTCCTGCAGCAGATTCGCCAGATCAGGATACCGTTCTATCCTCTAACCACTTTCTGGCTGTAACCCATTCCGTTTGGGATTCAGTACGCCAACATTCTAGTAGAACTAACCCACCTGAGATTCCCGGATTACGTCATGAACAGGGTTTTTATCGTTACAACAACTTTATTTATGTTCCACCTGAGGATCGCTTACAAATTTTACAGTCATTTCACGACACTCCGGCTGCTGGTCACGGGGGCATCAAACAAACTCTCGACCTGATCCAGCGCTCCTTCTGGTGGCCCGAGATGAAAAAAGATGTAATATCCTTCGTGAACTCCTGTGGTACCTGTGCCCGCTCCAAAGAGATCCATCAAAAGACGGCTGGTCTCTTGCAACCCCTTCCTATTCCTTCGGGACCCTGGACTGATATTACAGCAGATTTTATTACTGACTTACCGTCTTCCAATAATCAGACTACGATCATGGTTGTGGTCGACCGCTTTACGAAGATGGCGCACTTCCTTCCGTTTAACCATCTCCCTTCCGCCACCGAGACAGCCGCACCGTTCATACGTGAAATCTTCCGCCTTCACGGCTTACCCACGCGAATAGTTACGGATCGCGGCTCCCAATTCACCTCCCACTTTTGGAGGGCTTTCTGCGAACAGTTACACATTCAGCGGTCCCTATCTACGGCATTCCACCCACAGAGTAACGGCCAGACGGAACGCACAAATCAAACTCTGGAACAGTACCTTCGCTGCTTCACTTCCTATCTCCAAGATGATTGGAACCATTACCTACCTTTAGCCGAGTTTGCTTACAATAACCATACTCATCGCTCCATTAAGATGTCCCCCTTTTATGCCAATCATGGATGCCATCCTGCTATGCTTCCGGGTTCTCCCATTTCATGTGCTGTTCCTTCGGTTTCCGAACACGTTTGTAAACTCACCAGAACATTCGAAACCCTTCGCGAGACACTACAAAAGACTCAACAACAACACAAACGTTTTGCAGACCAACACCGTACTGAAGCCCCAATATATCATATGGGCGACATGGTCTGGCTATCAACCAAACACCTCCATCTCAACTGTCCCTCTAAGAAGTTGGGGCCAAGGTACATAGGACCTTTTCGTATCCGTCGCCTCATTTCCCCTTTGGTGGTGGAACTCGAATTGCCAGACACCATGTCTATTCACCCTGTTTTTCACGTATGTCTCCTAAAACCATGGAAGGAGAATCCCTTTCCTAACAGACGACCTGATCCTCCCGCTCCTGTCCTGATTGATGACATTGAAGAATATGAGGTGGAGGAGATTCTGGACTCACGACGACATTATGGTCGCCTCCAGTACCTGATCCGCTGGAAGGGATATGACCCCAATGAAGATTCATGGGAATCAGCTCACGAAGTCCATGCTCCTGATCTCATCTCTGCTTTCCATCGTCGTCATCCGAACCGCCCAGGACCTTCTAGAGTCGGAAGGCCTCCCCTCAGGGGGGGTACTGTCAGGGTCCACGAAGAAACCCACAACGCAGTGACTCACCTGAGTACCCGCTGACTGCGGGTACCAGCTCCCACGCCGCTGCTCTCACTGCTCCTGCCACAGTGCCGGTCTCAAAGAGCGAGTGCGCATGCTCCCACCTCTCCTAATTCACTCCTGAATGGAGAGGGCGGGGAACACACACCACCGTCAGCACGTTCAGGGGGAAGGGCGACCTCTGGTGGTAGCTTTAAAAATGAGCACTGAGAATCATTCAGTGCTCAGTTATTGTGCTGTTAAGAGCTACATTGTTGTTCTCTCCTCAGCCCTGTTATTAACCCTTTGGCTTTTGATACCGACTTCGCTGCTATCTCCTACCCTGAACCTTTGGCTTGATACTGACTACGCTGCTGTCTCCTATCCTGACCCTCTGGCTTTGATACCGGCTACGCTGTTAAACCTTTGGTTTGATCTGGACTTTGCTGGGTTTTCCTGCATATCGGGTTCCTCACCTTGAGCCTGACAGGGTTCAGGGAGCTGGTGCTAGGAGCCTGCGAGGGCCTCCCTCCCCTGCGGCCAATCAGAGAGCAGGTGGGCAGGCCCGGTATAACAGTAGGAGTTGTACCCCACTGATGGCACCCCTGTACCTGGGAACTCTCCAAGTGAAGTACTTCACTTCTAGGTAGGTGGGTGGTATTTGGCAATAAACACCCTCTGTCAACTTTCCCTTTACCTAAATCCTGCTTAGGACTAGACCCATCTCTATGGGTAGCTGGCTCTGCCTCTGTGTGCCTAGCCCCACCCACATGGTCAGCTAGCCCCGCCACTCATTCAGAAGATGGGGGGCTTCAGGTATCCTTCCTGGTAAATTTCCCAGTTTGCGCATTGCAGCCAATGATTCACTTATTAAGACAAATTAAATCCAACCAGCCTTCCAGCAGATTCTTTAATGGGGCAACATAAAAAACATACATTTATTTATATAGCTGGAAAATAAGGACATGTATTGATTGGTTGCTAGATTGCTCTCATCTTGTGCTATTGAATATTTCTCTCTTTGAAGTTCTATGAGAACGGCACATGCTGGTCACAGCTTTCCATCAAATTCTATACATTTCCTCTTTCCTTTCTCTTTTTTTATCTAGGTCTTAGTGGAAACTAATCTAGCCAGACCTGGGGCCTACTAAGAACCCTGAATGGTGGTAAACACCTCAGGGTAGCTATTCTGACAATTTTCCCCGACACCACTCTAGAACGATGATAAATCAGCCGAATCAAGCTTAATAGCTTAATACTCAACATATGATGAATGCAAAGTTAGGTACAATATATGACGAGGAAATCCTGTGTGACTGAAAATAATGAAGCAGTAAATATCTTCCCGGATCTTGCTGATGCTGCACTATTTTTCAGAAAGCTCTGGTTGTTAACATCTACTTTGTAAATATACTTTGCAGTAAAAGCTGAGTATGGCATTCTATTATGCACTAAAATAGTACAATAATTCTTTCTGTCAGATCCAAATGCGCAAATCCCAAATAATCTAATTAATCATTGATTACAGATTATACAAATTATTTGTTTTAATAAAACAGCTTTATTACTACTAACATTTCTCCTGCAGTCAATATTTACTGTGGTCACCTCCCCAACTATTGAAAGTAATAGGTGTTTATAGTTTCTGATATTTTGGCATATGGATGCAGTAGCATCATCCATCACAATGCCACACAAGGTAAGCGTGATGCATGTGAACTCTGCGTTACCAGAACATCAGACATCGTTATTGTGCACTTTTTCTTTTATAGCAAACATTACGTACTATGATATATATCCTGTAGATTCACAGGGGCAATACCTCTGTTAATGAAAGTCACTATCGTCAAGTTAGGTCACAATGACATACAATTAACAGGCGTGAATAAATGTGACAATTTGTGATAACGTGAGGAACTTACCTGTGAGAAATACTGACACAACTATACATTAATGAAAATATAAGGGTTGAGGGTTCATCCACCCACCATAAACTATACATATAATCCAATAATACAAACAGCTCTATCTTTTTTAATTATGAATAGAGCTAGCTCCTGTCAATTATATTTAACTTGAAGTAACCTAAATAGGCGGATATACTTTGTTCCTGGATTACATTCTAGGTCCACCTAATTGAGTTATTTGCTGCTGTCTATTTGATGTATTCTGAGAGAACCTGCTTAGTACAAGTGATGTGTGCTGAGAAAGAAACTAGATCTTTATATACTTTATATAACTGACCAAGGTAAGATGTTTTTATGCTTTGTTATATTGTATGTTTAGATTTTGAACATGTTCATGCATTACCTACAATATATTTCCAAAGACATAATTGATGGTATTTTAGAAACTCATTATATTTGTTTTTAAATAAAGCAACTAAGAGAAGAAGACAGTTGGTTGGCTGTGAAAATGATTTATTGGATATCAAGTCAACTGCCAGCATTAGTCTGCAGTAATGCTTCAAAATAAAGTAAAGTGTTTAGTTCCTGGCATGGCTAAGTCAATTACCTCACAAACGTTGCACACTGCATAAAGTGTATGCTAAAACATTCTGGCTATTTATGATCCCCAAGAAAGAAATGTAAAATCTTACGCTATGTCTGCTCACTGGTAATTTTTACACAGTGAATCCACCAGTTCTCATGCAGATTTTACTATGACACCAGAGCTGTTCCCATTTGGACCATCCATACCATTCCTTGTTCCTCACTTACAACACAGTCCTGTACATCGGAAAGGTGTGAGTAATCCTGATAAGGTAGAGGGGAATCTGCTGCATTTGTCACCTTTACAGTAAGGGGGTTTATATTTCAAGGTTGGATCACTGAATGGCATCTTTGGGTCCTTTATTCAATGCTAATACTGGGCAATACCTTACAAAGGGTTTTATGATCAGGCAAATGCTGAGGAAATACAGGATGGATCCCAAGGTCCTGGGTAGACATCAACCAATATCATATCTTTTTTGCAGTAGACCTAACACATCTGCTTCAGGTAGCATGTATTTCCCCAAGTGAAGTCGAGCTTCTCAGGTATAGATTTTTTCTTTCTGTTTTTGGGGCCTTCTAGGTTGGGTATAAATTTACACTGCCTTTACACATACCTGCCCATGAACACACATATACACATACACTGCCCTTACACCCCTTTCTCTCCATCTTCCATCCTCCACCTTCCACTCAATTTTGGGAGCGTGAGGTCTATCACTCCAGGCCTCTGCTTTAGGGCTCCATCATTAATATGCGCCGGCTATTGATAAAGAGCGCGGGGATGACATCATATCTCGGTGCTCGCCATCAATTGCCGGCACGTAATGATCAGGGAGCAGAGAAGCCAAGGTCTGAAGTGACAGACCTTACGTTCCTTAATGTTAGACCAGTTACAAGGAGATTGTGATCTCCCCAACCAGTTTTGCAGCTGCTGATCGGGGGGCTGTGCGCCCCCTCGCAGCTGCGCCCGAGGAGAGTGCCTCTCTTGCCCCACCATTCCTACGGCCCTGGTAAGTTCTTACAAGCAGTTTGTGAAGACCTTTGGACCAGCCCAGGGAGAAATCACACCTCTTCCCCCAGACCAGCCGCCGCTGCTTTGACCCTGAGATGGTGATGTCAAGTGCAATTGGACAGAATGTCTCACCATGTCAGTATGAAAAGTATGCTTCAAGTCCCTTTTACTTCATGAGTTAACGACTTATGTCATGTTCATCTAGGAGCTTTTGAAGACAGATCTCCCCCAGTTATGGCAGCTTATCCTTATAATGCTTGTGGGGTCTGAGATTGTGACCTGTAGGAGGGTTCACCAAAGTTAATGGAAGTGTAAAGTTGGAGAGGTCATGCAGACAGGTCTATAAAACTATTTCCCAGATGGGGTTCACCTAATCAAGGTGACATTTTTTGGAGAATGCCTGGATGGTGTTGGGGAGTTAATAATGTCGCAAGGGGGCACGTATTACTGGCATTGGTCAGCTGATTGTCTTTTCTGTTGGTTTGGTGCATGAGTTAAGTGTCTGCACTGCACACACCTAAAGGATTAAATATAGGACTCTCCCTGGTCTTAAGCCCCAGTGATTCTGATTGTTACATTTGGCTGATATGCACCAGGACTTGGGTGGTTGCAGCAGAGATAAAGCCTTTATGCACCAATGGCAGCTAGTTTTTTAAGGTTATGTTCAATTATGAGGGTTTAATTATTCTACAACCTTGCAACTTCAGGGCAAATGATGTCTGCTTAATATTACTGAAAACCCACCCATGTCATACATATTAATGTTATGTGGGTTAAGCTTTGCCTTTTATGGTAAAAAGCAGAGTTATTCTAATTGTGCCAACCTTTATTAGGAGTGTACTGGTTTTCTTTTGTGATCAATGTATATATATTGTGTGAAATTGTAAAGCTGTCAGACCTGCCTGCTTCTGTGTAGATCTTTGTGCAGCTGCTTGTATCCGGAATTAACTTTTATGCATTCAAAGAAGTCTGGTGGTCATCACAATGTTTAATTTCCACAACACTTTGTTAGTCATCTTGTCATCTTGCCTGGACACCAACTTCTAGGGAGAGTAGCCACAGTACTTAATTGTCTTCATTTATAAACAAATTGTCTCACTATGGACTTATGAATATGTAAACTCTTTGAGATTACTTTGAAACCCTTTCCCTTTTACACAACTCAAGAATTCTTCATTGCAGGTCTTCTGAGAATTATTTTTGTAAGGCATGGTTCGCATGGGCAGATGCAACTTAAGAATAGCAAATTTAAAATATTTGGGTTTTACGTGTCCAAGTAGATCTAAAACCCACCTCCAATCCGGTTTCATTGATTGGACTCCAGGTTTGCTAACTCCTGGCTCCAATTAGCTTTTGTTGAAGTGATTAGCCTAGGGGCTCACATACTGTTTCCAACCCATGCAGTGAATGTTTCAATGATGCATTCAATATGGATGGGAACAATACAATAATGTGTGTGTTATCAGTTAAAACAGACTGTGTTTGTTCATTATTGTTAGTTAGATAAAGGTCATATCATATTTTAAGACAAATTTATACTAGTAATTCCAAAGAGTTCACTTACTTTGTCTTGTCACTGTATGTTTCTATGTCTTATTAGTTTGTGGAGGTCATGTTGACATTACCTCAATAATATATTTTGCTTCATTTATTTAATTATTTTAGCTACAATCTGAGCACCCTCTAAGCTGAGACATTTTTCTGACAGACCAAAGCAGCGGTTTAACAATTTGTTTCTAAATCTGGAACAAGAGCACAGCTGAAGCAACAGAGATAGCTAATGACACAGCCTGTTATAAATCCAGATAGCTGGAATGTCCATAGCCTCTGCTGTATATTTCTGGTGGTAATATGGTGTGTCATTCCAACACACTCATCACGTTAACATCTTGGAAATGTTTTGAAAGCATAGTTGGATATTCTTAAACAGCACTTTTTCCTTCACACTATCACACCTGCTATTATTCACCCCTACGTAAACATGCCTGTATCTGTAACATACATATGGACTCAGAGCCGGCCTTAGGTGTTCTGGCGCCCTGTGCGGACTACTCCTCTGGCGCCCCCCCATCCCAAAAAAAGAAAGGAATAAAAACTTGTAACAAAACCCCAATCACTATATACTACGCCAAACATTGATGTGGTGTAGGCCTACCACTTCATTGTCTGGCTTAGTAGTAGGGATGCACCGAAACGAATTCTGGACTGAAACCGAAAGTGCAGCATTTACCTGGCCAAAACCGAATATGACCCCCCCCCACACCATAAAGAAATCTAACACTTTTATTTAAAGTAAGTAACACACCAAAATAGGACAAAACAATTAAATAACAATATTATATATATATATATATATATATATATATATATATGATTAACAGCAATCACATTCCTATCATGCCCAGGCATACCCAGATTCCAGGATGTACTCGCAGACTTGGAATGATAGGAGTATGATTGCCCTATCTACCCCTTCTCACTCCCTTCTGCCCTATCTACCCCGTCTCACTCCCTTCTCCCTATCTACCCCCTTTCCCCTGCCTCACTCCCTTCTCCCTATCTACCCCCTCCTAACTATCTACCCTTTCCCTCTTTGAAGTTCACTTACCTTTCAGGAGTCCTGCAGTGGGGGTGCAAGGCCTCTGCCTCCCAGCTCTGCCACTGTATGGAACAGTATAGAGTGATGGGAGTTATGATGTACTTTTAGAGCATAATTAGATCATGAAAAAGACATTGGAAATGGTACACCATAACACCCATCACTCTCACACACTTACCAATCCACACATATACTAATCCACACATATACCAATCCACACATATATACCAATCCACACATATACACCAATCCACACATATATACCAATCCACACATATACACCAATCCACACATATATACCAATCCACACACATACCAATCCACACATATATACCAATCCACACACATACCAATCCACACATATATACCAATCCACACACATACCAATCCACACATATATACCAATCCACACATACACCAATCCACACACATATACCAATCCACACATATATACCAATCCACACACACATACCAATCCACACACATACCAATCCACACATATATACCAATCCACACATATACACCAATCCACACATATATACCAATCCACACACACATACCAATCCACACACATACCAATCCACACATATACACCAATCCACACATATATACCAATCCACACACATACCAATCCACACATATACACCAATCCACACACATATACCAATCCACACACATATACGAATCCACACATATACACCAATCCACACATATATACCAATCCACACACACATACCAATCCACACACATACCAATCCACGCATATATACCAATCCACACACATATACTAATCCACACATATACCAATCCACACATATATACCAATCCACACATATATACCAATCCACACACATACACTAATCCACACACATACACTAATCCACACACATATACCAATCCACACACATACCAATCCACACACATATACCAATCCACACATATACACCAATCCACACATATACACCAATCCACACATATACACCAATCCACACATATACACCAATCCACACGTATACCAATCCACACGTATACCAATCCACACACATACCAATCCACACGTATACCAATCCACACACATGCCAATCCACACATATATACCAATCCACACACATACCAATCCACACACACATACCAATCCACACATACTAATCCACACATACTAATCCACACGTATACCAATCCACACGTATACCAATCCACACATATACCAATCCACACATATACAAATCCACACATATATACCAATCCACACACATATATACCAAACCACACATATATACCAATCCACACACATATACCAATCCACAAACATATATACCAATCCACACATATATATCAATCCACACACATACCAATCCACACACATATACCAATCCTCACATATACCAATCCACACACATACACCAATCCACACACATATACCAATCCTCACATATACCAAACCACACATATATACCAAACCACACATGTACCAATCCACACATATATACACTAATCCACACACATATACCAATCCACACGCATACACCAATCCACACACACACATACCAATCCACACATATATACACTAATCCACACACATATACCAATCCACACATACCAATCCACTCTCACTCTCACTGAATGCTTTCCTACCTTTCCTCTTTTCTCCTTACAGCTTCTTTTCGCTGCTCTTCTTCAGTTCTTCTGTCCTCTCTGTCTTCTTCCGGGTCAGAGGGCACGGACAGCGGTGGGCGCGGCTTCAGTGCTGTGTGCCGGGATCTGTGAGCACAGCAGCTGTTACCGCGCGGATCACAAGGGAGCGATATCGGAGGTCTTTAACAGACCTCCGGCTCCCCTGAGCGATTTTAAGCCGGGTTCAAGGGAGATCCTTGAACCGGCTTAAAATCACTCAAGGGAGCCGGAGGTCTGTTAAAGACCTCCGATACCGCTCCCTTGCGAGCCTGCTCCTCCAGCGGCGGACGTTACTGTCCGTCTCTGGAGGGGTGCCGGGTGCCCCCCTGATGAGCGGCACCCGGTGCGGACCGCCCCCCCCCCCCCGCTAGGTACGCTACTGGCGGCAGCGGACCCCGCGGCGGCGCCCCCTGGAGTGTGGCGCCCTGTGCGGTCGCACAGGTCGCACACCCCAAAGGCCGGCCCTGTATGGACTAATGTTATGTACTAGCATATACATACTTACCTACTTTGAACAAATAATTTGCACATCCAGTGGTTGGTTGAAACACTCAGGCAGAAAGGCCTACCAAGGCTGACAACTCAATGTAGACACAGACATGAAGTGATAAAACACAATGCACATGCATAGTCAAGCTAAAAATATTGTATAAATCCCTCAGGTCCCCAAGCTCCTTGATCTGGTCTCGTGTTTTTGAAATATGGACACATTTGGATGACAAACTGTCTAATAATAATAGTGGGGAATAGTAGTACAGGGATATGACAATCTTCTCAGATTTATTACTGGATCAATAGAAGACATGTTTAATACATTTGTTATAACCCTGTATATGTGTTTTGCCCAGAATGAAATCTGTTGTATTGAAAAAAATGCCAATTTAAGCTGTCACGGTCAGGACTACTTGCCAAGCCGTGACTGTGTGGAGGGCATGGGCATGAAGGGGTTAATAGCACCAGGCCTCTGGATTTACTAACTTGACCCCTTAACAAGGCATAAGCTATACCAAATTAACCCCCCAATCCTGCCTGTATCCCCCCAGGTAGTCTGCCACCACTCACGATTTTGATACCGGATTCGTGAGAAATCCGAATTAGAACCTTTATCTCTATATATATATCAACCCACCCCAGGCAAACAACATATATATATATCCTGTAGAACTCAATAACAATACGGTAACGTGTTATCCTCTCTTAGGGTTTGTGGATATCGATACTAGAGCCCAAAGACAGACTTAGATTTTGAATATTTTAATAACAAAAAGACAAAGATTACACAGTGCCACAATTACAAAAAACAAGACATACAAAATAAAAGTAAAACAGCAAACAGTTCTTAAAACAATGGGACTTAAACACAGGACCCTCACTCACGAGTTTCTCCAATAAGTAGGCCTGTGGGAACTCCTTAAGTCCAGATGGTTTCTTATGATGTTGTTCCGATCAGAGTATATCATGGAGTTCTGCTTTTCGGTCGCTGCATTGTCCCTAAATCACACTCTGTTTCAAGAAAACCCCCCTCTGACCACATGACCGATTATATGACACCATCCCCAAGAATCGGGTCCCATCTTTGATGTGCCAATAAGTTATGGTGGGGTAAAGGTGATGGAAACCCCTCCACTTAAGATAGCAATGGAATTCCTATAACTCAGGGTCCTTATCTGTTAGGCCATGAATCACCACAGGGGTCCTTTGGGAAGATGACACCTCTAGCCAGAACAGATACAGAGGGCATGCACAAAGAAACACATTAAATCCACCTCAGATTAACTCATTGAATGCTTAAACAAAGAAACTAACCACCACTGCTGGGTTACCCTTCCATGCATCCACTACATATATGAGTTAATCATGACACCTCCCCCTTTAAGATGGTGGACAGAGGAGGTCAGCACACGCTGATCTACTATGTCTGCCTAAATTCTAGTCTCCCCCTGACAAGACAAACTGTCAGCATTCTCATAGAAGCTGACTTGTCACACCAGCCAGTAAAACTATACTGCTGTAGCACCGGACTCCATCTGAGCAACTTGCTAAACTTCCCATCTAATCTATCCACCTGAAGAAAAGGGTTGTGATAGATTATAACAGTGAAGTCACAACCATACAAGCATGGCTGTAACTCCTGCAAAGCACACACCATAGCTAAGCACTCTTTGCCAACCCTTGAATAATCCTCTTCCTTTGGCGATAAATTACTCCGAAGTTTTAAGGCCTCATCCATTTGTTTCTCTGCCCTGCTTAGGATAGCCAAACCCTGCCCATTGCCAAGCAAGACAGCAAACGGGTGTCCATTGTCCTGGGCATCCGGTGTGGATCCCAGGCTCTTGGCTTCACCTACACTCACAGGGCGAGGGGTTTCTTGCTGGCTGGTTAATGTAGCTGTCTTTTCATCAACCCGTTCTATATTATCCTCTGTAGCTGTTACCCCAGCATCTTGCTGGTATGCCACTACAGCTACAGGAGAAATATTCTGCCCCTCACATTGCCCACTCAGTAAACACACAAAAGGGATAACAGGGTGTGAATTTTCCTCCCCCTCCTCCTTATCTCCAGACTTTACAGCTTTAGGGGGCACAGTTAAGAAACTATCCCCTTCCTGCTTCTTAACCTCCAGCACTTTAAGAGGTAAATTAAGCCTTTCCTCTGGAGCATTAAAGCTGAGTTTTGGCTGTTGACACACAGAAACATTACATTCCATATATCCCTTGTTTTCCCTTTGAGAAAATTCAGTAACGTGAATATCCACAGACACCCCAACATCATGAATACTTTTTCCTGCACCCAGATCCAAGTACTCAGGTGCTGTAGACACGGTTGAACACACATCCCCAGTTTCCTTTAATTTTCTAGGGATAATACCTTCAGGACATACAACTTCTGAAGACACGTTGACAGAAGTATCCCCAGCATGCCCGAATCCCTTGGCTACCTGATCACCCATAGTAACACTAAGCTTTTCCGTATCAGGGGGCATTGAACCAGAGGAGCCACTACAGACTCCCGGTTCCTGAAATTCTGCCCCTCCAAAGGTCAAACCACAAGTTTCCCCTAGAGCTTGCTCTCTAGGTCTGGTCCCTTGGTGCACATCCCCCTCCATCTCTTCAGGAGACAGTATCCTGGGTGCTGGTTCAGACAGGCATACCTCTACCTTCCGGGCTCCCTCCCAGCTACCCACTACTCCCAAAGTTTCAGACAGTACCTTAGGTTGGACAGGGCTCTCTACCAGCCCTCCAGGTTTGCAGGTTTCCTCAACTGGTGCATACTGGCAAACAAGTCGACCCAGATCCTTGCCCAGCAAAACATTAACAGGAATATCCTCGAATATACCCACCTCCCGCAAACCCTTGCCCACACCCCAATCAAGGTACACACGTGCCACTGGCACCGCAGGGCGCACCCCGCCAATTCCTTGGATGGACATGGTCTTCCCAGGGATAAGATCCTCCAATCTTACCATCTCAGGCCGCACCAGAGTGCAAGCAGCCCCCGTATCCCTGAGTCCCATAGTCACACAGTCACCTACAGTCACTCTTTGTAGGTTCTCCTCTTCATTCCCCTGAACCCTGGAAACAAACAAGACAGCTGGGTGTTCCTCAACTGCTACACACTGCAAATTGTCTCCTGGTGCCTCCTTTGGTCTAGCCACAAATAAAACAGGTGCAGCTCCCCCAGCTGTACCTCCATTTCCATTTGTCTGTGGAGATGGTCTCTTAGAAGGGCAGGTGGCACTCAAGTGCCCAATCTGGTTACACCGATAACACCGGCGGGTATCCCCCTGGCCCGATGTGGCCCCTGCTCTGTTGGCTAGAAAAGGTGTGGGTGATGGTCTCCCTGCTGGCTTAGGAGTTGGCGGCTGGTAGGCTGCTCCTTTCCAGGTAGATGGTCCTTGCGATGCTTGTACCCGCTTTGTTATTGGAGTACGGTTGTTGGCATAATCGTTAGCCAGATCTGCCGCCTCTGCCGTGGTCTTAGGTTTTCTGTCCAGAATCCACTCTCGGGCCTCCGGACTTCGTGACCTCAGGAACTGCTCCAAAATCATCAGATCCTCCAGGGCCTCATATGTAGTAACTTGTAGGCCTCCAGTCCATTGCCGGAAAACAGTCCGAAGCTGTCCCGCATATTCAGTGCAACTGTCCGATGTAGCTTGCTGCATCTCTCGAAACTTTTTCCTGTAGAATTCAGGGGTGAGGTTAAAACTTTTTAACAAGGCAGATTTTATGGCCTCATAGTCCTGGTCAACTTCCATTGGTAAGGAAGCAAACACATCCAGGGCTTTCCCCTTCAGACGTGGGGTTAAATACTTTCCCCACTCTTCCTTGGGCAGCTGGTACTGCCGGCACACTTTCTCAAATCCTCTCAAAAACACATCCAAGTCAGTGTCCTTTTCCAGCATTGGAAAGTGTTCCAGGCGAGGTCGGTTAGCATATCCATCCCCGTTAACAATGCTTTGGGGAGACGGACTGTATTGCTTTAACCGTAGAAGTTCCAGCTGATACCTCCGCTCAGCTTCTCGTTCAGCAGCTGCCCGCTCCGCAGCTCTCTCAGCAGCCTCCCTCTCTCTCTCTCTTTCCGCAGCCTCCCTCTCTCTCTCTCTTTCCGCAGCCTCCCTCTCTCTCTCTCTTTCCGCAGCCTCCCTCTCTCTATCCTTGTACTGCAGAATCAGGTTGAACTTTAGCTGAGGATCCACGCTCCCCAGATCTTTTAGTAGCACTTGTAACTCAGAGTCCATTACACTCAAGGCGTTAACTTTATCAGGAAAACATCCTTGATCCACAGGCTCTTCCAAAATCACATCTGCTCCAATGGCCTGCTCTGCACAGAGTTTATCATGTTCCAGGAGATCCAAAATCAGCTGCTCTTTGCTTTTGCCAAAAATTTGTATATTCCTTTCTTGACAAACCAGCTCCAGAGATTCTTTTGGCTGTCGTCGATATGCCTCCATAATGCAGTATGGTAGAGAAAACAAAAAAGGAGAGGAACGAACTGTTTTGCACTGTATGTCTGTAATTAGGCACTGAGTAATGTCTTTGGGAAATTACACAAAACCCATGTAATTTCTTCTAGTACTAAAATCACCAAACCGGGCAATACAAATAGCACTAAAAAACTCTAGATATCCCACCTAGCTGCCGCCAAGTTTGTCACGGTCAGGACTACTTGCCAAGCCGTGACTGTGTGGAGGGCATGGGCATGAAGGGGTTAATAGCACCAGGCCTCTGGATTTACTAACTTGACCCCTTAACAAGGCATAAGCTATACCAAATTAACCCCCCAATCCTGCCTGTATCCCCCCAGGTAGTCTGCCACCACTCACGATTTTGATACCGGATTCGTGAGAAATCCGAATTAGAACCTTTATCTCTATATATATATCAACCCACCCCAGGCAAACAACATATATATATATCCTGTAGAACTCAATAACAATACGGTAACGTGTTATCCTCTCTTAGGGTTTGTGGATATCGATACTAGAGCCCAAAGACAGACTTAGATTTTGAATATTTTAATAACAAAAAGACAAAGATTACACAGTGCCACAATTACAAAAAACAAGACATACAAAATAAAAGTAAAACAGCAAACAGTTCTTAAAACAATGGGACTTAAACACAGGACCCTCACTCACGAGTTTCTCCAATAAGTAGGCCTGTGGGAACTCCTTAAGTCCAGATGGTTTCTTATGATGTTGTTCCGATCAGAGTATATCATGGAGTTCTGCTTTTCGGTCGCTGCATTGTCCCTAAATCACACTCTGTTTCAAGAAAACCCCCCTCTGACCACATGACCGATTATATGACACCATCCCCAAGAATCGGGTCCCATCTTTGATGTGCCAATAAGTTATGGTGGGGTAAAGGTGATGGAAACCCCTCCACTTAAGATAGCAATGGAATTCCTATAACTCAGGGTCCTTATCTGTTAGGCCATGAATCACCACAGGGGTCCTTTGGGAAGATGACACCTCTAGCCAGAACAGATACAGAGGGCATGCACAAAGAAACACATTAAATCCACCTCAGATTAACTCATTGAATGCTTAAACAAAGAAACTAACCACCACTGCTGGGTTACCCTTCCATGCATCCACTACATATATGAGTTAATCGTAGTACAGGGATATGACAATCTTCTCAGATTTATTACTGGATCAATAGAAGACATGTTTAATACATTTGTTATAACCCTGTATATGTGTTTTGCCCAGAATGAAATCTGTTGTATTGAAAAAAATGCCAATTTAAGCCTTATGTAAAAAATAATTATTGATGATTTACTTACACAACCATTAGCTCTAATGAAGAACGATGGATAAACCTTCAACGTAAAGTTACCTCTAAATTATTGTCAAGAAAAGTCATTTTTGTGTTCTTTCTGTGAACAGTAATGCTCTAGAAAACTACAGAGAATATGATATTCACCTGACCCTGAAACTGAGGAGATTCACAATATTCAGATACCTCGCATAAGAATGATGATTTACCAACATTAGCACAATGTTGTCTGGGGAGAAAAAAAAAATGAAAAGTATAAGCAAAATGCTCCTGCATAAATGCAGTTTGGGACTTGGGGTCTTATACATTAATTGGAGTCAATTGATCAACAATGTCTGAAAAAAAGGCTTTTATCCTTTAAGTACTTGTTCCCATGACAACAGGCTTATGTTTTGAAGAGACTCCTGTTAAAATGTGTTCCCTAAAGTTTTGTAAATGAAAGAGCGATTATTGCTACAATATATTAACTATAACTATAATATAACTATTATAAATCATTTAAAAAAAATCTCTATGTAACATTATGAATATCCAACATACAGAGCAGTGGTGTAACTACAGGATCACAAAGGTCGCAACTGCGATTGGGGCCATGCCTCCTCGTTCCAGTTTAAAATTGCTCAAAGGGCCACCAGTCCAGATAGGAAGGGCCCTTTCTAAACTATATATTTATGTATGTGTGTGAGCATGGATGTATAATTGTGTGTGTGAGCATGGATGTGTAAGTGGGGTGAGATGGAGTGTGTGTTAGAATGAATGTGTGAATTAGTAATTATGGATAAGTGTGATTTACATGTGTGTGCCAGAGTGTATGTTGGAAGGTGTGGGCTAGGGGCAAAGAAGACAAGTTGTTTGGGGGCAAATGTTGCTTAGTGAAGTTGGGGGCCCCAGGGCAACTTTCGTACCACGGCCCTGTGGTTTCTCTTTATGAGAGAGGTTTACGTGTGTTATGAGGGGCCATTGGGCACTCGATTAAAACAAGAGGCCAGGGAAAGAACATGGAAGGGATACATAGATTTATTTTCTCTTCTCCCCTTAGAGAAATTTAATTTGAATAGGTCAGTTAAAGCAGTTGATTAAAAAAAAGGTAATGAGGAAAAAAGGAGATATAGGTTGATTCTGCATACATTGTTTGCAGGCTTTTGCCATATAAGCTAACGTGATTGGGTGGGGAGAAAATGTCTGACAACTGTTCACTAGCACTTTTTTTGCTATTTAGATAGTATTGGAGAAGCGTATAGAGTTTATAGGGGAATAGGTTGGTTTAGGTTTGATGAACAAGTTGAGGCAACATAGAGCGGTTTGATGAACAAGTTAAGGCAACATAGAGCGGTAAGCCCTTCTATTAGATGGGAAATACATAGCCAACCAGTTGGGTATTTGGACAGATGCATGTAGCAGTTCAGGTTATAGTGATTATTTCAATTGGGCTCTGTTTGAGGGTGTTTGGCCCAAGGAGTCGTGTAGTTGAGGATGGTTAAAGAATTTGGCACTGATGTAAATTTTTTCCAATATTCCTAGAATCAACATTTGGTCTTACCCACAATGACATTAGCCTGCTAACCAATGTAATCAGCCAATGCAAAGAGGGAGGGCTCCAGGTAGCTGTAGCCTGGAAGTTCCTTTATATGGCAACAGGACATAAAGCAATAGGGTGCACTCTCCCAGTTTTGTGACAGAGGAGCTACCTTCCCCTGTACCTTCTGCCCCAGGCCAGAATATCCTGCTGCCAATTTGCTTCTTTCTGTAGGAAGAATGGACAAGTTAAACTTTGTTAAATTATGAAAGGGAAAACGCTTCCTAATTGACATCAAGCATTGCCATCTCCTAGCAAGACAGCTAGCATTTTGTATTTCACTATAGAATAATTAAATATTTTTAGGAAAAGAGTAACTTTAATCTAATACAGGTTTTAGAAAGGGCAGTTCATGTAGATCTAACTCATCCTCAGTAAACTCTCACCTTCCAATCTATTGTATGAGTGAGGTCATGACTAGGCAATATTAATTTAATTATCTCCAATTTACAACTCATTATTCTTCTGGAGAAACACATACTGAGAGCCTCACATTTTACCACCCTTTAAGTACTGTTTTTCAAGATCACACTGTAGGAGAAAATCAGTATTAATTATAATATTAATTTTGCCTCTGATGAAACCTCACGGGAAGCAAAAAGCATGACTCGAGTACCCTCGATCTCCGGGCCAGGCTCCCCACCCAATTTCCTTAACCCAATAACGACACACACATGAAACTTGGGTTGAAAAAGCCACAGCCAGTTTTTTTAATTAACCAACTCAATGCCACACAACCATAAGCCCGACAGCTCGTTGCGTTAAGAGGGCAAAGGCTACCAAACTGAACATATAAATATAATATATAACATCAATTAACATAAATAATTAACAAAAACCATGCCTACCAGGCAAATAGGAACCACCACACAGGGACGGACATACCAAGATGCCCAAACCCAAACCTGAGGCTCCCAGCACCACCTACTGGGAACCTCCCATCAAATACTCTCCCCCAGAGCATTCACACCCCTTAGACATAACACAATAAATAGGGAAGGAGGTTGGAACAAACAACACAAGGTAAGGTGACGACAAACCTCGTGTCACAACCCATTAAATAACCACCCCCTAAACCCCAACCTACCAAAACTGGTGCCAAAGCCTGGCCCTACTCGAGAGCCCAGTCAGGGCCCACTCTGGCCATGCTGGCCCCCGCAGGCATCATGTTGAGAAAGATTGTGTGTAATTGGAAATTATTCTAGCCTAGGTGCACGAATAATTATAATTTTAATAAAGATAGGAGGCGAGTATTTTGCATATCTTCCTTTACTCCTCACAGTAGCAGCAAAGAAAGAGTTAACAAAACAAGTTGAAAACAACCAATAGCATAACAGCACAACTGAGGTATAAGAACCCCTTAACCATCCTCCTCTTCCTCTTTCGGCGCTGTGAACCGGACTGAAGAAAAACGTCCTCCCTCAAATCAGCCGCGGAGAACCAACTAGAAATGGCAAACGGAACCGGAACCAGGATCAACATCCGCCAGGGACCAGCAGAGCCACACCGAATTCAGCCAACGGAGCTCAAAAACGGACAGTCAAGTCACGAACCAGCCCAAAGGGGGTCACGCTGAAACAAAAAGAGAAACCATAACAGGACCAGATTCTCGCAGACATGTGAAACACAACCCCATAGAAATACGGACTCGCATAAAACAAAATCCTAAACAAGGAGCATAATAGCAACAAACACATGAGTAATAAAAAACCATGAAACTTACCCAACACGGGAGGGGCCGGGAGGGAAAATACTCGCCTCCTGTCTTTATTAAAATTATAATTATTCGTGCACCTAGGCTAGAATAATTTCCAATTTTAAGGCAAGACAGGAGGCTTCCTATTTTGCATTTTTAACGCCAGAAACTAACGCCACTGCCGCAGAGGAGACCGGGCGAAAGTAAAATTCCCGAAAAGTGGACGCTCGGGACCAATCCGCCGCCTTGAGAATATCAGCCAAGGCAGCCCCAGACCGCAAGGCGCACGACGCCGCCGCCCCCCGAACTGAATGCGCCCCGAAGCTAGCATCAACCCCCGCCAGAGAGAGAAGCCAGCGCACCCAGCGAGCAAGAGTACGTGAAGACACGGCCTTGAACGGCTTAACATAAGAGATGAGGAGCTGAGACTCCGAAGTTGGACGTACCAGTGCAGAACGGGACAGATACGACCGAACACATCTGGCCACACAAATTTTAGGATCGTCAAGGAAATAAGGATAGGAGATAGACGAGGAAAGAGTCTTAGTCCTCCTGTGGATCTGGAACACCAGTCCCTCCGGGGAAAAGGAGACGGCGTGCGCATCGAGAGCTCGCACATCCGAAACCCTACGAAAGGAGAGAAGACACAAAAGGAACGTCAGTTTAGCCGACAATAGGCGAAGAGAAAGGGAATCGTTATCCGGCCAAGACCGCAAGAAGTCCAACACCCCAGCAACGTCCCACAGGGAACTATAGCGAGGTGCCGGAGGTCTGGATAACCGAATACCGCGAAGCAGGCGGCAGACCAGGGGAGCCCTACCAACCGGCTCACCTGAAACCCCCACATGACTGCAGGAAATGGCAGTACGAAAAACGTTAATCGTTCGGTACGATTTACCCAAGGAGAACAACTCCGCCAAAAAGTTAAGAACAAACTCTAGAGGGGCCGAATGGGGATCCACTTGCCGTCCCAAACACCAAGCAGCCCAAGCTCGCCAAGCTGCCCGGTACGTCTTTCGGGTACCTGGAGCCCAAGAGTCGCGCAGCAGGGAGTGAGCTGTCTCCGATAGGCCCACGTTTGAGAAGGGTCTGCCGAAATCGACCACGCCACCAGGGACAGATGACCGTCCTGGATGAGAGGGTGGATCTGGCCCTCCGGGCCCGCCAGAAGAGACGGGAAGGAAGGAAGAGCGAGGGGGTCCCGAACAGACAACTGCAGCAGGGCTGGGAACCATGGCTGCGCATGCCAGAGAGGTGTCACCAGGACCAAAGAGCCTCCGCCGCGACGCAAGTGGTGAATGACCCTGGAGATGAGGGCGAAAGGGGGAAACGCGTACGCACCGGAGGTGGGCCACGTCTGCATGAAGGCGTCCGTCGCCAGAGCCTCCGGATCCGGAAGCCAGCTGTAAAAATTCTCCGTCTGGCGATTCGTCCTGGAGGCGAAAAGGTCCAGGTGAAAAGGGCCCCTCCGACGTTGGAGATCCTGAAAAACTAGGTTGTGGAGTCTCCAGTCGCTCGCGTCTCGCCAATGTCTGGAGAACCAGTCCGCTAGTAGATTCTCGACGCCCGGAAGGTATTCCGCCCGCAGGGTGATATTGCGAGCCAGGCAGAAGTCGAAGATGTCCTTCGTAACCTCTGTGAGTTGCTTCGACCGAGTGCCTCCCAGGCGGTTGATATAACGGACCGCCGAAAAGTTGTCCATCCGCAGGAGGAGACAGCAATCCGAACGGTCTTTGGCCAGACTCCTGATGGCAAATGAGCCCGCAATTAGCTCCAGACAATTGATGTGGAGCGAGCGTTCCTCCATAGACCAGCGACCTCCGGTCGCCTCTGAGTCGGAGGCCGCTCCCCAACCTAGCAGGCTGGCGTCGGATTCGAGGATGAAATCCGGCTGAGAACCGAAGATCGCTCTCCCGTTCCAAGCCTGCATGTGGCGGAGCCACCAGAGGAGCTCCTGGCGAACCTCTGGAGTCAGTCGGACCACTTGGTCGTAAGTAGGCGTCTTCCGCAAATGGTGAGCCTTGAGGCGTTGGAGCGCTCGATAGTGGAGCGGAGCTGGAAAAATTGCCTGTATAGAGGACGAGAGAAGTCCTACCACCCGAGCCAGGAGACGGAGGGAGCAAGAGTCCTGGCGAAGAAGAGCTCTGATTTCCTTCCGAATGGAGACAATCTTGGCTCTGGGAAGTCGAAGCATGGCCGACTGAGAGTCTATCTCGAAGCCCAGGAAGAGAATGCGTTGGCTCGGGACGAGTTCGGACTTGAGAGTATTCACGAGGAAGCCGAGATCGTGAAGAGTACGGACCACAAAATCCGTCTGGGTGAGCAGAGTCTCCCTGCAGCCTGAAAACAGAAGGATGTCGTCCAGGTAAACAATGCAACGTATGCCTCTGGATCGGAAGAAAGCCATGACCGGCTTCAGGAGCTTTGTAAAGCACCAGGGGGCCGAACTGAGGGCGAAGGGAAGAGCCTTGAACTGCCAAACCTGGCTGCCCCAGCAGAATTGGAGATAACGTCTGTGATCTGGGTGGATTGGGACGGAAAGGTATGCGTCGGTGAGGTCCAACCTGGTGAACCAATCGCCTTCTGACATCAGGTCCCGAAGGAGATGAATGCCTTCCATTTTGAAGTGTCGATAGACTACGAAGGCGTTGAGAGCCCGGAGGTTGATCACGGGGCGGAAATCTCCCGTGCGTTTGCGCACCAGGAAAATGGAACTGAGGAACCCCCTGGGACTGGAAGCCCGTTGAATAGCCCCTTTGTCTCTTAAGGCGCGGAGTTCCGTCTCTATAAGGGCCTGATCGGTCGAAGACCTGACAGGGAGGCGAGGACGGCATACCTGAAAGGGAGGGGAGATAAAATCTATTCGGAAACCCTGGACCGTTTGGAGGATCCACGGGTCTGACGAAATCCACTCCCAGTTGTGGAAAAAATGGGATATGCGACCCCCAACCCGAAGAGGGGAAGAAAGGTAAGAAACGTTGGAACTTACCGAAACTGGAGCGACCTCTGGGGAATCCTTGTGAGCCTCTGCCTCTGCTACCTCCCCGTGGAATGAAGGGTCTCTGGAAGATGGGCGGTCTGTACGAGGCTGGCGCTTGTGGGAAGGTCCTGGAGCCTTGGGAAGCAGATCGGCTGGCGGCCCGGCCCCGCGGACGTCCAGCCCTCCCGGAAAAACGGGGGCTAGGTTGAAAAACTTTTCGCATAGATAACTTGGCCTTATTCCAGGATGTCAACAGCGAGACGTGACGATTGAGTTCTTTAACGAACGTTAAAGCAGGCCATTGGCGGAAGCTCCCAAATCTTTAGTGCCTAGCTCCGCTAAACGGGGATCCATGCGAAGCAAAGCCGCCTTGCGTCGTTCGGTAGCTATGGAAACATTGGCATTCCCTAGCAGGCAAACTACTCGAAGGGCCCAATCCCGAATAGTTTTGGCATCCAGAGGAGTGCTTTGTAAATAAGCCCTGTCCGCCAGGGATAATATTTGGGTAATCGGCCCCACCAAATCCAGGAGTTTATCCTGTGCCGATTTCAGGCCTTGTTCTAAGCCTCTCCTGGGGTCTTTTTTATTAATAGAGAGCAAAGCGACCACATTAGGGTCGAACTCAGGAGTGAGGGCTACCTTATCTGGAATGCTGGGACGTGGGCATTCAGCTCTAAGTTTATTGCGGATTTCCTTAGGGAGAGATTTCCGCAGCCACTTGTGTAGATATAGAGCTATATGCTCGGGAGGGGCCCACTCAGTGGCTCTAGGGTGACGCATAGAAGAGGGGTCAAACAGGGAAGACCCAGTAGGGTCAATGACTGGGAGGTCAGTAGACGTGGAGGCCGTATGTGAATGTTGGGGATCGGCATGGTGGGGATCGGCATGGTGGGGCTCATCCACCAGGTACTCACGGACGAACCCGGAGTCTAAATCTCTGGACAAAACCAGATTTGCTGACAACTCAGATTAATTAGAAGAACCTGCCCGCCATTCATCCACTATTGACAGTGGGTCTTCAATATGTGTGCCAGCGGTTTTGGGGCATTTGGCGGGAGCTTTGCCTTTGCCAGCTGAGATGCTACTGCCCTTCCAGGGTCACTTAGAGCCAGAGGCTTCCCCTTCAGATTTATCAGACTCTGATCCCGAAGGAATTGTAGTTGGGTCTGGGAGTACAGGTGGTTGAGCCTGGGGAATATTAGCTGACATCTTGGAGAAGAGTAACTCCACAGAATTAGAAAATTTGGATTCAAGCCAAGCCATAAAGGCATCTTGAGAGGGCATATTATCCTGAGACATAGTGTCTGCAGAGAAAAAGAGAAAATGAGGGTAAAGAAAATGGGCAGTAGCAATAGGCACACTATAACCAATTGAATATATCCACAGGGACCCAGTCTGGGAAAATTACACGGCCGATAAATCCCCAAATAAATAAATAAATAAATAAATAAATGTGATAGTAATGCAGGGCTAAGCCTGCCTGGATGTAGCCAAATGAACTAGCCTGCATAAAACTAAAGGGAACCAAGCCTAAAAAGGAAAGAAAATAACCAAACTCACCTGAAAATAAACACTGAAATAGATGAACGTTTGAAAAATCACTGTGTGATAGCACCAGAAAACACACTGTAAAACGGAGAGAAAAACGAATGATCCGTAGGAAAAAACACAGAAAAATGGTGACCGGAGCACGTAGAAGAGGACACGTGGTCTGGTCGCCAATCCCAAGATGGCCGCGGCAGAGCCGCGTCAGAGGAACACAAACATGGCCGCCGCAAAGCGCGCGAAAGGCAGAACGAAGGGCTGCCGCGAGGAATAAAGACCCGAAACTCCGTCGACCAAAACGAGGAAGGAGCCGGGCAGGAGGAGAGAGCCCCAGCCAAAGCGGGACAGACAGAGAAAGAAAATGCCGGGAGATAAGCCGCATGAGAGAGCGGACTCCCGGAAAAAAGGTAGGTAAAGAACGAGGGATAAGGACAGGATACCGGGCAAAGCAAAGAGGGAGAAAAGGAGGGGACGGGGAGCCCCACTGGACAGAATAATAAGGGGAAACGACCCCAAACGGACCAAAAGGGCCGGGGAAAGGGAAAACCTAAAACCGGAGGAAATGAAAGGAAAAATCATACAATCTAAAACGAGATATAACCAAACGAAATAATAATACTAGCGCAATAGACAATATCCAAATATATATATATATATTTTATTTATCGAATGAATCAAATAATTCCTTCAATTAGGACAATATGGAAGAGGACTGACCTGCAGCTACGGTGAGCAGCAAAGAAAGAGGAAGAGGAGGATGGTTAAGGGGTTCTTATACCTCAGTTGTGCTGTTATGCTATTGGTTGTTTTCAACTTGTTTTGTTAACTCTTTCTTTGCTGCTACTGTGAGGAGTAAAGGAAGATATGCAAAATAGGAAGCCTCCTGTCTTGCCTTAAAATCTAGTATTATATAGAAACCGAGTAATGTTAGGACTACCGAGATAGGGCTCGTAGAAGTAAATATAAAAGCACAATTAGTGATACTTAATACAATTTATAAAAGGGGCATTTTCCATGAAGAAAATAATCTGACATGATTTGGAGCCCAAACCTAAGATGACAGTTTAGTAAACAACTGGTAGATATGGACTGCCTTTTGTATCAGTAATCACGAGACATAAAAATACATATCTGAAGCAACATCTGCAGGATAAAAAAGATGGGAGCAAAACAAGGATGATGTGTTATGTTAGCTACGGCATACAAACTAGAGATTCAGATGTAATGCTGTCAATACCGGCAGGCTGAAATAATTTATACAGCTGTCATTTCAATCTCGCAGCAAACAATATGATTGCTCAGCTTGCCAACAGTGCTTAGGAATAACCATCAGTAAATGGAATATTGTATTCTTTGTAATTATTTTGTTTAAATACTGAACATTATAATTTTAATTACACAAAAGATGTGGGATGAAGAAGGCAGTGGTGGCTTTTATTCCAGAATGACCTCGTGGAGGTTTGTCCTCCTCTGGCTACTGTTTGTCGAGCTATCTCCAAATCAGCCTTCCTGTTTTATCTGGGGCTCCAAGATATACATTAAGAATTTGACTGATACCTCTACTACACCTTTGATTTTTTTCTGCTTTAGAGGGACTGCACTATGCTATGATTTTGTTTGGGCATTGTGGTGGGACATTTGTAGTTTTTTGTTTTTTTCTGAGTAAATTAGTAATCCACTTAGGTTTTGTATATTAACACTGAATTAAATGCAATATAATTTTGAATTACTACAGGCACTAATACCATATGCACTGATGAATTTCAATAAATTGCTTGTAATTGTATGATGGGTAACTAAGTAATTACTGTCGATTAAATCTTGCCGAAGTCTAAAGAGATGCCACCCTTTTTCACGAATACAGACAAATCCACCAAAAAACAATCTATGTAACAATAGAGATTGATTCTTCTACCATCTCCAAACTTCTTTTTAGTTTCATGAGCCAGATCCAGTTTACTGAAATACATACGTTCTAACTTGGCAGTAAGAATGATAATTAAACATTATGATCCAGTTCTCTTTGTAAAAGGAAACAAAAACAAATATCTGCTAGAAGTGAAATGAATCCAGTAAAACAAAAACAAAAAACTATATATATATGTTACTGTGAAAGACCGAAATTGGTGAATGTCGACTTTCACCGGTGAATGTCAACACATACCAAATACGTTGGTGAAAGATCGAATATTTCATTTCATGATATGATATTCGGACACTCACCGGTGAATGTCGACAATCACAGATATGCTCTGGTGGAGGTCGAAAAGAGTACATTCGGACCCTCACCGGTGTATGTCGGAGACAAATAGGCGACTGGCTGTCTCCCGCTGCTGTCAGTCCGTATGCCAAATCCTTTGCTCTGCTGTCAGTCCGTATGCAACTCCCGCCAAATCCTTTGCTCTGCTGTCAGTCCGTATGCCAAATCGTTTGTTCTGCTGTCAGTCCGTATGCAACTCCCGCCAAATCGTTTGTTCTGCTGTCAGTCCGTATGCCAAATCCTTTGTTCTGCTGTCAGTCCGTATGCAACGTTTGATGGTGCGAGTAACGTTTTCTACATTTTTTACGACACCCTTATTTATAATCAATGGATACCGCAGTGAATCGTGATCTTTTTCTTGAAAAGTTAAATGCATTAATTGCGGAAAAACGAGAAGACAATTGTTTTTATTTTTCTCAAGAAAAGTACTCTAAAATACTTTCTGAAGTGGTTTCTGCTAAAACTAAGTGCAATACACCTTTGGATTACAGACGATTAAAACGTTTTGATGTTTTAAAAATTAATGATGAAGAGAAGTTAATTGTACCATTAAAACAAGGAGACACGAATATCCAGTATTATGTTACCAATGAGGAATTGTTCAGTATACTATATGAAACTCACACCAGAATAGGCCACGGAGGAAGAACACGTATGCTGAAAGAATTGCAAGTTAAATACAAAAATATTACGTATGAAGTTGTCATGTTGTATTTAAATTTATGCAAACAGTGTCAAATGAAACACAGTGCACCTAAGAAAGGTATTGTTGTGAAACCAATGGTCAGTTCTGAGTTAAACTCAAGATGTCAAGTTGATCTGATAGATCTAATTCAGTAATCAAGTCACAACATTCACATAGTCGCTTGGTGTATGTCCAGTAATCCAGTATGTCCAGTATGTCCAGTATGTCCAGTATGTCCAGTATGTCCAGTAATCAAGTCACAACATTCACATAGTCGCTTGGTGTATGTCCAAAATAATTGCTAAATACCCTTATTTCTTACTTACACCGGCCAATGTCGACATTCACCAAGTACTAATGGTGAATGTCGGAGATTTCTATTTTCTTCTCCGTATTTCAGCGGCGATAAAATATCACAAGGGTGATAATAAAAGGATTCAATTATGTGATTAGAAACTTATTTATTGCAACAACTGAAACAATTATGACATTTTGAATTACACAGAAGTCCCTTGCTTTTGCAACTACATTAACTTATTTATTGCAACAACTGAAACTATTATGACATCTTGAATTACACAGAAGTCCCTTGCTTTTGCAACTACATTAACTTATTTATTGCAACAACTGAAACTATTATGACATTTTGAATTACACAGAAGTCCCTTGCTTTTGCAACTGCATTTATTTGTGGAACACTTCCTTTTGCAATGACAGCGTGTATAGCCTTGCCCGCCGCTTCTCGAATTAGCTGCAGCTGCTTCTCTCAGCGAAATTTCTTGAGCCGAAATCTCATTTATGGAAAGTAACTTTTCTTTACAAATTACGAACTGGTTACGTGTGTAAAGCTGCTTGAGGGTACCATTTTTATTTGCCAGTTTATAGAAGTCGGAGTCTTCTATCCCAACAACAACCGCTAACACATTTCGGCTATCTGTACGACCACGGTCGACATCAGGCACTTGTATTCGTACACTATCGCCAATTTGAGCAGGAGGAAATTGTTTTTGTGAGGTGCGTAACATTTTGTTTGCTTGCAGTACAAGATTCTCTTTCGCGGCCGCTCTTTTTCTTGAAATTAACTCGTGTTTTCCAGTTAGAGCTTGATGTGGAAACGTAGTAGAATGCAGGTCCTCTTCAATATTTTTCCTTGAAATATGGTTTTCCGAAAGACCACCGCACAAATTTTTTTCAGAAGTATCAACAGTTTCTTCATGCTGTTTTTCGGTTTCACAAGTATTGGCAATTTCTTTGAGTTGTTCTTCGGTTTCAATATTTGCGATTAGTTCGCTAGGCAAAAAAGACGATGCTATGCCTCTTTTAGCCTTAACGCCAAACATGGCTTCATAAGGACTTTGGCGTATTCCTTCGTGGTATGTAGTGTTCTTGGCAAATTGTACAAAGGGTAAACCATCTGACCATTTATTTGTATCGTTATCGTTCATCCATGCGGATAGCATATTCTGTATATCTTGATTGGCCCTTTCAACTGAGCCTTGTGTTTGACTGTGACGAGGCTTTCCATGGACTATCTTAACATCTTTCCACATAGCGCATAGTTCGGATATGACTTGATTACTGAATTCTCTACCATTATCTGATTGCAATATTGCTGGAGCACCAAATGTTAAAAATATTGAAAGAACGTGATGCGCTACTTCTTCAGCTCTCTTAGTTTTCAAAGGTCGTAGCTGGACAAACTTAGTTAAATGATCTTGGTAAACCATTATGAATTTATATTCGCCATCGCTGTTTGACTGTAGATCTATCAGATCAACTTGACATCTTGAGTTTAACTCAGAACTGACCATTGGTTTCACAACAATACCTTTCCTAGGTGCACTGTGTTTCATTTGACACTGTTTGCATAAATTTAAATACAACATGACAACTTCATACGTAATATTTTTGTATTTAACTTGCAATTCTTTCAGCATACGTGTTCTTCCTCCGTGGCCTATTCTGGTGTGAGTTTCATATAGTATACTGAACAATTCCTCATTGGTAACATAATACTGGATATTCGTGTCTCCTTGTTTTAATGGTACAATTAACTTCTCTTCATCATTAATTTTTAAAACATCAAAACGTTTTAATCGTCTGTAATCCAAAGGTGTATTGCACTTAGTTTTAGCAGAAACCACTTCAGAAAGTATTTTAGAGTACTTTTCTTGAGAAAAATAAAAACAATTGTCTTCTCGTTTTTCCGCAATTAATGCATTTAACTTTTCAAGAAAAAGATCACGATTCACTGCGGTATCCATTGATTATAAATAAGGGTGTCGTAAAAAATGTAGAAAACGTTACTCGCACCATCAAACGTTGCATACGGACTGACAGCAGAACAAAGGATTTGGCATACGGACTGACAGCAGAACAAACGATTTGGCGGGAGTTGCATACGGACTGACAGCAGAACAAACGATTTGGCATACGGACTGACAGCAGAGCAAAGGATTTGGCGGGAGTTGCATACGGACTGACAGCAGAGCAAAGGATTTGGCATACGGACTGACAGCAGCGGGAGACAGCCAGTCGCCTATTTGTCTCCGACATACACCGGTGAGGGTCCGAATGTACTCTTTTCGACCTCCACCAGAGCATATCTGTGATTGTCGACATTCACCGGTGAGTGTCCGAATATCATATCATGAAATGAAATATTCGATCTTTCACCAACGTATTTGGTATGTGTTGACATTCACCGGTGAAAGTCGACATTCACCAATTTCGGTCTTTCACAGTAACATATATATAATTGTAATATGGTAGCTTATAATGATTGGAGGGGTGGGGGGGCTCTAAGACACTTTTAAGACATTAGCTTAAGGTCATGGCTCTCTTTTAAAAATAACTAATTTGGCAAGGGTAACTTAAGGGTAGGGTTGCTAGTTCAGAAAAGGGCTACTAAAATGGTGAATAGTTTGCATCATAAAAATGATCAGAAAAAAGGATCTCAATATTAATAACAAAGTACAAGATGGAAGTTCATTTCAAAGGAGTAGAAATGTTAGAACAAAAGGTCATAATCTAAAATTAGAGGGTCAGAGGTTTAGATGTAATTTTATTTACATAATATTTACTGAGATGGTGGTAGATAATGGAACAGCCTGACAGCAGAAGCAGGAATTTAAACATACAGAGGGTAGGAAACATTTTGTTATTGTGTGTGACTTTAAATGATCCCACTGCTTATAACAGCTCAATGGAATCTGCTGGCACTATATAAATAAATGTAATGTAAGGAATAGGGAAATCGGAACCTAAAAGAAGACGAAGGTCTGAGACTTTACATGGGCAGACTAGATGGGATAAATGCTTCTTATCTGCTATGAAATTCTTTGTTTCTATCCTTGTCTCCCAACCCCAAGGGTTTTTTGCTTGAAAACAAAAGTACATTTTATTCATCAGAAATGATGTCCACAAATATACTAAATTTGTTCAAATGAAATATAGGGATAAATATTTCTACAAACAATACATAAGGTTGTTCCAATAAAAATGATTAAATAGCATACACTGATGATTCATGATAACATAGCTGGATTAATAAATTAGAGGGTTGACTCTGGATGCCACAGTAATAGCCACCAATTAAACATAGTACCCAATTATCTGAGGGTAGTGCCAACTGATTACAAGAGTAATGAAAAAGTGTGATTACACATTAAACGAACAATTACAGTATATAAAATGTTAGGTTGTCTGCAGATCCTAGTATTTTACATGACATTTACAAAAAAGCTATTTATACGCTTACCGAATGCTGCAATAAGATTTGAGTTTATTTTCTGAGATTGTTATCGGTACTAAAATACTTGCCTAAAGAAGTCTTAAGCAATAATTTATTAGAAGGATACTTTAGGCATATTTTGTAAATTCTTGCAGCCTATAATTTCCTTTGCTTTCCATAGCACTTAAATAGCTGTAAATGTACATGAGAGGTTTATTAATAATCACAGTCTAAATAGTATACATCTAAAATTTGTTTTCTTTCTTTAAAATCTTTATTGTATATTTTGTAACGCAAAGTTTTCATTTCTGCTACCCAAACAGCAAAATGGCATAAAACATGTGTAACCCACTAGAACACAATTTTAAGTGGCTGGTAAAGTAAGAATTGGATATTCCTTGAATAGATGTGATATTGATAAAAGGCATCTTTGAATTATTCAGTGTAATATTGCTAGATTGCTCCATGTAAGCCTGTGTCACTTTAATTAACCCATGTTAATGAGTTAAAGGCCAAAAGTGAACAAGGCTTTGTAATTCATTGCAAACCTGTGTGCAATAGGGAAATGGTTTGATGTCCTAAACATTGTTCACGGTGGCAAAGAAAGCCCAACGGTGGAACTTGACGTGTGAATAGGTTGGTATGAGACATTTACTAAACAGTGTATTAAACATTTTATTTTGAAGAATTAAGTTATATAATAATAATAATAAAATTAAGCAAAACGATATTGAATTAATCATAAAGCACACTAGGCATGTGCCTAGGGGTCTCACTACTTTAATGGGTAATCCCTAGTTTATCTGAGACTAGGATGAAGGTGCTTGTAAAATTGGAGTGGAACCATGGTGCCTGTCAGGTAAGATTTATTAGGAGTGTTTGTTCATGCACCTAGGGGCCAAGAAGGCCTCCATCTGGTGCTGAGAGAAACCCTGTGAAAGTGACATAACATTAAATGTACAAAGTTTTAATTACATTGAAGTTTTCTATCTTACATAATACAGAGTGCTAGATCTAACAAACTCATGCATATTGGTTTATGAACAGTATGGAGGAAGCTAAAAAGTTATTTTTTAAGAGGAGTAATGAATATTTTACCATTGACAATGCTACTGGGATATGTTCAGAGCTTAGGGTATGACTGAAGTATTTCAAAATTACAAACTTTGTTGCTAATTAACTTCATTATTGATAGTCCTAGTCAGATGTTAATAACCTAACTCAGGATCATATTTTGGAATTTAACTTTTGGAAAAACAAATGCATGACAAGTATAGACTGGGAATCTGTGGATTTGTATGAGTTAGTTTGATTAGAGTAATCATTGATATGTTTAATTAGATTTTTCCTTATATGTAAATAAGAGTTGAAATTCGGACACTATTTTGCAGCATTACTAAGAAAAACATATTTTTATACTTTTTATATTGGGTTATAAAGATCTATTACACTGGTGCTCAAACGGTAACACATATTGTTGACAGCTTTGACCTTCACACAATTTACAAAAAAAAACATGTAGCCTATAGTGTGACTTCAAACAGGGAGACAATTAAAACAATGACAAGACACCGGATAAATAATTCCCTTCTGAATTTGTAAAAGAAAATGTTGTGTGCAGTGACATAGATAAAGGGTTTTGCTAGAGATCAAAGACAGCCAGCTGCTCCATCAAAAGGTGAGATGCTGAGAACTTGAATTAATGAGGTTCCTACATGTTTAAATCCTCCATCCAGAACTGTATATATCATTATACCTGAACTGTGTCATAGACAAATAATACCAGGTCTTTGAACTTCTAAAACAAATTAACTCTTTACACCTGGATGGCTAGAATAAGGTTTAAAGATGTTAGGATTTAAAATTAGTTTGTTACTGACCAAGAATGAATGAAGAATCTGGTAATAAATACAGTAGCACCCAGGAATGGTGAGTGGACATGAGTAGGAACTCCCGTTTTTGCTTTTGCAGGGATTTTTTATTTCCCCCCCCCATAGAAACTGTAAAACATTAGTAGACACATTTCTACTTGATTGACAGTAGTGAGAGTGGGAATTGCTACACACAATGGGAAGTACTGTTTTTCTTTTTTTTACATTTCTCCCAATGCCTTTTAACTTTTACTAAGACAGCAAAATATAAGGGAAACTAAAACTCTGAAAACCTTCCATGAAATTGCATTTTATGGTTGCCTTTCACAATTTTTTATAATCCCCACAGAAAATATTCTGAGATTTAGACATTCTGATGAGATTTAGACTATCTCTAGTAGGAAAAGATACTGGCAGTAACTCAATTTGACAAACTGATCACACAGAACCTTTCTCAATCTCTGATGTCTCAACACAACCCTGGCTTTACAGGACTAGTAGTATTACTCCAGCAATACAGGTCCACATGGCTGTCATCAAAAATCTTGGGGGTCAAGACTTAGCCCCCATGTCCCTGCCATCATCCCACCCCATGACCTTCCCAATGACCCACCCATTGCTCCACCCATGTTCCAGCCATTACCATACCTTATGATCCTCCCATAAGTACACCTTATGAGAGTGGGGGCGATTTTAAGATTAACCCCTCAATTTAACCCCCTCAAACCATCTATTTTTGAAAACTAGACACCCCAGGGTATTCCAAATGCTGTTATTTTAACCCTTTCCATGCACCAATTATAGAACTACACTTTGTCAAACTTTGTAATAGTAATTTTTTTTATTTTTTTTTCACACAAATTGTACTTTAGTTATAGATATACAGGTTCTGGTATATGTCACTGTCAAACAACCCCCCAATATGTGTTCAGGGACATCTCCTGAGTGCAGTGATACCCGACATGCATGGGTTTGTCGGGTTGTTTGAGATTTAAAATGCCACATTTGGGAAGTGCGCTTTTTTTCTCCATTTTCGTCAGTCTGTACCTATGCCCTATCTTTGAGCTCGGCCACTCCAATTTACCCCATCAGCCATTTTTTTTATATATTAGACACCCCTTGGGTATTTGAAGTGCTTTTATTTTAACTCTTTGTTGAGATTTTTGAGAAATTTTTTTGAGAAATTTTAGCACTTGCTCAAAATAATATAATAATAATAAATAATTTTTTTATTTTATTTTATTTTTTTTACACATTTTGCTGGTACTGGATGGTTCATCTAGTGACATCACTGCATAATTATTTTTAAATGTTAGCACATTTTTTTAATTTTTTTTTTCCATTTTTTTTTAAAATATTTTACAAATCACATAGTGATTAGAAAGCTGGGTTCCATTGACTTGCTTGGTTGAATGCAGTACCTGTATTCAACCTGCAAGTGGAGCCAGAGTTCTCTAGAGGGTCTGGAGACCATCTAGCGAACTCTTTCATCTTTATTGTTTTTTTTCCCGGGCCGCCGGCATCTTGCTGATGGCGAAGAACACCGGCAGCTGCGGCTGTGACCGCTCTCCGGAGCGGTCACAGCCCATCCAAAGGTAAGTGTTTGGTGTCGCTGGATGCCTCCTGATCGAGGCATTCCAGCGACACCATTTAAGTTTAGGAGGCGATCGTTGATCACCTCCTAAACGCTTTTAAAACGGACGTCCACCGCCATACAATGTATGGCGGCTGTTGACGCCCCGGGGAGGGGCCAGACATGGCCCCCGATGCCGATCTCGGCGTTACTGAATGCCTTGACATCGAGGCATTACAGTAACGCCGTTTAAGCGAAGAAAGTGATCGTTCAGGACCGTCAAAGGTCATTTAGTGACCTTCTTGTCATGACGGTCCTGAACCGGCAAAGGTCGCGAAGGGGTTAATAGGGCCTGGATGCAGCATTTCAGCGCCACCCTCTATAACGAGCAAGCATACATACTAACATGCAAAGTTTCTCTAACACACATTCTTTCCCCTGCTCCTCCTCTCCATCTCCTAGGCGCCACTTACCCTAAGCTCACCTCTGACACTCCAAACCATAAGCGGACATAAGCACTCATGATAACACCATATGCTAACACACACTAAACAAATACTACCACACAAACTAACATACACTTACAAACTCTAATACTGTTCAGACACACATGCTATCATATGCTCACTAATGCCTTACAGTAACACACACACACAGAAATATCATACATTCATTCATACCCACTCTATCTATCTATTGTGACCGGGAACAAGGAATTGTGGTGGTTGCAAGGTTCCTAACTTAATGTAATAAAGCATATCACTCCCAGGGAAATGTGCTACTTTAAAGCAGATATTGTACTTTATATGAGTGTAGGTTTTGGGCCCTGGGGTGGAGCAATTGAAGAGTAGGGTTGGCCAGTGCTCTGCTCCACATTTTGCGCAGCATCATTACATCATTCACGAGATCTGGCAAGGACAGTTGCTAGAAATTCTCCTTCTTCTCAGCGATGGATATGGAGCTTCATTAAGTCCACTGCAGCTCAGCTGCCACACCGCTGCCACTCTTATATTGCGGGTCACGTAATGCATGTTACAAGATCTCTTGAGAGAACAGGGAAGCAAGGCCCCTTTGTTTAGCCGGGCCTGGTACCAGATGTACCCCCTTAATGGTGTACCTCTCTGCAGGTCCAGCTAAAGGACCCCAAAAGCTATGTAATTTCTTCTCTTGCATGATCTATGCATTCTTTTAAGTACTTTAAGTGCGTTATCATAAAACTTGTACTGTGTAGCATGTTTCCCTATTTTACTTTCAGGACTGTCCGTGTGATCCACTCATGTAAGAGGGATACTTTTACGTGAAGTGAAACCTTACTGAGAACTCTCCTAGCAGCTTTCTCATATCAATTCTCATAAAATTGTTTTATCATCCATATTTTTGTTTGCTAGAAAATTGGAATGGGGATAGTAGGCTAGAGCCATCAACAGAAATTGTGGGGCCAACAAAAGACCAGCGCCCTCACCAGACATGACTTTTCATGTTGTTTCATGGGCCAGCCTGTTTGAAAAAAATCACACACAGCCCCCACATTATAAATCGCTACCTTTTAAAACAATGAATCAGTATTCAAGATATAGGGAGGTGGGTACTGGCTATGCCCCCTATGACAGCTCTGGCCCTTGTAACAATACAGAATCTCTGTAGATGTGAAGTACTGGGAGTTGGATCAACGATTGAGAAAGTATACAATTAGGAATACTTAAATATTACGGTAAGTTAAATTAATTAAGATAATAAATACTCCTGTGTTTGTATATAGATCGTGTCTTCTTAATGTTCCTTTTATTTTACAGTTAAATTTTGTCTGTGGTTTTCTAGAATATATTAAGAATATTCACTGATTTATATAGGCCAAGATCCTCCATAGGCCCATCTGCCTAAAGGGCTATATCTTATCAGATCATTGCCATGGCAACAGCAGTGGGATTAAAAATGAATAAAGGTTTAGGGATAGTTGCTTGAATTGTGTGGCGGATTATCGAACAACATTGCAATGTTACTTAGGAAATGTAATGTTTGCAAATTACAAAGGCTTTAAATCAACATTATTAGATTCTGCAGTCTACAGTGTTAGCAATAGATCCAAGGTGTCTTCCAAATACAGAACACTTTTTTTTAGTTGACTTAATGTTGTTGCAAATGCCAAGGTTTTTTTAAAAAAAAGATCTGCTGGGACAATAAAAAGGTCTGTCAAATGGGGTGGATTTTATGTATTTATGATGTCATTAACCATAAAAGTACATGAAGGATAAACATACACATTATAGTGTTGGGGTGTAAAAATATATATATATAATTGCTATATTATCTAATATAAAATGTTAGATTACAGTGTTCTGGTAGAGTCAGTGGTGGTGGTTCCTGGTGGTCCTTAATTATTATAAGTTTTATAAATGATATAATAATGTACTTAGTTTAAAACCACTGTGCAACTTTAGATATTATCTGGGATTCACATACAGTTCATTCACTTATAATGTAAACAACTATACTTTGGTGTAGAATTGCACCAACTACAAAAATAATTCAGTTTACCAGTAACAGTCGTGTGAAAAAGAAAGTGCATCCTTTTTGAATTCTGTGGTTTTACATAGAAGCAAGCATCTGTTCCTTAGCAGGTCTAAAAGTTAGGTAAATACAACCTCAGATATCACACCATGCCATGATTTATTCAACAACAAAAAAGCCAGAATTACACAGTGTAATATGTCATGTGTTGCTGTCTATTAGGGGTTGTATTTGCCTAATTTTTAGACCTGCTAAGGAACAGATGATTGTTATGTCCTGATTTGTAAAACCATAGAATTCAAGGAGGGTGTACTTTCTTTTTCACACGACTGTAAAAGCTCAGACGATTTAAGTACCACAATCTTTCTAGGTATTTTGTCCCCAAGGACAGGAAATATACGCAATCGTGCTGTCCTGGAACACTTGCCCTTTTTATGATGGCTATTATTTATATTTATATTCACATGGGTTAATAATCGTTTTATATAAATCACTTGCTGCATTCCCCACTTAATATACATATTTGTGTGTATCCTGGTGGATACGGAATCTCAATAAAAACAAAGGAAAGGTCTGATATTTAGGCTTAACCCTTTAAGGACAATGGGCGGTCCCTAAACCCATTGAAAACAATGCATTTTTGAGCCCGTACTGTACAGGCTTTGTCATTAAGGGGTTAAAGTATCACATTTTGTTATATTAGAACCATACATCAAAAGGCTTGAAGATGCTTCATCAACACTACCTCCACCATAAATTTTCTTGGATCAGTTACCTGACATATGGTGTATGTTATTATTGTGTAAACATTATCTCAATATGAATTTTTGGAACCCCAATTCTATTAGAACCAAATAAATGTTGTGTTTTAACTGGTTATTTAAACATGTTGTCCTGATTACTATATTATAACCTCGTCATGGCTCAATGTGGCAGATCTCAAACTGTTAGGACTCAGGGTTCATGTTCACATCCTGTGAATGGGGAAACAAGTTTTCATCGAGTAGAAAGTAAAAACATTTTGAATTTGGTTTGAGCAAGCCAGAGAAATGCTAAGGCTGAGACCATGATTAATAGTGCAGGCGCAGGCCATGACATTATTAGGTCACATAGAATTAATAATAGTGGTATTCTAATTACAGCAGTTTGTCACTGCAGGATGGTGAGACAATTTTAAGGGCCCTTATTGAGAATTATGCAAGAAACATGGGACATTTTGCACAGCATTCAACACTGAAGTCTTCTTAATAAAATTCATGAAACTTTTTGCCAAAGTATAGAGGTATAATAATAATATTAAATTACCGTAATGCATATCAGTTAAGTATTTACCAGAAGATAAGCATCTATTCTACATGGAATATATGCAAAATGTAATATTTAACAGCTAAAATATTGAAAAACCAAACATCAAAATATAAATATTGTAGTCATTCTATGTGATAGCATATACAGGTCCAATTAAATCTTACACCAAAGTATTAGATGTTATATACAAAAAGTGAGTCTGATGCTAAGTTTGAAAGGTGTCCCAAGACACACACAAAAAAGTTATATTATAGTATTACAAGTATATGTGTAAGTATTTTTCTTTGCACGTGTTTCTGTCTTATCAACATTGCAGTCAGTGAAATATTTTTGCTGATTGTTGTTATGTAATAAAGACAAAAAAAGAAATACTTACACATATACTTGTAACACCCAATGACTTTTTGGCTTGATTAAGGTATTTTCCGGGTTCATTTAACCATATATTAAAGGAAAAAACTGACATACATAATTTATGTATATAATTTTAATATGAATTGATTTTCCTCATTATAGACATAAACAGACAATGTCTAGAGCTGAATATACAAACGAGAAACCCCTTGGCACAAATACAGTAAAGGCACCATGGCATAACCCACCTAGACTACCAATTGCTTTAAAAGTAGTAAGGCTGCTCTACGGACACCTGGATAAATACTACTACTACTACTATGTACAAACGGTAAAATTACTTTGATAACACAATCTTACATTAACTCAATATAAATAAGATGGTTTATTTTAACCTGAAAAGACCAGTCTGACATTTTTTTTTTTTTTTACAAAAGTTATCTTTTTTTCGTTGACCTAAGCCAGGCAAAATTGCATTTAATGAAAGACTATGCAAGATAGTGCAACAATGATCTCATATTATATTATTGTCAGTAATTGTGTTTTTTTATGTGCTTCCTTAGCTGTTCAGTACAAAGGTCACAGAGTATCTCTGCTGTTGCACATTAATAAGGTTTTGGTAGCAGTATAAACTCCTTTGTGTGCCCACTAAGTAGGAAATGAGAGTAGGTTCTCATTCTATTGAGAGTTTGTTGCACATGGGGCTGCGTAGCTGCAGAACAGTCAGAATGCTCATGCCGAGCCCGGTCCACTGCCAAAAGCACCTACAATGGACATGTGGGCATAAGAACTAAACCACAGAGCAATGTAAGAAGGTGGCCTGGCCTGGTTTCTTTTACATCACATGGATGGCCAGGTGCCTGTGTGATGCTTCCCCGGAGGACACATGGCACCAGGATGCATCGATTGAGGCTCCACCTCGCAACTTGCAGGACTTAAAGGATCTGCTGTCTTGGTGCAAGATACCACAGCACATCTTCAGAGGTCTAGTGGAATCCATGCCTTGATGGGTAAGAGCTGTTTTGGCATCAAAAGGGGTACCTACACAATATTAGGCAGGCGATAATAATGTTTTGGCTGATCGGCGTAATGTTAGTGTTTAAGGGATATAAAGAAACCTTTTTCACTACAGTTTTCGTTTAATAGGATAGAGTTTTTATTTGTGCAGTTATTTTATATCTATGGCTAAGCACCACTGGGCATGAAACATTTTAGGCTGTGCTGTCTTTATTGTCCCAATTGTGTACTATCTGTATATTATTAGTATTATTATTATTATTATTATTATTATTATCATTTATGCTATATATATAGCGCCCTCAAATTCCATAGTGCTGTACAATGGGTAGACAGGATGTAAGAAGTAGTATATAACATAACAATTTGGCTTAGAGAGACAACAGGTGAGGAGGGCCCTGCTCAAACCAGCTTGTTTATAGATCAGTAAAGACTTTTCATATTCACATTCTCCTTTGATATTCCCCACCTTGCACTAAGGAGTTGCAATCATTACATGCACCATGGGAAGAAAAAGGGAACGTCCACTAGCATTAAAATTGTTGTTATTTTTGTATGCATTGCCAGCGTTTCGGCCCTTTTCTGGTGTTTGCATTTCCCTTCAGGCATTAAAACTGTCATTTGCACAATGCGGGAGGGGAGGCAGCAAACCTCATAAATACATAACTGCCTTGCCCTAAATATTACAATGTGCGCTTTGTAGTGGTTGCAACACATATAAAGTGTATGGTATTTAGCTACAATTTGGCTACAATTAGTCTTACCTTATTTGACTCCTCAAATGCATACAATACAATTATTGGACAAAACCAATTATAATTGTACTTTTAGTTATAATTATCCACTATAATAAATACTAAATGCACATGAACAATGTTCTGTATATGGGCACATTCTTCTATATACAGGAATCAAACAGGATTACAAAGTTAATATCAATGAAGATACTTGGACCCGTTCACAGTTTGGGGATGCAAAATTTTGGTTAATTTTTGATGCAGAACTTTAAAAAAAAGAATTATTGACGATCTTTTGTGCATAGAGTGATTTTTTTTTTTAAGAGAACATGTTGGAAATGAAATGTCTTTTTTAGCTGACACCAAAGAGTTATTACCTTTCTTTGGAAGCGCCATGCCTGAGGTCTGAAAACTAAATTATTTGAAGTGACATTTGGGTATTTGAAGTTTGGGCTGAGTATGAAACACTTAACCTTGATTATGCTGGAGAGGATAGACACAGACACAACAGTACAGCGCAAAATTGGATAGTTTTATCAGTTGAATTTGTTTAGTTCAATGCAGCAACTGACATTTAAAAATATTGGTTTGAAAAGGGATTGATATTGGAGATTATCGCCCTGAGAGAATACATCCCAAGTGTCTATCTTTAGGAGAGTCTTTCTTTGGGACTCTTCTTTGCCCTTTTCTTGAAACTTTTTGTTTAGTGGTGCCAATATATCCTTATGTTCTACAGCCTGAAAATTCACAAAAATGTGTATACATAAACAGGAGAATTGTAACTAGAGATAAAAATGTATAAATACAATATAGTGTCATATTTTTGAATAGAGTAATTACATAAATAGCTATCAACAGGTCAACAAGGCACATGCAAATTCTGCCCTCCTAGCTACAATACTTATCACGTCCATAAAATGAATGTGTTTGGTGATTATTGTTATTAATAATAAAAATAATATTATCTTTTATTTATATGGCGCCAACAATTTACGGAGCACTTCCTACAACAAACCCATTCAAAGGGTATGATAAAACTCGAACTGATAGACCAAGACAAACTGATACATTTGGTAGAGAGGGTCCTGCTCCAGTCCGTTGTCCAGGCTTCCCCAGAAAGCATCCACAAAAGGTGCAGAAGAAAGAGAGACATTGAGAGAACGTGAGTGTGAGTGAAATTTTTTCCACTTTCCATTTAGCCCAGACCTACTTAAGAAAGTCAGTAGTAAGTCAGGATCAGTCTGTTTATTCTGTGTTATGGAGAATTGTATTATTGAAACACTACTTCTGCCAGAGATGTTACTAAACCCTTTCCTTTAAAGGTACCTAGTGGTGCATAGGCTTACTTCTCTAGAGATTAAGAAACAAAATCAAATCTATGCAAAGTGCATCTGCTGCATTTCATGTTGGGTTCGCTTAATGGGAAGCTCATGAATAAAATTGTTATACCACACTAAAATTATGGTAATGCTAAAAGCTTTAATGCTAAAAGGCAGAAAATTTAACCTTGTTCATATGAGTAAAATACACAATTTGCAATAAACAGGGCATTTATTTGTGCTTTTATGTTATTACCGTTTTTTGTGATAAATATGTTCAGGACACCAGGCAGGTTATTTTAATAATAATCCCATTGTTATTTTTATAACTTGTTCCTACAGTCTCACACATGTGCACATAAAATATCTCTGCATGTCGCGAGTGATTATTTTTCTGAATTTGCTTCATCGAGAGCTAAAAGGGAAAAACGTGAAAGCTTGTCAGCATATAATACTTGAAGAAATTGTTATGTTGTAGTTGAATAGAATGTTATACACAGATTTAGCTAATTTGCATCAAGGCCTACAATGCTGTAGGGATAGACACAATTAATTCAAGTCATTCCTTGTACCAACTCCCATTACTAACCATGCCCTTGTACAATGATACTCCAACTATACTTAATTTCTAAAACAAAAGCTACCATCTCAGGGCTCAGTTTTGGGACCATTGTTCCTCTCTTGTTCTTGTCTAGCTATACCTTCTCTCCTGGACAACTAATCCCTTCTTTTTTTTATTCTAGTGCAGATGATAAGCTAATTCATCGTATCTCTCTCCTCTAGCTAAATATTGCATCTTAGATTGAAACCAACTACTTGAAACTCAACATCTTCAAGACTGAGTTTCAGGTTATTCTCTCCTCTGTCCATAATTTCTGATAGCTTAATCACTGTTGAGAATTTCACAATTCACAATAGCCCACATCCATTAACCCTCATTTCCAGTTGTTCACTTAATGGCACCACTTTTACTTGTGGAATATCTCTTGAATTATTTCACACAAGACACTAGTGAAATACTGTTCTTTCCTTTGTGAAATCCCATCTGATTTATGGCAACTCCATAGTAACTGGGCTTACAGTAACCTATTTTTTACCTTTATATAGAAGCATACACACAATTCTTCTAACACCCACAACCTGCATCCTGAAAAGAAATCATCAGTGCCCCACCTTTGATACCTCCATGTCGCTGACTTCCTCACAGCACCCTCTTTACAATCATGTTTCCACCTAAGCAGTCCCTCACCCTCTTAATAGATTCTAAGTAAGATCTCTTTTCCTTCTGTACCAGTATGTCTTAATGTAATTGTCAGTTTTAATGTTATTGTTAATATTAATTTTTACTAGCACTACAGTATCTGTGAATAAGGATATTGTGGGTATCATGATGGCCAGAGGCAGCTCTACACCTTAATCACACATACATATACACATACCCACTAACACTTTACACATATATCCATAAACACACTTGAACGCCATACACATACATATACACACACCACAGCCCCTCCAACACTATACATTCATAAATACAGACACACAGCCACTCTAACACCATGCATGTACACATAGATACATAGAAAGTGACAGCAGATAAGAACCATTTGGCCCATCTAGTCTGCACAACCTCTGAATACTTTCCTAAGGACCTGGCATTATCTTACATCGAGCTTAGCCTTATTCCTATCCCATGCTTGTTTAAACCTTCACTGTATTAACATTTGCCGCTTGTGTATGCATCCACTACCCTTTCAGTAAAGTAATATTTCCTGATGTTACTTTTAAACATTTGCCACTCTAGCTTAAGACTATGTCCTCTTTTTGTGGTAGTATTTCTTCTTTTAAATAAGCTCTCTTCCTTTATCATGTTGACTCCCTTTAAGTATTTAAATGTTTCTATCATATCCCCCTGTCACTTCTTCCTTCCAGGCTATACATGTTAAGATCCTTTAACCTTTACTGGTAATTTTCATCCTGTAATCCATGAACCATTTTAGTAGCCCTTCTCTGAACTTTCTCCATCATATCTATATCCTTCTTCAGATACGGTCTCCAGTACTGTACACAATACGCCAAGTGAGGTCTCACCAGTGATCTGTACAACGGCATGAGCACTTCGCTCTTAGTATTGTTAAATCCTCTCCCTATACAACCAAGCCTCCTGCTAGCATTACCTGCTGGTCTATTGCATTGTCTACCTACCTTTAAGTCCTCTGAAATAACCACCCCTAAATCCCTTTCCTCACACATTGAGGTTAGGAGAGTATCAAATATTATATACTCTGCCCTTGGGTTTTTATGCCCTAGGTGCATAAATGCATCCACGTACACCCACCAACACTCTAATACCATAGAGTTAAACATACATCCACACACAATCTAAAACCATACACTTACACACACAAATCCGCTCTAACAATATACACTTACATATATATAATACATACACACATTGACTCTCTGATCCATGCAGCTCACTTACATCCTTGTTTGTAGTGACAGAGTCACATTCCTGCAGTGTGCTGCTGCTACCTGGATATGGAAATGACTCATGTGCATCCTTTGTTGGCCTGTGGCCTTAAAGTGCCAGTCCCGGTCCAGCCCTGGTATATGGAGCAGAAAGCTGAGCCCTCCAAGGCGAATATAGGTATGCATGCTGTCTGTTTACTTACGGGTATCTAGTCTGGTTGTATAACTAAACTACAAAATACAATTAAGATATGCATACATGATAAATATAGGCCTGCCACCAAGGGGGGTACAACCATTGAGAGTTCATTTTGGCAGCGTGTTTTAAACTACAGATGTTAGACAAGGAGCACAGATACCAAACATTACATAAAAACTGTAAACCTGAAACATAATCACCAAGTCCTCTCTGTTTTTGTCATATTGGCTAGGCCAGAAGTAAATTATACACCTCAGAGGACCTTATGAATGATCTAAGAGTAAAAAAAGAAAGACAGAATATATAAATAAAATATATAATGTTCGTTTTGTGTTGAATAAATCAGCTTTACAAAATTTTTATACCAGTCCATTTACAGAATAAATGTAAAGGAACATCCTGCAGTTCATTTTGTTAGAACTGGGAGACTCATTAAGTGAATTGCAACATATGTGATAATGATAGTTACAGTTCAGCAGTAAAAATTGCACACAAAAGCAGCCTTAAATCAAGAAAAATGCCATTAATGTTATTATAGATTAAGATTACAAGTACTGTGTTTGATGTCCCTGAGACGCTGTTTGGAATTCATTTTCATTAATGACCTAGTGATGGGTTCTTAGATGAGGACAGAGCAAATTAATATGAGAATCAGTCTACTAACATACATAAACTGGTAATTGTCGGTTGACTCACATATTCTTTTTTTTTTTTGCATATTCATTACACTTACCAATGTACATTGAGGTTTACATGTCTAATTTTTCAAACACACATAACAAGTTGACAAGGAAGTGTTTTTGCTCTCTTAACATGAATATGTTTATTCTTGCACATATAATCAAACTCCTACACTTTGTAAGAGAACTACATCAGATTGTTCATATTTTCTTCTCTTCTGCATTCCAAAAGTAACAATGACAGTGAGTATGTAGTTCATTTTGCTCATAATGCTCATTTTGTGTGGGTGACACATTGCAAATCCTTTAGTCCTTACTCCTATACACCCGTATATGAAAAGAAAACAAACTCACAAGACAACCACTGATTGCATCCAGCACTCCTTTCCCCGGCTTTGATTTTTCTGATACACATGTCTTCCATTTTGGGTGTTAGAGGGTAACACATATACATATATATATATATGCAACTGGATAGAGTAATGGTCGTCTCTGATGTAACAGACCAGGGTTACAAGGTCCACTTTAAGGGCAATCTGATGACAAGTGGGTTACTGGAACAGACCATACATGGACAAAACAAGAAAACCTGGAACTAATGGGGTGCTACTACCGCAGCAGACTCAATGAAAGGGGCTATATGAAGCATGTGAGATAACTATGGATGTATAGAAGGTCTACACCAAGTGAGAAACAGCTAGTACCCCAACGCTTCAACATAGTGATGAGGAAGTTACTCTCACACCATAAGATTGACCAACTTCATGGTATAACCCAGATGTAAGGAGTCCCACATATGCAAGGAGACCAAAAAGAACAACAAACTGTGAGGCTGACACCAGAAGCTGAAACTTCACTACCACCCCTGCCATTAGAGAACACATGAGATGAGCCATAAGATCATAGATAAACTAGCTTCAGTCAACCCTGAAGATCAATTAGCAAGGCTCAGTGGAGGAGCACCATCGCCAGTATGCTATAGATACCATTGCTACTACCATAACTTAGACCAATGAACTGGTATAAGCTACAGCTGCCATAATCCTTGAAATGCTTGGCTACACGCTCAGTAGCAGGTGCTTTGCAAAGTCCGAATGGCATGACCAAATACTCAAAATGACCGTATCGAGATCTGAAGGCCATTTTCCATTCATCCCCGAAACGTCCAAAATATTTTTGGCCCATTTTCACATGTATAACCTTAGGACCCTTGCAGTCAATTAGTTGACAATGTATACCAAAATATTCTAGAGTCAAATGTGACTAAAGCTTAACAGAAATAGGCTAATGCAACGGGACCATGATCCCAAGCACACCAGCAACTCTATAACAGAATGGCTGAAAAGAATCAAGGTGTTGCAACGGCCCTTTCAAAGTCCAGACCTCAAGTTGATTCAAATGCTGTAGTGGGACCTTAAGATAGCTGGGCATAAAAAAATGCCCACAAAGCTCAAGGAACTGAAGCAATGTTGTAAAAAGAGTGGGCCAAAATTCCTCCACAACTATGTGAGAGAGTGATACAGAAAACCTTTACGCAAGTTATTGCTGCTAAAGGTAGTTCTACAAGATATTGTATCATAAGGTGTGCCTAGTTTTTCACACATTACTTACTCCATTTTACACCGTGTAATATGTCATCTGTTGTTGTTCATCTGAGGTTTTATTTACCTATTTTTGAGACCTGCTAAGGAACAGGTGATTGTTATTGTTTCCTGATATGTAAAATCACAGAATTCAAAGAAGGTGTTCTTTCTCTCACATGTCTGTATAGATACATATACTGCGTGTTTATTATATATATATATATATATATATATATATATATATATATACACACAAATAACAGATGGAATAAGTATCTTGTGATAATACCTTTTTTATTGGACTAACAGTTTTACAACATCTCACCCTCCCTTATCAGATCTGGGTAGTAAGCCCCCCCTCCCCTGCCACACAACATTGAATTCTATGTGTCGTTTTGCTCAGAAATGTTTTAGACTTGAGAAAGGGAGAAGAGCTCCCGAAAGCGCGTCATTCCAAAATTCTGTTAGTCCAATAAAAAAGGTATTATCACAAGATACTTATTCCATCTGTTATTTGATATTGACACCAATGGACTAATACGCCTACAACCTCTAATCTAATATATCAATGAAACAAGTATGCCAACCTGTGTTTCTCAGGCCAGTATATCTGATCAGATGGGCATTTTCTTTCCTTGTCAATACAAACAAACTGCTACCCGCCCATCAATGATTCAGTGTCTCAGTTTCATGACAATTACCAAGTGTAATTGTGTTTATGATTCATAATTGATTTATCGCTCCAGCCCTGTTGAATGTCATTAACAATGCAGGTCAAGACTGGAAAGCTTGCATTATGCTGTCATGCTGCAGAAACATCTTTGAGTATCATAATTTCATGGTTGTTCAGCAGTGCACTGGTTGCCTGGCTGGCAGAGAGCACTTTGTTCTCATTGTGTTCAATGTCCTTAGGGACTGGCTCTACAGAACTGCTGAAGTTGTTTGTTCATGGAAACAAACACACAAGGGCAGATGGATTTCTGTCTGTGATAAAGGAACGCTTAAACTGATTTGTCTCAGGGCATTACTTTTATGGCACCTTTAAGACCAGTACAATGAGTTAATAGGTTTCCAAATAATTAATCCCCTGTTATGATTTCATCGGGAAACGGCCAAGTTGATAGCTAAACATGGTGTACAGTACCTTATTTTGTGACATTTATAGTAACTGATTTATGTTTGGCCATCAGGTAGTTCTAAACCTGTTGTATATTTACTCCCATGTTAAAGCTCCCATGGCCACAGACACTGGTGACATATAACAGTAGCTGGAGATTCACAACAGCTGCTGAGACAACCTGTTGGCTGCCAACAACACCTGTTCGGGAATGCTTGGAATATAGACAGATTTACTACTTATTTTTCACGTTTTATTTTTCTATACTTTTTTGTGACCACAAGAATAGAAACCAACTATGGACGACGTTTGCCTTTATGTATTTGGGCCTAAATAACAATACCACCAGGTTATACTATGATGTGTTTGTTGCATACAAACAGTTATGGAGGTATCTACAGCAGTTAATGGCACAGAAATCCAACATTTACAATGATGGCGCACTTTAAATTTGGGCAACTCTATTATAAACCACCCGCATTGTGTTTATGCTCTATATACTGTTCAAGAAGAAAACAACTGGTGCATCAGGACCCAAAGCAGCTCCTGTAGTTTGATGGAGTGGTTACTAGGAAACTTTCACATTCAGTCTGTGTGACGGGATATTGTGCGGACGTTCTATGCCGCTCAAACCTAGTGCTATTTCTGTAATTTATATCCTTTGGTTGAAGCCCTGGGAAGCTTGCTAAACTCCACCTAGATCATTCTTAGATCCCTTATAATGAATTATTACACAACATTCTGTTTGGGATGTGAGGTTTGGAACAATTGTTACAAATGGGTTATGTAATTATTCAAATTAAGAGTAAACCCAATTTACTGGAGAATCTTATATTTTTCATTATCAAGCTGAATGAACTACTTAGCTACATTATTAGATTTCCATTAATAACAAAATATATAAATAATGAGTTCAAACTTTCTCATATACAGCAATGTAAATGGAGTGTGAGTTATTTTAGCAGTGACTTTGTTTATCTTGTTTTGTTGTATAGCAATAAAGGATGTGCAGTACTTTTTATTCAAACAATGCTGATTTAAAAGAAGCTTCAGTAGGAATATCCTAAGGGATTACAGGTAAAACTAATCAACTCTTCTGTGATTTTAAGAATTTAATAGAAAAATCTATACTTGGCTTCTTCTCTGCTTGCTGAGGCATGTAATAAGATGTCTTACTTGCAGTGCTGAGTGTAAAAGTTGCATTTATTTCCTATAAAAATGTGTTTTCTCCCAAACAGTAATATTTAAGACAAATGTATATTAAAGTATACCTTATGGTTTAAAAAAATAAACCATGTTTCGTGTTTCTCACTAAATAAATGTATTATTTTTGATGATTATACTATGTTGTGAGCCTCTGTTTCCATAGCAGTTTGAAGATTTTGCTATTACTTGGTGAAAAGTTATTCTAAAACACAAACAGAGAAATTGTGCCAGTGTCACCTTTGGTTAGGTATAACCACCAGGGATTGTACACACTCCAGTTGTCCATTTTCTAGTAAACAGAAGCACAGGATAGGCTATAACATCTAAACAAGCAGCAGCTATGACAATGAGAAATGTTACATATAAGTAAAAACAACATTTTCATTTCTTTAACAAAGAAAAACAGTACTCATTAGTCTCATATTAAATTAAGAGGTAGAGGGCTATAAGAATAAAAAAAGGGGGATACTTATTTGTTCCATAGCAATTCCGCAGTCCCATACGTTCATAACAAAGGCTAATGGGCCATGACATAATTAAAAGAGTCATGATAACTATACCATTTTCTAACACCATCTGTGCTCATTCAGAATGTTGAACTGTTACCACATATAAAGCACACAGAACACGTTTTCTTAAAATTACTAAATGGAAAAAAGTTTATTTTTATAAAGGCTTAACATTTCTAATTTTGTTATTTTGAGTCATTAATGTAATTTATTTTAATATTTTATTATCAGTGTATCATATTTTATGCAACTTTGAGCATAGCCTGCATACTGTATTTAAGATGTTTAAGGTTGTCTGTTAGGACAGGGAAAACAGTTCCAATAGTCAGGGGTTATTAAATTTAACTTACAAGTAACTAGACAATTAAGCCAGTTAAAGCGCCAGTTATCATGTATGTATCGTGTGCACACACATACACAAAAGTTTCCAGACAGATGCATCAAAGGATGGATTTACAGCTAAAGTACCCTAGACATACCGTATTGGCCCGAATATAGGCCGCACGTCTGCTCGGTGTGCTTTAACAATCTCCCTTGCCGGGAATTCCCACGGGAGGAGTCCCGGCAAGGGAGATTGTTAAAGCACATCGTGCAGACGTGCCGGCAGCAGAGGTCGTTTACGTGCATCGCCGCAGCCGGTGAACGTCTACACGATGCGCTTAGACAATCTCCCGTGCCGGTGGAAGTGCCGGCACCGGAAGTTGTCTACGCGTATTGCGTTAGTGTCCCCTGCCGGCTCCGCAAGACACACGGGAGTCTTCTTTGGTAAGTCGTGGGGGGGGGACACATCTTGGGGGCAAAGTGGCAGCGTATATCAGGGGGGGAGGGCAGAGTGGCAGCGTATCTCGGGGGGGCAGAGTGGCAGCAGATCTATTCTACGTTTTTTTTTAACTAAGAAAAATTTTTCCTTAGAAAAGCACCTAACTCTTAGGGTGCGGCCTATATTCGGGTGCGACCTATATCCAAGCCAATACGGTTTTTACTTTAAGTACAGTCCTGCTACACACACATACAAACACTACAGCATGTGCAATAATAATAATAATATAAATACATACATAGAAGAAGAAGAAAAACTATACACATGTAAAACACAGAAAATAAACAGAAACAAGTGGGTTGTAAAAATAGATTAGATTAAAATATAGGTTTTCATGTAAATTGCTGTTTCTAAAAAAAAAAAAAAAAAAGTAATTTTCAATATTATAAATGATACTTTCCATTCCAGAGCTAACTAGATGGTATACTTCCAGCTTGGAACCTCTTTTAAACAATTTTATGGTCAACAAAAGAAAATCTTGCCAAACACTAGTACCATCTGTGCTCTTCAGCATTTGGAACAGTGCGGAAGGTTTAGCGAGGCATTTCATGGCTCCAAAACAAAAAATCTAGTGCATTATTTTGCTACTAGTCACTTGGTTAATTTTGAAAAGATTGTGTTTTAATACTCTGCTAAACAAGGACTTTTCATCGAAAGGTTCAATCCACTGGCAAAACATCCTTGGACGAAAAATAAGCTTTGTGCACTTGTTCCAAATGAGCTTCCAAAATGTCCACAGTCTTTGTTAATTAAACGTACAGACCAGTTTTTAAAAGTAATGTTAATATCAAAATCAGGGAACTGCTCTCAGGGGGAACAACCAGGACCTGTGTATTGAACCCACAGAGGCCCTGGGGTCCTGCCTCCCTGATTTATCATGGGCCCACACATTGGCCCTTGTGGCTCACCCAGATGGCTCTTTGGGGTTTTGTAGCCCTTCTAAGAACTTCGGGGCCTGATGATCCCATTTCAAGCTTTAAGACCTGGTGGTTCTATTGAGAGCTTTAGGGCATTTTGGTCCCATTGCAAGCATGGAGTGGGATGGGGCAAGGGGGCCCTGTTTATGTTTGTACTGGCACCAAGATGTTTGATGGTGGTACTTTTAAATGATCATTTAATTGGAATGGCTGAATAATACATAGTTGTGTTTTTTTTGTTAGAAAACATACAAATATGTTGATATGTTGTATATACAATAAAGTTCAAATAACATATCCATAAATATTTAATTGTAGAATAAGATTTCACTGTTTGTTAGTACGTAACCGAATAACATGTTCCATTGCAAAAATGTTCTCAACTAGCTAAATCTCTTTTTAACACAGTCTGCCATACAGACACAAATGCATAAACACAAAAGTCAAATCACACAAAGCACAGGAGAAATTAGCCCTTCTTAACTAACATTATAGCACCTCCAACACTTTACATAATGGTATACAGTTTGACCTGTACGTTTTTGTGTTTCGGAATTAGCTCACTCACTGGCTTGTTCGTAAAACGAATCAACTGCCTGTTTAGTCCTGTGAAAAACATGAAACCATCTACTCCCGTCGTGTGATATTAAGCCGAACAGTGAAGAAGAAAATAAACCATTTTTTGAATGATAAGGGAAGAAGGGTGTGTTTTTTTTTCTGATATAGGCAATAAAAATGTCTTTGATATGCTTCCACTAACTGTCCTTGAGCCTGTGGATATTCTTGTCATTCAACATAATGGCTGTAAATAATATTTTATAGTGGTGATGACTCTTTCAGGTTATATTTTTAATATACCATGTACATTGATCATCATGCACAAAACAGCTTTGGGAGGCATGGAGCGGTGCCCTCAGAGAATTTTAACAACAGGCAAATGGAAGACTTAATCAAATAGCTCTTTGTGATTATATTTTCTAACTGCTGCCATCAAAAAGCACTTTAAAAACCTTATCTCTTCCATGCAGCCCACAGCATTGCCTTTGTAGAAGAAAGGCTTGTATTCACACTCTTTGAGACAACTTATTTAGCAAAATCTGCATCTCCTACTTTCAAACCTTGGTTTTAAAATCGGAGAATATTTCAGAGGAAGAGAGGTTTGTTTGCTTTTGTTGCATAGCTATTGCAGAAAAAGCTATTGCATACTTAAGCAGGAGAACAAACAAAACCAGAAGCATGGTTATTTTAGGGTTGTCTTTTGGGGTTTGAAATGTGTTCTTCTGAAATTGTAAATAGGTCTGTACTGCCAGATGTCTTTATTATCAATAAACCTCTTCATAATAGATGTATAATTATACCCTTGGACACAGTCATGTTCCCATTAAGATAAAAAACTAAAAGCAGGTATACTAAAGTTAGCATTTCCTTTAAGAACTATGATACTAGCTGAGTTTTTTTTTTTTTTTTTACATTAGTTTTGTTCTACTTGATTCTAAACCCATCTTGAACTGAGACTACAGTTGTAGTTATGTAGACCTGTTTCTGGTAATTTCGACAGGTCCATACGTCTTATCTGTCCCACGTTGCGGTGTGTGGCAATGTGTAGCAACCATCCTCCTTCACCGACACTGCGCATGGAGAAATTTCCAGGTATGCAGCACAATGAAGGAGCTACAGGCCACAAGGAACAGGAGGAAAGTGGAGGATGCAGTAAGTACTGTGTGTTTGTGTATATGTACATGTACAGCACTGTGCAAATATGCCACTGCTTATTAGTTTTACTAAATAATGAGATCCTTTCCAGAAACGTCCTCAACTAGCTCAACTTCTTTTTAACACAGTCTGACAAAAATATTGGGTCATACAAGCCTTTTAGTAGGAAAATTGTTTCATAGGGCTAGAGCTTCAGGCTTTAAAATGAATCCAAAAATAGACATGTTAATAGTTTATTGTTATCATTTAACGAAATGAAAAAGTAGGTGAGCAGAAGAAAAATCAAATATTTGGTGTGACTACCCTTTTACACTGAAAACAGCACCAATACTTCTAGGTATACTAATGCTTCTTTCTCTTCACTTAATCCCAGAGAGACTTGATATTAAGATCAGGCCTTTGTGGGGGTTATACCCTTACTTCCAGGACTCCTTGTACCTCTTTAAGCTGGATATAGTACCTCTCAGCATTGATGAGACCATTAATTCTGACCACCACCACCTTGATTCTTTTCCTTTTCACCCATTGGAAACTAATTTAAAGTCCTTAATTCTACAGTGAGAAAGATTATTCAAAAGTGGAAAACATTTAAGAGAGTTGCCAATCTTCCCAGCAAATTTAGCCCAAGATAAGATTGTGCAATGCTCAGAGCAATTGAAAAAAAAAACAAGAGTTACATCTCAGACTCTACAGTCCTCAGCATGATAAAGGTTACAGTTCATGACAGTACAATTAGAAAAAGACTAAAGTATAATTTGTTTGGAAGGGTTGCCAGGAGAAAGCCTCTTCTCGCTAAAAAAAACATGGCAGCACGGTTTAGGTTTACAAAGTTGCATCCGAAAAACCACAAGTCTTCTGGAAAAATGTCTTTTGGACAGACAAGACCAAAGGGGAGATATTTGGCCAAAAATACAGCGCCACATTTGGCAAAAACAAAACAGCATATCAGCACAAACATCTCATACCAACTATCAAGCATGGTGGCGGCGTGTGATGACTTGGGGAGTGATGCTTGTTTTGCAGCCACATGACCAGAAAAACATCGCAGTCATTGAGTTGACCGCTCCTCTGTATACCAAATTATTGGTCAAATGTGTCAAATGTGAGGCCATCTGTCCGACAGCTATGGCTGAAAAATAAAAGAATTGCGTAAACAAATGCCCGCCTTAAAGAAATGAAGCAACGTTGTAAAGAAGAGTGGGCCCAAATTCCTAGAGACTAAAAAACTCATACAGAAAACCCTAACTTCAAGTTATTGATGCTAAAGGTGATTCTACAAGCTACTGAATCTTAATGTGTACTTGGTTTTCACACATGACTTCTCCATTTTCGCTTTATTTTTGTTGAAAGAATCATGACATTGTGTAATATGTCATATGTGTTGATCATCTGAGGTTGTATTTACCTAATTTTTAGACCTGCCAAGGAACAGATCATTGTTATTATGTCCTGATATGTAAAACCATAGAATTCCAAGAGGGTGTACTTTCTTTTTCACATAACTGTCTATATGTATGTGTAGGGGAAACAAAATAGAAGTTAGAAATAGGGTAAATAATGTATAAGGCAGACAAGCAGGATAAAAGAGGGAAAGTTGAGCGAAAGTTGTTAGCAAGTGAGGTCTAAAAAAAAATTGGGAAAAATAGCAATGAACGATGACTGCAAGAGGCAGAGAGGGTAGGAAAATGAGCTTGCTAGAAACAGTAAATCCAGAGGATGGACCCTTCCGGTGTAATTGCTCCAGTGGCCCAAAACTCCTTAATCTGGCCATGGCGTGACCTTGTATTGTTTTTGGATTTCTCTTTGTACTTCCACACTAACCCAAGATAGCTACACATACCCAAGGGCTTAACCTTCAAGGAACTGGTGTTGTTGTAGATGAGGTCAACCACTTCAGTGTTCCACTTATGCACCTAGGGTTCTGCCCATGACAGCCAGAAGTAAAATATATGCCTCAAAACAAGATTTGTTATTCTACCATGGTGGCATGCATGTTAGTATAGGCCCTTTCAGCAAGTGATGCACCTGAAAATATTTGTCTCAAAGAATAACTGACCATGAAAAATAATATGGTATAAAGCAATATATGGTATAGCCAACAGGCTCTTTTGGATATTCACTATAAAAAAAACACAAACTGACATTCCTGTGATGAATATTTTGTATGCTAGAAATGAATTGATCATCAAAGTGTTTTGGAGTGGATGCAGGCTCAGCTTCTTGGAATAAACCAGGATAAAGTGCAATGCTTTTAATTACTCTTCCGTGCTTTCTGACAACATGCCAAGAGCTTCTTACTTTCAGCTAATGAAGATCCACTACTGAATTGAATATCCATTTTCTGCATGGAGCCCAAGCCACAGAACACAAAAGCTCATAATGCCACAAACCTTCCAACTGTGAATATGAAAATATGGGTGCCATAAATACAGTTCCTCTTATAATAATATTATGAGGACACCAAGGAAAAATAATAATGACTATAACAGCAAAACAAAGTCAAGGAAAAAATGTGCAGAGCGTGTTAGACACCTGGAAATGAATTATGGAGATGGTCAAATTCATGAAAGGAAACGTTCAACTATTTCTACATGGCGGATTGATTTACAGAAATACTACTATAGCCCAATGCTAGATCATGGCATGTATCGCCCTCTCTTCATGGCACGGCACAGCCAGGATGGGCGGTTAGACTTCTAGGGATTGTGACTTATGGTTTAGAGCTTGGGGCCGTGTCCTCTCATGGGTAGACGCACTCCTAAGACTCGTTGGTGGATGTGAGGGCATGGTGCTGCCCTCACATGGTGGTACGAGTTGCCAAAATATTCTTTGGAGAGCGTGTAGTGCATAGTAGTGTTTCTCTCATAAAATTAATCTTGATATATGCAACGTGCCGGCAAAGCCCTCTTACTTTATTTATTATGACGAAATGCTGTGGCCATTATTTTAACATGTTGTGTGGTTATGTGCATGAATGCATCAAATGAGTATGGCCTGAAGATCGAATCAAAGATAAGAATTCTACTAGTCATGATCAAGTTGTGGGTCTTTATAAATGGCAGATTTATCTCCAGATATCGGGAGGTATGCAGAAGTAATATGTATTTTGATTCAAGGTAGCGCTCAAATAATTGAACAAACAAAACAAGTTAAATGAAAACTCTTTCTAGAGAGCATGAAAAATTGATTTAGTAACATAGGAGTCTCTTCGCTGGCCAGATCTGAATTTGTTTAAATAGGGGCTTGTAAAACACCTTCAAATAATTGAGCATATAAACTGTTTAGGATAGATATTCTTAGTGCACAAGCTGTCAGTGCTGGGAGCTACACATATATTATGACTAAGCACCCTCTAAGGGTTCATTAATATTGGCATTTCTGCATTGAGATGTTAAGCTACTAATGTTACAGTGCAGGTGTGCTTCTGGTTATTTACAAGTATTTTCAATTATAGTACAACTACTATAGAATTTAGTATCATAAAAAAGTATAATAGCTTTACAATCTTCTAGAAGTACCATATTTAAATTTACCAATCAGTCCCAACACCACTCTAACCAATCATAAGCAAATAAGTGACTAGGACGGTCAATCAGTGGCAATAAGTCACATCATGCAGGAGGGGGGGACCTGCAACTGCAGAGCAGCAGCTTCATTGTCAGGAAAGTGCTTTCATTTTTTTTTTTTCTTCTCTAGCCCAAAAAGGGCACGTAGTAAACAAAGGTGAAGAAGGTACAATCCAGTCTATGCCAAACACAATACATAGAAACCTTTGTAATAAAAAAAATAGTGTCAATATGGGTATTTTATGTTAGTTAGTTAGTTACCTATATACAGTGAACTACTGTATGTAGCCCAAACTGTTACTGTTTTCTGTCTTAACAGTACAAACCACCTGGGTGGAAGTAGACAATGTCTTAATGTTTCTCATACTTTAATGGACTTGCCCCTTGTCTCCAGTCCTTAAAAAACAAATCCTACTTCTTCAAGGACTCCTCTCAACTGACAGCTTAACTCGACCTTCCTCCCACTACCTTTTGCCTTACCTTTCTTAGCCACTTGCCTGCTGTTTTCCTGTAAGTATACTCAACAGTGTTTACAATAAGATACATATTTTTGCATAATACGTAGTGTTGCCTTGAAATATTTTAGAAATCATAATTTTAGTATTGAAACTTTCTTTTACGTTACATTATGGTATGTGACCCTTCTGCGTTCCTGCTTCCCCTGGGCAGTAAAAGAGAAGTTGCTATCACAGTGGCACAGGAGTGGCAGAGTGAAAAGGGAGGACAAAGGGACTCTGGGATGGAGGAAGGGGCACAACGGCACCGTCTGCCCAGGGTGTCTGAACACCTAAAGGGGCCCCAATGACAACCCACACTATTTATTTACTATGCGATTTGCATAGTATTGTACTCTCAGTGTGTGGTGTGAGGAGAGAGTCATGCTAGACTCTCACAGTCTTCTCCTGATTTGCAGGTACATTGCTCCCTCCTCTTCCAACATATAACATATGTAAACACACAAATTACACACACTCCATCTCACCCCACTTACACATCCATGCTCACACACATACACACAAGTACACCTCCATGCTTATAGATAGATAGATAGATAGATAGATAGATAGATAGATAGATAGATAGATAGATAGATAGATAGATAGATAGATAGATCTATATGTATAGATCACATATTTAAAAAGGGATCAAAATCTCAACCAGGCAATAGACAGGCCAGTAAGCATAACATCGGTAGTGGGGAAATTATTTAAAGGGCTGCTAAAGGTATATATTCAAGAACATATCTTGATCCAGAATCCAATTAGTAGAAGTCAACATGGATTTGTGAAAGACAAGTCTTGTCAAACCAACTTATTAGCAATCTATGAAGGAGTTAGTAAAAATATAGATCTGGCTGTGGCCACAGATGTGATTTATCTGGACTTTGCTAAGGCATTTGATACGGTTCCGCATAAAAGGTTACTCTACAAATTGACAGAAATAGGCTTAGGGGCAAATGTCTGTATTTGGATTGTAAATTGGCTAAAAGATAGAATGCAGAGGGTTGTTGTGAATGGATGTTTCTCAGCCTGTATTAAGTGGTATTAAGTGGAGTACCTACCATTACTCCTTCCTGCCCCCCCCCCCCCGCTTACCTCTCACCGCTCATGCAGCTTGTTATCCAGCTTCTTACACAGTGTGCGAGCAGCCTCAGTTTCACCGCTGGGTCACGTGATGTCAAATGACCCCCGATACGCTCCTGTCTCCCCATGCCGATTCCAAATTGTTTAGAAAGGACCCCTAGTGGGCTGATCGGTGTATAATGCATCAATAGTAACATGAGGAAAATTGCATTTTAGCTATTAAAATGTCTTTCATATTATTCTGCTAACGTGCCAGTCTGTTTTTGAACACACACACACACACTCTTTCAAGTGCACTCAAGCCTATCAGTCTCCAAGTTCACACCCTCTGACAACTGGCAACGATTTTTGATGTAGGATGCCAGTATCCTTAAGACTTGGCAGGGCACCACCAACTGTTATCCAAATCTCTAGGGCGTCTGTGAAATTGTGTCAGGAAATATAGTTACTATTTCTAAGACCTCTAGCAATCAGAGATATATTTTTGAAAATGTTGTTTATTAAATTCCAGTGGAGCAAATTCCTTTGCAGGATTTGTTTGAAATTGTGATAATATTTTTAATACCAATTCATTCTGAAATAAAGTTACATTAAAGGAACCAAAGGGATTCTTTGCACTCTGACATTTTTAATTTTTGGCAATAATTGCTCTAATTCTGCTACATCTTGACTTGCAGGGAGATCCTGTATTTACTGCGATTAGCCACAAAATGCTGCAGCTGCTGCGGAACGCACATCTCATGAATCTCAGCCATCCATTTGGTTGGCTGAACATCGCGAGAGATTTAATAACAGGACTTTGCCTATTTTTCTTCCAAGCCTTTATGTATTTTTTTTTAAAAAAAAACTCTAAATAGCTATACTACACAACATTCTTTTTTCTTGACTGCAAGCCTCATGATGCTGAGCAGCAACATTGCTAGTTGATTATCCTGGGAATAGTTAGTGGTAACTGTAGATTAGGCGTGGGGGTGGCGGCTACACTAACTCTACAGTGCGAAAACTTTTGTTGACTGCATCTACAATAATATTCAACAGCCATGTTGCTAGCTGAACCTCATGGTAATTGTAGTTAGACCGGGGTGTGGTGGCCTAGAGAACACACATTAACTTTGTTGTTGACTGCAGCTCACATGATATACAGTCCGGCATTACTGGCTGAACACCATAGGAATTGTAGACTTCTCATGTTGTGCTGGTACATGCAGGTCTGTTATCTACTGCTACCATTATTATATATATATATATATATATATATATATATATATATATATATATATATATATATATATTGTATTGTGTATTGTTGAATCCCCAGTATTTATGTTTTCTGTACTTATTGGTCATTTTTATTCTAGCAGCAAGCTGGGAATCTGAATATGTATGCATTTTTATGCTTTTTAGGTTGTATGCTCCCCTAGTTTGTATATATTTTTTTAGGCTTCTTTTTGCCTCTCGAAAATTTTCCACTTTTCCATCCTTTTCAGTAGGTCTACTTTTTTCTTTGTTTTGCAATCTCTTTCTGTTTGTTTCATCCCTCAGTAACTTCTCTACTGGTTTCCTTCTCCTCTCACGTATATCTTCCTTAATGTTTTTTTTTTTTCCTGTCTATTTATAGTTTAATGTTTTCTCCCAATCCTCTCCCAGTCTCACTAAGGTACATACATACTCCTCAAGCACCTGAAATAGTTTCAGTGTAATACGTATTACCACAAATATGATACTGCACTGAGAACGAAAAAATAATGCAATTCACAGAATGAACTGCAGCAAATTGACTCAGTGAGAGTGCTATAAACCAGCCATCCATATCTATGAAGATAAAGTTAATAACCAAACACAGCTTAAATTTAGGCATGAAAGGAATTGTCTGGCATGTCATAAGCAGTCTAGCCAAAAGCAAAACATCAAAAAAACATGAGAGGCTCGAAATACTGTTACTAATGAAATGATTATCTCTCCTTAAATGGAAGACAAAATAAGGGAAAAAAAGAGTTCCAGAACAGATACCTCTAAACAGATGTGTGTGAGGTCTGCAATTAATGAATCAGTCACTGAAAACTAAAGTAGATTTTAAAAGAATTATAAAGCCAGTCCTCCATTTTGTAGCAAACAAGACTATATTCCATCTGCAAACTATTCCAAGGCAATTGGGTCTAGTCAACAAAGGTTCAATGACTGCAATTTGACAGTTGAGTTATGATTATTTTTTACACGTTGTTTTACTATATTTTTTTGTTAAATGTTTATATGCTAAGGTACTGACAAAAATGAGTGCACAGGGGTAACAAGTATGACTTTCACAATTATCAAGTCCATGGTGCTTCCAAAAAATTAGCAAGGTTAATATACAGGTCTAAAAGTCTATAATAAATCGGAAAAGCGTCAAAGATTCAGTTGTTGTCGATTGGTCAGGATCCAGAGCCTGACCTTGGGAATAACTTTTGGACACACATTTCCACTCTTTAAAGTCAAACATTTTAATTTTAAACAATATTTTGATGAAAATGTAATGGTTTGTGCAATACCCCTGACACTTTTCAATAATTTCTAAATTACACTCTCAAAGAAATCGTGGACGTTTTCTTAGTAATTTATCTTATGGCATTCTAGTTTCTTCTTCCTTAACAGAACATCGCCACCATGTAAGCCAATGGTCTGTGACAACATGGTCTCTATGCTAAGTTAGAAAAATGAGCTTTTGAGGCAACTACTGTGGAATTTCAGGTCTCCATTTTGTCTCTGCAATCTGTCCAAATGGATCTCAAAACAGTATGACTGACCTACCCTCTGAAACCTCAGTGCACGCTGCTGCACTTGAAACATTTGAAAAGAGTGTTTAAAAAAGGCATAAGAAAATATTTTCCTTCGCTCTGCTTTCTATTGCATTTCATAGCAATTGCCATCTTAAGCATGGAAAATGATTTTAGACTACATGCATATTTAAATATACATTACATACAAGTATACAGTAGTCTTTCAATAGAGTAGAAATATTTGTCTGCGTAGGCTAACCTTCCAGTGATGTTTATGTCATAATTCCATATCCATGCTTAGAATGTTTATATAAGTGCATCATTAGACGAGTATGTGATTTTTCTTAAGAAGTTAAGGTGTGTATACTGTCAGCTGTGTTGATACCGTCTGTAACTTTTTTTTATAATTATATATATTTATAAATATAATTATATATATATATATATATATATAATATAAAGTTTTTCCTTTAGGGAGATACAGCAGATTTGTTAGAAGTATCATCACTCTGAATCTGCTTTGTGAAAGCACCACACTTGTTTCATGACCGGTGGTAGACCAAGGTCAACTTAATCCATGGGTCATAAACTACGAGACAGAGATATAACGCATTTGAAATACACAACAGTAACTCTAGCAAAGTAAAATACATTTTATGGACATATTGAGTAAGGTTGGGCAAATAAGTGTGCTAGATGTACCAGCCCATGTTTTCTAAAAATATCCAGAATAAGCTTAAAGCAAAAATACATAAAAACAGAATAATAGCTTTGCAAAAATGTACACTTACCCTAATCAAAATATGTACCTAGGAACAAAACATTATTGTCAGTTGACCGAAGTTAGTATTCACAAAAGGGAATCTGATCAAACGGAAAAACTTGAATAGCAATTCATCTAGTCTGCTTGCTGTCCAACCAAGTCAAGTGTCATCAAGTTTGAATTAAGAGTATCCTGTTATGTTGAATTGCACTAGCATTTTGGCTAACTTCTCTACTGGCTTACCTTTGTTGTTTGTCCAATGTTTAGTTTGTAAGCGTTCTATTGGAACTCAAATTAAAACTTTTTGCTCTTATAAACTTATCTTTTATTTGATATGTGTGTATACAGTATATTGCTTTAAAGATGCACCCAAGGATCTACAACCTTAAAGCTGCGTGCAGGGCAACTTTGGATTATATATATATATATATATATATATATATATATATACATACACACGTATACAAAACAAACTCAAAGAGCACACCCAGGATTTGTACTGGAAACAGGAGACAATTTATTACCACATTGTGGGTATCAGAATGGAAACTTGATATTTTGTCCCCTCTCCCTCTTGATAAAAGCTATGGAGAGGGCATAAAACATTGAGCTTCTATTGTAATATCCACGGTGTGCTGTTTGTATCGTCATTGGTTTGAAGATGCACCCAAGTATGGATCTATAACCTTGAAACTGTGTGCTAGTTTGTGTGTATGTATAACAATTTAAAAAAAAAATCATTTGACATATTACATTTTAATTATTGTTCAAAAATCTTTATAAGCATCTAAGGAATATTTGCTGTAGAACATGACTAAAAGATTTTTTTGTGTTAAAAATAAATGATATTTTTTGTTCATGTATTTTTTAGATTCTTGGCCATTTCACTAAACTAACACGTTTTTGACATTTGTGGTCATAGCCGCGTAACATCTTATGAGTTAAAAAACAAAAGGTTAATAGTTTGCCTTAAGCTCCTGTGAAATAAGGCACTAAATATTCTGCAATTCACCGGCTTCGATTAATATTTGAAAACCTCAAGAATGGAAATGCATTCAGGTTTATCTCACTGGTGTACACATTATACTAGTAACAGCAACATGTTTCCGAAGCACTGAACACACTGCATGGATTTTACTTCAGTCGTAGAAATCATTTCATTTTTTAGAGCTCTATAAATGATTTATGATATTGGTTGAAAATGCGACATATTCATATGAACAAACTTTTGGAAATAGAAAGTTGGCACAGAATTTATAAGATGTTAGCCTTTTTTTTTTTCCCAAGCCGACACTATTATTGTTCAAGACCGAGCATGAAAGCATAAGATCAGGGTTGCTGTTGCTTACATTGCATGCGCATTTATCATGCTTAACAAAAAATATCACTTGCTGACAGAACAGACGGCACCTGTTGTAACAGCTAATGCATGTGACAATAACCATAGTTCACACTATGGTGGAAATATAAAACGGTGTGTGTGATTTTTTTTTTTTATGCATATTTATTTTATCTACACCAAGAGGGTCACTCTTCAGCAGCATCAGATGGTCTATAATGGAAGCTCCGGGAGTCTGAGAAATGTGATGCATGACAACTTAAAGGGTGCATTATTTTATGCCAAGCAAGCAGAACACATATTGGTAGTGTGGCGTTCTGATTCTGGAGCTAGAATAACTATCACAGCCAAATAGGCATCATACTGGGACATGCTAAACTAGGTGGGGTAATGGCAGTCATCTGCCTCGTTACTTTTTGTAAATATAACTGAATTGTAAGATTTACAAGGCAGCCACATTCCCTGTTTCTGATTACTGTAGCCAACTACAGGATGGAAATTTAGACCATAAGTCCTCATGGCCGTTTAAAGAGTCTTAACCGACCACCTTCATTTAGACATCTACATATACTGGTTTCCCTTAATGTGTGTCACCCTGTTACCTTGAAACATCAAATGTAGAATATACATATAAAGGGTACAATCATTATTTCTTATAGATATCATCCAAGTCGGAGGAGGACAGAAAGTCAAGGTCTTACTACATCATATTGTAGACCTTTACGTGATCAAATAATTTCTCCTCCAATAAGATCTGTGTGGGTGAGCTAGAGCTTCATACAAAGAGCAATTAAATAATCGCTAGCACAAGACAATGCATTTTGTTCCAATTGCTTTATGAAATATCATTAATTTCAAAGACGTTCTAACTCCCTCTCAGTACCACAGCGGTTATTTCCTTTGTATAATTAATCAGCTCTGAATATCCTGTAGCACAATTGGGAATTATATGTCTATGTTTTACCCATTCACTTCCAACCTGTGTCCAAAGTTACAACACTTTGGTAGAAAATGTATTCTTCAGTTGTGTGAAGGGTTGAGAGAGACATAAGAGCAATAACTAAATAATAAGGATATGAGAACTCTGAAGAATAGCCCACAACAAGGGATTGGAGGCATGGCTAGAGAACAGGGCTCTATCAAAACTTTTTGTTTGGTTTTGTGAGCTGTTTATCGCTACTTATCTAGTTATGCACCATTTAGGGAAGAGTTTGAGCTCTACGATGCAGGAACCTCCTCACTGAATTTATGTCTCTATGACTACTATTCTTATTTGACTACACATATTGTACTTCCCCCTTTATTATTTTGTAAACTGCAAAGTATATCTGTTAGACCTATACAACAACCCTCAACTCTCTCCTCAAGGTACACATAACAGAATTAGGTATTACTCAGGTGTGTCTAAGGTGTTTAAGGTGTTCTTTTTTTAAAAAAAAAATTGCAACACCTTGCAACACACCTGAGTAATACCTAAATCCTGGGCTATTAGGTATGCCTTGAGGAGCACTGGTGTAAAGCACGCTGCCACTGAACTCTGTGTTCTGTGGAGTGACGAATTATGCTTCTCTGTTTGGCAGTCTGATGGGGAGTCTGGGTTTGGCCGATGCCATGAGAATGTTACCTGCCTAACTGCATTGTGCCAACTGTAAAGTTTGGTGCAAGTGAGATAATGGTATGGGGCTGTTTTTCAGCGGTTGGGCCCCTTACTTCCAGTGAAGGGAAATCTTAGGCCTTCAGCATACCAAGACATTTTGTACAATGGAATGCTTCCAACTTTGTGGGAAGACCCTTTTCTATTCCAGCAAGACTATGCCCCTATCTACAAAGCAAGATCCATAAGGAGATGGTTGGACGAGTTTAGTGTGGAAGAACTTTACTGGCCCGCACAGCGCCCTTATCTCAATGAACTGGAATGAAGATTGCGAGCCAGGCCTTCTCGTCCAATACATTTTCTTTTCAGGGATGAGTGGGCCTAGTTCTTGGTTTTGCACCTCAACATCCATTGAAACATCTCAAACACAATCAAAATGTATACACATATTCAGGTATTGATGGCAGCTGTTAAATTTCTCCCATTTCTTGCAATTTTCCAACCAACCAAACCGTAGCCCTTATAAATTGTTCTTTTGTAGGATTTCCCCATCATCTTCATACCCTTCCCTTAGCAGGCCCCATATTCATGCAAACTTATTTCTCCCTTCACCTCCCCATTCTCGGACAATTCAGAGGTGCAGTCTTGTTCTGTGCGTCAGTCAGCTCTGCGCTGGATATGACTGGCACAGCGCTCACTGGCATACAGTGGGAGTCTGAATAGGAGATCTGTGCCTCAGTCTATTCAGATCCTCTTTTCGCTTCCACATGTATAAACATATGGCAGCCTCAAGACAGGCTATCCTGCAGCGATGACCAAAAGTATTTCACCTGGAGAAACAATTCCCAGGTATGGTCATGGCTGATCTCACCTGTATACAAATACTGCAAATACTACTGGTGTATGTAAATACTTGTAAGGGGAAGCATTGAGGGCTCCAATAGGTTAACTTTTTTCTTTTGAATTTGATTATATTACACCCCCCATCCTCTTTATTACCTTCCTGGTTTTTTTTGTCATTTTAAAACCTTTTTTGTTTTCTTATTTGTCTTTTTAAACCATTGTTATTTTAATAGTTGTGCTTATTGTAATGGAGGGAGACTCTTATTTCCACTTCTCCTTCTGAAGACGTTGCAACTCAGGGGTTCTTGAAGCCTCATGTTACTTGCATCAACTCAAACGTGCTGAAGTTGAGTGGATGGAAGCTGAGTGTTATTTTATTCATGTGCAAATGTGAGCAATTTTGGTACTTTTTCCTGTTTGCTTCTTTCTCTTTCTTGGACGCTGGTGACTTTCCTAGTGTTGACCTGGCTGCTGACCATATTATGTGCTAGTCCCGATGTTGGGCTATATAGCATACCTGGAGCTTTGCTCAGAAAATGGTGTGTCCTACCTAACTTTGCAAAATGACTTGCTCGATATGCTGTCCTATCAGGCAATCAGATTCTATCTACCTGCTACTTTTTCTCCACAGCAACATGCGTGCTTAGTGCCCAGTACACCTACACTAAACAGATGTAAAAAACAGTTTGACAATAATTATACACTATTTTGGGGCCAACTAGCCCATTAACCACATTGGGCAGTAAATAAATCTGTCTTAGCATAGAAAGTGTGTGTGTGTCTGCATTCCACTAACAAAAAAGTAAGAGTTCCAAGAGCTCTGGGAATGCAGGTAATTTCAAAGAAAAGACAATTTTACTATCGACCCACTTAGTGACTAAAACTACTTTTTATGTATGTAAAGAATTGCCTAATTATGAATCAAGCATACGTGTGAAATTTTCACAGAGGATTTGAATATTACTGCTGATTAGAGGCCCCCAGGGCCATCCAGTGCCCACAGTTCTGCCTACTGCTTGCTCCATTTTTGATTCATCAGGGTCGGGTATGGAGTAGGATTAAAATACCTCCGGGGAAACATCGCTGAACATTCCTAGCCATGTCCAAAAGAGAGATAATAACTCTCTTTGTGTAAGCATTTGACTAAAGTTTCCCAGATGGCAATGACTTGACACAGAACCGTAGAAACCTGGAATTTGATGGCAAATAAAGAACAATTTGGCCCATCTAATCTTTTTCCGTTTTCCTGATGCAAAGACTCCGACTTTAATCAGTCCTTGGTCGTGTCTTAAATTCAAATAGCCATATGCCTATCCCATGCACATTATATTCAGTCACATTCAGAAGTATGGCTAATTCAGGGGCATTTGCTGGCCGTTTCAGGCACCTTAATGACATTACATATTCAGTGTGTAAAGAGAGAAAAAGAATGGGCAGACAAGAAATAGTTAACAGCAGATTTACAAAAAGAAAGAAAAATGCTTTTATTGTGCATCAAGTGGCACAGCCTTTAAGTATAGAAATAATTACAGTCATGGGATTTCGAAATGGACATGTCTGTCAAACCAGGTCATTTTAACATCAAATAAGTCATGTCAGTTGATCTTAACAAAACTCATTTTCCGCATGGATCCCCCTCTTCCTCAGCTGTCAATCAGAACAATGCTCTCTGCATTCAGCATTTAGTTTCAATAAACTGACGAACATTCAAAACACTAAAAGGTATACATAATTGAGGTCAAATCAGTGAGGAAATGTAAACCTGCGTGGGCATAAAGCTATCCCAAATCTAAGACAAGACCAAGGACTGGTTAAGGTCGGAGTCTTTACTTCAGGTATAATGGACAGACCAGATGAGCTAAATGGTTCTTATCTGCTGTCAAATTTTATGTTTCTTTTTTTTACATTTTTCAACGTTTTATCGCTTGTCTAATCAAATTAAAGGTGCTGTTCCATTTAGACAAAACATTAATTCTAGTATGTTAAGATTACAAGTCTGCTTAGTGAGTTTCTCTAAAGATTTAATTACATACCTACAGAAATGTTTGAGGAGTCTTTTCACTTTCCAGGTCCTATCAATGCCTGTCTATGTGTTACATGGCAATTCAATGTTCATAGGGAAAATATGAAGTACGGTAATTATATGAGTCTAAAATTTGACAAATAAGTTATCGGTTTTGAGCAATTTGCAGTACTAGTAATGATGTTCCTAATCCTGCATAGTGTTTCCAAAACATTACATTTAAGCAGAGTAGGTGAAACTCTCTTTAAATTTATATCCATAAAGTCACAATTTACATTTTAGGGGTATAAGGCATTTCTGGAGGCAGAGTGGCATATAGGCGGTTAAAAGACATATCATGGGGCAGAGTGGCATATATCGAGATTATTTTGAAATGTTGGGACGTATGGGATTGAATCAATCTCAGCCTGCTTTCCATTCATTTGAGCATGTCATGTTGGATTGTTTATAAGGTTTTGACACAGTTGGTCATGGAATGCTACTTGAAAGGTAGACTGTTATATAAGTAGCTTTAAAGTCTCCTGATCATATACTTTATTTAATACATTATACATATCCTGGATCCATCATTTGTGAAATAAGCACGGTATTGATTACTTAAAATAATAAAATAATTTATAAACAGGAAATATTTTCAGGGAATAAACCAAAATGCTACTATTCTTCAATACCATTCATTTCATATGCAGACATGTTGCTGATAATAGGCTCTTATTTTTTGTTTATTCTGTCAGCATCCTATACTGCTGCATTACAGGATACTTCTAATTCTGTTAGCGAATAGATAGACCTCATAATAAAGCTGCCTGCCCATGAAGAGATAATGAGTTCAAATGGAAGAAAACAATGTACTGAAAACCCATTATAGTTATGATGAACTGAATTTCCTATATAACAGAAAATATTTGGGAAAGCAAGTTCTGCATTCTAATTCAGCGGTTTGCAGCCATTCCTCTGACCCACTGGTCTATTGAGATGAAGAAGAGCAGGCACATAACCTTGAACGTATCTGATTATTTAGCAGGGCCTAATAAGTATAATGGATGAATACATCTCAACTAATTATGTTATATGATAGAAATTTACCTCTCACTAATAATAAATAGAAATACTTAATGTTCATTTAGAAACAGCCCCAAATTAATTTGATTATTGTAATAGTGATTCTATGCTTATTACGTATTAAATGCCTTTTTATTCCTAATTATCTGAATTATGCGATACTGATGAACAAAAATTACACCAAAGCCTTTTTATTTCTCTCAAAACAAAACAAAAATGTGAAATTTGCAGATTTCAAACTTAGAGTGTGATTTACATGCCCTCTACTGGTATCCATGGAATGGTACAATTGTCCTTGTATGTTTTAAGCATAGTCACATGGTTGCAGTAATGGGTTAATTAGTTTAATCAAAATATAAAATGTTTAATTAGAAAACAGATGTTAAACTTTGGATAGCAATATTAATTCACTGCAGACATCACAATGATAAGCCACTTTGTAAATAGAATATTGAAGAAATATTGAAATGTGTGTTCAATTTAAATATACATTTATATATATTTCCTAATCAAGACCTTCATAGTGAACAAAACCTCATCATTTGCTCGATTCTCAGTAATCCAAGTACCTAAATCATAAAGGAAAGCTGTCTCTCTTGCAGCATATTCCCAGAAAAATGGTTGTGGCTCCCTAGGAAGTACCATATTTATCGGCGTATAACACGCACTTTTTAAACCTAAATACGAAGCTGAAACCCTACCTGCGTGTTATATGCTGATAAATCCTAGAGCTGCACGATTTGCAGCGACGTCTCCCTCACTTCCGGTCCTGGGGAGGGTGCGTGTTATACGCCGGTGCGTGTTATACGCCGGCAAGTACGGTAATAGGATTGACGCCTAAAGACTTCAGCCAAAGTTGGCTATAAATCTCATTCTGAGAGATCTGACACACTTCCTGTGCGTTACTGGAACAGTATCGCACAATCGGTATTCTAAAAAGCATTATTGTGAACGTATTCCAACAAACCTGTGATATTTACATTTGCCATTATTGTGGGTCAAAATCATAAGCTCTTATGTTCAAATATTCCTCATAATTTTCAAGGCACTAAGGGACATCCTTGGCACCCTAAAAGTATTTGGGTGCAGTGCTTTTTTTTACCTTTTTATATACTGAAAATATGTCATTGGCAATTGTTTACTGGTAATGGAGGAGAAATGTTAGTACAAAACTAGAAGGGCAGGGGTCTACTTGGAATCTAAGGAAGTTTTACTTTACTGTATAAGTTGTAGAGGCTAAAACCGTGAGAGAACATGCAAGGTATAGACATAAAGAGATCCTAAACCTAAGATTTGGCCAAGGACTAGTTAAGGTCTGAATCTTTACATCAGGAAAAATAGGCAGACTGGTTGAGCCGAATGGTTCTTAAAAGGTTAAAAAAAAGTTCAAAAAACTTCTGGACAATTTCATTCACCTGACATTTCGGGGATATAGCTAGTATATGTCCATCTATATCTATTCGTGTCCACAATTTACCCATTGAATCAACGTTACCCCTGGTTCTTTTTTGGTTGGACTTCTACTGTGGCAAGGTCTCTCATATGCGTGAAGCAAGCTGAGAAAAGCTCAGGATTGTAGGTATAGATCAAATATATAAATGCATGGGAATTCTAACCAGGACTCAACCACTGTGACACAACCGTCCTTCACCTTCCGGCACTGTACTCCAAAACTCTCAATGGCCCCTTTTATAACCTCAGCCACGTGCTTTGCAGTTCGCCATCTGCTGGTCACTCGACCAGAACTGCAGGTGAGTCGGTGACACAGCAGCAATTCAAGTAATCCTCGGGGGGGTTACACTTAATAAGATTACATCATAAAACTTACTACACTCACCCCCAGCAATCTAAGTCAAATAAATAAAATATTCATCACTCTACAGTAAACCATTAACCCTTGGCAAAATGTTAGCTATAGCTGCATTCATGGTTAGCCTTATCAATATTTCTAACAAAAAAATATATTAGTAAACATATATTAGTTTTATTGCAGGTGCTAGTTGAGGACAAATAAACAATAAATGGAAGATTCTTCAATAAATAGGTATTTTATTATGAGATAATGAGGTTGTGTATTGAAACCAACTTGTAGCGTTAGACATGATTGAATTAATAATAAATTGTTTTCTACTTTTCTCAAAACCTCCTACACGAATGCTGATGCCGGCACAAATAATGCTGATATTTCATATATCCGCTTGTTGACATCAAGGTGCTTGCTCTGTATCTAATTACTGAAACATTGCATGTGTGATGACGCAAACATCATGAGGGTAATCAGCTTTAGTGTGAATGGGAAAGGGCAGCTGCTCTTCATTGATTGATGCCAGACAAGCCCCCTGCCGGTGACCAAAAGAGTCACTCTTACGGATTCTCGTATTAACCCATGCTATACTATGGAAGACTTAAGCTAGGCTAGAAAACCAGCACAAAACTAAGAGAAAAATGGATGCAAAGAACGTATATGAATATTTGCCCAAAACGAACACGGGAATATTCGTAGAATATGAAGACTTTGTCAGCACCCAAGTCTAGTTTAAACCCCTATCAGTCTTTGGTCAGGTCCCATAATGGGGAAAGTTTATGTCTGTACCTCACTGTATTAGCCTCCACCACTTCTGCTGGCAGGCTGTTCCATTTATCGACTACCCTCTAAAAGTAAAACTTCCTTACATTACATCTAAACCTCTGACCCTCTTGTTTTAGACCATGACCTCTTGTTCTAACATTGCTCCTCCTTTCAAATCAGCTTGCCTCCTAAATTTTGTTAAATCCCTTTAAGTATTAAAATGTTTCTATTGCACACATCCCCTCTCTTCTTTTCTAAGATCTATACGTATTAAGGTTTGTCCTTGCATGAGGGAGAAATGGGCAGGCTAGATAGGCCAAACGATTCTTATCTGTTGTAAAATTATGTGTTTCTCTTGCTCTGATTGTACACCCCCCCCCCCCCGGAGGAGCAGGGGAGAGATCATTCATCTCCTTCTAACTGGCCCAAGGTTAAGGGAGCCTAAGCTTTGTTCCTATAGACCTTTGTTTCAGTGTGCGTGGGCTATTGATTCTGAGCGCCAGAATATGATGTCATATGACATGAAGCCATGCACACCCATGGGGACCACAAGCGTAGAAAGCAAAACAGAGAATGGGAAGATACAGGGAGAAAGAAGAGAGAAAAGGATAGACAGAGAGAGAGAAGAGAGATATGATAAGCGTGTCTATGTAAGGGCAAGTGAGCATATGTAAGGACAAGGATGAATATGTGCGTGTATAAGGACAAGTGTGTATGTGTGTATCTTGATAGTCTATCTATTACTACTTCGATTGTTGGCTTAAAGGGAATAAAATTATTCATTTGATCACATTTTTAACCTAGGAGTTATTTAGTATTGTTTTAAATTAAAAAAAATTATACTGTCATTCAGGGAGTCCAGTAAAATTGTCCAGTAAGAACCATGTCCATGCCTATTCCTGGTCTTGCTGCTCAAATGCTGACAGCACCTAGGGGGGTCACATGCCATTCTTCATATATGGGGGAGTTGTTAAAAAAATCAGCCCTGTGTGTCAAATGTTCTAAGTATACCTCTCAGCATTGACGTATCTACTCAGCAATTTTAACATCTACTGAAATATCTTTATCAGTCTTCTATGAGGGACATAGAAGACCGTCTGGTATATTTTAATTACCCAATCAAAAGAAACCAGTTAGATCAGTTTCACAAAATATCTCAGCAACAAACATTTCTTTCCAGTAGCATAGCTTCCCAGTTTACAGACATAGGACATATTGGTCTATAGTTGGCAGAGACTTCCTGAAAACCATTTTAGTAGAGCAGTACTACATTTGCAAGCTTCCAATCTTCTGAAACTACTCCTGTCCAGGCCCATACTGGCCATAGGTCAAACTGGGAAAATACCTGGTGGGCTGTGATGAGTAGCCCCCCACTTACCTTTATGGCCAGTGATGCTGCCAATACAATGCTTTAGTGTGTGGCTACCTGCCGGATGCGTGTGGTCTTATATGCTGCAAAAGCAAATAGTGAAGTATAGCTTGTAGCTACGTGTATCCAACATGTAGGTATATATGTCCTTTATCTGCTTCTACTTCTAAAGTGCCCACACCAATCTTCACCTCCCTGTCTGTTCCTGTCAATAGCGACTGGTTAACTAATTGGGCCCATTGGGCCTATCTGGTTTTGCGTATGGTATTTGAACATGGATTTTTTTTTCCAAAGCATTTTCTCCTTCAATATTTGTCACCTTCGTAGTTATATTGTGGTGCTGAGGTGTTGATGGGAAATAATTTTGCAACTGGCAAAGGTGGACTGCATCTTGACAGTATTTAATGAACACCAGAATTACAAGTGTATAGTTTCTGAGTCAACTCTGCTTGCACCTTTGTTAGTAAACCCAGCTGTTTCACTGATATTAATATACCACCTCTTGGTATACGACCATCTGAAAACTAATCCCAGAGTAAACTGCTTCGGTAAATTATGCACTCACTTTACACTTTTATAAATGACACATTGTTAACTCTCTTGAAACCATTTAAGCATTATCAAACACACCAATAGTTTTCATTATTAACATAGAATTCCCATACGCCACAGTAGTGATAATAATGCCAATAACCAGTGGCGTCGGCAGGGGGGGGCCAGAGGGGGCCATGGCCCCCCTACATCATGCTGTGCCCCCCGGTGTGCCCCCCCAATTGAAACGCCGTCTTTTTTTTTTTTAATAGATCCGGAGGAGAGAGAGAGGCGCCGATCAGTCGCTGAGGAATAAGTTCTCAGCGACCGTTCAGCGCCTCTCACTCTTCTCCGCGACCGCGAGGCCTCTGCCTTGGTCGCAGTGCCGGCATTTCAAGCCGAGCGCCGGTATATGATGCCATATCCGGCGCTCTGCAATGAAGCCGCGCACACTGCGGCAGAACCAGGAAGACAGAGACCTCGCGATCCCGCCGCTGGACTTCTACAAGCCCAAGGTAAGTGAACTTCAAGGGGGGGGGGGTAGAAAGTTAGGAGGGGGTTAGAGAGTGAAAAGAGGTAGATAGGAAGTGAGAAGAGGTAGATAGGGATAGATTGGGAGGGGGAGAGGGGGTAGATAGGATAGATTGGGAGGGAGAGGGGGTAGTTAGGATAGATTGGGAGGGAGAGGGGATAGATAGGATAGATTGGGAGGGAGAGGGGGTAGATAGGATAGATTGGGAGGGAGAGGGGATAGATTGGGAGGGAGAGGGGATAGATAGGATAGATAGGGAGGGAGATGGAGATATTAACATATGTTGGCAGCAGGGGCTAATATTAATATTTATTGGCAGCAGGGTCTAGTATTTATATTCATATTGGCAGCAGGGTCTAGTATTTTTATATATATCGGCAGCAGGGGCTAATATTAATATCTATTGGCTGCAGGGGCTAATTTTATATATATTGGCTGCAGGGACTAATAATATATATTGGCAGTAGGGGACAGCTCACGCATGGGGCAGCAATGACAGTTTCACACAGGTTTCCAACGTAAAAGCGTGTTTATTTAGACGTTGTAGTCACAGAGCACCTTGTAAACAAAACAAACTATAAGCCTGTCCGGCTCTAACTAAACAGCAGGATACCTCTCTAGCAGCCTAAGGTCTGACGCAAAGCAAAGTAACCAGTTTTGTATGGGGTAAAGCTTCATACCTGGTGGGCTGCAGCGCTGGCTGTAGCTGCTCCTTCATTCAGTTTCTCCCTCTCTCTGCAAACCTAACAGCCCTCTCTTTTAAGGCTTCCTCCCCAGTAACGAGCTTAGGAAGCCTCACCTGAGAGCACCTAGGTTTGCTACCATGCCTGGCTGAGGTAACCAGGTGAGATATATATATCCCATCAACCACTCTCCCATACACTTTACCACAGGGCTAATATTAATATATACTGGTAGCAGGGTCAAATATTAATATATATCGGCAGCAGGGTATATATATAGTGTATATATATATATATAGTGTATATGTACCGTTTTATAATTGGCCCCCCTACTTTGGTCCCTGGCTCCGCATGTGCCCCCCCTAAATATGAAAGCTGGAGACGCCACTGCCAATAACATGTATAACCATATTTTATACCCAGAAATAAGTGTTCCTCCGCCCTTGTATTTTCTTTTCAAATCCCTTTACTAAAAAAGATACACAATAAGGGTAGATTGCTCAGCAAATAATCGGTAATGTTAGGCAGACCGGGCTTTTCCAGCTGGTAAGTCATAGGTTGAAAGTAACTGGGGTCATGGCTCTGTGGGCGCTGAGGGTCACAACACTTGTGCGGTATTTCTATGTGCATATGGATCCACAATTTGCCAAAAGTTTAGAACATCAAGGTGCTGAGTGATAAAAGAATCAAAACTCTTATAATTTGTTCAATATTGGTCATATAGGAATACAAAGAATTTATTAAGATATGACAATAAATATAATAACATACTTTTCAGAAAAAGAAGTGTATTTTGATTGTATAGTATGCAATTTTCAACTTTTTTGACCAAGGTTAATAAGGTGTTTGTACATTATCTACCACAAATAACACATAGGATTGCGTTTGCATAACATTTGCCTTTATATAGGTTAAATGTGAATACAAATCATGCTTTGACAGTTGTATTTATTAAATAAAAATCTCAATCCACGTCTTCCTTGGTAGATATATTTTTAGTGTTATTTCAATGTGCTGCAACTATAAATGGGAATATATGGGAATCAACCAAGCTCTGACCTACAGATCTCTGTAACAAAAAACAGACCACAGACTGAAGCTGAGGGACTCATCAGGTAGCTGGGGGTAATTCCAATAAGAACTTTATGGGAACCTGGGGGTCATTTAAGTGTCCTGACTAAAGTGAAATTTTCAACAAAAGTTGTAAAAACACAGAAGTAAGCAATTTGATGACCCGAGCTAACAGCAAACAATGACCGAACATTTAACACTCCAAATACACAGAAAAAGCTCCAATCATACCATTGAATGTACTGTCCTGAAAACTATTCAAATAGGTGTGTTTTTTTTGAGGACTAAAACGGATTCATTTTTGCACATACATTTCAGAACATAGCATTTTTCATCTTACCTCCACCAGACCTTTCTAAAGTAAACGTAGACACCATACACAAAACGATAAAACAATATGCACATGCGCAGTCAAACAAAAGTAGACAGTAAGGACATTCAACCAAAACAGGCACTGTGAGAGTTAAAACCACTTAACCACCAATGAGCTGAAAGGAAAGATACAAAACTACCTTGATTACAGGTTTACTAAGTTCCCAGACAGCTCTATAGTAACAAATTTAAAAGTTGGCTAAGTTTTTACACTTATTCTGGGAATTTAGCCAACTGTTGTAAACAACATTCTGTAGAAACTTAGCCAACTCTTAAATTTGCCACATAGAAGTTATAGAGCTGACAGAGTTCCAAAAATGACTGGGAACTTAGCCAACTGCTGTAATCAAGGTGGTTTTTTTTAAAATCTTTTTTTTCATCTCACTGGTGGTTAAGTGGTTTTGCCACTCTCATAGGCGATTTTGTGATATGTTCGTTTCTGGCCTATGTGAACTTTGACTGAGACTGCTCATTGTTGTAAATGTAGTCAGGAGCACTGAATTGCTCTGCACACTCATATACAGAACAAACATTTTGTATTTTCCAACTATGACTAACTTTAGTCTAGAGCATTGAATCGACCCCCTGGATCAATTCTAGATCAATGAAAATTGATGTATCATACAATTGTATAAAACATACTTTAATGACAACGTCTTATATTATATTATATATATTATACTATATATAATTATATTTTGGTAAAACAAACTGGAAGTCTATAGGGACAAGACAATCCCCTCCTACATGTGCATTCTATAAGTGATTATGAGTAGGATATAGTTTATATGCTGCCCAAATAGAGATGTATTACATTTAGTAAATAAATTGGGGGGGTTTCACTCAAACAAACTTTATTATTTTCTCTACATATTATTTAAACATTATGGTTTTACAAGCAGATCTGTAGGAATACTATTTGAAAAATGTAAACTTTTTAGTACTGTAAGTTAGCCGATCTAATGGGTATTTTTTGGCCAACTGGAAGTGAAAAGGTAAAGTTTTAAACGTTGGCAGTGTATCAGGAAGTATATTTTGTGCTTCTACTTTGACTTGAGAGACAAAAACATTTGTAAAGTATCTGATAAAAATCACCCCTAGTGCTGTAAAAAAAATCTTAAAATAAGAAAGACTTCCTTATTATCAATGTAGTCTTCCAAAACATGTTATCCCTCAGCGGGTTCATATTCTAGAAGAAAAAAAAAAAATTCTAGCGCATTCTCTTACTGATACTTTACAAAAAACAACTGTAAATATAACTTTTTGTAATATTTGCATTTTTCAGAAATTATGTATTTTTTTGGTACATAACTGTCTTTGTATCTGTCTCTTTGCGATTAGCAGAAAGATACGCTTAGATTATCTTTTTATTTTAATAAAGGTTTCCATTACGACTAAGAATCTTGTTTTCCTTTTTTGCAGAACAGGATCCTGCTAAATCAGAATTGACTGTGTTTAAATTAAACCTGTCTTCCCATTGGAGAGTGCCATGTCAGCTCCAAGCTTCCTGCTGACAAATGGAGTAGAGGCTGGTTTTCCAGAATCACATTAAATGAATGAATATTTGAAAGATGTAGCAAAACCAAATATATGTCTATTGTACTTACAAATCAGTCATATTTCATCATGTTGGAATACAGAGGAAATATAAATAAGTAACCAAAAGAATCTAACTGTGCTGTAGGCACAAGGGGCACACAAAAAGAAAACAAGAAACACAAAACAAATTGATCTGTATACATAGAGATTATACCTGAAGATTGAATTGAGGAGCTACAAATTCAAAATGTATCCAAAGAGAAATATCATTTTATATCACATTAAAACAAAAGAGTATTTCTCAAGAGTCCACGGGGTAGAAATACAGAACGGGACCACTGAAGAAAGATCACTCAATTTTTAATGAACTTAAAGATCTTTAACAAGAAGATTAGAGGAAGTTTGGGGTATTTATGCTAGTATGTATTCGGACAATATCATTGGATTGTGACCACAGTATGTTTATAAGAGCCACATAACACATCAACGAGATGTTCCTGATATTGTTTCTCTGTGTTCCTAAGTGACTTTCTCCTTTATATACACTTAGTAAACTACCTATGTCTTGTGAGCATGCTTTTTTCTATTTTAGTGTAATATTACATTTGTGAAACAAGTTTTCATTGTGAACGGTTGGTGCAGCCTCATTGTGCTTAAGTTGGTTTTCTGCCAACAGAATAACCTATGAGATATTTGGAAAGGAAATAGTTACATTATGCATTTTTAAATAAATTTTATGGTTAATAAAAATTTTTCTAATTATTTTAACAATAAGTTATCATTTTTGTTTTGTAAGAAAGATTTCCTTTGTAGCGAGCAATGCACTTCCTCTAAACCTTAACCCCTCTGCAGCTTTGAAGGTGTTTGTAGAAGGCTATGAGATAAAATATGTGAAGTAGCAGAAAATGGGAATTACCGTAAGGCACACTAGGCGGGTGCCCAGATCCATACCTTTTCAGTTTTTGTCTGGGGTAAGGGTTTGCTGCAAAATATGACATTATCACATTCACTCCCTGTTGCTCATATATCTTTCCAATTCCAGTATCAAAATAACATATTTTTGGGGGTGTCTGGGATGTAAACAATAAAATAATCTTCTTGGTTATCTTAACATAAGATTTTGAAACTATGCTTAACAGAGTATTCGGCTGACATGTTTAAATCTTATTGGAAAAAAGTACATCCTAAATTGATCTACTTCATAAGGATAAGGTGATTGATAATTTAATTATTAATCATTTGTATTTTTGCCACAATCCAGAGAATGAGGAATTAGTTCACAGATGACATTTAGCTAATTGCAAATAGTATCATTTTTTTTTTTTTTTTTTTAAGAATGGGATCATGTCATAGAGTTTTAGCTGTTGGAGTGATGTGGTCCTGTTTGATGAAACAAACTGTTGTCAGTTTTTTTTCTCCTCCTATTTTCTGCTTATATGTTGCTCAGGAGAACACCAACATTATGATACTTTATACGGGGATGGTGTACTTTCTAAATTTCATCCTCACAAATATGTATTTTTTGTGAATACTTTAGTAGTTGGTATGAATCACTTGGCTCTAGCCAGAGGTCATTCTCTGTCAATGAGTACCAACAGGTCACCTGTTCATTGCAAGAAATCCACACATAGTAAATGTCAATGACCATTCCAGTTTTTCACATGAGGACCAGTTCTCGAGTCTCAGGCAGACGAAGGGATAAAAGGCCTCCTCCTACAAGAGCAGTGGATGCAAGAAGAATAGGGACCACCTTTGTGATCCCAACAAATGAAGCAAAAATTGAGTTTCCAAAGATAGCAGCTAACTTGCAGAGACCATTCAAGATTCCAAAGGCAGTTGCTCTGTGGAAGAAATATTTTAAAAAATGTTTTAATACAGGTCTGCTCCCCTACTTGGTATTTGGTATATGTCAAAGAGAAGCTACGCAGTGGTTGAAATAAACATATCACAAAGAAGAAGCAAAATGTATCCACAGACAGATAACCAAACAGTGTTGTGTTCCTGACTAACCCTTCAAGTTTACCTGCTTAAACTGGCCATAGGTCATATAGAGCAAATGCCCAGGAACTATTGCACTGAGGGACTATTTTTTCAATTGGAGCATTCAACCACTTTACCCATGGGCTGGTGTGATTTAAATACCCAGGACTATATTTCATCCCAGTCCAGCTTTGAGCATATTGTTTGCAATATAATATTGCAATATAATAGAGACACCAAAATAACCGGGTATGTTACCTTTTATTTGTAGGGTACAGCTCAACAGTGATTACATCCAAGGCATTCCATGCAGCAATACTGGTACCACAAAAGAGGCACTGCCAGCCAATCATTGCTGACTCGCTGTTACCAAAAAACAGGAAGAAGCAGCAAACCGCCGATATCAGCATGGACCCAGCTACAAACAGGGCACAGAAGAACAGTAACTATGCAGTTTTAACAGATGGTATGAAAATACATTTTAGCAGTTAACCTGTCAGTGTTAAAATTGAAAAAGAAACCTAGGCCCACAGGTATTATCATGTTTTACAATACCAAATGTCTTATATTCCTATATGTTTCAATGAGACACTAAACTATCAAAGAACAATAGTGAAACAGCATATCTATCTATCTATCTATCTATCTATATATATATATATATATATATATATATAGATAGATAGATATACGGTGACAGAGTGAGAGGTGTGGTCCTAAACGGTGTGTATTTCGGACCCTGAGTGTTACAGTTCCTGCACTGTATAGGGGGAAAGTACGGCCCCAGGGAGAGTATAGTATAATATTTGCTATGTCTTATTCTGTGTATTTTGGGTCCTGGGGTGACGTATCTAGAAGACTGGGCTGGACCCGTTCTCCATCCCACTAACAGGGTGTATGTGTAATGAAAAGTCCAGTTAATTGATTAGGGTTTATTAAGGGCTATAAAGAGCAGGCTAACCCTAGACCCGGAGGAGTAATTTGTGAGCAGAGCAGGTGGAAGACACTGCCAGACCTTTATTTATTTAAATTGGTAAGCAGACAAGTTACCCAAAGATTTGTTTTATTATTTGTTTATTTTGTTTATGTAAATGCTAAAACAACAAGCATATATTCCTATCCTAGAAGACTATACACTTATAGTAAAATCTCAGACACCACTTCAGTCTTAGTAGTGGTTTGCCATAATATATATATATCTTGAGAAAGGACTGGAGGTGGTCAGAAACGTTGGCCGCGCCGATTCAAATAAACTAGTGTCAAACGAAAAGTCATATAGATACAGACACGCACCTGAGAGGATTATATTACATTAAAAGACAAAATAAAACTTACCACAGACAGACAATCAGGATGCTGAAAATCATGTTTCTGTAGTTTTAAACATCATTTGAAATGATTCACTTTATTCAGTTACAAAGAAACAGTTGTACTTACCAATCATTCGTATCCTTCCAATTTTATCCATAAGAAGAGCTGAGATGATATTACCAGGTAACACCGATAAACTACCAAGAAAACTGACCAGGTAAATTAGGAAATCGTTATCTTCTTCAAAGTCGATGTGGCATCCCTTTTTCTCACTATAGAAGGAGCTGTTTATAAATGTGCAGTCAATAAACTTGTCCTTGTAGAGATCTGAAAGAAGACACCGTAACAAATGTTAATTATATGATAACATAACTTTTTTTTTAATTAATGGAATTCCTTTGGAAATATTTGGCTGAAAGCACATGGGCAGATGGTATCAAATTATTTTCCTTTTAGGAAATCTTCTTTTTCATCCCCACTTTCTACCGATGCCAAGACCCATCAGCTTCCAGCATAGGGAAGGAATTACTTAATATGGAGGAATAAACATGCTAATCTTCAGGGCCAGAAAGTAAGATGGCTTCTCCAAAGGTATATACATATTGCCCGATAAAGAAGAACTGCTTATCCTCATCATAATGGCATATGTGTAGTATGTATATAAAATTGTACAATTTGGCAAAAAAAAGTTGTACTTTATAACATTCGTTTTATTTTATTTTGAGGGAATGGCATAAACGTTGTAATTGGTAAATGGTAACATCAAGTGGAAAAATGTTACTTCAATCTTAATCAGCTGTATTATTTACTATTGCTTCCAATGATCTTATGCCATAAATAGTGGTGCTCGAAACACATATGTCTATGAGAAAATCTTACATGATTATTCTTGGCCATAGCTACCGCGATCAAAGTTGAAACCCCACAGGTTTCAATACATTTATAATGGAACTTGGTGAAGACATTGTAAAAAAGTATAATTATTATATTTAGTTCAAAGTTGTTTTATTCAAATGTCAGATTAAACTAGAAGGCATTTTTTCTTCAGAATAACGTTGGAAATGCCTCGTTTGGTTACCTGTGTTATAAAAAACAGTAGACTCTATGACACAGTTTTTAAAGTAAGTGCCACTGGAAGTCACGTCTTCAAAATAGCATTCATTAAAGGTTGAGTCTTCAAATGTGACGTATTTAAGTTTCATCTTGACAAACCTGAAAAATAATTTTATATCATTATCTAAAAATGCCATTTCAAAATGTCATCAGAAATGCTGGTTGAACAAATTATTTCTGGAAGTATCTGGTTCTTGTTTTGTTTTTTTCAGTAGGATTGAGAACAAGAGCCATCCAAAGTACAAGGAGCACAGATGAGCAATATGGATCCCTGAAGAAATTGCTAACTGCACAATGGGTCTCTAAAATATAAAGCAGGGGTCTCTCTAAAAAAATGACTAGTTCATTTCACTTACTTTTTATAGTTTCGAGGAATTGGGTACAACCCTACAAGTTACAGTGAAAGGTGTATGTTTTTCTATCTCCATTCAAAAAATATTATTCACTATGCTTAGAACTTCTGGCACCATCCCCAGTAGGTCCAATGTCATTGAAAGTCACCAGAATCACCTAGTGGCTTTTAATAGGTGCAGTGTTTAGAGAACAAGCAGATTAGGAGGGTACACGAGGTTAGTTCATCAACTGAGCAGTAAAATTAATGTGCTGGGCGAATTAGAGGCTATGCCACTGTGGGACAGGCAGATTAGGAACAGGGCACAGTGTTAGTCCTGCACCCAAGCAGTAACATTAAGGTACTGGGCAGATTAGAGGTCATCTCACAGGTAGGATGTTGAGTATTGGCAGCACAGCAGCAAAACAAGGTGAATTTTTAATAAGGGTGCAGAGACGGACTTTTGCCAAGTCAAGAGCTATAAGCTGCAAAAGAGGGGAGTAAGGTATGCTCTCCCCCTAATTAATTATTATTTTATGTTGTGGTCATTTTATTGGATTGCAGGAGTCCTCAACAGATAGTTGACTGGGGTAATTTGTTTTTTTAGTATGGTTGGTTCCGGTGAATCATTTATTTATGTTAATGTAAACTGGTAATGATAGGTTAATATATGCTTACTAACTGTTATTCCCAATAAAATATCACAGCCTTTTCTATCCAAAAGTTTGTGTGTGTTAAGTTATTTATTGATCAATACATATTTTAGGTAATTTATGGATCCAGTTATTGTGCTTTCTGCGTTGTACATGATTATCCCACTGACTCATAGTATATTTTGATATAATTAAGCCCCTGCAAATGAAACCTTTACTTTTTTTTTTTATTTAGCTTCTTTTGTAATCAAGTGCTTAATTTTAACTTTCTGCTACTCTCCACCAGGTGTCGCTGTTGGATAATTACTGTATTGGCTTGATTATAGGCGCACCCGAAAATAGTCTGCACCCTAAAAGTTAGGTGCTTTTTTAAAGAAAACATTTTCTTAATAAAAAAAACCACTTAGTGGAATAGATATGCTGCCACTATGCCCTCCCCTGAGATATGCTGCCACTCTGCCCTCCCCCGAGATATGCTGCCACTCTGCCCCCAAGATGTGCCCCCCGATATATGCTGCCACTCTGCCCCCAAGATGTGCCCCCCCCCCAGACTTACCAGTGCAGACTCCCGGGGTCTTGACGGGCCGGCGGGGGACATCTACGCAATACGTGTATACAACTTCCGCTGCCGGCACTTCCGCCGTGGGAAGTGCCGGCAAGGAGGATTGTTAACGTACAAATTGTAAAAATAAAAAATCAATATAGGGTGACCAATATAACATACATATCAAACATATAGTAAAAAGTTTGCAGGTGAAGAACTCAAGGCAAATCCAAAATAAGATATATATTTATTATTCCTAAACAAAAAAATGAAAATGTAAGGCTTACAAATTGGAGTGGTAAGCACACCTTTCAGAGGCTCACAAACATAGCCAGAAATGAATTAGTAAACGGGGCTTGTAATGTCTTGGACGTGTTTCGGTTACTCCTCCAGTTTATGGATAATCGCTGTAATCACACTCACGTGTTTCGGCTGCCAATCAGGCCTGTTCAATGTGCTGACGTGCATAGTATCCATAGCCTCTATATATACTGTCCTCACTCTATATACACTTTATACAACGGTATATAAGCTTTAAATTAAATATCTCACAATGCCACTGATTGACAAACAGAGCACAAATTACAGCCTGTTTAGTTGACGAATTTATTAATGCTACATGATGTCCATTTCCTTGTCACCTTCCCAAATAATTGTGTAAAGTTTGGAAAATTACCTTATCACCACATAAACCAATTCAGCAGGAACAACTTATTGGTAGCCGTGGTGATAGAAGCATGCTTCACACTAACTGGGGCCTTCACTATATTCCCACCATGTTGCGGTTGCATCATTACTTTTATATGCCTTCTTTGAATCTGCTGTAATATTATACTGATGAATGCATTCAAAATCCTATAAGTAGTTACAAAACAAACACCAAATTATATTATAAAAAATAAACAGTATATTTTGTGCATGTCTGCTAAATTGCAAAGAGTACAGCTTTAACAGCAGTTGTTACCTCATAGCTCTGTGAAGCAATAAAAGCAAGCTGGGTGTATGTGTGCAGGACACAGGCTCAGGCCACCACTTTGTTGGATTGATGGAAGAAGGAAGATGAAGCTGGTAGTTTTGTTCGTATTTCTGCTGGTTGCAGAAGTCTGTCCTGCTCCTCTGCCTGCTAATCGGCATGATGATTACGGCAAGTTGAAGAGGGTACCAAGCACACCTCCAAAGAACAGCCAAAATGAACTGGATGTGAAATGGATTGCTATTTTAGCATCAGTGACACTTGTGTCATTTTGTATTTGCTGCTGCCCGCTCGGATTCCTGATCTACAAATATATAAATCGGAATCCAAATAATAATGGCAGCCTGGATCAGACCCCCAGAAGAGCCGGTCCAAAAGCATGCGCCTTCTTACAGTCAGTCTTCTTTTCAGAATAAGGAGATTTCACCTGCAGTTTCAAAGGTTCTTTTATTCTGATGCCTATACTTTACATAATATAATGATATAATCATTATATAAGAAATATCATGGGAGAGAGAGAATGAATACTATGCATGTCAGCGCTTTGTAGAAGCCTGATTGGCAGGCGAAACGTGTTGGTGATTACATCGAGGAAGAGGAGTAACAGCACAGCCTACAGAGGGTTACCAGCGGCTTTTGAGAAATCTGAAGGGACTATTATACTACTACTTTTTCTGGCTATGTTTGTGAGGCTCTGAAAAGTCTGCTCACCGCTCCACTTTGTGAGCATTGCATTTTATGTATTTTTTTGTTTTACAAGAATAAATATGTATCCATTAGTTCTTCACCTGTAAGTTTTTTTTTACTATATGTTTGACCCTTGATGCTATGTGCGCATGTCATGCTCCCTCCTCTGTGAGTAATATTCCTTGGGGGAATTTTTGTGTTTATTTATACAGGTCGGACAATGTTATTTTGTATTTTTCTTTTGATGATTAAAAAATATAACCAACTATTTCGAACTATATGGTACTAAAGTACTCCACTATTTTAGAAAATAAAAAAAATCATAAATCATTTGTAGACTAGTGCAAATGGGCCAAAAACCAATTTTTTCAGTTAGTCTTATGCCCATTCGTTTTCAGGCAATGAAGTATGTTTCCTCCCCTTCCTTCCGTTCGGCTGAAAATTAGGGGACACTTTTAATTCACAAGGGATCCCGGCAAAGGATATTGTTAAAGCACATCGAGCAGATGTGCCAGCAGCGGCGGTGAAAAATTATATTATAAAAAATAAACAGTATATTTTGTGCATGTCTGCTAAGTTGCAAAGATCACAGCTTTAACAGCAGTTGTTACCTCATAGCTCTGTGAAGCAATAAAAGCAAGCTGGGTGTATGTGTGCAGGACACAGGCTCAGGCCACCACTTTGTTGGATTGATAGAAGAAGGAAGATGAAGCTGGTAGTTTTGTTCGTATTTCTGCTGGTTGCAGAAGTCTGTCCTGCTCCTCTGCCTGCTAATCGGCATGATGATTACGGCAAGTTGAAGAGGGTACCAAGCACACCTCCAAAGAACAGCCAAAATGAACTGGATGTGAAATGGATTGCTATTTTAGCATCAGTGACACTTGTGTCATTTTGTATTTGCTGCTGCCCGCTCGGATTCCTGATCTACAAATATATAAATCGGAATCCAAATAATAATGGCAGCCTGGATCAGACCCCCAGAAGAGCCGGTCCAAAAGCATGCGCCTTCTTACAGTCAGTCTTCTTTTCAGAATAAGGAGATTTCACCTGCAGTTTCAAAGGTTCTTTTATTCTGATGCCTATACTTTACATAATATAATGATATAATCATTATATAAGAAATATCATGGGAGAGAGAGAATGAATACTATGCATGTCAGCGCTTTGTAGAAGCCTGATTGGCAGGCGAAACGTGTTGGTGATTACATCGAGGAAGAGGAGTAACAGCACAGCCTACAGAGGGTTACCAGCGGCTTTTGAGAAATCTGAAGGGACTATTATACTACTACTTTTTCTGGCTATGTTTGTGAGGCTATGAAAAGTCTGCTCACCGCTCCACTTTGTGAGCACTGCATTTTATGTATTTTTTTGTTTTACAAGAATAAATATGTATCCATTAGTTCTTCACCTGTAAGTTTTTTTTTACTATATGTTTGACCCTTGATGCTATGTGCGCATGTCATGCTCCCTCCTCTGTGAGTAATATTCCTTGGGGGAATTTTTGTGTTTATTTATACAGGTCGGACAATGTTATTTTGTATTTTTCTTTTGATGATTAAAAAATATAACCAACTATTTCGAACTATATGGTACTAAAGTACGCCACTATTTTAGAAAATAAAAAAAATCATAAATCATTTGTAGACTAGTGCAAATGGGCCAAAAACCAATTTTTTCAGTTAGTCTTATGCCCATTCGTTTTCAGGCAATGAAGTATGTTTCCTGCCCTTCCTTCCGTTCGGCTGAAAATTAGGGGACATTTTTAATTCACAAGGGATCCCGGCAAAGGATATTGTTAAAGCACATCGAGCAGATGTGCCAGCAGCGGCGGTTGTTTATGCACATCGCCGCAGCCGGTGAACGTCTGCACGATGCGCTTAGACAACCTCCCTTGCCTTCCCAGCTCCTGGAACTGCATGTCCCAGTCGTTGGGCGATACGAATTGCGCATTCCTGCGCTAGGCCCCGAATATAGGCCGTACCCCCACTTTAAAGACTTAAAGCGGGGGGAAAAAGTGCTGCCTATATTCAGGCAAATACGGTAATAAAAAAATATTATCTGTGACTATAGGGTAGGCACTCTGTATATTTTTGTATTACAACCAGCAGTATACTTGGTAATACACCAATACTTGGTGTATTGCTGAGATTTCGCAAATATATCAATGCGGGAGAAATGCATTTCTTAGCCGGCATGGAATGTTTGTGGAAAATTCTGCAGCCCAAGGACCAGATGTCAACAATAAAAATCCATATTACATAAAAGCATACATATATATTAAAAAGGATGAATACATTAATTAAAAGGCTTTATAAGAAACGTTTATCAATGATATGGGTATAATAGGAGCAGAGGGGACACAAACCTCTTTGCCACCCAAAGCACCCCTAAAAAGGGGTAGTTTAGACACAAACTTTGACCTGTCATGATCCTGCCAATGTTAAGTTTAAGGTGTAACCATAGAGCAAATTCTAAAATGCCTTTTTTACCCAAGTATAAATTCTTCTTGTAAAACTAAATCTGAGTAGAACACTGTTTTTCTGAAGTTGAAGTTCACTTACTTGTCATTTTCATAAGTTCCATCCTTGTGTATTTGATTCTCCAGAGTGAAGTTAAATTCAAAGTTATTTACTTTTTCACCGTGAAATATCTTCACCTTGCTTGCATAGGCCTCGTCTTGTAGGTAACGGATTGTGTCGGGGAACCACACAGTAAGACCATAGTAACTGTTAAGAACAAGAGACAACTTGTATCATTATTTTGCCTGTAACATAAGTGGAAACATTAATACTTACAAAAAAGGTAAATCGGGTTACCTTAATGACATTGTAAACCAAACCACAGCCAAAAATACAGTGTTCCTCCGAAACTGTCCAGTGAAACAAAACAACATGTTCTCCCATACCTAAAAAGAAAAGAGATGGAAATTGTATCAATCTGTTTACAGGACATTGCAAGCAAAAGTATACTTGGTTTACATTAGGAAGCAGTTTTGGATTTTTTACCAAATCTAGGGTCATAAATGAACTTTATGGTCAAGGTTTCATTACAGGCCAAATAAATGCCAATGTTTGTATGACCCACAGAAGAGAATAATTTGCCCAACAGCTTTTCTGATAATGATTAGCATGTGTTACTCTACCTGCTTAACGAGAGTCATGATCCTGACAAACCAACGCTGAAACCATGTTCCAGTGGAACTCTGAATTTCTATAAATTCATCCATTTGTTTTGGTGTCTTGATATGGGAAACCTGTTCAAATGAAAATAAAAAGGATCCACTTATTTATGCCCAATCTGTGTTACACATTTTTTCTATGTCTGTTTTTTTTGTGCAAGTATGATTGTTTAAGGAAAAGGTTATTCTTAAACTTTTAAAGTAACAAATACATTTAAGGGAAGCATTGCATATGAGATAAAATGTAATCAAGCCATGAAAACTGCTATTGTTTGTGCTGTTTTTTTTTATTTATTTTATTAAATGTACTGTTTTAAAGTTATCCATATTTATTTTTTGTGAAAATTGCTTTAGAATCCTAGGGTCAGCCCAAGTAGCAAGTTGTACCGTGAACTTGGGACGCCACCCGCCTTGTTCTAGCATGTCAGTGAAATTTGTCAGTGCTAAGACAGCAGGGCATAGGGATGGATTTCCCAACTAGACACACAATGTGAAACACATTTTTACTCAGAAGGGAAACAGAGGCAGTCATCCAAACATATGCAAGTGCTACACAATGCATTTACTCTGGTATGTGCTTTTGGTTTGATTATTTGAAGTTAAATAAAGTTTGCTCGGAAACAAGAAGTTCAAGGGGTGTTTTTCATCCAGCATTGTCATATCCTTAACTCTATTGCCAGCCAGTCGGTAGTGATTTTCAGCATGTTAATATTTGAACATTGGAGGTGCCCTAAGGTGTAGCCCACTCTAGGGAATGTTCTTCAAAACAACTTTCATAAGCAACTACTTTGCTTAGTAGTCATATCATATGTTACAGTAATGTCAGCTCTAATGAGTTCTTTCAAAGGGTCCCAATCCAGAAATATCCTAATAGGTCATTTATTTCTGTCAAATATATTATCATAGTGATCATATACAGCAATCAGCCAAGACCACTGACAGGTGAAGTGAATAACACTGATAATCTTTTTATCATGGCACCTGTCAGTTGGTGGGATATATTAGGCAGCAAGTGAACATTTTGTCCTCAAAGTTGTTGTGTTAGAAGCAGCATCAATAACATGAACAGCTGGACAGCACCTGGCCCAGAAATGACCTGTAAGGCTTGGGGAGAGAGAGGAGTCCAGTATGCAGAAAAAACACACCAGGCGAGATGCAACAGGAACTGAAAGCAGTGAGGACCGTATACGGAGCTGGGTTTGGTAAACGGAGAGCAGCGTAGACCAGTAAACAAGCCGGGTTCAGGTTTACAGAGAGTAGCATAGTCCAGTATACAAGCCAGGTTCAGGCTCACGGAGAGCAGCGTGGTCAAATAACAAAGCCAAGGTCGGTACACAGGAGATGGGGAAAGCCGTTAAGTAGACCAGGGTCGGGACAATAGAAGGCAGCAAGGTCAATGGAATAGCCAGGATCGGTAACTGTAGACAGAAGAAATTCACAAGTGGGCGCTACACTTGGGACAGTAAATGAGCACTGAGCTCCACTCGGGGGATACGTCGCGGGATCTGGTGGCCTTGTCATGGTCCGGGGCTCGGACCCTGACATGACCATACCTGCTGGCTGAAGAAACTGACAGCAGTATGTCAACACCTGGCAGTGCACCTGCTAGCAACAGGCTCCCACCCAGACTGGGAAGGACACACAAGTAAGGACAGCGCTGATTATGAAAGACAACATCCTCCAACTACCGTCCAATAACCTGCCTCCCCACAACATGGAAAGTCCTATCAGGCATCATAGCCACCAAGCTACAGGACCATATGGGCCAATACATAAGCACAGCTCAGAAGGCTAATGAGAACAACACTAGAGGCTCCAAGCACCAGTTGCCCATGGACAGAGCAGTCACCCAAGACTCAAATTCTACACAGACTAACGTGACCCCTCTGGATTTGTTGAGTCATAAGGAAGGTGGTCTATGTTAGATCTTCGGGCAAGCTGCAAAAGAAAATCCTGATTCATCTCCTGAGGAAGCCGGTTGTCCGGTGAAACGCGTTGAGAGAGAGGGATATATTGGGAAGTTCTTGCTGCTGGACGGTGGACTTTCCTGTGCCTGGTTTAAAAGCTGATTACCTTGTACACGCTTTTGTACATTTCTTCTGTTGTAAGTGCAATATTTTACCTTATCCACATGACCAAGTGATACTGTGCCATTGCTGCTGTGTTTTTATATTTTTTAGCTACAAAGAATTAAAGAATATTTTATGATGAGCGCATTGATGTCCTTGGAAATGTGAGTGCACTACTTACTTGCAATACTGCTAAGCCTCATTTGCATACAGAGTCACACTATTTTTTTCAAAAATCTCTGTTTCCCCTATGTGGATGTGCGCCCCATTTGGAAGAGTTTTAACCTGAGCACAGTCTGAATTGACTACAAGAAAGCCTACAACTTAATTCCACACACATTAATCTGTGAATGCCTGGTCAAAGGGACACTTTGTGAATACAAAGTCAAAGGGACACTAAGGACCTTCATCAACAACTCAATTTGAGTCTGGAAGATAACACTGGAAGCCAACTCATGACAGCTAGCACAATTCCCCAATGACCATCAAGTGCAGCAAATACCAAGGTGATGCACTGTCCCGCCTGCTGTTCTCTATAGTCTTGAACCCCCTCAGCCAGCAAATCACAAGGACTGGATACGGTTCAAGAGTGGAACTACCATCAGCCACCTCATCTACATGGAAGACATCAACCTGACACGAATTTACACTCAACATGTTGTAGTAAAAAGAGGGAAGATACTTAAGACTGATGGGATGAAACCACCAGCAGAGTGCATATGAATCATACAGACCAGCTACAATTACCTTGGCATCCAACAGTCAAATGGGGACCACGATAAGGAGGCAAGGATGGAAGCAACATTCAAGTAACATCAAAGGATAAGGTAGATCCTAAAGAGCCAACTCAATTATAAGAACAAGATTCTTGCCATCACCACATTCACTCTGCCAGTCATCAGATACCCTGCCAGCCTAGTGAGCTGGCCAAAGGAGGACATGGAAGCTGCCGATGTGAAGTCCTGGAAGCTCCTCACAATGTACAGATGTTTCCACCTCTCAGAGACTGTAAACCCCTGAAAAGAAGGTGGGCAGGGTCTGGTAAGTCTCAACACCACTGTCATGGATGAAACCCAGTGTGTCTGAGAGTACATCAGTAAGGTGGCACTCAAACATGAGCTGCTGAGAGAATGCCTGAACCAGCAAGAGATGTGGAAGGAAGATTAAGTAGAGGAAATACCATGTCACGCCAAGACCCTGCATGTGATGTACCATCAGAAAATAGCTGAGGTTGCTGACATAGGTAAATCATACCAGTGGCTGAACAAGACAGCACTGAGGCAGTGACTCAAAAACAGCACTGAGGCATTGATAATAGCAGCACAAGAGCAGGCACTAAGCACTAGATCCATTGAGACAGGCATCTACCGCACCAGATAGGACCCAAGGTGCAGACTGTGTAGAGAGGCTTCTGAGACAGTCCAACGCATAGTGGTGGGTGTAAGATGCTCACAGGAACAGCGTACACTGAACAGCACAACCAGGTAGCTGGAATTGTGTACAGGAACATCTGCATGGAACATGGGCTAAACCCTCCCAAGTGCAAATAGGTGATTCCACAGAAGCTTGTGGAGAATAGCAAGGCTAAGATCCGGTGGGGCTTCTAGATCCAGACGGACAAACGGTTACTGGCCAATCAACCTGACATCGTAGTGGTAGACAAGGACCATAAGACAGCAGTGCCAAGTGACAGCAACATCAGGAAGAAGAAGTAGGAGATCCTGGAGAACTACTAGGACCTGAAAGAAGAACTTGAGAAGATGGGGAGAGTGAAGGCCAAAGTGGTTCCAGTGATCATATGAGCACTCGGGCTGTGACTCCTAAGATTCCAGGAACCACATCAGAACACTCCGTCTAGAAGAGTTCATTGCTACGAACAGCTAAGATACCTTGCAGAACCCTCAAATTCCCAATAGGGTGAGAACGGAATATATATATATATATATGATGCCCACACAAAAAAACAACATACTACAGCACAAAGAGGTAATATTAAGTTTTTGCAAAACTGGTTTGAAGAAAGTTAATTAAATACAATCTGCTAAAACAATGAAAATATAGCAGACCATGCTCTTAGGTTACCAGTAGATGTGACGGTGAAATAAAGTACTTACTGTGAAGACTTTTTCTGGTTCTCCTTTTGCCCGCATGTTGGTATCATGAATCTTCTTGAGTATCATCCAAGCTTCATCATGCTTACCCATCTGTATATTAGTCCAAATAAAAATGCTACTGTTATATCTGAACCACACATCTTGCTGTTAATTACAAGTGCCTTTGTAATATTGATTATAACATGTTGGAGATAGCTGTGGCACTTGAACACTTAAACCTACCGTAAAATGAGAGGCAACCACTTTATTCCTCACTTGACATTTCACTCGCTGTATGCTTCAATTTCACTGCTGACTTTAGGACTGTTCTGGTATGGCTTGGATTGGACTAATATAGTTCCTATAGTTTCTAATAAGGTTCAACCCTTCTACCTATCCTTCCTGCTTCTGATCCAAAAGAAGGCAAAAAAGCAAATATGAATATTTATTATTTAAGGTTTAAATATTACTATATACTATATTACTCTATAAATGATTTATGCAGGCATCCATTGTATTTGATAGTCTTAACAGTCAATTCCATACCTTTATTGCCCTTACTGTAAAGAACCCCTTCCTTTATTGTCTGAAATATTCACTCTCAGTCTCAGAGGATTACCTCTTGCTCTTTGTACATTTCTGTTAATGAATAGGTCACTGGAGACATCTTTATATGGCTTCACACGTATTTATACAACGTTAGAATACTCCCTCTAAAACCTTTTTAGTTTCTCTTCAAAACTAAGATCTTCCAATCCCCTTATTAATTTTGGAATTTTGTAGCTAGCTCCATAATGTCCTTTTAAATGACAGTTGCCCTGAATAAAGCTGCATATTTAATGAAAGGTCTTACCACTGATATGTTCCTCCTGTGAATGAATACTCTGTTGTATACATGCCAATTTCTTATTAGCCTTTGCAGCTGCTGACTAGCATTGTGAATTGTTGCTAAGCCTGTTCTCTACTATTATTCCTAAATCCTTCTTCTTAGTAGTTTTTTCAAGAAAGATACCATTTATGTTGGATTATTATTTTTCCTATAATACATAACTCTGTCTGTATGGAACTTAATTTACCATGTGCCTGCCCAGTCTCCCACTCTTTCTAAATACTCATGTAGAGAAGCAACATCAAAGTTATTCTGTATTATCCTACCTAATTTTGTGTCTTCATCAAACACTTAGACATGGCTCTCAAAGCAATATTGGAGATCATTAATAAACAAATGAAAAAGAAGAGGGCCCAGGACAGACCCCTGAGCTACTCCACTAAATACCTGGGTCCAGTTTGAACATTTTCCATTAACAGCCACTCCTAGAATATTGTTTTTATTGACATCTTCATAGAATGCTATTAGGTGTGTTTGAAAAGACTTTCACAAAACCATGCTGACTTCTACTAAGTCTGTATTGAAATAGAGCATATTTTGTAGAAGTTTACAGTACATGTGCCTTGGATCACCATATCTTTTTACCATATGCCTGTTGCAAAACTTCATTTTATAATCTAAATATTGGGTAATTTAAGGGATTGTTCTCACCTCAAGTAGGAAGCGTGGACTTTCTGGCATAAACTTCATTGCAATGATAGAAGCTGTACACGGAAGGACACAAATAATGACAAACACTCTCCAGCTGTGGAAATGGTAGTTTGTCCCCATACTGAAGCCCCATCCTAAAAAAAAGTATATGATTTATGGCACAGTGTGTGTAGCCAATGCTTTTGGCTTTAGCTATCATATATAGACTCAAGATTTATGTCACAGTTTAACTTTCTATAAATATTAGCTCTGACGTGCACAGAAGCCTGTGAGAACAAACATAAAATAAACCATACAAATACAAACCGACTTTATTTCCAGTTTTAATGAGTATGAGCCAAATCTGTTTCTCATTTTCCCAGTTTGAAATATGTTTAAGTGGGATTAATTGGCTAAATATATTTTGTGCAATGCTCATGGAATGTGTTGAGGAGACTACTTCATGTATCTATGTGTAGAAAATCTCTCAAAATGACAGTACTAAATATAATACATCCCTGATATAGCTAAAGGGTCAACTTTCTTTTTCAGATGTGATCCAAGTTGGGCATATATACAATATCTGGATGGGATAGTCTAATGTAGTATTAGGTAATTAACAGCTCATGGCTGAGATTCAACCCGTTTCAGACCATGATGCTTGCCTGAGTAACTATGCAAATAAAATATGACCTTTTAGAGTACAATCTGCCTTTCATCCTATAAACAGGTAGGATAGAATCAATTAGAGACCCTCCAAAATAACCCAGTTATTCTCTGATTATGGGACTAAAGAAAAACTGTGAGACAATGATTTTAAGAATCACATAATGTCAGGTCAATGTCTACTTGTAGTGGGAAGCTCACACTAGCTATACCCTGTTTTTGTACTGGTTAGTTATATTTCTTCAATCTCAGTTGTGAAGCAGTTTTTCTTCTGTACCACACTTTGGACAATTTTAATCCTCAGTCCAGTCCTGGCCCACCTTAACCACTAAGTAATAAATTTAGATGCTGAATATATGGAAGCCCTCTGCTACTGGGGTCCTAACAAGCATGCAAGCCATTTGCTTGCACCACATCTTCTTACTCACCAATAAATCCTTGACCTCCTCAAACAACCTACTGATACTATATTCACCTGCAGGCAAGGGTGGCTTTTTGTCAAATATTGCTGCTAGCCAATCTTGATCTATATGTATTTGAAGCAGGTGGCCATATTGTTCTTCCACATCCTCTAATTTGTTTGTGTCTGGGATACAACTTTTGTGTGGTTCTCATTCTCTCTACAGTGATTACATTCTACCAATTCATTTATTCTTTTGGCATTCTTGGTTCTCAACACTTAAGCAATTTTGGACTAATCCATTCTTCTTAGATTAATACAGTACGGGACCTATAGCATTGGAGTTAACAATTCTGAAGTTAACAGGATAACATCTGAGAGCTTAAAAGTGTCTTACCATAGTGTGGGATGATGCTCCAAGCCATTGCTGATGCATAGATTCCTCCAATCATCCAAAACATACAGAGCCAACTCAAGTGTTCCCCCCTTTTCTCGCGAGCTAAAAATTCTGAGAAATAGGCAAACACGATGGGAAGGGACCCCCCAATGCTGCACAAAAACAAAACAAGCAAAGAGCTATAAACCACAGGGGAAATGCTCATGGGTTTAGGTGTGTTGCTACACATAACCAAAATGAACAAAAATCGCATTTTATTAATGTTATAAGAAACATTGTTAATATTTTAATGAATAACGTTGCAAATAAGAAATAGCATACTAGCATATTAAATAAGTAAATATGTTTAATATGTATTAATATTACTTTATATTGCACAGTACTGTACAGTGGGTAAACAGGGCATTAAAAGTAGGGCATCACATAAAAATGTTGACTTACACAAATCACAAATGTCTATTTAGTAAATATAGTTCTTGTGGTTGTCTAATAAGCAACACATGCTAAAGGTTATAAAGTATGTGATGTCATATGTAATGTCATTGGCTTACAAGCTAAATACTTACCCAAACCCAGATATAAGGCGGCAGAAGAGAAACAGTCCATAACCTTGCACAAAGGAGGAGATGGATGAAAAGGCTGCATTGATGATGAGTGAGATGACAAGACATTTTTTTCTTCCGAGTTTATCTGCCAGACCACCCCACACAAATGCTCCAAGCATCATCCCAAGGTACACTATTAAACCTGCCGGTATGTAGACAAATGAAAGGATGTTACGTGGTGTGCCGTTCCTTTGAAGAATACAATGCTCATTGTTACATTGCACAGGGAGAAGATCATATTTTATTATTTCTATACATGTATACCAGAACTGACAATCAAGACACAAATGAGATTCCAGAAGTACATGATTTTCCATGCATACTATTTCAAATAAAATATACACTGAGTGGGTGAACAGTATATTGTTTCTTTCTTATTAGTTCCCCAAGTAGGTGTTACAGTATTTATTTATAGTTATGAGTGAATTTTGGTCTACTTGGAACTGTACAATTTAATAGGCATGTTTGGGAAGGCTTTGTGTGCACCAGCTGTTTTGTACTTACGTCTCAGTATAAACATAATTTTCCACACTTTATGCTATTCATTTTTCTCCACAAAATATTTTTAGAATATTATAGTTGGTAATAAGAGATTTTTGGGGCATTTTAAATATTCATGCCACGTGTCCATGGCTCAAACCGTTTGGAACTGTAATTTCCTTAATGCTTGGCGTACATACAGCTTATGTAGAAATCACAAAAGCTACCCGTTGGACATACTGTTCGGTTGCGTGTATAGATTATGACTGGAGTCTTCTGTAAATCTTGATATCTCCAAAAGAACCATGAAGTGATAAAGAGGGTACTCTTTTTCTGGGGGTACTTCCCAGTATTGAGTAATGCCACTGAATCTAGTAGGTGGTCTTGTGGCTTGTAGGCCAAAAGAAGCTGACAACTTGGTTTATTTTATGAGCATCCTGCCAATGGTTGCTGTACATCAACGTTTCCCACCCAGCATGGCTTGAGATACAAAAAAACATGCTATTTGTCTTGGATAACGTAGCTGTGCATAGTATGTCAGCATAAAAACATAAATCCCAGGCTTATGCCCTCACAACCACACATTTGGGTGACTTTTTTTATTGTTGTACAAAATGACCCCTTTTAGTAGAGCGATGCATCTCCCAGTTGCGAACAATACTGTATATTTCTCCCAAACAAAAGGACTGAATCACGAAATGATGTTCAAACATTTGGATTTGTCTACAGTTTACCTAGAATATATAAAAAAATGCTATGCTTCAGGGTTCCTCAAAAGTAAACTCAATTTACGTCACGTTGTGACATCCAACACAAAGCTATACTGTAGTAAGCCTTTGATGGTGTTTTCTTATTCCTATATATTTTTTTCTTTTGGGAACAGTATTTCAAATATTATGTATTATGTAGGAATCATTCCATAATTTGCAGAAGAGCACGTTCCTCTGAAGACATAATTCATATGGAATTCATGCTCCATTATTATATTAATTATTAGGAAATTGTCCAATTAAACTGACATGACCATCTGTATTTCCTAACAACTGCCAGTAATCAGCGGCTGTAATAATGCAACTCCCAGATGACAACAATTTATAAAAACAGCTGTGCATCATTTTCATAATTTTGGGCTTCCTACAAAGATTTCTGCACAGGGTTTTTCTCTTTTTGTCTGTCCAAATGGATGATAAAACTTACCAAGCAACAGAGAGTTACATCAGAAAGGACAGTGAGAAAGAATCTCACAAATCGCTGACAGTACATACATGACACCAAGCAGTCTATACTGAGGATCATTTTAGCCGTCACTGAAATAATATGATGGAACTCATGGAATACATTTTAAAAAATACAAATATATGAACTTTATCATTTATGAGGAATCTGAATAGCAAACTATTTACGAAATTGTCAAATTATCTTTTTACTAAATTCAAAATGTAAGCTGCAGTGAACAGTAAAAGTAATTTGCAGGTTATTTTATTATATGTGCGATAGAAAAAAAAAACCTTCTCAGGTTTGTTTTCATCCATGGAATAATGTGTGACTGAAGAAAATATTGCAGCTCCTATATCTGTGATCTCATCTAGAAAGCCTGAACAGTATATGTCTCTCTTTATAAAAAACTGTAAAGGATGCTTGTTGGTTCTAACAAGACACATATGCAGCCAATCAGTAGTGAGAATCATCAGACTATGAGGGAGCTTAGGGAAGTCTTTTAATTTTTTCATTTTAAAGAACACATATTCAAGTATTCACGTTAATTGAATATGCATTTTTTCTTTTATTATTAAATACTTTATGTTTGTTCTTTACTCGTTTAATGAGACAGTATCTGAAAGGAGTCCCACGTCAGGTTACCTAGTCTACCAAATGGTTAGATGGTGGAAAACTTGACTCGGCGCTGTCTTCTGAGCTAATGCTCTACCTATGTAATGATAGTATTAGGACATGAAAGCCACAAGCAAGCAAATGATTTATCCCCTGCTTCAATTGTATAGGGCTATGAAAATACATTTAATACAAAAAAATCCTACTGCATTTTAGTTAATCCACAATATGCCTTTGGCAGAAGACAATGTGGCAATGCCCTAACATTTTTTTGTAAGTTATCTACATTGTATGACTTTTTGAATTATGACAACTTAGAAACATAGAATTTGACAGATAAGAACCATCCAGTCTGTCCATTTTTCCTCATGTAAGACTCAGGTCTTAATCAGTCCTTGACCTCAAACTCATTAAAAATAAACAAACAACATTTAGAAACTACATTTATGTGCCTGACCTAATTTGACAGATTGCCAGCGATAGAAACAAATGATAAAGATTTACTGTGTCGCCCCCACACAAAACAGTTAAATTGTACAGCGAGCTGGAGTTGATAGAATTGACGTTTTCATGAGAAAAAATGTCATATAGTAGCAATTGAATAATTTTATTAAATACTATCTTGTCATTTTGCATCAGAAAATTAATTAAACTCAATTCATTTTGAGCTTTGTCTAATTTTAGCCTTCTTCAGGAAAAAGAAAAAACTCAGCCTCTGTTAAGCTATGATATGTATGATATTATATCTTATTGTCCTGTAACATTTTCAAGGGAAATATTATAAAAAGCTATTGTAAAACACAAGAATTGAAAATAATGATGGCATGTAAATTAAAGAACAAAATATTGATTAACGTGAATTTCAGAAAATATGGCTTTATGAGGAATCTATGTTGCACTTGTACAGCTAATTATATTTAACTGAAAACTCAAATGAATCTTTAAAATTGTTTTGATATATTGTTGTAATATTTCCTATTGGGTCATGTAGGATTAAACCCCATTTCATTCACTGGGAGCATTGTGGATAACATTTTTTTTATGTATTGAAATCAAAGTTCTAAGTTTGTGTTTTTAATTAATATCCTCCTCCGTTTTGGACCTTTTTTCTCTGCACTTATTTTATTTTTCGAAGTTGGCTGTAGATAACAGATGACCAGGGCCGGCCTTTGGGGTGTGCGACCTGTGCGACCGCACAGGGCGCCACACTCCAGGGGGCGCCGCCGCGGGGTCCGCCGCCGCCGCCGCAGCGCGGTCCGACGCCACTGCCGCCGCGGGGTCCGACGCCCCTGCCGCCGCGGGGTCCGCTGCCGCCAGTATGGGGGCACCCGGCACCCCTCCAGAGACGGACAGTAATGTCCGCCGCTGGAGGAGCAGGCTCGCAAGGGAGCAGTATCGGAGGTCTTTAACAGACCTCCGATACCGCTCCCTTGTGATCCCCGCGGCAACAGCTGCTGTGCGCCGGGGTTTGCTGTCAGATCCCGGCGCACAGCACTGAAGCCGCGCCCACCGGTCTCCGTGCCCTCTGACCCGGAAGAAGAGAAGACAGAAGAACTAAGACGAAGAGCGAAGAGGAGGCAAAGAAACTGAAAGAGGAAAGGTAGGAAAGCATAGAGTGACAGTGAGAGTGGATTGGTGTATATGTGTGGATTAGTATATATGTGTGGTTTGGTATATATGTGTGGTTTGGTATATGTGTGGATTAGTATATATGTGTGGTTTGGTATATATGTGTGGTTTGGTATATGTGTGGATTAGTATATATGTGTGGTTTGGTATATATGTGTGGTTTGGTATATGTGTGGATTAGTATATATGTGTGGTTTGGTATATATGTGTGGATTGGTGTATATGTGTGGATTAGTATATATGTGTGGTTTGGTGTATATGTGTGGTTTGGTTTATATGTGTGGATTGGTGTATGTGTGGATTGGTGTATATGTGTGGTTTGGTGTATATGTGTGGTTTGGTTTATATGTGTGGATTGGTGTATGTGTGGATTGATGTATATGTGTGGTTTGGTGTATATGTGTGGATTGGTATATATGTGTGGATTGGTATATATGTGTGGATTGGTGTATATGTGTGGATTGGTGTATATGTGTGGATTGGTGTATATGTGTGGATTGGTATATATGTGTGGATTGGTGTATATGTGTGGATTGGTATGCGTGTGGATTGGTATGCGTGTGGATTGGTATATATGTGTGGATTGGTGTATACGTGTGGATTGGTGTATACGTGTGGATTGGTATGCGTGTGGATTGGTGTATATGTGTGGATTGGTATATATGTGTGGATTGGTGTATATGTGTGGATTGGTATATGTGTGGATTGGTGTATATGTGTGGATTGGTATGTGTGTGTGGATTGGTGTATATATGTGGATTGGTGTATATGTGTGGATTAGATTGGTGTATATGTGTGGATTGGTATGTGTGTGGATTGGTATATATATGTGTGGACTGGTGTATATGTGTGGATTGGTGTATATGTGTGGATTGGTGTATATGTGTGGATTGGTGTATGTGTGTGGATTGGTGTATATGTGTGGAGTGGATTGGTGTATATGTGTGGACTGGTGTATATGTGTGGATTGGTGTATGTGTATGGATTGGTGTATGTGTGTGTGGATTGGTATATATGTGTGGATTGGTATATATGTGTGGATTGGTGTATATGTGTGGATTGGTATATATGTGTGGATTGGTATATATGTGTGGATTGGTGTATATGTGTGGATTGGTGTATATGTGTGGATTGGTGTATGTGTGTGGATTGGTGTATGTGTGTGGATTGGTGTATGTGTGTGTGGATTGGTATATATGTGTGGATTGGTATATATGTGTGGATTGGTGTATGTGTGTGGATTGGTAAGGGTGTGAGAGTGATGGGTGTTATGCTGTACCATTTCCAATGTATTTTTCATTATATAATTATGCTCTAAAGTACATCATAACTCCCATCACTCTATACTGTTCCATACAGTGGCAGAGCTGGGAGGCAGAGGCCTTGCACCCTCACCGCAGGACTTCTGAAAGGTAAGTGAACTTCAAAGAGGGAGAGGGTAGATAGTTAGGAGGGGGTAGATAGGGAGAATGGAGTGAGACGGGGTACATAGGGCAATCATACTCCTATCATGCCAAGTAGTCTACGAGTACATCCTGGAATCTGCAGGCATGATAAGAATGTGATTGCTGTTAATTATATATATATATATATATATATATATATATATATATATATATATATATATATATATATATAAATATTGTTATTTAATTGTTTTGTTATGTGTTATGGTGTGTGTGTGGGGGGGTCATATTCGGTTTCGGCCAGGTAAATGCTGCACTTTTGGTTTCAGTCCAGAATTCGTTTCGGTGCATCCCTACTACTAAGCCAGACAATGAAGTGGTAGGCCTACACCACATCAATGTTTGGCGCAGTATATAGTGATTGGGGTTTTGTTACAAGTTTTGATTCCTTTCTTTTTTTGGGATGGGGGGGGCGCCAGACGAGTAGTCCGCACAGGGCGCCAGAACACCTAAGGCCGGCTCTGTGCACAGAAATCGTGTGCACATTATTTTCCTGTTACAAAAGAATGTCCACACTTTATTTGCAGTTCTAGATTAAATAATTAACCCATGGAAACATTGCATGTATAGGGCAACTGAAGAACACATAAACCCAAACTTGCAGGTACAGATCAACTGAAAAATCATATGTAAGCTAGCTCAGGATTGGAGGTATAGATCAAATATATAAATGCATGGGAATTCTAACCAGGACTCAACCACTGTGACACAACCGTCCTTCACCTTCCCGGCACTGCACTCCTCTCGATGGCCCCTTTTATAACCTCAGCCACGTGCTTTGCAGTTCGCCATCTGCTGGTCACTCCACCAGAACTGCAGGTGAGTCGGTGACACAGCAGCAATTAAAGTAATCCTCGGAGGGGTTACACTTAATAAAATTACACCATAAAACTTACTACACTCACCCCCAGAAATCTAAGTCAAATAAATAAAATGTTTATTACTCTACAGTAAACCATTAACCCTTGGCAAAATGTTAGCTATAGCTGCATTCATGGTTAGCCTTATCAATATTTCTAACAAAAAAATATAGTAGTAAACATATATTAGTTTTATTGCAGGTGCTAGTTGAGGACAAATAAACAATATATTGAAGATTCTTCAATAAATAGGTATTTTATTATGAGATAATGAGGTTGTGTATTGAAACCAACTTGTAGCGTTAGACATGATTGAATTAATAATAAATTGTTTTCTACTTTTCTCAAAACCTCCTACACGAATGCTGATGCCGGCACAAATAATGCTGATATTTCATATATCCGCTTGTTGACATCAAGGTGCTTGCTCTGTATCTAATTACTGAAACATTGCATGTGTGATGACGCAAACATCATGAGGGTAATCAGCTTTAGTGTGAATGGGAAAGGGCAGCTCCTCTTCATTGATTGATGCCAGACAAGCCCCCTGCCGGCGACCAAAAGAGTCACTCTTACGGATTCTCGTATTAACCCCTGCTATACTACGGAAGACTTAAGATAGGCTAGAAAACCGGCACAAAACTAAGAGAAAAATGGATGCAAAGAATGTATATGAATATTTGCCCAAAACGAACACGGGAACTGGGAATATTCGTAGAATATGAAGACTTCATCAGCACCCAAGTCTAGTTAAATCAGTCTTTGGTCAGGTCCCATATTGGGGAAAGTTTATGTCTGTCCCATGCCTGTTTAAATTCCCTCACTGTATTTGCCTCCACCACTTCTGCTGGCAGACTGTTCCATTTATCGACTACCCTCTAAAATTAGAACTTCCTTACATTACATCTAAACCTCTGACCCTCTTGTTTTAGATCATGACCTCTTGTTCTAACATTGCTCCTCCTTTCAAATCAGCTTGCCTCCTGTACTTTGTTAAATCCCTTTAAGTATTAAAATGTTTCTATTGCACACATCCCCTCTCTTCTTTTCTAAGATCTCTACGTATTAAGGTTTGTCCTTGCATGAGGGAGAAATGGGCAGGCTAGATAGGCCAAACGATTCTTATCTGTTGTAAAATTATGTGTTTCTTTTGCTCTGATTGTAGCCCCCCCCCCCACGAAGGAGCGGGGGAGAGATCATTCATCTCCTTCTAACTGGCCCAAGGTTAAGGGAGCCTAAGCTTTGTTTCTATAGACCTTTGTTTCAGTGTGCGTGGGCTATTGATTCTGAGCGCCAGAATATGATGTCATATGTCATGAAGCCATGCACACCCATGGGGACCACAAGCGTAGAAAGCAAAGAAGAGAATGGGAAGATACAGGGAGAGAGAAGAGAGATATGATAAGCGTGTCTATGTAAGGGCAAGTGAGCATATGTAAGGACAAGGATGAATATGTGCGTGTATAAGGACAAGTGTGTATGTGTGTATCTTGATAGTCTATCTATTACTACTTCGATTGTTGGCTTAAAGGGAATAAAATTAATCATTTGATCACATTTTTAACCTAGGAGTTATTTAGTATTGTTTTAAATTAAAAAAAATTATACTGTCATTCAGGAAGTCCAGTAAAATTGTCCAGTAAGAACCATGTCCATGCCTATTCCTGGTCTTGCTGCTCAAGTGCTGACAGCACCTAGGGGGATCACATGCCATTCTTCATATATGGGGGAGTTGTTAAAAAAATCAGCCCTGTGTGTCAAATGTTCTAAGTATACCTCTCACCATTGACTTATCTACTCAGCAATTTTAACATCTACTGAAATATCTTTATCAGTCTTCTATGAGGGACATAGAAGACCGTCTGGTATATTTTAATTACCCAATCAAAAGAAACCAGTTAGATCAGTTTCACAAAATATCTCAGCAACAAACATTTATTTCCATTAGCATAGCTTCCCAGTTTACAGACATAGGACTTACTAGTCTATAGTTGGCAGAGACTTCCCGAAAACCATTTTAGTAGATCAGTACTACATTTGCAAGCTTCCAATCTTCTGAAACTACTCCTGTCCAGGCCCATACTGGCCATAGGTCAAACTGGGAAAATACCTGGTGGGCTGTGATGAGTAGCCCCCCACTTACCTTTATGGCCAGTGATGCTGCCAATACAATGCTTTAGTGTGTGGCTACCTGCTGGATGTGTGTGGTCTTATATGCTGCAAAAGCAAACAGTGAAGTATAGCTTGTAGCTACGTGTATCCAACATGTAGGTACATATGTCCTTTATCTGCTTCTAGTTCTACAGTGCCCACACCAATTTTCACCTCCCTGTCTGTTCCTGTCAATAGCGACTGGTTAACTAATTGGGCCCATTGGGCCTATCTGGTTTTGCGTATGGTATTTGAACATGGATTTTTTTTTCAAAGCATTTTCTCCTTCAATGTTTGTCACCTTCGTAGTTATATTGTAGCACTGAGGTGTTGATGGGAAATAATTTTGCAACTGGCAAAGGTGGACTGCATCTTGACAGTATTTAATGAACACCAGAATTACAAGTGTATAGTTTCTGAGTCAACTCTGCTTGCACCTTTGTTAGTAAACCCAGCTGTTTCTATTTTTTTTTTTTTTTTTTTTTTATTTCAAATGTTTATTTAAGATTTTTTTAAGCAAAATAAGGGATAACAGAAGAGAAATAAGGAAGGGGGACATGCCATAATTCATAAATACAAATATTTTTCAGCAGCAGTATCAATACTTATTATCAAACAAGCAATTATGTCTAATAATCTAGCAAAGAAAACAAAAAAGAAAAAGAAAAAAAAAAAAAAAAAAAGAGAAAGAGAAAGAAGCCGGGGGTGTTATAATTATTGTAGGTATGCTTAAACATTATTTAGTTTTGAAATCCAGTCCTCATAAATTACTACTCTTCTAAGGTGAGTCTGACTAACCCATCCTAGCCCTTTTTCCATTTGTAGTTGGTATAATAATTGTTTCTTCAGTTGCGACCATTGAAAGAAATGATTATGTTTCCAAAACCTGGCAATCAAAATTTTAGCTGCCGAAAAAGAGTGTATTAATAAAATTTTATTATCAATTGAAAGAGGGGATGGAAATAGATGAAGAAGAGCAACATCAGGGGACTTACCGTATTGGCTCGGATATAGGCCGCCCCCGTATATAGGCCGCACCCTAAAAGTTTGGTGCTTTTTTAAAGAAAAAGTTTTTTTTCTTTAAAAAAGCACCAAAAAAAACATGCTGCCACTCTGTCTCCCCCCCCCGAGATATGCTGCCACTGTCCCCCCCCGAGATATGCTGCCACTGTCCTCCTCCCCCCCGAGATATGCTGCCACTGTCCCCCCCCGAGATACGCTGCCGCTGTCCTCCCTCCCCGAGATACGCTGCCGCTGTCCTCCCTCCCCGCGATAAGCTGCCGCTGTCCTCCCTCCCCGCGATACGCTGCCGCTGTCCTCCCTCCCCGCGATACGCTGCCGCTGTCCTCCCTCCCCGCGATACGCTGCCGCTGTCCTCCTCTGCCCCCCCTCCTCGACTTACCGGAGCAGACTCCCGGGTGTCTTGCGGGGCCGGCGAGGGACATCTACGCAATACGCGTATGCAACTTCCGGTACCGATACCGGAAGTTGCATGCGCGTATTGCGTAGATGTCTCCCGCCGGCCCCGCAAGACACCCGGGAGTCTGCTCCGGTAAGTCGGGGGTGGGCAGAGGTAAAACGCTTAGATAACCTCCCGTGCCGGCACCCCCCCCGTGGGAAGTGCTGGCAGGGGAGGCTGTCTGAGCGTATCGGGGAGTAGGATACGGGTCCCCTGCACCGCTGCGGGGGATCTGTATCTTAACCCCGCTGCCTGCCCGGCGCCCGGGACTGCATGTCCCGGGTGGCGGGCGCTAGACCCCGAATATAGGCCGCACCCCCACTTTAAAAACTTAAAGTGGGGGAAAAAAGTGCGGCCTATATTCGAGCCAATACGGTATTTATCTTATCTACTGCCAATTTTGTAAGAAGATCAAAGACCATGTCCCACAGCTGACTGACCACCCCACATGACCACCATATATGTATGTAATCGCCTTTTTCCCTATTGCATCTCCAACATATCTCTGATGCTCCAGGGAACATTAGGCATAACTTAGACGGAATCCAATACCAGTAATTTAGAACTTTAAAATAATTTTCTCTAATTGAAATAGAATGTATAATATTATGAGTTAAAGATATTGCATTTTGCCAATTTTTCTTTGTAATCTGTGTCCGTGTCGCTTTAGACCATTTAGAAATGGTGTTAGAGTGGTCTACTCCGTCTATCTTTTCTATTACCTCATGTATCTTTGTCAAAATTTTCTTGGATTCTTTTCGGTTGAAAATGTGGCCTAATTTTGAATGAATGTTTGCATCATTGTTATAAAGTGCATATCTAAGGAAATTTTTTATCCTTAAATAGGGAAAAACTTCTGTAGATGGTAAACAGAATTGGTCGACTAATTGATCATATGGTTTTACAAGATTATCAATCAGAATATCCTTAAGATTTTCAATGCCCGACCTTTTCCATTTTAACAGAGATATATCTGCTAAATTAAGTTCTACAATATCTAGCTGCGCTGTATCCAGAATTTTGTCTTTAAGCCCCAGTTTTTTCTTGATTTTAAACCATTCCTTTATGGTATCTTTAATTATAATATTATTTATTGTGTGGGTCTTTATCTTAAACTTAGATTGAAATTCCCACACACAAGATGATAAATTCCTAATTCCAGAAAGGTGTTGCTCGATCTTAAACCATGGTTGGTTCCTATTAGATTCTAATTGTAAATTGTATATATGTATTACCATACATGCCTCGTATGCGCGCACAATCCTAGGATAGCTCAAACCCCCTTTATTCATTTTTTGTGATAGGAGTTTAATTCCCAATCTTGATTTTCTACCGTTGTTAATAAATCCATTAAAAGAGGTTTGTATCAAACTCAGCCATGGGGCTGGCATTTTTAGAGGAAAATGTCTGAAGATGTAAGTCCATTTAGGTAGAATATAAGAATTTATTACATTTATTCTGCCAACCCATGATAATATATTATTTTTCCAATTTTTCAGCAGGTAATTGGTCTCTTGAAAACAGGAGAGAAAGTTTCTTTCCATCATATCCTGTACTTTCGCTGTTATTTTGAGACCTAAATAAGTGAACTCTTGTACTACGCCTTTAAGTTTAAATTCCTGTAGTATTGATTGTTTAATTTGAGCACAAGTATTTATGAAAAGAATTTCTGATTTTCCTATATTAAGTTTATAATTGGAAATTTCTGAATATTTATTTATAATTATCATTAGTTCTCTAATAGACTTTGATGGATTTTCTATTGTAAGGAGAACATCATCTGCATATAGGCACATTTTTAATTCTTCTTGTCCTAATGTAATGCCTTTAATTTTTTCATTTTCCCTTATTATAATTGCTAGAATCTCCATGGTTAATATATACAACATTGGGGATAATGGACATCCCTGTCGTGTTCCATTATTAATGTGAAACCATTCAGATTTAATATCATGTGCTACAATCCTAGCCGTAGGGTTTGAATATAAGGCCTTTATTGATGACAGGAAATTGCCCCCCATTCCATATGACTGCAAGGTCTGGAACATAAAGTTCCAATTAATACGATCGAACGCTTTTTCTGCGTCTAGCGCTAACAAACAGATCTGTCTTTTTTCAACATTAGCAAGATCTATAGTATCGATTATGCGTCTAATATTGTTATAGGCAAGTCTATTGGGGACAAATCCTATTTGATCAGGATGTATTAATAAAGAAATTACTTGCTTCAGTCTCTCTGCTAGAATTCCTGCGAATAGTTTCATATCTTCATTGATAAGTGAAATCGGCCTATAATTAATTATCTCTTCTGGTGTTTTATTTTGTTTTAGTATGGGTATGATATTGGCTCTTAGCAATTCTTCTGGAGCATGGCCTTTATCCATTAATTCATTGAATAAAGCAGTTAAGTATGTAACAGTCTCACAGTTGAATTTTTTATAGAAAAGGCCACTAAATCCATCCGGGCCTGGGCTTTTGCCGTTTTTAATCTTATGTATAATCTTTAACACTTCAGATTCTTCTATAGGTTTATTTAATTGAGACAGTTGGACCTCATTCAATTTAGGTATGGGCAGAGTTTTTAAATATTTTATAATTTCCTCCTGTTGGGTTTTATTATTTATATTATATAAGGAGGCGTAATATTGATTAAATGCCCGTCCTATACTTTCTGGAGAAGTACATATGCTGTTATTTTCAATAATTTTATAGATACGGTTTTTAGCTTGTTTTTTCTTAAGCCTATTGGTTAGCGATTTATCCACTCTGTTATTCTTAAAATACCACTGTTGTTTTAATTTTTCTAGATTTGTACTAATCTTATTGAATTCCAAGTCTCTTATTTTTCTTTTTAATTGCTGGATCTTAGTAGATCTAAATTTTGTTGGGGATATTTTATTCAGTTTAGTGAGGTCATATAGATTTATATAGAGAGTAGGTAACTCTGGACCTCTTTTTCTATTTTCTATTTTTCCAATTTTGATTAAATATCCTCGAATAACACTTTTAAAAGCACACCAGAGAGTTACACGAGATATCGATTCATCATCATTCTCCTGAAAATAGAGTTTGATTAGTTTCCGTAGGGATTCTACATGTTGATGCTTATCTAGTATCATATTATTTATTCTCCAATCTCGTGGGACTTTCTTGGAATAGTTAGATAATGTCTCACAGATAATAGCGTTATGATCTGACCATATTATATCTTTAATCAAGATTTTTTTTATTTTGTTCACTAGGGAGCAATTTCCTAACATCAGATCTATGCGCGCATACGAGGCATGAGGCGCGGAAAAATGGGTAAATTCGTTGGCAGTTGGGTTAAACACTCTCCAGGTGTCATATAGATCACATCAGTATCTTGATATAAAATTTCATATTTTATGTCAGTAGAAATAATTATAGCGACACCTCTCTTTTTTTTATATTGTAAAGAGGAAGCAATTGTATATGATATATTTTTACTTTTTAAAGGAACATTACAAGAATTAGACCAATGCGTTTCTTGTAGGAAACATATATCGATTTTTTCCTTTTTTATTAATTTGAGTAATAAAGATCTTTTTTGAGGACTGTTCAACCCTTGAGCATTTAACGAGATAAAACGTACCATATTTTTCGTTTTGAAAATTTAAACCCCCGGCTAAAGAAAAGTAGACAGTACAAAAAAAAAGAAAGAAAGCAGAAGAAACGAAAAAAGTAATAAAAATGGAAGAGGACAGAATATGTCCTATTACCTAAGCCAACCCGTACAGAAATTTGATTGGCATTATACGATCCTTCCCCTCTACCTGGATCGAAATGACTGTACCTCATGTTGTGTGCTACCACTGTATGAGGTTAACATTGTGCGAGGCCCCCATTGAGGAGTTCGCGGGCTTTATTTATAATGATTATAACCCAAAAAAAAAAAAAAAAAATTATAAATAAATAAATACAAAAAAAAATAAAAAAATAAATAAAAAAAAAAAAAAGAATTGCATTGCATGCATGTTACATTGGACCAACTTTTTAATCTTGCTAAAGTGCAAAGACAAAAATATTTAAAGTGCATAAAGTGTTCTTAAATACTTTAAGTGCTGATTATATTAGTACATTAATTGTACTTATTCTTTTCCATAAATAATTATTAAAGTGCACTATGTTTTCTCCATCATTAACTGTAATAAGAATACCTAAAGTGCATATAGTGTAACTTCATTAATGCAAAAAAAGATAAATAAATAAATAAAAAAATAATAATAAAAAAAAAATATATAAAATAAAAAAAAAAAAAAAAAAAAAACCCAGCTGTTTCACTGATATTAATATACCACCTCTTGGTATACCACCATCTGAAAACTAATCCCAGAGTAAACTGGTTCGGTAAATTATGCACTCACTTTACACTTTTATAAATGACACATTGTTAACTATCTTGAAACCATTTAAGCATTATCAAACACACCAATAGTTTTCATTGTTAACATAGAATTCCCATATGCCACAGTAGTGATAATAATGCCAATAACATGTATAACCATATTTTATACCCAGAAATAAGTGTTCCCCCGCCCTTGTATTTTCTTTTCAAATCCCTTTACTAAAAAAGATACACAATAAGGGTAGATTGCTCAGCAAATAATCGGTTATGTTAGGCAGACCGGGCTTTTCCAGCTGGTAAGTCATAGGTTGAAAGTAACTGGTGGTCATGGCTCTCAGGGCGCTGAGGGTCACAACACTTGTGCGGTATTTCTATGTGCATATGGATCCACAATTTGCCAAAAGTTTAGAACATCAAGGTGCTGAGTGATAAAAGAATCAAAACTCTTATAATTTGTTCAATATTGGTCATATAGGAATACAAAGAATTTATTAAGATATGACAATAAATATAATAACATACTTTTCAGAAAAAGAAGTGTATTTTGATTGTATAGTATGCAATTTTCAACTTTTTTGACCAAGGTTAATAAGGTGTTTGTACATTATCTACCACAAATAACACATAGGATTGCGTTTGCATAACATTTGCCTTTATATAGGTTAAATGTGAATACAAATCATGCTTTGACAGTTGCATTTATTAAATAAAAATCTCAATCCACGTCTTCCTTGGTAGATATATTTTTAGTGTTATTTCAATGTGCTGCAACTATAAATAGGAATATATGGGAATCAACCAAGCTCTGACCTACAGATCTCTGTAACAAAAAACAGACCACAGACTGAAGCTGAAGGACTCATCAGGTAGCTGGGAGTAATTCCAATAAGAACTTTATGGGAACCTGGGGGTCATTTAAGTGTCCTGACTAAAGTGAAATTTTCAACAAAAGTTGTAAAAACACAGCAGTAAGCAATTTGATGACCCGAGCAAACAGCACACAATGACCGAACATTTAACACTCCAAATACACAGAAAAAGCTCCAATCATACCATTGAATGTACTGTCCTGAAAACTATTCAATAAGGTGTGTTTTTTTTAGAGGACTAAAACGGATTCATTTTTTGCACATGCATTTCAGAACATAGCATTTTTCATCTTACCTCCACCAGACCTTTCTAAAGTAAACGTAGACACCATACACAAAACGATAAAACAATATGCACATGCACAGTCAAACAAAAGTAGACAGTAAGGACATTCAACCAAAACAGGCACTGTGAGAGTTAAAACCACTTAACCACCAATGAGCTGAAAGGAAAGATACAAAACCACCTTGATTACAGCAGTGTACTAAGTTCCCAGACAGCTCTATAGTAACAAATTTAAAAGTTGGCTAAGTTTTTACACTTATTCTGGGAATTTAGCCAACTGTTGTAAACAACATTCTGTAGAAACTTAGCCAACTCTTAAATTTGCCACATAGAAGTTATAGAGCTGACAGAGTTCCAAAAATGACTGGGAACTTAGCCAACTGCTGTAATCAAGGTGTTTTTTTTAAATCTTTTTTTTCATCTCATTGGTGGTTAAGTGGTTTTGCCACTCTCATAGGCGATTTTGTGATATGTTCATTTCTGGCTTATGTGAACTTTGACTGAGACTGCTCATTGTTGTATATGTAGTCAGGAGCACTGAATTGCTCCTGACTACATTTTCCAACTATGACTAACTTTAGTCTAGAGCATTGAATCGACCCCCTGGATCAATTCTAAATCAATGAAAATTAATGTATCATACAATTGTATAAAACATACTTTAATGACAACGTCTTATATTATATTATATTATACTATATATAATTATATTTTGGTAAAACAAACTGGAAGTCTATAGGGACAAGACAATCCCCTCCTACATGTGCATTCTATAAGTGATTATGAGTAGGATATAGTTTATATGCTGCCCAAATAGAGATGTATTACATTTAGTAAATAAATTGGGGGGTTTTCACTCAAAAAAACCTTATTATTGTCTCTACATATTATTTAAACATTATTGTTTTACAAGCAGATCTGTAGGAATACTATTTGAAAAATGTAAACTTTTTAGTACTGTAAATTAGCCGATCTAATGGGTATTTTTTGGCCAACTGGAAGTGAAAAGGTAAAGTTTTAAACGTTGGCAGTGTATCAGGAAGTATATTTTGTGCTTCTACTTTGACTTGAGAGACAAAAACATTTGTAAAGTATCTGATAAAAATCACCCCTAGTGCTGTAAAAAAAATCTTAAAATAAGAAAGACTTCCTTATTATCAATGTAGTCTTCCAAAAATTGTTGGACATTTTATTCCTCAGCGGGTTCATATTCTAGAAGGAAAAAAAAATTGTAGCGCATTCTCTAACTGATACTTTACAAAAAACAACTGTAAATATAACTTTTTGTAATATTTGCATTTTTCTGAAATTATGTATTTTTTGGTACATAACTGTCTTTGTATCTGTCTCTTTGCTATTAGCAGAAAGATACGCTTAGATTATCTTTTTATTTTAATAAAGGTTTCCATTAAGACTAAGAATCTTGTTTTCCTTTTTTGCAGAACAGGATCCTGCTAAATCAGAATTCCTAGTTGACTGTGTTCAAATTAAACCTGTCTTCCCATTGGAGAGTGCCATGTCAGCTCCAAGCTTCCTGTTGACAAATGGAGTAGAGGCTGGTTTTTCAGAATCACATTAAATGAATGAATATTTGAAAGATGTAGCAAAACCAAATATATGTCTATTGTACTTACAAATCAGTCATATTTCATCATGTTGGAATACAGAGGAAATATAAATAAGTAACAAAAAGAATCTAACTGTGCTGTAGGCACAAGGGGCACACAAAAAGAAAACAAGAAACACAAAACAAATTGATCTGTATACATAGAGATTATACCTGAAGATTGAATTGAGGAGCTACAAATTCAAAATGTATCCAAAGAGAAATATCATTTTATATCACATTAAAACAAAAGAGTATTTCTCAAGAGTCCACGGGGTAGAAATACAGAACGGGACCACCGAAGAAAGATCACTCAATTTTTAATGAACTTAAAGATCTTTAACAAGAAGATTAGAGGAAGTTTGGGGTATTTATGCTAGTATGTATTTGGACAATATCATTGGATTGTGACCACAGTATGTTTATAAGAGCCACATAATACATCAATGAGATGTTCCTGATATTGTTTCTCTGTTTTCCTTAGTGACTTTCTCCTTTATATACACTTAGTAAACTACCTATGTCTTGTGAGCATGCTTTTTTCTATTTTAGTGTAATATTACATTTGTGAAACAAGTTTTCATTGTGAACGGTTGGTGCAGCCTCATTGTGCTTAAGTTGGTTTTGTGCCAACAGAATAACCTATGAAATGTTTGGAAAGGAAATAGTTACATTATGCATTTTTAAATACATTTTATGGTTAATAAATATTTTCCTAATTATTTTAACAATAAGTTATCATTTTTGTTTTGTAAGAAATATTTCCTTTGTAGCGAGCAATGCACTTCCTCTAAACCTTAACCCCTCTGCAGCTTTGAAGGTGTTTGTAGAAGGCTATGAGATAAAATATGTGAAGTAGCAGAAAATGGGAATTACCGTAAGGCACACTAGGCAGGTGCCCAGATCCATACCTTTTCAGTTTTTGTCTGGGGTAAGGGTTTGCTGCAAAATATGACATTATCACATTCACTCCCTGTTGCTCATATATCTTTCCAATTCCAGTATCAAAATAACATATTTTTGGGGGTGTCTGGGATGTAAACAATAAAATAATCTTCTTGGTTATCTTAACATAAGATTTTGAAACTATGCTTAACAGACTATTCGGCTGACATGTTTAAATCTTATTGGAAAAAAGTACATCCTAAATTGATCTGCTTCATAAGGATAAGGTGATTGATAATTTAATTATTAATCATTTGTATTGTTGCCACAATCCAGAGAATGAGGAATTAGTTCACAGATGACATTTAGCTAATTGCAAATAGTAGCAGTTTTTTTTTTTTAAGAATGGGATCATGTCATAGAGTTTTAGCTGTTGGAGTGATGTGGTCCTGTTTGATGAAACACACTGTTGTCCATTTTTTTCTCCTATTTTCTGCTAATATGTTGCTTAGGAGAACACCAACATTATGATACTTTATATGGGGATGGTGTACTTTCTAAATTTCATCCTCACAAATATGTATTTTTTGTGAATACTTTAGTAGTTGGTATGAATCACTTGGCTCTAGCCAGAGGTCATTCTCTGTCAATGAGTACCAACAGGTCACCTGTTCATTGCAAGAAATCCACACATAGTAAATGTCAATGACCATTCCAGTTTTTCACATGAGGACCAGTTCTCGAGTCTCAGGCAGACGAAGGGATAAAAGGCCTCCTCCTACAAGAGCAGTGGATGCAAGAAGAATAGGGACCACCTTTGTGATCCCAACAAATGAAGCAAAAATTGAGTTTCCAAAGATAGCAGCTAACTTGCAGAGACCATTCAAGATTCCAAAGGCAGTTGCTCTGTGGAAGAAATATTTTAAAAAATGTTTTAATACAGGTCTGCTCCCCTACTTGGTATATGGTATTTGTCAAAGAGAAGCTACGCAGTGGTTGAAATAAACATATCACAAAGAAGAAGCAAAATGTATCCACAGACAGATAACCAAACAGTGTTGTGTTCCTGACTAACCCTTCAAGTTTACCTGCTTAAACTGGCCATAGGTCATATGGAGCAATGCCCAGGAACTATTGTACTGAGGGACTATTTTTTCAATTGGAGCATTTAACCACTTGGGCTGGTGTGATTTAAATACCCAGGACTATATTTCATCCCAGTCCAGCTTTGAACATATTGTTTGCAATAGAATATTACAATAGAATATTACAATATAATTTTGCAATATAATAGAGACACCAAAATAACTGGGCATGTTACCTTTTATTTGTGGGGTACAGCTCAACAGTGATTACATCCAAGGCATTCCATGCAGCAATACTGGTACCACAAAAGAGGCACTGCCAGCCAATCATCGCTGACTCGCTGTTACCAAAAAACAGGAAGAAGCAGCAAACCGCCGATATCAGCATGGACCCAGCTACAAACAGGGCACAGAAGAACAGTAACTATGCAGTTTTAACAGATGGTATGGAAATACATTTTAGCATTTAACCTGTCAGTGTTAAAATTGAAAAAGAAACCTAGTCCCACAGGTATTAAAATGTTTTACAATACCAAATGTCTTATATTCCTATATGTTTCAACCCATCATAAAATGGTCTTCAATGAGACATTTAACGATCAAAGAAAAATAGTGAAACAGCATATATATCTATATATATATATATATATATATATATATATATATATATATATATATATATATATATAGATATGGTGACATATGGAGTGAGAGGTATAGTCCTAAACAGTGTGTATTTCGGACCCTGAGTGTTACAGTTCCTGCACTGTATAGGGGGAAAGTACGGCCCCAGGGAGAGTATAGTATAATATTTGCTATGTCTTATTCTGTGTATTTTGGGTCCTGGGGTGGCGTATCTAGAAGACTGGGCTGGACCCGTTCTCCATCCCACTAACAGGGTGTCTGTGTAATGAAAAGTCCAGTTAATTGATTAGGGCTTATTAAGGGCTATAAAGAGCAGGCTAACCCTAGACCCGGAGGAGTAATTTGTGAGCAGAGCAGGTGGAAGACACTGCCAGACCGCCTTTGAGACAATCACATTTATTTAAATTGGTAAAGATTTGTTTTATTATTTGTTTATTTTGTTTATGTAAATGCTAAAAAAAACAAGCATATATTCCTATCCTAGAAGACTATACACTTATAGTAAAATCTCAGACACCACTTCAGTCTTAGTAGTGGTTTGCCATAATATATATATATCTTGAGAAAGGACTGGAGGTGGTCAGAAAAGTTGGCCGCGCTGATTCAAATAAACTAGTGTCAAACGAAAAGTCATATAGATACAGACACGCACCTGAGAGGATATTACATTAAAAGACAAAATAAAACTTACCACAGACAGACAATCAGGATGCTGAAAATCATGTTTCTGTAGTTTTAAACATCATTTGAAATGATTCACTTTATTCAGTTACAAAGAAACAGTTGTACTTACCAATCATTCGTATCCTTCCAATTTTATCCATAAGAAGAGCTCAGATGATATTACCAGGTAACACCGATAAACTACCAAGAAAACTGACCAGGTAAATTAGGAAATCGTTATCTTCTTCAAAGTCGATGTGGCATCCCTTTTTCTCACTATAGAAGGAGCTGTTTATAAATGTGCAGTCAATAAACTTGTCCTTGTAGAGATCTGAAAGAAGACACCGTAACACATGTTAATTAGCAAATGTCCCATATGATAACATAACTTTTTTTTTAATTAATGGGATTCCTTTGGAAATATTTGGCTGAAAGCACATGGGCAGATGGTATCAAATTATTTTCCTTTTAGGAAACCTTCTTTTTCATCCCCACTTTCTACCGATGCCAAGACTCATCAGCTTCCAGCATAGGGAAGGAATTACTTAATATGGAGGAATAAACATGCTAATCTTCAGGGCCAGAAAGTAAGATGGCTTCTCCAAAGGTATATACATATTGCCCGATAAAGAAGAACTGCTTATCCTCATCATAATGGCATATGTGTATTATGTATATTAAATTGTACAATTTGGCAAAAAAAAGTTGTACTTTATAACATTCGTTTTATTTTATTTTGAGGGAATGGCATAAACGTTGTAATTGGTAAATGGTAACATCAAGTGGAAAAATGTTACTTCAATCTTAATCAGCTGTATTATTTACTATTGCTTCCAATGATCTTGTTGGTTCCAAAAATGATTATGCCATACATAGTGGTGCTCGAAACACATATGTCTATGAGAAAATCTTACATGATTATTCTTGGCCATAGCTACCGCGATGAAAGTTGAAACCCCACAGGTTTCAATACATTTATAATGGAACTTGGTGAAGACATTGTAAAAAAGTATAATTATTATATGTAGTTTAAAGTTGTTTTATTCAAATGTCAGATTAAACTAGAAGGCATTTTTTCTTCAGAATAACGTTGGAAATGCCTCGTTTGGTTACCTGTGTTATAAAAAACAGTAGACTCTATGACACAGTTTTTAAAGTAAGTGCCACTGGAAGTCACGTCTTCAAAATAGCATTCATTAAAGGTTGAGTCTTCAAATGTGACGTATTTAAGTTTCATCTTGACAAACCTGAAAAATAATTTTATATCATTATCTAAAAATGCCATTTCAAAATGTCATCAGAAATGCTGGTTGAACAAATTATTTCTGGAAGTATCTGGTTCTTGTTTTGTTTTTTTCAGTAGGATTGAGAACAAGAGCCATCCAAAGTACAAGGAGCACAGATGAGCAATATGGATCCCTGAAGAAATTGCTAACTGTACAATGGGTCTCTAAAATATAAAGCAGGGGTCTCTCTCTAATAAAATTGACTAGTTCATTTCACTTACTTTTTATAGTTTCGAAGGAATTGGGTACAACCCTACAAGTTACAGTGAAAGGTGTACGTTTTTCTACCTTCATTCAATTCATTCAATAAAATAGCTTTTTATAGGTGCAGTGTTTAGGGAACAAGCAGATTAGGAGGATACAGCAACTGAGCAGTAAAATTAATGTGCTGGGCGAATTAGAGGCTATGCCACTGTGGGACAGGCAGATTAGGAACGGGGCACAGTGTTAGTCCTGCACCCAAGCAGTAACATTAAGGTACTGGGCAGATTAGAGGTCATCTCACAGGTAGGATGTTGAGTATTGGCAGCACAGCAGCAAAACAAGGTGATTTTTTAATAAGGGTGCAGAGACGGACTGTTGCCAAGTCAAGAGCTATAAGCTGCAAAAGAGGGGAGTAAGGTATGCTCTCCCCCTAATTAATTATTATTTTATGTTGTGGTCATTTTATTGGATGGCAGGAGTCCTCAACAGATAGTTGACTGGGGTAATTTGTTTTTTTAGTATGGTTGGTTCCGGTGAATCATTTATTTATGTTAATGTAAACTGGTAATGATAGGTTAATATATGCTTACTAACTGTTATTCCCAATAAAATATCACAGCCTTTTCTATCCAAAAGTCTGTGTGTGTTAAGTTATTTATTGATCAATACATATTTTAGTTAATTTATGGATCCAGTTATTGTGCTTTCTGCGTTGTACATGATTATCCCACTGACTCATAGTATATTTTGATATAATTAAGCCCCTGCAAATGAAACCTTTACTTTTTTTTTATTTAGCTTCTTTTGTAATCAAGTGCTTAATTTTAACTTTCTGCTACTCTCCACCAGGTGTCGATGTTGGATAATTACTGTATTGGCTTGATTATAGGCGCACCCGAAAATAGTCTGCACCCTAAAAGTTAGGTGCTTTTTTAAAGAAAAAATTTTCTTAATAAAAAAAAAACCACTATGCCACTATGCCCACCCCCGAGATATGCTGCCACTCTTCCCTCCCCCGAGATATGCTGCCACTCTGCCCCCAAGATGTGCCCCCCGATATATGCTGCCACTCTGCCCCCAAGATGTGCCCTCCCACGAGATATGCTGCCACTCTGCCCCCAAGATGTGCCCCCCCCCCAGACTTACCAGTGCAGACTCCCCGGGGTCTTGACGGGCCGGCGGGGGACATCTACGCAATACGTGTATACAACTTCCGCTTCCGGCACTTCCGCCGTGGGAAGTGCCGGCAAGGAGGATTGTTAACGTACAAATTGTAAAAATAAATAATCAATATAGGGTGACCAATATAACATACATATCAAACATATAGTAAAAAGTTTGCAGGTGAAGAACTCAAGGCAAATCCAAAATAAGATATATATTTTTTATTCCTAAACAAAAAAATGAAAATGTAAGGCTTACAAATTGGAGTGGTAAGCACACCTTTCAGAGGCTCACAAACATAGCCAGAAATGAATTAGTAAACGGGGCTTGTAATGTCTTGGACGTGTTTCGGTTACTCCTCCAGTTTCTGGATAATCGCTGTAATCACACTCACGTGTTTCGGCTGCCAATCAGGCCTGTTCAATGTGCTGACGTGCATAGTATCCATAGCCTCTATATATACTGTCCTCACTCTATATACACTTTATACAACGGTATATAAACTTTAAATTAAATATCTCACAATGCCACTGATTGACAAACAGAGCACAAATTACAGCCTGTTTAGTTGACAAATTTATTAATGCTACATGATGTCCATTTCCTTGTCACCTTCCCAAATAATTGTGTAAAGTTTGGAAAATTACCTTATCACCACATAAACCAATTCAGCAGGAACAACTTATTGGTAGCCGTGGTGATAGAAGCATGCTTCACACTAACTGGGGCCTTCACTATATTCCCACAATGTTGCGGTTGCATCACTACTTTTATATGCCTTCTTTGAATCTGCTGTAATATTATACTGATGAATGCATTCAAAATCCTATAAGTAGTTACAAAACAAACACCAAATTATATTATAAAAAATAAACAGTATATTTTGTGCATGTCTGCTAAGTTGCAAAGATTAGAGCTTTAACAGCAGTTGTTACCTCATAGCTCTGTGAAGCAATAAAAGCAAGCTGGGTGTATGTGTGCAGGACACAGGCTCAGGCCACCACTTTGTTGGATTGATAGAAGAAGGAAGATGAAGCTGGTAGTTTTGTTCGTATTTCTGCTGGTTGCAGAAGTCTGTCCTGCTCCTCTGCCTGCTAATCGGGATGATGATTACGGCAAGTTGAAGAGGGTACCAAGCATACCTCCAAAGAACAGCCAAAATGAACTGGATGTGAAATGGATTGCTATTTTAGCATCAGTGACACTTGTGTCATTTTGTATTTGCTGCTGCCCGCTCGGATTCCTGATCTACAAATATATAAATCGGAATCCAAATAATAATGGCAGCCTGGATCAGACCCCCAGAAGAGCCGGTCCAAAAGCATGCGCCTTCTTACAGTCAGTCTTCTTTTCAGAATAAGGAGATTTCACCTGCAGTTTCAAAGGTTCTTTTATTCTGATGCCTATACTTTACATAATATAATGATATAATCATTATATAAGAAATATCATGGGAGAGAGAGAATGAATACTATGCATGTCAGCGCTTTGTAGAAGCCTGATTGGCAGGCGAAACGTGTTGGTGATTACATCAAGGAAGAGGAGTAACAGCACAGCCTACAGAGGGTTACCAGCGGCTTTTGAGAAATCTGAAGGGACTATTATACTACTACTTTTTCTGGCTATGTTTGTGAGGCTATGAAAAGTCTGCTCACCGCTCCACTTTGTGAGCATTGCATTTTATGTATTTTTTTGTTTTACAAGAATAAATATGTATCCATTAGTTCTTCACCTGTAAGTTTTTTTTTACTATATGTTTGACCCTTGATGCTATGTGCGCATGTCATGCTCCCTCCTCTGTGAGTAATATTCCTTGGGGGAATTTTTGTGTTTTTTTATACAGGTCGGACAATGTTATTTTGTATTTTTCTTTTGATGATTAAAAAATATAACCAACTATTTCAAACTATATAGTACTAAAGTACTCCACTATTTTAGAAAATAAAAAAAATCATAAATCATTTGTAGACTAGTGCAAATGGGCCAAAAACCAATTTTTTCAGTTAGTCTTATGCCCATTCGTTTTCAGGCAATGAAGTATGTTTCCTGCCCTTCCTTCCGTTCGGCTGAAAATTAGGGGACACTTTTAATTCACAAGGGATCCCGGCAAAGGATATTGTTAAAGCACATCGAGCAGATGTGCCAGCAGCGGCGGTGAAAAATTATATTATAAAAAATAAACAGTATATTTTGTGCATGTCTGCTAAGTTGCAAAGATCACAGCTTTAACAGCAGTTGTTACCTCATAGCTCTGTGAAGCAATAAAAGCAAGCTGGGTGTATGTGTGCAGGACACAGGCTCAGGCCACCACTTTGTTGGATTGATAGAAGAAGGAAGATGAAGCTGGTAGTTTTGTTCGTATTTCTGCTGGTTGCAGAAGTCTGTCCTGCTCCTCTGCCTGCTAATCGGCATGATGATTACGGCAAGTTGAAGAGGGTACCAAGCACACCTCCAAAGAACAGCCAAAATGAACTGGATGTGAAATGGATTGCTATTTTAGCATCAGTGACACTTGTGTCATTTTGTATTTGCTGCTGCCCGCTCGGATTCCTGATCTACAAATATATAAATCGGAATCCAAATAATAATGGCAGCCTGGATCAGACCCCCAGAAGAGCCGGTCCAAAAGCATGCGCCTTCTTACAGTCAGTCTTCTTTTCAGAATAAGGAGATTTCACCTGCAGTTTCAAAGGTTCTTTTATTCTGATGCCTATACTTTACATAATATAATGATATAATCATTATATAAGAAATATCATGGGAGAGAGAGAATGAATACTATGCATGTCAGCGCTTTGTAGAAGCCTGATTGGCAGGCGAAACGTGTTGGTGATTACATCGAGGAAGAGGAGTAACAGCACAGCCTACAGAGGGTTACCAGCGGCTTTTGAGAAATCTGAAGGGACTATTATACTACTACTTTTTCTGGCTATGTTTGTGAGGCTATGAAAAGTCTGCTCACCGCTCCACTTTGTGAGCATTGCATTTTATGTATTTTTTTGTTTTACAAGAATAAATATGTATCCATTAGTTCTTCACCTGTAAGTTTTTTTTTACTATATGTTTGACCCTTGATGCTATGTGCGCATGTCATGCTCCCTCCTCTGTGAGTAATATTCCTTGGGGGAATTTTTGTGTTTATTTATACAGGTCGGACAATGTTATTTTGTATTTTTCTTTTGATGATTAAAAAATATAACCAACTATTTCGAACTATATGGTACTAAAGTACTCCACTATTTTAGAAAATAAAAAAAATCATAAATCATTTGTAGACTAGTGCAAATGGGCCAAAAAACAATTTTTTCAGTTAGTCTTATGCCCATTCGTTTTCAGGCAATGAAGTATGTTTCCTGCCCTTCCTTCCGTTCGGCTGAAAATTAGGGGACACTTTTAATTCACAAGGGATCCCGGCAAAGGATATTGTTAAAGCACATCGAGCAGATGTGCCAGCAGCGGCGGTGAAAAATTATATTATAAAAAATAAACAGTATATTTTGTGCATGTCTGCTAAGTTGCAAAGATCACAGCTTTAACAGCAGTTGTTACCTCATAGCTCTGTGAAGCAATAAAAGCAAGCTGGGTGTATGTGTGCAGGACACAGGCTCAGGCCACCACTTTGTTGGATTGATAGAAGAAGGAAGATGAAGCTGGTAGTTTTGTTCGTAATTCTGCTGGTTGCAGAAGTCTGTCCTGCTCCTCTGCCTGCTAATCGGCATGATGATTACGGCAAGTTGAAGAGGGTACCAAGCACACCTCCAAAGAACAGCCAAAATGAACTGGATGTGAAATGGATTGCTATTTTAGCATCAGTGACACTTGTGTCATTTTGTATTTGCTGCTGCCCGCTCGGATTCCTGATCTACAAATATATAAATCGGAATCCAAATAATAATGGCAGCCTGGATCAGACCCCCAGAAGAGCCGGTCCAAAAGCATGCGCCTTCTTACAGTCAGTCTTCTTTTCAGAATAAGGAGATTTCACCTGCAGTTTCAAAGGTTCTTTTATTCTGATGCCTATACTTTACATAATATAATGATATAATCATTATATAAGAAATATCATGGGAGAGAGAGAATGAATACTATGCATGTCAGCGCTTTGTAGAAGCCTGATTGGCAGGCGAAACGTGTTGGTGATTACATCGAGGAAGAGGAGTAACAGCACAGCCTACAGAGGGTTACCAGCGGCTTTTGAGAAATCTGAAGGGACTATTATACTACTACTTTTTCTGGCTATGTTTGTGAGGCTATGAAAAGTCTGCTCACCGCTCCACTTTGTGAGCATTGCATTTTATGTATTTTTTTGTTTTACAAGAATAAATATGTATCCATTAGTTCTTCACCTGTAAGTTTTTTTTTACTATATGTTTGACCCTTGATGCTATGTGCGCATGTCATGCTCCCTCCTCTGTGAGTAATATTCCTTGGGGGAATTTTTGTGTTTATTTATACAGGTCGGACAATGTTATTTTGTATTTTTCTTTTAATGATTAAAAAATATAACCAACTATTTCGAACTATATGGTACTAAAGTACTCCACTATTTTAGAAAATAAAAAAAATCATAAATCATTTGTAGACTAGTGCAAATGGGCCAAAAACCAATTTTTTCAGTTAGTCTTATGCCCATTTGTTTTCAGGCAATGAAGTTTGTTTCCTGCCCTTCCTTCCGTTCGGCTGAAAATTAGGGGACATTTTTAATTCACAAGGGATCCCGGCAAAGGATATTGTTAAAGCACATCGAGCAGATGTGCCAGCAGCGGCGGTGAAAAATTATATTATAAAAAATAAACAGTATATTTTGTGCATGTCTGCTAAGTTGCAAAGATTAAAGCTTTAACAGCAGTTGTTACCTCATAGCTCTGTGAAGCAATAAAAGCAAGCTGGGTGTATGTGTGCAGGACACAGGCTCAGGCCACCACTTTGTTGGATTGATAGAAGAAGGAAGATGAAGCTGGTAGTTTTGTTCGTATTTCTGCTGGTTGCAGAAGTCTGTCCTGCTCCTCTGCCTGCTAATCGGCATGATGATTACGGCAAGTTGAAGAGGGTACCAAGCACGCCTCCAAAGAACAGCCAAAATGAACTGGATGTGAAATGGATTGCTATTTTAGCATCAGTGACACTTGTGTCATTTTGTATTTGCTGCTGCCCGCTCGGATTCCTGATCTACAAATATATAAATCGGAATCCAAATAATAATGGCAGCCTGGATCAGACCCCCAGAAGAGCCGGTCCAAAAGCATGCGCCTTCTTACAGTCAGTCTTCTTTTCAGAATAAGGAGATTTCACCTGCAGTTTCAAAGGTTCTTTTATTCTGATGCCTATACTTTACATAATATAATGATATAATCATTATATAAGAAATATCATGGGAGAGAGAGAATGAATACTATGCATGTCAGCGCTTTGTAGAAGCCTGATTGGCAGGCGAAACGTGTTGGTGATTACATCAAGGAAGAGGAGTAACAGCACAGCCTACAGAGGGTTACCAGCGGCTTTTGAGAAATCTGAAGGGACTATTATACTACTACTTTTTCTGGCTATGTTTGTGAGGCTATGAAAAGTCTGCTCACCGCTCCACTTTGTGAGCATTGCATTTTATGTATTTTTTTGTTTTACAAGAATAAATATGTATCCATTAGTTCTTCACCTGTAAGTTTTTTTTTACTATATGTTTGACCCTTGATGCTATGTGCGCATGTCATGCTCCCTCCTCTGTGAGTAATATTCCTTGGGGGAATTTTTGTGTTTATTTATACGGGTCGGACAATGTTATTTTGTATTTTTCTTTTGATGATTAAAAAATATAACCAACTATTTCGAACTATATGGTACTAAAGTACGCCACTATTTTAGAAAATAAAAAAAATCATAAATCATTTGTAGACTAGTGCAAATGGGCCAAAAACCAATTTTTTCAGTTAGTCTTATGCCCATTCGTTTTCAGGCAATGAATTTTGTTTCCTGCCCTTCCTTCCGTTCGGCTGAAAATTAGGGGACATTTTTAATTCACAAGGGATCCCGGCAAAGGATATTGTTAAAGCACATCGAGCAGATGTGCCAGCAGCGGCGGTTGTTTATGCACATCGCCGCAGCCGGTGAACGTCTGCACGATGCGCTTAGACAACCTCCCTTGCCTTCCCAGCTCCCGGAACTGCATGTCCCAGTCGTTGGGCGATACGAATTGCGCATTCCTGCGCTAGGCCCCGAATATAGGCCGTACCCCCACTTTAAAGACTTAAAGCGGGGGGAAAAAGTGCTGCCTATATTCAGGCAAATACGGTAATAAAAAAATATTATCTGTGACTATAGGGTAGGCACTCTGTATATTTTTGTATTACAACCAGCAGTATAGAAAATGTAATAAATAAAACAGTATCCTTGGTGTATTGCTGAGATTTCGCAAATATATCAATGCGGGAGAAATGCATTTCTTAGCCGGCATGGAATGTTTGTGGAAAATTCTGCAGCCCAAGGACCAGATGTGAACAATAAAAATCCATATTACATAAAAGCATACATATATATTAAAAAGGATGAATACATTAATTAAAAGGCTTTATAGGAAACGTTTATCAATGATATGGGTATAATAGGAGCAGAGGGGACACAAACCTCTTTGCCACCCAAAGCACCCCTAAAAAGGGGTAGTTTAGACACAAACTTTGACCTGTCATGATCCTGCCAATGTTAAGTTTAAGGTATACCCATAGAGCAAATTCTAAAATGCCTTTTTTACCCAAGTATAAAGTCTTCTTGTAAAACTAAATCTGAGTAGAACACTGTTTTTCTGAAGTTGAAGTTCACCTACTTGTCATTTTCATAAGTTCCATCCTTGTGTATTTGATTCTCCAGAGTGAAGTTAAATTCAAAGTTATTTACTTTTTCACCGTGAAATATTTTCACCTTGCTTGCATAAGCCTCGTCTTGTAGGTAACGGATTGTATCGGGGAACCACACAGTAAGACCATAGTAACTGTTAAGAACAAGAGACAACTTGTATCATTATTTTGCCTGTAACATAAGTGGAAACATTAATACTTACAAAAAAGGTAAATCGGGTTACCTTAATGACATTGTAAACCAAACCACAGCCAAAAATACAGTGTTCCTCCGAAACTGTCCAGTGAAACAAAACAACATGTTCTCCCATACCTAAAAAGAAAAGAGATGGAAATTGTATCAATCTGTTTACAGGACATTGCAAGCAAAAGTATACTTGGTTTACATTAGGAAGCAGTTTTGGATTTTTTACCAAATCTAGGGTCATAAATGAACTTTATGGTCAAGGTTTCATTACAGGCCAAATAAATGCCAATGTTTGTATGACCCACAGAAGAGAATAATTTGCCCAACAGCTTTTCTGATAATGATTAGCATGTGTTACTCTACCTGCTTAACGAGAGTCATGATCCTGACAAACCAACGCTGAAACCATGTTCCAGTGGAACTCTGAATTTCTATAAATTCATCCATTTGTTTTGGTGTCTTGATATGGGAAACCTGTTCAAATGAAAATAAAAAGGATCCACTTATTTATGCCCAATCTGTGTTACACATTTTTTCTATGTCTGTTTTTTTTGTGCAAGTATGATTGTTTAAGGAAAAGGTTATTCTTAAACTTTTAAAGTAACAAATACATTTAAGGGAAGCATTGCATATGAGATAAAATGTAATCAAGCCATGAAAACTGCTATTGTTTGTGCTGTTTTTTTTATTTATTTTATTAAATGTACTGTTTTAAAGTTATCCATATTTATTTTTTGTGAAAATTGCTTTAGAATCCTAGGGTCAGCCCAAGTAGCAAGTTGTACCATGAACTTGGGACGCCACCTGCCTTGTTCTAGCATGTCAGTGAAATTTGTCAGTGCTAAGGCAGCAGGGCATAGGGATGGATTTCCCAACTAGACACACAATGTGAACCACATTTTTACTCAGAAGGGAAACAGAGGCAGTCATCCAAACATATGCAAGTGCTACACAATGCATTTACTCTGGTATGTGCTTTTGGTTTGATTAATTGAAGTTAAATAAAGTTTGCTCGGAAACAAGAAGTTCAAGGAGTGTTTTTCATCCAGCATTGTCATATCCTTAACTCAATTGCCAGCCAGTCGGTAGTAATTTTCAGCATGTTAATATATGAACATTGGAGGTGCCCTAAGGTGTAGCCCACTCTAGGGAATGTTCTTCATAACAACTTTCATAAGCAACTACTTTGCTTAGTAGTCATATCATATGTTACAGTAATGCCAGCTCTAATGAGTTCTTTCAAAGGGTCCCAATCCAGAAATATCCTAATAGGTCATTTATTTGTGTCAAATATATTATCATAGTGATCATATACAGCAATCAGCCAAGACCACTGACAGGTGAAGTGAATAACACTGATAATCTTTTTATCATGGCACCTGTCAGTGGGTGGGATATATTAGGCAGCAAGTGAACATTTTGTCCTCAAAGTTGATGTGTTAGAAGCAGCATCAATAACATGAACAGCTGGACAGCACCTGGCCCAGAAATGACCTGTAAGGCTTCGGGAGAGAGAGGAGTCCATTATGCAGAAAAAACACACCAGGCGAGATGCAACAGGAACTGAAAGCAGCGAGGACCGTATACGGAGCTGGGTTTGGTAAACAGAGAGCAGCGTAGACCAGTAAACAAGCCGGGTTTAGGTTAACAGAGAATAGCATAGTCCAGTATACAAGCCAGGTTCAGGCTCACGGAGAGCAGCGTGGTCAAATAACAAAGCCAAGGTCGGTACACAGGAGATCGGGAAAGCCGTTAAGTAGACCAGGGTCGGGACAATAGAAGGCAGCAAGGTCAATGGAATAGCCAGGATTGGTAACTGTAGACAGAAGAAATTCACAAAGGACGCTACACTTGGCACAGTAAATGAGCACTGATCTGGTGGCTTTGTCATGGTCCGGGGCTCGGACCCTGACATGACCAAACCTGCTGGCTGAAGAAACTGACAGCAGTATGTCAACCCCTGGCAGTGCACCTGCTAGCAACAGGCTCCCACCCAGACTGGGAAGGACACACAAGTAAGGACAGCGCTGATTATGAAAGACAACATCCTCCAACTACCGTCCAATAACCTGCCTCCCCACAACATGGAAAGTCCTATCAGGCATCATAGCCACCAACCTACAGGACCATATGGGCCAATACATAAGCACAGCTCAGAAGGGTAATGAGAACAACACCAGAGGCTCCAAGCACCAGTTGCCCATGGACAGAGCAGTCACCCAAGACTCAAATTCTACACAGACTAACCAGACCACTCTGGATTTGTTGAGTCATAAGGAAGGTGGTCTATGTTAGATCTTCGGGCAAGCTGCAAAAGAAAATCCTGATTCATCTCCTGAGGAAGCCGGTTGTCCGGTGAAACGCGTTGAGAGAGAGGGATATATTGGGAAGTTCTTGCTGCTGGACGGTGGACTTTCCTGTGCCTGGTTTAAAAGCTGATTACCTTGTACACGCTTTTGTACATTTCTTCTGTTGTAAGTGCAATATTTTACCTTATCCACATGACCAAGTGATACTGTGCCATTGCTGCTGTGTTTTTATATTTTTTAGCTACAAAGAATTAAAGAATATTTTATGATGAGCGCATTTATGTCCTTGGAAATGTGAGTGCACTACTTACTTGCAATACTGCTAAGCCTCATTTGCATACAGAGTCACACTATTTTTTTCAAAAATCTCTGTTTCCCCTATGTGGATGTGCGCCCCATTTGGAAGAGTTTTAACCTGAGCACAGTCTGAATTGACTACAAGAAAGCCTACAACTTAATTCCACACACATTAATCTGTGAATGCCTGGTCAAAGGGACACTTTGTGAATACAAAGTCAAAGGGACACTAAGGACCTTCATCAACAACTCAATTTGAGTCTGGAAGATAACACTGGAAGCCAACTCATGACAGCTAGCACAATTCCCCAATGACCATCAAGTGCAGCAAATACCAAGGTGATGCACTGTCCCGCCTGCTGTTCTCTATAGTCTTGAACCCCCTCAGCCAGCAAATCACAAGGACTGGATACGGTTCAAGAGTGGAACTACCATCAGCCACCTCATCTACATGGAAGACATCAACCTGACACGAATTTACACTAACATGTTGTAGTAAAAAGAGGGAAGATACTTAAGACTGATGGGATGAAACCACCAGCAGAGTGCATATGAATCATACAGACCAGCTACAATTACCTTGGCATCCAACAGTCAAATGGGGACCACGATAAGGAGGCAAGGATGGAAGCAACATACAAGTAACATCAAAGGATAAGGTAGATCCTAAAGAGCCAACTCAATTATAAGAACAAGATTCTTGCCATCACCACATTCACTCTGCCAGTCATCAGATACCCTGCCAGCCTAGTGAGCTGGCCAAAGGAGGACATGGAAGCTGCCAATGTGAAGTCCTGGAAGCTCCTCACAATGTACAGATGTTTCCACCTCTCAGAGACTGTAAACCCCTGAAAAGAAGGTGGGCAGGGTCTGGTAAGTCTCAACACCACTGTCATGGATGAAACCCAGTGTGTCTGAGAGTACATCAGTAAGGTGGCACTCAAACATGAGCTGCTGAGAGAATGCCTGAACCAGCAAGAGATGTGGAAGGAAGATTAAGTAGAGGAAATACCATGTCACGCCAAGACCCTGCATGCGATGTACCATCAGAAAATAGCTGAGGTTGCTGACATAGGTAAATCATAACAGTGGCTGAACAAGACAGCACTGAGGCAGTGACTCAAAAACAGCACTGAGGCATTGATAATAGCAGCACAAGAGCAGGCACTAAGCACTAGATCCATTGAGACAGGCATCTACCGCACCAGATAGGACCCAAGGTGCAGACTGTGTAGAGAGGCTTCTGAGACAGTCCAACGCATAGTGGTGGGTGTAAGATGCTCACAGGAACAGCGTACACTGAACAGCACAACCAGGTAGCTGGAATTGTGTACAGGAACATCTGAATGGAACATGGGCTAAACCCTCCCAAGTGCAAATAGGTGATTCCACAGAAGCTTGTGGATAATAGCAAGGCTAAGATCCCGTGGGGCTTCTAGATCCAGACGGACAAACAGTTACTGGCCAATCAACCTGACATAGTAGTGGTAGACAAGCAGGGCCGGCCCTACAATGGAGCCGACTGGGGCAATTGCCCCAGGTGGCACTTTAGAAGGGGCGGCACTTTGCCGCCCCAAGCGCTTTTTTTTTGTTTTTTTTTTGAAGCGGAGCAGAGAGAGAGGGGCACCGAGTGGTTTTCGCTTACCCGCTCGGCGCCCCTCTCTCTCTCTCTCCTCTACGGCGAGTCTCCCTGTTCGGTTTCGGTGCCGGCTTGTAATGCAGAGCGCCGGAAGTGACGTCAATTTCCGGCGCTCAGCATTACAAGCTGGCACCGTGGCAGAGCAGGGAGACTCGCTGCAGGACTGTTCAAAGGTAAGTACCGGGGGGTAGATTATGGCGTCGGCGAAGTTTAAAATGCCGCCCCCCCCGCCGACGCCGGGGGGGGGCGGCATTTTAAACTTCGCCCCAGGCAGCGTTAAGTCTTCGGCCGGCCCTGTAGACAAGGACCATAAGACATCAGTGCCAAGTGACAGCAACATCAGGAAGAAGAAGTAGGAGATCCAGGAGAACTACTAGGACCTGAAAGAAGAACTTGAGAAGATGGGGAGAGTGAAGGCCAAAGTGGTTCCAGTGATCATATGAGCACTCGGGCTGTGACTCCTAAGATTCCAGGAACCACATCAGAACACTCCGTCCAGAAGAGTTCATTGCTAGGAACAGCTAAGATACCTTGCAGAACCCTCAAATTCCCAAAAGGGTGAGAACGGAATATATATATATATATATATATATATATATATATATATATATATATATATATATGATGCCCACACAAAAAAACAACATACTACAGCACAAAGAGGCAATATTAAGTTGTTGCAAAACTGGTTTGAAGAAAGTTAATTAAATACAATCTGCTAAAACAATGAAAATATAGCAGACCATGCTCTTAGGTTACCAGTAGATGTGACGGTGAAATAAAGTACTTACTGTGAAGACTTTTTCTGGTTCTCCTTTTGCCCGCATGTTGGTATCATGAATCTTCTTGAGTATCATCCAAGCTTCATCATGCTTACCCATCTGTATATTAGTCCAAATAAAAATGCTACTGTTATATCTGAACCACACATCTTGCTGTTAATTACAAGTGCCTTTGTAATATTGATTATAACATGTTGGAGATAGCTGTGGCACTTGAACACTTAAACCTACCGTAAAATGAGAGGCAACCACTTTATTCCTCACTTGACATTTCACTCGCTGTATGCTTCAATTTCACTGCTGACTTTAGGACTGTTCTGGTATGGCTTGGATTGGACTAATATAGTTCCTATAGTTTCTAATAAGGTTCAACCCTTCTACCTATCCTTCCTGCTTCTGATCCAAAAGAAGGCAAAAAAGCAAATATGAATATTTATTATTTAAGGTTTAAATATTACTATATACTATATTACTCTATAAATGATTTATGCAGGCATCCATTGTATTTGATAGTCTTAACAGTCAATTCCATACCTTTATTGCCCTTACTGTAAAGAACCCCTTCCTTTATTGTCTGAAATATTCACTCTCAGTCTCAGAGGATTACCTCTTGCTCTTTGTACATTTCTGTTAATGAATAGGTCACTGGAGACATCTTTATATGGCTTCACACGTATTTATACAACATTAGAATACTCCCTCTAAAACCTTTTTAGTTTCTCTTCAAAACTAAGATCTTCCAATCCCCTTATTAATTTTGGAATTTTGTAGCTAGCTCCATAATGTCCTTTTAAATGACAGTTGCCCTGAATAAAGCTGCATATTTAATGAAAGGTCCTACCACTGATATGTTCCTCCTGTGAATGAATACTCTGTTGTATACATGCCAATTTCTTATTAGCCTTTGCAGCTGCTGACTAGCATTGTGAATTTTTGCTAAGCCTGTTCTCTACTATTATTCCTAAATCCTTCTTCTTGGTAGTTTTTTCAAGAAAGGTACCATTTATGTTGGATTATTATTTTTCCTATAATACATAACTCTGTCTGTATGGAACTTAATTTACAATTTGCCTGCCCAGTCTCCCACTCTTTCTAATTACTCATGTAGAGAAGCAACATCAAACTTAGTCTGTATTATCCTACCTAATTTTGTGTCTTCATCAAACACTTAGACATGGCTCTCAAAGCAATATTGGAGATTATTAATAACAAATGAAAAAGAAGAGGGCCCAGGACAGACCCCTGAGGTACCCCACTAAATACCTGGGTCCAGTTTGAACATTTTCCATTAACAGCCACTCCTAGATTAATGTTTTTGTTGACATCTTCATAGAATGCTATTAGGTCTGTTTGAAAAGACTTGTCTTTCACAAAACCATGCTGACTTCTACTAAGTCTGTATTGAAATAGAGCATATTTTGTAGAAGTTTACAGTAAATGTGCCTTGGATCACCATATCTTTTTACCATATGCCTGTTGCAAAACTACATTTTATATTCTAAATATTGGGTAATTTAAGGGATTGTTCTCACCTCAAGTAGGAAGCGTGGACTTTCTGGCATAAACTTCATTGCAATGATAGAAGCTGTACACGGAAGGACACAAATAATGACAAACACTCTCCAGCTGTGGAAATGGTAGTTTGTCCCCATACTGAAGCCCCATCCTAAAAAAAAAATATATGATTTATGACACAGTGTGTGTAGCCAATGCTTTTGGCTTTAGCTATCATATATAGACTCAACATTTATGTCACAGTTTAACTTTCTATAAATACTAACTCTGACATGTGCACAGAAGCCTGTGAGAACAAACATAAAATAAACCATACAAATACAAACCGACTTTATTTCCAGTTTTAATGAGTATGAGACAAATCTGTTTCTCATTTTCCCAGTTTGAAATATGTTTAAGTGGGATTAATTGGCTAAATATATTTTGTACAATGCTCATGGAATGTGTTGAGGAGACTACTTCATGTATCTATGTGTAGAAAATCTCTCAAAATGACAGTACTAAATATAATACATCCCTGATATAGCTAAAGGGCCAACTTTCTTTTTCAGATGTGACCCAAGTTGGGCATGTATACAATATCTGGATGGGATAGTCTAATGTAGTATTAGGTAATTAATTAAATTAACAGCTCATGGCTGAAATTCAACCCATTTCAGACCATGATGCTTGCCTGAGTAACTATGCAAATAAAATATGACCTTTTAGAGTACAATCTGCCTTTCATCCTATAAACAGGTAGGATAGAATCAATTAGAGACCCTCCAGAATAACCCAGTTATTCTCTGATTATGGGACTAAAGAAAAACTGTGAGACAATGATTTTAAGAATCACATAATGTCAGGTCAATGTCTACTTGTAGTGGGAAGCTCACACTAGCTATACCCTGTTTTTGTACTGGTTAGTTATATTTCTTCAATCTCAGTTGTGAAGCAGTTTTTCTTCTGTACCACACTTTGGCCAATTTTAATCCTCAATCCAGTCCTGGCCCACCTTAACCACTAAGTAATAAATTTAGGTGCTGAATATATGGAAGCCCTCTGCTACTGTGGTCCTAACAAGCATGCAAGCCATTTGCTTGCACCACATCTTCTTACTCACCAATAAATCCTTGGCCTCCTCAAACAACCTACTAATACTATAGTCACCTGCAGGCAAGGGTGGCTTTTTGTCAAATATTGCTGCTAGCCAATCTTGATCTATATGTATTTGAAGCAGGTGGCCATATTGTTCTTCCACATCCTCTCATTTGTTTCTGTCTGGGATACAACTTTTGTGTGGTTCTCATTCTCTCTACAGTGATTACATTCTACCAATTCATTTATTCTTTTGGCATTCTTGGTTCTCAACACTTAAGCAATTTTGGACTAATCCATTCTTCTTAGATTAATACAGTACGGGACCTATAGCATTGGAGTTAACAATTCTGAAGTTAACAGGATAACATCTGAGAGCTTAAAAGTGTCTTACCATAGTGTGGGATGATGCTCCAAGCCATTGCTGATGCATAGATTCCTCCAATCATCCAAAACATACAGAGCCAACTCAAGTGTTCCCCCCTTTTCTCACGAGCTAAAAATTCTGAGAAATAGGCAAACACGATGGGAAGGGACCCCCCAATGCTGCACAAAAACAAAACAAGCAAAGAGCTATAAACCACAGGGGAAATGCTCATGGGTTTAGGTGTGTTGCTACACATAACCAAAACGAACAAAAATCACATTTTATTAATGTTATAAGAAACATTGTTAATATTTTAATGAATAACGTTGCAAATAAGAAATAGCATACTAGCATATTAAATAAGTAAATATATTTAATATGTATTTTTATTACTTTATATTGCACAGTACTGTACAGTGGTTAAACAGGGCATTAAAAGTAGGGCATCACATAAAAATTTTGACTTACACAAATCACAAATGTCTATTTAGTAAATATAGTTCTTGTGGTTGTCTAATAAGCAACACATGCTAAAGGTTATAAAGTATGTGATGTCATATGTAATGTCATTGGCTTACAAGCTAAATACTTACCCAAACCCAGATATAAGGCGGCAGAAGAGAAACAGTCCATAACCTTGCACAAAGGAGGAGATGGATGAAAAGGCTGCATTGATGATGAGTGAGATGACAAGACATTTTTTTCTTCCGAGTTTATCTGCCAGACCACCCCACACAAATGCTCCAAGCATCATCCCAAGGTACACTATTAAACCTGCCGGTATGTAGACAAATGAAAGGATGTTACGTGGTGTGCTGTTCCCTTGAAGAATACAATGCTCATTGTTACATTGCACAGGGAGAAGATCATATTTTATTATTTCTATACATGTATACCAGAACTGACAATCAAGACATGTTTTTCCATGCATACTATTTCAAATAAAATATACACTGAGTGGGTGAACAGTATATTGTTTCTTTCTTATTAGTTCCCCAAGTAGGTGTTACAGTATTTATTTATAGTTATGAGTGAATTTTGGTCTACTTGGAACTGTACAATTTAATAGGCATGTTTGGGAAGGCTTTGTGTGCACCAGCTGTTTTGTACTTACGTCTCAGTATAAACATAATTTTAAGGCAAGACAGGAGGCTTCCTATTTTGCATATCTTCCTTTACTTCTCACCAATAGCAGCAAAGAAAGAAACATTGACAAAGAAAAAACAACCAATAGGCATACACCACAAGGTATATACACCCTAGCCAGTCCTTCCACTTCCTCTTTCTTTGCTGCTCACCGATAGTGACAGGTCAGATTCGTTTATTACAGATTTCTGTTTTAATAATATTTGATATATTATCCATTACTGTGTCTTCTGTATGTTTCTTGCCTTTTATGGAATGATTCCCTAGGCTTTATTCCTTGTCATTTTAGTCCTCTCCTGAGGGCTTTTTGTTTTCTCCACTAGCACCGCCCCCCCCCCCCCCCCAGGATCAGTACCACACTTTCTGGTTTTTCACTCTGCTGTCGGCGTTTCTGTCTGCCGCCGTTTCGCTGTGCTGGTGGAGCCGCTACCGGCGGTTTTCGCCGTTTTCGCGGGCTTTTCTTGTGCTCTTTTCCCTCACACCATGTTGGTTTGACGGGGAGATCTCGCCTCGCGAGATTTCGCTGCCATTTTTGATATTTCGCGGTTTTTCTGTGGGGGCGGCCATCTTGGTTTCCTTTTTTGACTCCTTGATGCCGTTTTCGGCGGCCATGTTTTTGGTGGCGTCCGGATCTCGGGTATTTTCATGATTTGGTCGCCATTTATGATTTATTTTCAGTCTGTTTATATTTTCTACTCGTTTGTCATTTCTATTCATCTGTTTTTTATTGCAGGTTTCTCTATTTCAGAGCCCCTGAATTTTATTCTCTGTGTGCCTCAGAGTTTATTGTTGGAGCCTCTATTGCTTCTGGCTTCAGACAGGCTGAGCCCCTGTCACACTATACAGGCTGAGCCCCTGTTTTGCGCATATATATTGAGGGCCATTATCACATTGGCTTTCGGCAGGCTGAGTCCCTGTCTCATATCCTTATATACATCAGGCTGAGCCCCTGTGATCCTATCATGTCCCAGGATAATGCCCCGAGCCAAGACGCCTTCATGGCATGGCTAGATTCCAAATTCTCCTCCTCTGTGGAGTCATTCATTTCTAAAATGTCGGCATCTATACCCCAGTCAGCCCCTCCTCCACCTCCAGCCCCGGTGGCTCCTTCTAATGTCATCTCAGACTCTGGGTCTGACAAGTCCGAGGAGGAGACTAGATCTTCTAAACGCCCCTGGAAGGGCAACAGTGCCTCAGCGGGCAAGGGCAAGGCTCCTGCCAAACGCCCGAAAATTCCTGCCCCTTCCCTGCTCTCCGTGCACCATGCTGCTGGGGATGAGGATTCCCTCCAACTACCCCTCTCCATTTTAGACGAATGGCAGGCAGAGGGTTCTGATAATTCTGAGGCGTCACTTAACCTGGCCTCGTCCAGGACTCTAGACTCACGATACGTACGTGAGTGTTTGGTGGAGGAACCCCTTCTTAATGAACCCCATCATTCCGGAGGCCCCTCGGTTACCCCCCACTCTGCCTCTACATCTACGGACCTACCGGTCGTAGACCCCTCCGGTTCTGCCCTATTCGACCCCACCACAATGCGCCATCCCAGAGCCACGGAATGGGCTCCTCCTGAGCACATTGCGCTATATATTCACAAATGGCTGCGCAAACCGTTATCTAAGGAGGTGCGCAATAAGCTACGGGCTGAATGTCCCCGTCCCTGCATTCCCGACAAGGTGGCGCTCACTCCTGAGCTTGACCCTAATGTGGTCGCCCTTTTGTCCGCCTCGCGCTACCCTAGAAAGGGCTTGGAACAGGGTCTTAAATCCGCCCAGGATAAGATCCTGGATCTTGTTGGCCCCATTACCCAAATTTTGTCTTTAGCAGACAAGGCTTATCTCCAGGCCTCTCCCCTTGATCCCAAGCTTGTCCGGGAATGGGCTCTCCGGACTGTCTGCCTTCTGGGAAACGCCAACGTCGCCGTTGCCACAGAACGGCGTAAGGCGGTCCTGCTCCGTATGGATCCTCGGCTGGCAGAACTGGGCTCCAAAGATTTGGGGGCAGCCGCCAACGGAATGCTCTTTGGCGACGCCTTTGTCAAAGAGCTCAATCGTCATGTTTCCCTCCTGTCTTCGTGGAATAAAGCGAAGCTCTCCATGAGGAAGGTTTTCCAGCCAGCCCCTCGTTTTTCCTCCAGGGCTGGACGACCGCGGGGCCGGGTCGCCAGCCGTTACTCTTTCCAAGGCTCCAGATACCCCCAGCAGCCTCAACCGTCCTACCGTGGGGCTTTCCAGCAGCGACCCTTTCCACAACGTGGAGGCAGCAGAGGCAGAGCTTCTACCGGCTTCCCCAGAGGACGCTCAGGGTTCGGTGAGTACAGATGTTTCCTGTCTCTCTTCCCATCCACAGGTCGCTGGCAGGATCTCCCGTTTTTTCCGCAACTGGGTGCGGATTACGTCAGACCCTTGGATCCTCCAAACGGTTCGCGGGTATCTGATAGACTTCGTGTCTCCCCCGTTCCAGGTAAGCAAACCTCCTCCGGCGGTCAGATCCGCGTCAGACCAATATCTCTTAGAGTCAGAGCTCCGGTCTCTACAGGCCAAGGGAGCTATCGAACGGTCCAGGGGTCCCGTCTCGTTCCTCAGCTCTGTGTTCTTAGTCCGGAAACGCTCCGGAGAATTTCGCCCCGTAATAAATCTCCGGTCCCTCAACGCATTCGTGGCTTACCGTCACTTCAAAATGGAGGGTATTCATCTCTTACGGGACCTTATGTCCGAAGGGGATTGGTTCACGAGGTTGGACCTCAAGGACGCCTATCTCTCGGTCCCTATCCACCCGGATCACAGGCAGTTCCTTCAGTTTCTCTGGGGCGATCAACTTTGGCAATTCCGCTCTCTTCCGTTCGGCCTCAGTTCGGCCCCCTGGTGCTTCACGAAGCTCCTCAAGCCGGTGATGGCTTTCTTCCGCTCTCGGGGGATTACGTGTATTGTTTACCTCGACGACATTCTTCTTTTCTCCAGGTGTCGGACTCTCCTCCAGGGACAGACGGATTTTGTGGTCCGGTCGCTACATCAGTTGGGCTTCATCGTCAACACGCTCAAGTCCGAGTTGGTTCCTCGTCAGCGGATTCAGTTCCTGGGGTTCATCATAGATTCCAAGGCGGCTATGCTGCGTCTCCCGAGGTCAAAGATGGTGACTATTCGGAAGGAGATCCGCGTCCTTTTGCGGAAGGAGGTTTGCTCCCTTCGCATGCTAGCTCGAGTGGTGGGTCTGCTTTCAGCGTCCATCCAGGCCATTTTTCCAGCCCCTTTGCACTACCGGGCTCTCCAGCGCTTGAAGGCGCGACACCTCCGCTCTCTTCCTTCCTACGATCAGCCGATCCGGCTCGATCAAGAAGCTCGTCAGGAGTTGAATTGGTGGCTTCGTCATATGGAGGCCTGGAACGGCCGGGCCATATTCGGGTCCCAGCCCGATTTCATCCTGGAGTCCGACGCCAGTTCCCTAGGCTGGGGTGCAGCATCCCTCACCGAGGCAACGGGAGGCTCCTGGTCGCTGGAGGAGCGATCCCTCCATATCAATTGTCTGGAGCTGATTGCGGGGTCGTTCGCTATCCGCAGCTTGGCAAGGGACCGTTCCGATTGCTGTCTCCTTCTCCGTATGGACAACATCTCGGCGGTGCGGTACATCAACCGCCTAGGAGGTACGCGCTCCAAGCTTCTCGCCGATCTGACGAAAGGCATCTTCGATTTTTGTCTCCCTCGCAACATCACCTTGCAGGCGGAATACCTTCCGGGTCCGGAGAACCTGTTAGCAGACTGGTTCTCGAGACATTGGAGAGATGCAAGCGACTGGAGGCTTCACCCGGGGGTCTTCCAGGACATCCTGCGTCTCCGAGGGCCTCTACACCTAGACCTCTTCGCGTCGAGGACGAACCGCCAGCTCCGGGAGTTCTTCAGCTGGCTTCCAGATCCGGAGGCCCTGGCGACGGACGCCTTCACTCAGGTTTGGCCGGTGTCCGGCGCTTATGCCTTTCCCCCCTTCGCCCTGATTCCTCGGGTCGTCCACTTTCTTCGGCGTGCAGGAGGCTCCTTGGTTCTGGTGACTCCGCTTTGGCATGCGCAGCCCTGGTTCCCGGCTCTGCTGGAACTGTCGGTTCAGGATCCGTTGGCCATTCCGGTGTTTCCGTCTCTTCTGACGGACCCGGAGGGGCGGTTTCACCCCCTCCTCCTAGAGGGACGCCTATCTCTGGTCCTGTGGACAATCTCGGGGGACCCCAGCTTGTCCAGGGCCTATCGGAGGTCACTCAGTCCCTGCTCCGAGAGTCTTGGGCTCCGGGCACCCGGAAGTCTTACCGGGCGGCTTGGGGACGATGGGCTTCTTGGTGTTTGGGACAACACATGGATCCCTATTCGGCCCCTTTAGAGGGTGTTCTTAATTTCCTGGCCGGCTTGTTTCAGGAAGGTAAGTCTTATAGGACTGTTAACCTTTTTCGGTCAGCCGTTTCTGTTGGCCATGTAGGTTTTTCGGGTGAGCCTGTGGGTAAGGCTCCTTTGGTGTGCCGTTTGCTACGGGGCATTCGATTGTCCAGGCCTCCGGCCCCTCGGTATGACTCCCTGTGGGATGTGGCCCTGGTCCTGGATTTCCTTCGGGCCTGGCCCGATAACGATTCCCTGTCTTTACGTCAGTTGTCAGCTAAACTTACCTTGCTCTTATGTCTTTTGTCTTTTCGCAGGGTCTCTGACGTTCGGGCTTTCGATGCCTCGGCTATCTCTTTCTCGCCTGACGGTATTCGCTTCTCCATTCACAGGAGGACTAAATCTCTGTCCTCTTCCGTAGCCTACCCTTACCTGTCCGACGATCCTAAACTTTGCGTTGCCAGATGCGTTCAGGCTTACCTGGCACGTACGTCGGCCCTTCGGTCTCCCTCTTCTTCTCAGTTGCTCATCTCGTATGTTCGGCCTTTTCAGCCGGTCTCGAGCCCTACCTTAGCCAGGTGGGTTCGTTGGTTGCTCTCCCTGGCGGGTGTAGCGACCTCTTTTGGCGCCCACTCGGTCAGGGGTGCGGCGGCCTCGGGCGCTCTTCGGGCTGGGGGGGCCTTGAGCGATATTTTGTCGGCGGCGGACTGGTCTCGTGCAGCTACCTTTCGCACCTTTTACTTTCGTCCGCTATCCTCTGCAGTTCCCGCGTTGGTGTCGGGCGTTAAAATTGCAAAATAGGAAGCCTCCTGTCTTGCCTTAAAATTGGAAATTATTCTAGCCTGGGTGCCCGAATAATTATAATTTTAATAAAGACAGGAGGCGAGTATTTTCCCTCCCTTCCCTCCCGTTTAGCTTCGGGATCCATGGTGAGGTAATTTTCGTTTGTGGTGTCTTTTACTCCTGTTATTGTCATTAGTGCATTTCGGCGCTTTTGTGGTGATTACTGCCTCTGATATTACAGCTTCTGTGTACCTGTGCTCTCCCTTACCGTATCATTGGTATCTGGTACTGTTACATGTTCTCTTTGCTTTTCAGCTTGATGCCCTGTCCGGGTGGTACCCCTCCGGGTTGAGATCCTTCGTTACCTGCTGTTGAGGTTCTTTCCCATGCGGACTCCCCTGTTCCTGTTTGGAGCCTGCCATGGATCTGGTCTTCTTGTTGTCGGAGGTCGTCGGCTGTTCTTCGCCTTCTTCTGACTTCTGGTTGGAGTTCCAGTTTGTGTCCGGTGTTCGTCGCCGGTGTTTGGATGTTCTTCGTAGGTTCCGGTTCGCAGCGGTCGCAAGAGGAAGTGGAAGGACTGGCTAGGGTGTATATACCTTGTGGTGTATGCCTATTGGTTGTTTTTTCTTTGTCAATGTTTCTTTCTTTGCTGCTATTGGTGAGAAGTAAAGGAAGATATGCAAAATACTCGCCTCCTGTCTTTATTAAAATTATAATTATTCGGGCACCCAGGCTAGAATAATTTCCAATTTTCCACACTTTATGCTATTCATTTTTTTTTTCTCCACAAAATATTTTTAGAATATTATAGTTGGTAATAAGAGATTTTTTGGGCATTTTAAATATTCATGCCACGTGTCCATGGCTCAAACCGTTTGGAACTGTAATTTCCTTAATGCTTGGCGTACATACAGCTTATGTAGAAATCACAAAAGCTACCCATTGGACATACTGTTCGGTTGCGTGTATGGATTATGACTGGAGTCTTCTGTAAATCTTGATATCTCCAAAAGAACCATGAAGTGATAAAGAGGGTACTCTTTTTCTGGGGGTACTTCCCAGTATTGAGTAATGCCACTGAATCTAGTAGGTGGTCTTGTGGCTTGTAGGCCAAAAAAAGCTGACAACTTGGTTTATTTTATGAGCATCCTGCCAATGATTGCTGTACATCAACGTTTCCAACCCAGCATGGCTTGAGATACAAAAAAACATGCTATTTGTCTTGTATAACGTAGCTGTGCATAGTATGTCAGCATAAAAACATAAATCCCAGGCTTATGCCCTCACAACCACACATTTGGGTGACTTTTTTATTGTTGTACAAAATGACCCCTTTTAGTAGAGCGATGCATCTCCCAGTTGCGAACATTACTGTATATTTCTCCCAAACAAAAGGACTGAATCACGAAATGATGTTCACAATATGACACATATACAGCCAATCAGTAGTGAGAATCATCAGACCATGAGGGAGCTTAGGGAAGTCTTTTAATTTTTTCATTTTAAAGAACACATATTCAAGTATTCACGTTAATTGAATATGCATTTTTTCTTTTATTATTAAGTACTTTATGTTTGTTCTTTACTCCTTTAATGAGACAGTATCTGAAAGGAGTCCCACGTCAGGTTACCTAGTCTACCAAATGGTTAGATGGTGGAAAACTTGACTCGGCGCTGTCTTCTGAGCTGATGCTCTACCCATGTAATGATAGTATTAGGACATGAAAGCCACAAGCAAGCAAATCATTTATTCCCTGCTTCAATTGTATAGGGCTATTAAAATACATTTAATACAAAAAAATCCTACTGCATTTTAGTTAATCCACAATATGCCTTTGGCAGAAGACAATGTGGCAATGCCCTAACATTTTTTTGTAAGTTATCTACATTGTATGACTTTTTGAATTATGACAACTTAGAAACATAGAATTTGACAGATAAGAACCATCCAGTCTGTCCATTTTTCCTCATGTAAAACTCAGGTCTTAATCAGTCCTTGACCTCAAACTCATTAAAAATAAACAAACAACATTTAGAAACTAAATTTTTTGTGCCTGACCTAATTTGACAGATTGCCAGCGATAGAAACAAATGATAAAGATTTACTGTGTCGCCCCCACACAAAACAGTTAAATTGTACAGCGAGCTGGAGTTGATAGAATTGACGTTTTCATGAGAAAAAATGTCATATAGTAGCAATTGAATAATTTTATTAAATACTATCTTGTCATTTTGCATCAGAAAATTAATTAAACTCAATTCATTTTGAGCTTTGTCTAATTTTAGCCTTCTTCTGGGGAAAAAAAACTCAGCCTCTGTTAAGCTATGATATATATGATACTATACCTTATTGCCCTGTAACATTTTCAAGGGAAATATTATAAAAAGCTATTGTAAAACACAAGAATTGAAAATAATGATGGCATGTAAATTAAAGAACAAAATATTGATTAACATGAATTTCAGAAAATATGGCTTTATGAGGAATCTATGTTGCACTTGTACAGCTAATTATATTTAACTGAAAACTCAAATGAATCTTTAAAATTGTTTTGATTATATATTGTTGTAATATTTCCTATTGGGTCATGTAGGATTAAACCCAATTTCATTCACTGGGAGCATTGTGGATAACATTTTTTTTATGTATTGAAATCAAAGTTCTAAGTTTGTGTTTTTAATTAATATCCTCCTCCGTTTTGGACCTTTTTTCTCTGCACTTATTTTATTTTTCGAAGTTGGCTGTAGATAACAGATGACCAGGGCCGGCCTTTGGGGTGTGCGACCTGTGCGACCGCACAGGGCGCCACACTCCAGGGGGCGCCGCCGCGGGGTCCGCCGCCGCCGCCGCAGCGCGGTCCGACGCCACTGCCGCCGCAGCGCGGTCCGACGCCACTGCCGCCGCGGGGTCCGACGCCCCTGCCGCCGCGGGGTCCGCTGCCGCCAGTATGGGGGCACCCGGCACCCCTCCAGAGACGGACAGTAATGTCCGCCGCTGGAGGAGCAGGCTCCCTTGTGATCCCCGCGGCAACAGCTGCTGTGCGCCGGGGTTTGCTGTCAGATCCCGGCGCACAGCACTGAAGCCGCGCCCACCGGTCTCCGTGCCCTCTGACCCGGAAGAAGAGAAGACAGAAGAACTAAGACGAAGAGCGAAGAGGAGGCAAAGAAACTGAAAGAGGAAAGGTAGGAAAGCATAGAGTGACAGTGAGAGTGGATTGGTGTATATGTGTGGATTAGTATATATGTGTGGTTTGGTATATATGTGTGGTTTGGTATATGTGTGGATTAGTATATATGTGTGGTTTGGTATATATGTGTGGTTTGGTATATGTGTGGATTAGTATATATGTGTGGTTTGGTATATATGTGTGGATTGGTGTATATGTGTGGATTAGTATATATGTGTGGTTTGGTGTATATGTGTGGTTTGGTTTATATGTGTGGATTGGTGTATGTGTGGATTGGTGTATATGTGTGGTTTGGTGTATATGTGTGGATTGGTATATATGTGTGGATTGGTGTATATGTGTGGTTTGGTGTATATGTGTGGTTTGGTTTATATGTGTGGATTGGTGTATGTGTGGATTGGTGTATATGTGTGGTTTGGTGTATATGTGTGGATTGGTATATATGTGTGGATTGGTATATATGTGTGGATTGGTGTATATGTGTGGATTGGTGTATATGTGTGGATTGGTATATATGTGTGGATTGGTATATATGTGTGGATTGGTGTATATGTGTGGTTTGGTGTATATGTGTGGATTGGTATATATGTGTGGATTGGTATATATGTGTGGATTGGTGTATATGTGTGGATTGGTATGCGTGTGGATTGGTATGCGTGTGGATTGGTATATATGTGTGGATTGGTGTATACGTGTGGATTGGTGTATACGTGTGGATTGGTATGCGTGTGGATTGGTGTATATGTGTGGATTGGTATATATGTGTGGATTGGTGTATATGTGTGGATTGGTATATGTGTGGATTGGTGTATATGTGTGGATTGGTATGTGTGTGTGGATTGGTGTATATATGTGGATTGGTGTATATGTGTGGAGTAGATTGGTGTATATGTGTGGATTGGTATGTGTGTGGATTGGTATATATATGTGTGGACTGGTGTATATGTGTGGATTGGTGTATATGTGTGGATTGGTGTATATGTGTGGATTGGTGTATGTGTGTGGATTGGTGTATATGTGTGGAGTGGATTGGTGTATATGTGTGGACTGGTGTATATGTGTGGATTGGTGTATGTGTATGGATTGGTGTATGTGTGTGTGGATTGGTATATATGTGTGGATTGGTATATATGTGTGGATTGGTGTATATGTGTGGATTGGTATATATGTGTGGATTGGTGTATATGTGTGGATTGGTGTATGTGTGTGGATTGGTGTATGTGTGTGGATTGGTGTATGTGTGTGGATTGGTGTATGTGTGTGTGGATTGGTATATATGTGTGGATTGGTGTATATGTGTGGATTGGTGTATGTGTGTGGATTGGTAAGGGTGTGAGAGTGATGGGTGTTATGCTGTACCATTTCCAATGTATTTTTCATTATATAATTATGCTCTAAAGTACATCATAACTCCCATCACTCTATACTGTTCCATACAGTGGCAGAGCTGGGAGGCAGAGGCCTTGCACCCTCACCGCAGGACTTCTGAAAGGTAAGTGAACTTCAAAGAGGGAGAGGGTAGATAGTTAGGAGGGGGTAGATAGGGAGAATGGAGTGAGACGGGGTACATAGGGCAATCATACTCCTATCATGCCAAGTAGTCTACGAGTACATCCTGGAATCTGCGGGCATGATAAGAATGTGATTGCTGTTAATTATATATATATATATATATATATATATATATATATAAATATTGTTATTTAATTGTTTTGTTATGTGTTATGGTGTGTGTGTGGGGGGGTCATATTCGGTTTCGGCCAGGTAAATGCTGCACTTTTGGTTTCAGTCCAGAATTCGTTTCGGTGCATCCCTACTGTCATGGAACAAGTTTGTTTATTTTGTTATTTCCCCTTTTTCCCTTTAAGTGGCTGGTTGCCCTGGCAACTTTCCAATTCTCATAGCTGAGATTGGGCTATTCCTCCTCCCCTGCAACTTTTCTGTAGTTGGTTTGTTCTAGGTGTTTTTCCTGTTCCCCTGTATCTCTCCCCTGGACATTCAATCACAGCAGCCTCTGTGAGTACAGGTTCTGATTATCTTCTCCCTTGCAAGGCAATCCGTTTTTACCTTCCCCTTGCAGAAGCACTTCCACCCATAACAAAGCACCTTCTTGTAGAGAAGCTCCAACACTTTACAACCAACAAGTGCCTTTATTTCTGTGACTTTCCTAATAAATCTAAGAAAATACAGAAGACTTTGTGTGCTTTCATAGGGGACGAGTTAAGCTATCTGACCTTATTCATTTCCTGGCATTTGACATTCATATCCAGGCATCTGACCCTGGGGTTCCAGAATAGTAAAAACGGATACCATGTGCTTTGGGAGCAGCACAGAAAGCTCCAGCTTTCCACAGCTTCAATATAAAGGCACCAGCGCTGCAACCCAGCTCAGTGTATTACTCACAGAATTATCACTCTTGTGTCTTGCCTGAGTTAACCTTCTGCCCAGCTACTAAGTTAGGAACAACAGTTATACTTACCCCTGTGCATGTCCCCACGGTTAAGGCTACCAAGGGCCACGCCACTGGACATCAGCCAAGATAGGGATCAGAGCTACGGATACCTGTCAGTACAGCTACCTCTACGCTGACTGCTGCAGGACACCAAACGGCTCCAACCGCTGACACAGGTTACAGACCGCACGCCACACGAACTGGCTAAAGGCCTACACACACCTGCAGCATGGAAGAACTCAGACCCTCACCAGACACAACACATAAGAGTGACAGGTCAGACACTAAAACAGCGACACAACTGCAACAGATGCAAGAAGGCGCAAGGCCTAAGCGAACAGTTACACTGACACAAAAAGCCTGTGAAAAATATGAAGCTGACATTGAGATGCACCGTGCTAAGTTGGAAAAGGCATGGGAAGAAATCGAAATTGAAATGAGTAATGCCACAAATGTTGGCGAACAAGAAAAGGACATTAAGCGAGCCATAACTCAAATCAAGTCATGTCATAGACATTATGTAGCATTGTCACAAGCATATTTCACCTATCTGACAAGAACCAACACAATTAATAGCCTGAGAGAACGCGATCTGCAAAAAACAATCGATATGGAACGCGACGGCATTGTGCAGACCGCCATTATGGAGGCGCAAAGTGAAAGAAAGGAGCTCCTCCTGGAAACTGCATCGCAGCGCTCCAGCACATCCAGGCATTCTTCCAGGTCAAGCAAATCAGTGAAATCTAATGTGTCTAGTGCAAGCGCGAATGCCACCAAGGCACGAGCCGCCGCAGAGGCCGCGCGTGCTAGGGCCGAATATGGTCGGAAAGAGGCGGCCATAAGGGCAGAGAGAGCCCGCATAGAAGAGGAGGAGCAGGCAGCAGTGGCCGCCGCAGCAGCCACCAACGCTGCCATAGCACGTAGGAAGGCAGAGTTAGATGCAAATTTGAAAGCCCTAAGCAAAGAAGAGGATGCGGCCGCCGCCATAGCGCAAGCCGAAGTCTTTGAAGCAGCCGCACTACAGGACGGCGGGGAGCAGACCTATGACCAGACAGCTCCAGAAGATATAAATCAACGCACCGCAAACTATGTAAGGAGCCTCCTCAGCATCAATACCAGTACACCATCTCGGAACTGCCTGAGTGACATCTCAGACGCTGAAGACTCTCTAGGTCCACAAAGAATAGACGCTGTTCTTTCAAGGGTACGCACAACCCGGGATAGCCAGGTTCTCAGCGGTGATCCACACGTCAGTAGGCATATGGATATACTGCAACAGTCTCACAGCTCAGGTAGGCCCACGCATAGAGAAACAGCTCCTCACACTGATCAGCGATCATCAAACATCCAGGCCAAGGAAAGGGAGAACACAAGGCCCTTCCGTGAAACCACACCAGAACAAGACCGACATATCGATGTATCAGGCCTAACAGACATGGGCAAGTACATGATCCGGCGTGACATGGTGCAGACAGGTCTTACCAACTTCGACGACCGTCCGGAGAATTACAGGATATGGAAATCCACATTCAAAGACGCTATCAAGAGTCTGGGCTTCTCGGCAAGAGAAGAACTCAGTCTACTAACCAAATGGCTGGGGAAAGAATCTGCAGAACATGCAAAGAGGCTTAGATCAGCAAATGTTAACCACCCCGAAGTGGGTCTTGATTTAGTATGGGAAAGACTAGAAGAATGCTATGGTAGTCCTGAAGCGATCGAAGACGCACTCTTCAAGAGAGTAGACAATTTTCCCAGAATTACAACCAAAGACTACTCAAAGTTGCGAGAACTTGGGGACTTGCTGCAGGAGCTGGAATCTTCAAGGACAGACCAATCCCTGAAAGGGCTCAATGTCCTTGATTCTGCTCGTGGAGTGAAACCCATCTTGGAAAAGCTACCCTACAGCCTCCAAGAGAGATGGACTTCACAAGGCTCAAAATATAAGCGTGAGAAGCAAGTTGCCTACCCCCCTTTCTCATTCTTCTTGAGTTTCATTCGCGAAGCAGCCCGGTCAAAAAATGACCCCAGCTTCATGTTAGATACACATACTGCACCCAGTGCAAGGAACACGAGGAACGAAAGGCCAGCAGCCAGGTACAATAACACTAGAACACCCATCTCCGTCCACAGAACGGACGTGTCCTCTATGACTCAAATGAGTTTAGACCAGTCGGTCGATGGAAACAAGAAACCAAAAAACCCTAACAAAGAATGCCCCATACATAGAAAGCCACATCCGCTTAGCAAGTGTATTGGGTTCAGAATGAAGCCCATAGAGGAGCGTAAGGCCCTACTCCGAGAATTGGGGATTTGTTTTAAATGCTGTGCTTCTACAAGTCACCTATTCAAAGAGTGTAAAGAAGCTATAAAGTGCACAGAGTGTGGCAGTGACAGACACGTAGCAGCTTTACATCCAGAGACGTTTAAGACTAAAACAATCAAGGCCCCTAACCTTGTTACAAAGCAGGGCGGGGAGGAAGAAGATCCAAGCACACCCCCCCTATCTGTAGCATCTAAATGCACCGAGGTCTGTGGGGAAGCCAGTGATGGCAGATCTTGTTCTAAGATATGTCTTGTAGCCGTGCACCCAGACGGACAACCTGAAAGAGCCATAAGGATGTATGCCATCATCGATGATCAAAGCAATCGATCGTTGGTCAGGTCAGAATTCTTTGACCTTTTCAACATACAAGATAACACCTCCCCTTATACGCTCCGGACGTGCGCAGGGCAGATAGAAACAACAGGGAGGAGAGTAAATGGCTACACCATATGTTCAGTGGACGGCAAAGTAAGGATGCCTCTCCCCACACTCATCGAGTGCAATCATATGGCGGAGGATAGAAGCGAAATCCCTACACCAGATGTGGCACGCCACCATCCCCATCTGCAGGCGATAGCTGATCGCATTCCACCACTAGATGGAAGTGCCCAGATCTTGCTGTTACTTGGCAGAGACATCATGAGAGCACATAAAATCCGTGAACAACGAAATGGGGAGCATAATGCTCCGTGCGCACAAAGGCTCGATCTAGGATGGGTGATAGTGGGCGAAGTGTGTATTGACAAGATACGCAAACCAGATAATGTAAAAGCTCTACGAACAAACCTACTGGAGAATGGTCGTATATCTCTCTTTAAACCATGTCCATATCACTTCCATGTCAAAGAGAAACTTGGAAACAAAGATAAACAAGGGTATACGATCAAAACACAAGGAGACATTCTTCAGTCAGAAAAATACACTGATGACCTAGGATGTACAGTGTTCCAGACGACAGGGAATGATGACAAGCAAGCACTATCAATAGAAGACAGAGAATTCCTGAAGATAATGGATAAGGAGTTCTTCAAAGACGAATCAAACAGTTGGGTGGCACCGTTACCGTTCCGTTCGCCCAGAAGACGCCTCCCAAACAACAGAGAGCATGCCATCTCTAGACTTAATTCGCTCCGCCGTAATCTACAAAGGAAATTGGAGACCAGGGATCATTTTGTGGCCTTCATGCAGAAGATATTCATTAGTGGTCACGCAGAACCAGCACCTCCTCTGAATGAAGGCGAGGAATGCTGGTACCTTCCCTCATTCGGCGTCTACCATCCCCAGAAACCTGGTCAAATCCGAGTAGTGTTTGATTCCAGTGCTCAGTACCAGGGAGTCTCTCTAAACGATGTCCTCCTCACTGGACCAGACTTGACAAACAGTCTTCTAGGAGTGCTGATCCGCTTCCGCAAGGAGCCAATTGCCATTACAGCAGACATCCAACAGATGTTCCACTGCTTTGTTGTAAGAGAAGACTCCAGAAATTACCTAAGGTTCCTGTGGTACCAGAACGACGACATAGATGACAAAGTCATAGAGTGTAGAATGAAAGTGCATGTCTTTGGCAACAGCCCATCGCCGGCAGTGGCTGCCTACGGGCTCAGAAGGACAGCCCAAGAAGGAGAGGAAGAGTATGGGAAAGACGCTAGAGATTTTGTTGAGAGAGACTTTTATGTGGATGATGGGTTGAAATCGGTTCCCACAGAAGAAGAAGCCATAGAACTGCTCAAACGGACTCAAAGGATGCTAGCAACTGCCAATCTAAGACTGCATAAAATAGCTTCCAACAGTGCCACGGTAATGAAGGCATTTCATATAGATGATCACGCAAGTGCCCTGAAGAATTTGGATCTGGGGACCGACACACCTCCCATACAGCGAAGTCTGGGGTTAAGCTGGAACCTCAAGGCAGACACATTTACATTCCAGGTGTCCATCGAGGAAAAACCCTACACCCGACGTGGAGTCCTGTCTACTGTAAACAGTCTCTATGACCCGCTGGGATTCGTTGCCCCAGTCACAATGCAGGGAAAGTCTCTCCTCAGAGAATTATCCTTTGAAAAACAGGACTGGGACACCCCACTACCTCCAGAAAGGCGTAAAGAGTGGGAGACATGGAAAGATTCCTTGAAGACCCTCGAGCAACTTCAGATCCCACGCCCTTACTCGCCGACATCCCTCACCACTGCATTCAGCAAAGAGCTTTGTGTATTCTCAGATGCCTCAACAAAGGCAATAGCAGCGGTGGCTTACTTAAGAACTGCAGGCTAAGCTGGCACCCCAACCAGACCATACTATACCTAGATTAGAACTATGTGGCGCAGTATTAGCAGTAGAGCTGGCAGAACTCATTGAAAATGAAATAGACTATAAACCAGATGCTATCAGGTTCTATACGGACAGTAAGGTGGTGTTAGGTTATATATGCAATAAGAAAAGAAGGTTCTATGTATACGTGGCCAACCGAGTAGAAAGGATCAGGAAATCGACCCAACCAAGCCAATGGCACTACGTGCCCACAGATCAGTATCCTGCTGATATCGCCACTAGATCAGTGCCTGCAGCATATCTACAGAATACGTCATGGTTTACCGGACCAACGTTTCTGACACAACCCGATAAAACACTGTCAACCGTAGCTGATCACTTCGAACTTGTGGATCCTGAAAGGGACCTAGAAATAAGACCCCAAGCATCCGTTCTACTGACAAGCATACTGCCCAGAAACATGTTCGGATCACAACAATTCCATCGCTTTTCAAGCTGGACAGCCCTTCTCCGAGCAATGGCACACCTTAGACACATAGCCATCTCTTTCCACCATATGCCTGATGATAAACTGACCACCTATCCTATGGATTGGGAAGCGCACAGGTAGTCTGAACTGTGCACCCACCGGATATCCCTTGCCGAAGGAACCCTGGAGCCAGTGGCATTACATCACAGTGAGAATGTGGACTTGTGTATTGTTGTTGTGTATTTACATATGTTCCACATAAGTTTATATATAGTGGTATCTCCAGATACCAGACGGGGAGTGTCATGGAACAAGTTTGTTTATTTTGTTATTTCCCCTTTTTCCCTTTAAGTGGCTGGTTGCCCTGGCAACTTTCCAATTCTCATAGCTGAGATTGGGCTATTCCTCCTCCCCTGCAACTTTTCTGTAGTTGGTTTGTTCTAGGTGTTTTTCCTGTTCCCCTGTATCTCTCCCCTGGACATTCAATCACAGCAGCCTCTGTGAGTACAGGTTCTGATTATCTTCTCCCTTGCAAGGCAATCCGTTTTTACCTTCCCCTTGCAGAAGCACTTCCACCCATAACAAAGCACCTTCTTGTAGAGAAGCTCCAACACTTTACAACCAACAAGTGCCTTTATTTCTGTGACTTTCCTAATAAATCTAAGAAAATACAGAAGACTTTGTGTGCTTTCATAGGGGACGAGTTAAGCTATCTGACCTTATTCATTTCCTGGCATTTGACATTCATATCCAGGCATCTGACCCTGGGGTTCCAGAATACCTACTACTAAGCCAGACAATGAAGTGGTAGGCCTACACCACATCAATGTTTGGCGCAGTATATAGTGATTGGGGTTTTGTTACAAGTTTTGATTCCTTTCTTTTTTTGGGATGGGGGGGGCGCCAGACGAGTAGTCCGCACAGGGCGCCAGAACACCTAAGGCCGGCTCTGTGCACAGAAATCGTGTGCACATTATTTTCCTGTTACAAAAGAATGTCCACACTTTATTTGCAGTTCTAGATTAAATAATTAACCCATGGAAACATTGCATGTATAGGGCAACTGAAGAACACATAAACCCAAACTTGCAGGTACAGATCAACTGAAAAATCATATGTAAGCTAGCTCAGGATTGGAGGTATAGATCAAATATATAAATGCATGGGAATTCTAACCAGGACTCAACCACTGTGACACAACCGTCCTTCACCTTCCCGGCACTGCACTCCTCTCGATGGCCCCTTTTATAACCTCAGCCACGTGCTTTGCAGTTCGCCATCTGCTGGTCACTCCACCAGAACTGCAGGTGAGTCGGTGACACAGCAGCAATTAAAGTAATCCTCGGAGGGGTTACACTTAATAAAATTACACCATAAAACTTACTACACTCACCCCCAGAAATCTAAGTCAAATAAATAAAATGTTTATTACTCTACAGTAAACCATTAACCCTTGGCAAAATGTTAGCTATAGCTGCATTCATGGTTAGCCTTATCAATATTTCTAACAAAAAATAGTAGTAAATAGTAGTAAACATATATTAGTTTTATTGGAGGTGCTAGTTGAGGACAAATAAACAATATATTGAAGATTCTTCAATAAATAGGTATTTTATTATGAGATAATGAGGTTGTGTATTGAAACCAACTTGTAGCGTTAGACATGATTGAATTAATAATAAATTGTTTTCTACTTTTCTCAAAACCTCCTACACGAATGCTGATGCCGGCACAAATAATGCTGATATTTCATATATCCGCTTGTTGACATCAAGGTGCTTGCTCTGTATCTAATTACTGAAACATTGCATGTGTGATGACGCAAACATCATAAGGGTAATCAGCTTTAGTGTGAATGGGAAAGGGCAGCTGCTCTTCATTGATTGATGCCAGACAAGCCCCCTGCCGGCGACCAAAAGAGTCACTCTTACGGATTCTCGTATTAACCCATGCTATACTATGGAAGACTTAAGCTAGGCTAGAAAACCAGCACAAAACTAAGAGAAAAATGGATGCAAAGAACGTATATGAATATTTGCCCAAAACGAACACGGGAATATTCGTAGAATATGAAGACTTTGTCAGCACCCAAGTCTAGTTTAAACCCCTATCAGTCTTTGGTCAGGTCCCATAATGGGGAAAGTTTATGTCTGTACCTCACTGTATTAGCCTCCACCACTTCTGCTGGCAGGCTGTTCCATTTATCGACTACCCTCTAAAAGTAAAACTTCCTTACATTACATCTAAACCTCTGACCCTCTTGTTTTAGACCATGACCTCTTGTTCTAACATTGCTCCTCCTTTCAAATCAGCTTGCCTCCTGTACTTTGTTAAATCCCTTTAAGTATTAAAATGTTTCTATTGCACACATCCCCTCTCTTCTTTTCTAAGATCTATACGTATTAAGGTTTGTCCTTGCATGAGGGAGAAATGGGCAGGCTAGATAGGCCAAACGATTCTTATCTGTTGTAAAATTATGTGTTTCTCTTGCTCTGATTGTACACCCCCCCCCCCCCGGAGGAGCAGGGGAGAGATCATTCATCTCCTTCTAACTGGCCCAAGGTTAAGGGAGCCTAAGCTTTGTTCCTATAGACCTTTGTTTCAGTGTGCGTGGGCTATTGATTCTGAGCGCCAGAATATGATGTCATATGACATGAAGCCACGCACACCCATGGGGACCACAAGCGTAGAAAGCAAAACAGAGAATGGGAAGATACAGGGAGAAAGAAGAGAGAAAAGGATAGACAGAGAGAGAGAGAAGAGAGATATGATAAGCGTGTCTATGTAAGGGCAAGTGAGCATATGTAAGGACAAGGATGAATATGTGCGTGTGTAAGGACAAGTGTGTATGTGTGTATCTTGATAGTCTATCTATTACTACTTCGATTGTTGGCTTAAAGGGAATAAAATTATTCATTTGATCACATTTTTAACCTAGGAGTTATTTAGTATTGTTTTAAATTAAAAAAAATTATACTGTCATTCAGGGAGTCCAGTAAAATTGTCCAGTAAGAACCATGTCCATGCCTATTCCTGGTCTTGCTGCTCAAATGCTGACAGCACCTAGGGGGGTCACATGCCATTCTTCATATATGGGGGAGTTGTTAAAAAAATCAGCCCTGTGTGTCAAATGTTCTAAGTATACCTCTCAGCATTGACGTATCTACTCAGCAATTTTAACATCTACTGAAATATCTTTATCAGTCTTCTATGAGGGACATAGAAGACCGTCTGGTATATTTTAATTACCCAATCAAAAGAAACCAGTTAGATAAGTTTCACAAAATATCTCGGCAACAAACATTTCTTTCCAGTAGCATAGCTTCCCAGTTTACAGACATAGGACATACTGGTCTATAGTTGGCAGAGACTTCCTGAAAACCATTTTAGTAGAGCAGTACTACATTTGCAAGCTTCCAATCTTCTGAAACTACTCCTGTCCAGGCCCATACTGGCCATAGGTCAAACTGGGAAAATAACTGGTGGGCTGTGATGAGTAGCCCCCCACTTACCTTTATGGCCAGTGATGCTGCCAATACAATGCTTTAGTGTGTGGCTACCTGCTGGATGCGTGTGGTCTTATATGCTGCAAAAGCAAATAGTGAAGTATAGCTTGTAGCTACGTGTGTCCAACATGTAGGTACATTTGTTCTTTATCTGCTTCTACTTCTAAAGTGCCCACACCAAGTTTCACCTCCCTGTCTGTTCCTGTCAATAGCGACTGGTTAACTAATTGGGCCCATTGGGCCTATCTGGTTTTGCGTATGGTATTTGAACATGGATTTTTTTTTCAAAGCATTTTCTCCTTCAATGTTTGTCACCTTCGTCGTTATATTGTGGCACTGAGGTGTTGATGGGAAATAATTTTGCAACTGGCAAAGGTGGACTGCATCTTGACAGTATTTAATGAACACCAGAATTACAAGTGTATAGTTTCTGAGTCAACTCTGCTTGCACCTTTGTTAGTAAACCCAGCTGTTTCACTGATATTAATATACCACCTCTTGGTATACCACCATCTGAAAACTAATCCCAGACTAAACTGGTTCGGTAAATTACCGTATTTGCTCGATTATAAGACGAGGTTTTTTCCAGAGCAAATGCTCTGAAAAATACCCCTCGTCTTATAATCGGGGTCGTCTTCTAATAAGACCCCAAAAAAATGCTGGCGCCATGCTGCTTACCGGTCGCGAGCAGCGTCTCTTCTGTTAGAAGCAGGGCAGGAAGCTTGCAGCGTCCTCACAGAACTCTATCTCCCCCCTCCCTCCTCTGAGGGCGGGGCCAGAGAAGTTGCTACAGCCGGTCCCCTGCAGAAGTCTGCGAGTGGGAGATCTGCAGTTCAGGTGAGGGGGTGGGGGAGGGTTTTTGAGTATGTGTGAAGTGTGTGTGATTAAGGGAATGAATGAGTATTTAAATGTTTGTGAATGAGTGTGAGTGTGTGTGTGATAGCATGGATGTGTAAGGGGGGTGGGGGTTGTAGCATGGCATATGGAGGCTGTAATCCCACTGCTATCATCCCCAGGTTCCAGCATGTACTGGCTGCCTTGGCTTGATAGGAGTGTGATTGCTGTTAGCAGTTTGATATATATATATATATATATATATCAAACTGCTAACAGCAATCACACTCCTATCAAGCCAAGGCAGCCAGTACATGCTGGGTTAAAACGCATATCATGGGGCTGAGTGGCATATAGGGGGTTAAAATGCATTTCTGGACCTCCAGAAATGCATTTTAACCCCCTATATGCCACTCAGCCCCATGATATGCCTATATACCTCCAGAAATGCTTTATACCCCCCTATATGCCACTCAGCCCCATGATGTGCCTTTTAACCCCCTATATGCCAGAGTGGCATACAGGGGTATAAGGCATATCATGGGGCAGAGTGGCAAATAGGGGGGTATAAAGCATTTCTGGGGGCAGAGTGGCATAACTGGGGGGGGCAGGTTGGCAAATAAAAGGAAATTTAAAAAATATATTTTTCTCAATCATAGCTTTTATTAAACATGAAAATAATTTACATTAATTAATATTTACTGGTAAAACTTTTTCCCTATAGGGTAGTCTTATATTCAGGCTTTTTGTTTTTTTCCTAAATTAATATTTTGATTTTGGGGGGTCGTCTTATAATCGGGGTCGTCTTATAATCGAGCAAATACGGTATGCACTCACTTTACACTTTTATAAATTACACATTGTTAACTTGAAACCATTTAAGCATTATCAAACACACCAATAGTTCATTATTAACATAGAATTCCCATATGCCACAGTAGTGATAATAATGCCAATAACATGTATAACCATATTTTATACCCAGAAATAAGTGTTCCTCCGCCCTTGTATTTTATTTTCAAATCCCTTTACTAAAAAAGATACACAATAAAGGTAGATTGCTCAGCAAATAAATCGGTTATGTTAGGCAGACCGAGCTTTTCCAGCTGGTAAGTCATAGGTTGAAAGTAACTGGGGTCATGGCTCTCAGGGCGCTGAGGGTCACAACACTTGTGCGGTATTTCTATGTGCATATGGATCCACAATTTGCCAAAAGTTTAGAACAACAAGGTGCTGAGTGATAAAAGAATCAAAACTCTTAAAATTTGTTCAATATTGGTCATATAGGAATACAAAGAATTTATTAAGATATGACAATAAATATAATAACATACTTTTCAGAAAAAGAAGTTTTTTTGATTGTATAGTATGCAATTTTCAACTTTTTTGACCAAGGTTAATAAGGTGTTTGTACATTATCTACCACAAATAACACATAGGATTGCGTTTGCATAACATTTGCCTTTATATAGGTTAAATGTGAATACAAATCATGCTTTGACAGTTGTATTTATTAAATAAAAATCTCAATCCACGTCTTCCTTGGTAGATATATTTTTAGTGTTATTTCAATGTGCTGCAACTGTAAATAGGAATATATGGGAATCAACCAAGCTCTGACCTACAGATCTCTGTAACAAAAAACAGACCACAGACTGAAGCTGAGGGACTCATCAGGTAGCTGGGGGTAATTCCAATAAGAACTTTATGGGAACCTGGGGGTCATTTAAGTGTCCTGACTAAAGTGAAATTTTCAACAAAAGTTGTAAAAACATAGCAGTAAGCAATTTGGCGACCTAAGCAAAAAACAAACAATGACCGAACATTTAACACTCCAAATACACAGAAAAAGCTCCAATCATACCATTGAATGTACTGTTCTGAAAACTATTCAATGAGGTGTGTTTTTTTAGAGGACTAAAACGGATTCATTTTTTGCACATGCATTTCAGAACATAGCATTTTTCATCTTACCTCCACCAGACCTTTCTAAAGTAAACGTAGACACCATACACAAAACGATAAAACAATATGCACATGCGCAGTCAAAAGTAGATAGTAAGGACATTCAACCAAAACAGGCACTGTGAGAGGTAAAACCACTTAACCACCAATGAGCTGAAAGGAAAGATACAAAACCACCTTGATTACAGCAGTGTACTAAGTTCCCAGACATTCTAGGAACTCTGCCAGCTCTATAGTAACAAATTTAAAAGTTGGCTAAGTTTTTACACTTATTCTGGGAATTTAGCCAACTGTTGTAAACAACATTCTGTAGAAACTTAGCCAACTCTTAAATTTGCCACATAGAAGTTATAGAGCTGACAGAGTTCCAAAAATGACTGGGAACTTAGCCAACTGCTGTAATCAAGTGTTTTTTTTAAATCTTTTTTTTCATCTCATTGGTGGTTAAGTGGTTTTGCCACTCTCATAGGCGATTTTGTGATATGTTCGTTTCTGGCTTATGTGAACTTTGACTGAGACTGCTCATTGTTGTATATGTAGTCAGGAGCACTGAATTGCTCCTGACTACATTTTCCAACTATGACTAACTTTAGTCTAGAGCATTGAATCGACCCCCTGGATCAATTCTAAATCAATGAAAATTAATGTATCATACAATTGTATAAAACATACTTTAATGATAACATCTTATATTATATTATATATATTATACTATATATAATTATATTTTGGTAAAACAAACTGGAAGTCTATAGGGACAAGACAATCCCCTCCTACATGTGCATTCTATAAGTGATTATGAGTAGGATATAGTTTACATGCTGCCCAAATAGAGATGTATTACATTTAGTAAATAAATTGGGGGGTTTTCACTCAAAAAAACCTTATTATTGTCTCTACATATTATTTAAACATTATGGTTTTACAAGCAGATCTGTAGGAATACTATTTGAAAAATGTAAACTTTTTAGTACTGTAAGTTAGCCGATCTAATGGGTATTTTTTGGCCAACTGGAAGTGAAAAGGTAAAGTTTTAAATGTTGGCAGTGTATCAGGAAGTATATTTTGTGCTTCTACTTTGACTTGAGAGACAAAAACATTTGTAAAGTATCTGATAAAAATCACCCCTAGTGCTGTAAAAAAATCTTAAAATAAGAAAGACTTCCTTATTATCAATGTAGTCTTCCAAAACATGTTATCCCTCAGCGGGTTCATATTCTAGAAGAAAAAAAAAAATTCTAGCGCATTCTCTTACTGATACTTTACAAAAAACAACTGTAAATATAACTTTTTGTAATATTTGCATTTTTCAGAAATTATGTATTTTTTTGGTACATAACTGTCTTTGTATCTGTCTCTTTGCTATTAGCAGAAAGATACGCTTAGATTATCTTTTTATTTTAATAAAGGTTTCCATTAAGACTAAGAATCTTGTTTTCCTTTTTTGCAGAACAGGATCCTGCTAAATCAGAATTGACTGTGTTTAAATTAAACCTGTCTTCCCATTGGAGAGTGCCATGTCAGCTCCAAGCTTCCTGTTGACAAATGGAGTAGAGGCTGGTTTTCCAGAATCACATTAAATGAATGAATATTTGAAAGATGTAGCAAAACCAAATATATGTCTATTGTACTTACAAATCAGTCATATTTCATCATGTTGGAATACAGAGGAAATATAAATAAGTAACAAAAAGAATCTAACTGTGCTGTAGGCACAAGGGGCACACAAAAAGAAAACAAGAAACACAAAACAAATTGATCTGTATACATAGAGATTATACCTGAAGATTGAATTGAGGAGCTACAAATTCAAAATGTATCCAAAGAGAAATATCATTTTATATCACATTAAAACAAAAGAGTATTTCTCAAGAGTCCACGGGGTAGAAATACAGAACGGGACCACTGAAGAAAGATCACTCAATTTTTTATGAACTTAAAGATCTTTAACAAGAAGATTAGAGGAAGTTTGGGGTATTTATGCTAGTATGTATTTGGACAATATCATTGGATTGACCACAGTATGTTTATAAGAGCCACATAACACATCAACGAGATGTTCCTGATATTGTTTCTCTGTGTTCCTAAGTGACTCCTTTATATACACTTAGTAAATTACCTATGTCTTGTGAGCATGCTTTTTTGTATTTTAGTGTAATATTACATTTGTGAAACAAGTTTTCATTGTGAACGGTTGGTGCAGCCTCATTGTGCTTAAGTTGGTTTTGTGCCAACAGAATAACCTATGAAATGTTTGGAAAGGAAATAGTTGCATTATGCATTTTTAAATACATTTTATGGTTAATAAATATTTTTCTAATTATTTTAACAATAAGTTATCATTTTTGTTTTGTAAGAAATATTTCCTTTGTAGCGAGCAATGCACTTCCTCTAAACCTTAACCCCTCTGCAGCTTTGAAGGTGTTTGTAGAAGGCTATGAGATAAAATATGTGAAGTAGCAGAAAATGGGAATTACCGTAAGGCACACTAGGCGGGTGCCCAGATCCATACCTTTTCAGTTTTTGTCTGGGGTAAGGGTTTACTGCAAAATATGACATTATCACATTCACTCCCTGTTGCTTATATACCTTTCCAATTCCAGTATCAAAATAACATATTTATGGGGGTGTCTGGGATGTAAATCTTAGAAGAAAACAAAATAATCTTAGAAGAAATCTTAGATAAATTCTTGGTTATGTTAACATAAGATTTTGAAACTATGCTTAACAGAGTATTCGGCTGACATGTTTAAATCTTATTGGAAAAAAGTACACCCTAAATTGATCTACTTCATAAGGATAAGGTGATTGATAATTTAATTATTAAGCATTTGTATTTTTGCCACAATCCAGAGAATGAGGAATTAGTTCACAGATGACATTTAGCTAATTGCAAATAGTATCATTTTTTTTTTTAAGAATGGGATCATGCCATAGAGTTTTAGCTGTTGGAGTGATGTGGTCCTGTTTGATGAAACACACTGTTGTCCATTTTTTTTCTCCTATTTTCTGCTAATATGTTGCTCAGGAGAATACCAACATTATGATACTTTATATGGGGATGGTGTACTTTCTAAATTTCATCCTCACAAATATGTATTTTTTGTGAATACTTTAGTAGTTGGTATGAATCACTTGGCTCTAGCCAGAGGTCATTCTCTGTCAATGAGTACCAACAGGTCACCTGTTCATTGCAAGAAATCCACACATAGTAAATGTCAATGACCATTCCAGTTTTTCACATGAGGACCAGTTCTCGAGTCTCAGGCAGACGAAGGGATAAAAGGCCTCCTCCTACAAGAGCAGTGGATGCAAGAAGAATAGGGACCACCTTTGTGATCCCAACAAATGAAGCAAAAATTGAGTTTCCAAAGATAGCAGCTAACTTGCAGAGACCATTCAAGATTCCAAAGGCAGTTGCTCTGTGGAAGAAATATTTAAAAAAATGTTTTAATACAGGTCTGCTCCCCTACTTGGTATATGGTATATGTCAAAGAGAAGCTACGAAGTGGTTGAAATAAACATATCACAAAGAAGAAGCAAAATGTATCCACAGGCAGATAACCAAACAGTGTTGTGTTCCTGACTAACCCTTCAAGTTTACCTGCTTAAACTGGCCATAGGTCATATAGAGCAAATGCCCAGGAACTATTGGACTGAGGGACTATTTTTTCAATTGGAGCATTCAACCACTTTACCTATGGGCTGGTGTGATTTAAATACCCAGGACTATATTTCATCCCAGTCCAGCTTTGAGCATATTGTTTGCAATAGAATTTTACAATATAATATTGCAATATAATAGAGACATCAAAATAACTGGGTATGTTACCTTTTATTTGTGGGGTACAGCTCAACAGTGATTACATCCAAGGCATTCCATGCAGCAATACTGGTACCACAAAAGAGGCACTGCCAGCCAATCATCGCTGACTCGCTGTTACCAAAAAACAGGAAGAAGCAGCAAACCGCCGATATCAGCATGGACCCAGCTACAAACAGGGCACAGAAGAACAGTAACTATGCGGTTTTAACAGATGGTATGAAAATACATACCTAGGCCCACAGGTATTATCATGTTTTACAATACCAAATGTCTTATATTCCTATATGTTTCAACCCATCATAAAATGGTCTTCAATGAGACATTAAACTATCAAAGAAAAATAGTGAAACAGCATATATATCTATATATATATATATAGATATAGATATAGATATACGGTGACAGAGTGAGAGGTGTGGTCCTAAACGGTGTGTATTTCGGACCCTGAGTGTTACAGTTCCTGCACTGTATAGGGGGAAAGTACGGCCCCTCTCTGTATTTTGGGTCCTGGGGTGGCGTATCTAGAAGACTAGGCTGGACCCGTTCTCCATCCCACTAACAGGGTGTTTGTGTAATGAAAAGTCCAGTTAATTGATTAGGGCTTATTAAGGGCTATAAAGAGCAGGCTAACCCTAGACCCGGAGGAGTAATTTGTGAGCAGAGCAGGTGAAAGACACTGCCAGACCGCCTTTGAGACAATCACATTTATTTAAATTGGTAAAGATTTGTTTTATTATTTGTTTATTTTGTTTATGTAAATGCTAAAAAAAACAAGCGTATATTCCTACCCTAGAAGACTATACACTTATAGTAAAATCCCAGACACCACTTCAGTCTTAGTAGTGGTTTGCCATAATATATATATATCTTGAGAAAGGACTGGAGGTGGTCAGAAACGTTGGCCGCGCTGATTCAAATAAACTAGTGTCAAACGAAAAGTCATATAGATACAGACACGTCTCCCTCTGGCACCTGAGAGGATATTACATTAAAAGACAAAATAAAAACTTACCACAGACAGACAATCAGGATGCTGAAAATCATGTTTCTGTAGTTTTAAACATCATTTGAAATGATTCACTTTATTCAGTTACAAAGAAACAGTTGTACTTACCAATCATTCGTATCCTTCCAATTTTATCCATAAGAAGAGCTGAGATGATATTACCAGGTAACACCGATAAACTACCAAGAAAACTGACCAGGTAAATTAGGAAATCGTTATCTTCTTCAAAGTCGATGTGGCATCCCTTTTTCTCACTATAGAAGGAGCTGTTTATAAATGTGCAGTCAATAAACTTGTCCTTGTAGAGATCTGAAAGAAGACACCGTAACAAATGTTAATTAGCAAATGTCCCATACGATAACATAACTTATTTTTTAATTAATGGAATTCCTTTGGAAATATTTGGCTGAAAGCACATGGGCAGATGGTATCAAATTATTTTCCTTTTAGGAAACCTTCTTTTTCATCCCCACTTTCTACCGATGCCAAGACCCATCAGCTTCCAGCATAGGGAAGGAATTACTTAATATGGAGGAATAAACATGCTAATCTTCAGGGCCAGAAAGTAAGATGGCTTCTCCAAAGGTATATACATATTGCCCGATAAAGAAGAACTGCTTATCCTCATCATAATGGCATATGTGTAGTATGTATATTAAATTGTACAATTTGGCAAAAAAAAGTTGTACTTTATAACATTCGTTTTATTTTATTTTGAGGGAATGGCATAAACGTTGTAATTGGTAAATGGTAACATCAAATGGAAAAATGTTACTTCAATCTTAATCAGCTGTATTATTTACTATTGCTTCCAATGATCTTATGCCATAAATAGTGGTGCTCGAAACACATATGTCTATGAGAAAATCTTACATGATTATTCTTGGCCATAGCTACCGCGATCAAAGTTGAAACCCCACAGGTTTCAATACATTTATAATGGAACTTGTTGAAGACATTGTAAAAAAGTATAATTATTATATTTAGTTCAAAGTTGTTTTATTCAAATGTCAGATTAAACTAGAAGGCATTTTTTTTTCAGAATAACGTTGGAAATGCCTCGTTTGGTTACCTGTGTTATAAAAAACGGTAGACTCTATGACACAGTTTTTAAAGTAAGTGCCACTGGAAGTCACGTCTTCAAAATAGCATTCATTAAAGGTTGAGTCTTCAAATGTGACGTATTTAAGTTTCATCTTGACAAACCTGAAAAATAATTTTATATCATTATCTAAAAATGCCATTTCAAAATGTCATCAGAAATGCTGGTTGAACAAATTATTTCTGGAAGTATCTGGTTCTTGTTTTGGTTTTTTTCAGTAGGATTGAGAACAAGAGCCATCCAAAGTACAAGGAGCACAGATGAGCAATATGGATCCCTGAAGAAATTGCTAACTGCACAATGGGTCTCTAAAATATAAAGCAGGGGTCTCTCTAATAAAATTGACTAGTTCATTTCACTTACTTTTTATAGTTTCGAGGAATTGGGTACAACCCTACAAGTTACAGTGAAAGGTGTATGTTTTTCTACCTCCATTCAAAAAATATTATTCACTATGCTTCGAACTTCTGGCACCATCCCCAGTAGGTCCAGTAGGTGAAAGTCACCAGAATCACCTTGTGGCTTTTTATAGGTGCAGTGTTTAGGGAACAAGCAGATTAGGAGCAACTGAGCAGTAAAATTAATGTGCTGGGCGAATTAGAGGCTATGCCACTGTGGGACAGGCAGATTAGGAACGGGGCACAGTGTTAGTCCTGCACCCAAGCAGTAACATTAAGGTACTGGGCAGATTAGAGGTCATCTCACAGGTAGGATGTTGAGTATTGGCAGCACAGCAGCAAAACAAGGTGATTTTTTAATAAGGGTGCAGAGACGGACTCTTGACTGACCAAGTCAAGAGCTATAAGCCGCAAAAGAGGGGAGTAAGGTATGCTCTCCCCCTAATTAATTATTATTTTATGTTGTGGTCATTTTATTGGATGGCAGGAGTCCTCAACAGATAGTTGACTGGGGTAATTTGTTTTTTTAGTATGGTTGGTTCCGGTGAATCATTTATTTATGTTAATGTAAACTGGTAATGATAGGTTAATATATGCTTACTAACTGTTATTCCCAATAAAATATCACAGCCTTTTCTATCCAAAAGTCTGTGTGTGTTAAGTTATTTATTGATCAATACATATTTTAGTTAATTTATGGATCCAGTTATTGTGCTTTCTGCGTTGTACATGATTATCCCACTGACTCATAGTATATTTTGATATAATTAAGCCCCTGCAAATGAAACCTTTACTTTTTTTTTTATTTAGCTTCTTTTGTAATCAAATGCTTAATTTTAACTTTCTGCTACTCTCCACCAGGTGTCGCTGTTGGATAATTACTGTATTGGCTTGATTATAGGCCGCACCCGAAAATAGTCTGCACCCTAAAAGTTAGGTGCTTTTTTAAAGAAAACATTTTCTTAATAAAAAAAAACACTTAGTGGAATAGATATGCTGCCACTATGCCCACCCCCGAGATATGCTGCCACTCTGCCCTCCCCCAAGATATGCTGCCACTCTGCCCCCAAGATGTGCCCCCCCGATATATGCTGCCACTCTGCCCCCAAGATGTGCCCTCCCACGAGATATGCTGCCACTCTGCCCCCAAGATGTGCCCCCCCCCCCCGACTTACCAGTGCAGACTCCCCGGGGTCTTGACAGGCCGGCGGGGGACATCTACGCAATACGTTTATACAACTTCCGCTGCCGGCACTTCCGCCGTGGGAAGTGCCGGCAAGGAGGATTGTTAACGTACAAATTGTAAAAATAAATAATCAATATAGGGTGACCAATATAACATACATATCAAACATATAGTAAAAAGTTTGCAGGTGAAGAACACTCTTATCCAAAATAAGATATATATTTATTATTCCTAAACAAAAAAATGAAAATGTAAGGCTTACAAGTTGGAGTGGTAAGCACACCTTTCAGAGGCTCACAAACATAGCCAGAAATGAATTAGTAAACGGGGCTTGTAATGTCTTGGACGTGTTTCGGTTACTCCTCCAGTTTCTGGATAATCGCTGTAATCACACTCACGTGTTTCGGCTGCCAATCAGGCCTGTTCAATGTGCTGACGTGCATAGTATCCATAGCCTCTATATATACTGTCCCCACTCTATATACACTTTATACAACGGTATATAAGCTTTAAATTAAATATCTCACAATGCCACTGATTGACAAACAGAGCGCAAATTACAGCCTGTTTAGTTGACGAATTTAGTAATGCTACATGATGTCCATTTCCTTGTCACCTTCCCAAATAATTGTGTAAAGTTTGGAAAATTACCTTATCACCACATAAACCAATTCAGCAGGAACAACTTATTGGTAGCCGTGGTGATAGAAGCATGCTTCACACTAACTGGGGCCTTCACTATATTCCCACCATGTTGCGGTTGCATCATTACTTTTATATGCCTTCTTTGAATCTGCTGTAATATTATACTGATGAATGCATTCAAAATCCTATAAGTAGTTACAAAACAAACACCAAATTATATTATAAAAAATAAACAGTATATTTTGTGCATGTCTGCTAAGTTGCAAAGATTACAGCTTTAACAGCAGTTGTTACCTCATAGCTCTGTGAAGCAATAAAAGCAAGCTGGGTGTATGTGTGCAGGACACAGGCTCAGGCCACCACTTTGTTGGATTGATAGAAGAAGGAAGATGAAGCTGGTAGTTTTGTTCGTATTTCTGCTGGTTGCAGAAGTCTGTCCTGCTCCTCTGCCTGCTAATCGGCATGATGATTACGGCAAGTTGAAGAGGGTACCAAGCACACCTCCAAAGAACAGCCAAAATGAACTGGATGTGAAATGGATTGCTATTTTAGCATCAGTGACACTTGTGTCATTTTGTATTTGCTGCTGCCCGCTCGGATTCCTGATCTACAAATATATAAATCGGAATCCAAATAATAATGGCAGCCTGGATCAGACCCCCAGAAGAGCCGGTCCAAAAGCATGCACCTTCTTACAGTCAGTCTTCTTTTCAGAATAAGGAGATTTCACCTGCAGTTTCAAAGGTTCTTTTATTCTGATGCCTATACTTTACATAATATAATGATATAATCATTATATAAGAAATATCATGGGAGAGAGAGAATGAATACTATGCATGTCAGCGCTTTGTAGAAGCCTGATTGGCAGGCGAAACGTGTTGGTGATTACATCAAGGAAGAGGAGTAACAGCACAGCCTACAGAGGGTTACCAGCGGCTTTTGAGAAATCTGAAGGGACTATTATACTACTACTTTTTCTGGCTATGTTTGTGAGGCTATGAAAAGTCTGCTCACCGCTCCACTTTGTGAGCATTGCATTTTATGTATTTTTTTGTTTTACAAGAATAAATATGTATCCATTAGTTCTTCACCTGTAAGTTTTTTTTTACTATATGTTTGACCCTTGATGCTATGTGCGCATGTCATGCTCCCTCCTCTGTGAGTAATATTCCTTGGGGGAATTTTTGTGTTTATTTATACAGGTCGGACAATGTTATTTTGTATTTTTCTTTTGATGATTAAAAAATATAACCAACTATTTCGAACTATATGGTACTAAAGTACTCCACTATTTTAGAAAATAAAAAAAATCATAAATCATTTGTAGACTAGTGCAAATGGGCCAAAAACCAATTTTTTCAGTTAGTCTTATGCCCATTCGTTTTCAGGCAATGAATTTTGTTTCCTGCCCTTCCTTCCGTTCGGCTGAAAATTAGGGGACATTTTTAATTCACAAGGGATCCCGGCAAAGGATATTGTTAAAGCACATCGAGCAGATGTGCCAGCAGCGGCGGTTGTCTATGCACATCGCCGCAGCCGGTGAACGTCTGCACGATGCGCTTAGACAACCTCCCTTGCCTTCCCAGCTCCCGGAACTGCATGTCCCAGTCGTTGGGCGATACGAATTGCGCATTCCTGCGCTAGGCCCCGAATATAGGCCGTACCCCCACTTTAAAGACTTAAAGCAGGGGGAAAAAGTGCTGCCTATATTCAGGCAAATACGGTAATAAAAAAATATTATCTGTGACTATAGGGTAGGCACTCTGTATATTTTTGTATTACAACCAGCAGTATACTTGGTAATACACCAATACTTGGTGTATTGCTGAGATTTCGCAAATATATCAATGCGGGAGAAATGCATTTCTTAGCCGGCATGGAATGTTTGTGGAAAATTCTGCAGCCCAAGGACCAGATGTCAACAATAAAAATCCATATTACATAAAAGCATACATATATATTAAAAAGGATGAATACATTAATTAAAAGGCTTTATAAGAAACGTTTATCAATGATATGGGTATAATAGGAGCAGAGGGGACACAAACCTCTTTGCCACCCAAAGCACCCCTAAAAAGGGGTAGTTTAGACACAAACTTTGACCTGTCATGATCCTGCCAATGTTAAGTTTAAGGTATACCCATAGAGCAAATTCTAAAATGCCTTTTTTACCCAAGTATAAAGTCTTCTTGTAAAACTAAATCTGAGTAGAACACTGTTTTTCTGAAGTTGAAGTTCACCTACTTGTCATTTTCATAAGTTCCATCCTTGTGTATTTGATTCTCCAGAGTGAAGTTAAATTCAAAGTTATTTACTTTTTCACCGTGAAATATTTTCACCTTGCTTGCATAAGCCTCGTCTTGTAGGTAACGGATTGTATCGGGGAACCACACAGTAAGACCATAGTAACTGTTAAGAACAAGAGACAACTTGTATCATTATTTTGCCTGTAACATAAGTGGAAACATTAATACTTACAAAAAAGGTAAATCGGGTTACCTTAATGACATTGTAAACCAAACCACAGCCAAAAATACAGTGTTCCTCCGAAACTGTCCAGTGAAACAAAACAACATGTTCTCCCATACCTAAAAAGAAAAGAGATGGAAATTGTATCAATCTGTTTACAGGACATTGCAAGCAAAAGTATACTTGGTTTACATTAGGAAGCAGTTTTGGATTTTTTACCAAATCTAGGGTCATAAATGAACTTTATGGTCAAGGTTTCATTACAGGCCAAATAAATGCCAATGTTTGTATGACCCACAGAAGAGAATAATTTGCCCAACAGCTTTTCTGATAATGATTAGCATGTGTTACTCTACCTGCTTAACGAGAGTCATGATCCTGACAAACCAACGCTGAAACCATGTTCCAGTGGAACTCTGAATTTCTATAAATTCATCCATTTGTTTTGGTGTCTTGATATGGGAAACCTGTTCAAATGAAAATAAAAAGGATCCACTTATTTATGCCCAATCTGTGTTACACATTTTTTCTATGTCTGTTTTTTGTGCCATCAAGTATGATTGTTTAAGGAAAAGGTTATTCTTAAACTTTTAAAGTAACAAATACATTTAAGGGAAGCATTGCATATGAGATAAAATGTAATCAAGCCATGAAAACTGCTATTGTTTGTGCTGTTTTTTTTATTTATTTTATTAAATGTACTGTTTTAAAGTTAACCATATTTATTTTTTGTGAAAATTGCTTTAGAATCCTAGGGTCAGCCCAAGTAGCAAGTTGTACCGTGAACTTGGGACGCCACCTGCCTTGTTCTAGCATGTCAGTGAAATTTGTCAGTGCTAAGACAACAGGGCATAGGGATGGATTTCCCAACTAGACACAGAATGTGAAACACATTTTTACTCAGAAGGGAAACAGAGGCAGTCATCCAAACATATGCAAGTGCTACACAATGCATTTACTCTGGTATGTGCTTTTGGTTTGATTAATTGAAGTTAAATAAAGTTTGCTCGGAAACAAGAAGCTCAAGGGGTGTTTTTCATCCAGCATTGTCATATCCTTAACTCTATTGCCAGCCAGTCGGTAGTGATTTTCAGCATGTTAATATTTGAACATTGGAGGTGCCCTAAGGTGTAGCCCACTCTAGGGAATGTTCTTCATAACAACTTTCATAAGCAACTACTTTGCTTAGTAGTCATATCATATGTTACAGTAATGTCAGCTCTAATGAGTTCTTTCAAAGGGTCCCAATCCAGAAATATCCTAATAGGTCATTTATTTGTGTCAAATATATTATCATAGTGATCATATACAGCAATCAGCCAAGACCACTGACAGGTGAAGTGAATAACACTGATAATCTTTTTATCATGGCACCTGTCAGTTGGTGGGATATATTAGGCAGCAAGTGAACATTTTGTCCTCAAAGTTGTTGTGTTAGAAGCAGCATCAATAAAATGAACAGCTGGACAGCACCTGGCCCAGAAATGACCTGTAAGGCTTGGGGAGAGAGAGGAGTCCAGTATGCAGAAAAAACACACCAGGCGAGATGCAACAGGAACTGAAAGCAGTGAGGACCGTATACGGAGCTGGGTTTGGTAAACGGAGAGCAGCGTAGACCAGTAAACAAGCCGGGTTCAGGTTTACAGAGAGTAGCATAGTCCAGTATACAAGCCAGGTTCAGGCTCACGGAGAGCAGCGTGGTCAAATAACAAAGCCAAGGTCGGTACACAGGAGATGGGGAAAGCCATTAAGTAGACCAGGGTCGGGACAATAGAAGGCAGCAAGGTCAATGGAATAGCCAGGATCGGTAACTGTAGACAGAAGAAATTCACAAGTGGGCGCTACACTTGGGACAGTAAATGAGCACTGAGCTCCACTCGGGGGATACGTCGCGGGATCTGGTGGCCTTGTCATGGTCCGGGGCTCGGACCCTGACATGACCATACCTGCTGGCTGAAGAAACTGACAGCAGTATGTCAACACCTGGCAGTGCACCTGCTAGCAACAGGCTCCCACCCAGACTGGGAAGGACACACAAGTAAGGACAGCGCTGATTATGAAAGACAACATCCTCCAACTACCGTCCAATAACCTGCCTCCCCACAACATGGAAAGTCCTATCAGGCATCATAGCCACCAAGCTACAGGACCATATGGGCCAATACATAAGCACAGCTCAGAAGGCTAATGAGAACAACACCAGAGGCTCCAAGCACCAGTTGCCCATGGACAGAGCAGTCACCCAAGACTCAAATTCTACACAGACTAACGTGACCCCTCTGGATTTGTTGAGTCATAAGGAAGGTGGTCTATGTTAGATCTTCGGGCAAGCTGCAAAAGAAAATCCTGATTCATCTCCTGAGGAAGCCGGTTGTCCGGTGAAACGCGTTGAGAGAGAGGGATATATTGGGAAGTTCTTGCTGCTGGACGGTGGACTTTCCTGTGCCTGGTTTAAAAGCTGATTACCTTGTACACGCTTTTGTACATTTCTTCTGTTGTAAGTGCAATATTTTACCTTATCCACATGACCAAGTGATACTGTGCCATTGCTGCTGTGTTTTTATATTTTTTAGCTACAAAGAATTAAAGAATATTTTATGATGAGCGCATTTATGTCCTTGGAAATGTGAGTGCACTACTTACTTGCAATACTGCTAAGCCTCATTTGCATACAGAGTCACACTATTTTTTTCAAAAATCTCTGTTTCCCCTATGTGGATGTGCGCCCCATTTGGAAGAGTTTTAACCTGAGCACAGTCTGAATTGACTACAAGAAAGCCTACAACTTAATTCCACACACATTAATCTGTGAATGCCTGGTCAAAGGGACACTTTGTGAATACAAAGTCAAAGGGACACTAAGGACCTTCATCAACAACTCAATTTGAGTCTGGAAGATAACACTGGAAGCCAACTCATGACAGCTAGCACAATTCCCCAATGACCATCAAGTGCAGCAAATACCAAGGTGATGCATTGTCCCGCCTGCTGTTCTCTATAGTCTTGAACCCCCTCAGCCAGCAAATCACAAGGACTGGATACGGTTCAAGAGTGGAACTACCAACAGCCACCTCATCTACATGGAAGACATCAACCTGACACGAATTTACACTCAACATGTTGTAGTAAAAAGATGGAAGATACTTAAGACTGATGGGATGAAACCACCAGCAGAGTGCATATGAATCATACAGACCAGCTACAATTACCTTGGCATCCAACAGTCAAATGGGGACCACGATAAGGAGGCAAGGATGGAAGCAACATTCAAGTAACATCAAAGGATAAGGTAGATCCTAAAGAGCCAACTCAATTATAAGAACAAGATTCTTGCCATCACCACATTCACTCTGCCAGTCATCAGATACCCTGCCAGCCTAGTGAGCTGGCCAAAGGAGGACATGGAAGCTGCCGATGTGAAGTCCTGGAAGCTCCTCACAATGTACAGATGTTTCCACCTCTCAGAGACTGTAAACCCCTGAAAAGAAGGTGGGCAGGGTCTGGTAAGTCTCAACACCACTGTCATGGATGAAACCCAGTGTGTCTGAGAGTACATCAGTAAGGTGGCACTCAAACATGAGCTGCTGAGAGAATGCCTGAACCAGCAAGAGATGTGGAAGGAAGATTAAGTAGAGGAAATACCATGTCACGCCAAGACCCTGCATGTGATGTACCATCAGAAAATAGCTGAGGTTGCTGACATAGGTAAATCATACCAGTGGCTGAACAAGACAGCACTGAGGCAGTGACTCAAAAACAGCACTGAGGCATTGATAATAGCAGCACAAGAGCAAGCACTAAGCACTAGATCCATTGAGACAGGCATCTACCGCACCAGATAGGACCCAAGGTGCAGACTGTGTAGAGAGGCTTCTGAGACAGTCCAACGCATAGTGGTGGGTGTAAGATGCTCACAGGAACAGCGTACACTGAACAGCACAACCAGGTAGCTGGAATTGTGTACAGGAACATCTGCATGGAACATGGGCTAAACCCTCCCAAGTGCAAATAGGTGATTCCACAGAAGCTTGTGGATAATAGCAAGGCTAAGATCCCGTGGAGCTTCTAGATCCAGACGGACAAACAGTTACTGGCCAATCAACCTGACATTGTAGTGGTAGACAAGGACCATAAGACATCAGTGCCAAGTGACAGCAACATCAGGAAGAAGAAGTAGGAGATCCTGGAGAACTACTAGGACCTGAAAGAAGAACTTGAGAAGATGGGGAGAGTGAAGGCCAAAGTGGTTCCAGTGATCATATGAGCACTCGAGCTGTGACTCCTAAGATTCCAGGAACCACATCAGAACACTCCGTCCAGAAGAGTTCATTGCTAGGAACAGCTAAGATACCTTGCAGAACCCTCAAATTCCCAATAGGGTGAGAACGGAATATATATATATATGATGCCCACACAAAAAAACAACATACTACAGCACAAAGAGGCAATATTAAGTTGTTGCAAAACTGGTTTGAAGAAAGTTAATTAAATACAATCTGCTAAAACAATGAAAATATAGCAGACCATGCTCTTAGGTTACCAGTAGATGTGACGGTGAAATAAAGTACTTACTGTGAAGACTTTTTCTGGTTCTCCTTTTGCCCGCATGTTGGTATCATGAATCTTCTTGAGTATCATCCAAGCTTCATCATGCTTACCCATCTGTATATTGGTCCAAATAAAAATGCTACTGTTATATCTGAACCACACATCTTGCTGTTAATTACAAGTGCCTTTGTAATATTGATTATAACATGTTGGAGATAGCTGTGGCACTTGAACACTTAAACCTACTGTAAAATGAAAGGCAACCACTTTATTCCTCACTTGACATTTCACTCGCTGTATGCTTCAATTTCACTGCTGACTTTAGGACTGTTCTTGTATGGCTTGGATTGGACTAATATAGTTCCTATAGTTTCTAATAAGGTTCAACCCTTCTACCTATCCTTCCTGCTTCTGATCCAAAAGAAGGCAAAAAAGCAAATATGAATATTTATTATTTAAGGTTTAAATATTACTATATACTATATTACTCTATAAATGATTTATGCAGGCATCCATTGTATTTGATAGTCTTAACAGTCAATTCCATACCTTTATTGCCCTTACTGTAAAGAACCCCTTCCTTTATTGTCTGAAATATTCACTCTCAGTCTCAGAGGATTACCTCTTGCTCTTTGTACATTTCTGTTAATGAATAGGTCACTGGAGACATCTTTATATGGCTTCACACGTATTTATACAACGTTAGAATACTCCCTCTAAAACCTTTTTAGTTTCTCTTCAAAACTAAGATCTTCCAATCCCCTTATTAATTTTGGAATTTTGTAGCTAGCTCCATAATGTCCTTTTAAATGACAGTTGCCCTGAATAAAGCTGCATATTTAATGAAAGGTCTTACCACTGATATGTTCCTCCTGTGAATGAATACTCTGTTGTATACATGCCAATTTCTTATTAGCCTTTGCAGCTGCTGACTAGCATTGTGAATTGTTGTTAAGCCTGTTCTCTACTATTATTCCTAAATGCTTCTTCTTGGTAGTTTTTTCAAGAAAGATACCATTTATGTTGGATTATTATTTTTCCTATAATACATAACTCTGTCTGTATGGAACTTAATTTACCATTTGCCTGCCCAGTCTCCCACTCTTTCTAAATACTCCTGTAGAGAAACAACATCAAAGTTATTCTGTATTATCCTACCTAATGTTGTGTCTTCATCAAACATTAATAACAAATGAAAAAGAAGAGGGCCCAGGACAGACCCCTGAGGTACTCCACTGAATACCTGGGTCCAGTTTGAACATTTTCCATTAACCCCTTCGCGACCTTTGCCGGTTCAGGACCGTCATGACATGAAGGTCGCTAAATGACCTTTGACGGTCCTGAACCGTCATAAAATAAAATAAGCTTAGAAAGTGATCAACGATCACTTTCTTCGCTTAAACGGCGTTACTGTAATGCCTCGATGTCGAGGCATTTAGTAACGCCGAGATGGGCATCGGGGGCCATGTCTGGCCCCTCCCCGGGGCGTCAACAGCCGCCATACATTGTATGGCGGCGGACGCCCGTTTTAAAAGCGTTTAGGAGGCGATCGACGATCGCCTCCTAAACTTAAATGGTGTCGCTGGAATGCCTCGATCAGGAGGCATCCAGCGACACCAAACACTTACCTTTGGATGGGCTGTGACCGCTCCGGAGAGCGGTCACAGCCGCAGCTGCCGGTGATCTTCGCCATCAAGAAAGATGGCGGCGGCCCGGGAAAATAAACAATAAAGATGATAGAGTTAGCTAGACGGTCTCCAGACCCTCTAGAGAACTCTGGCTCCACTTGCAGGTTGAATACAGGTACTGCATTCAATCATGCAAGTCAATGGAACCCAGATTTCTAATCACTATGTGATTAGTAAAATATTCAAAAAAAAAAAAAAATAAAATAAAAAATGCAAAAAAAAAAAAAAAAAAATGTGCTAACATTTAAAAATAATTATGCAGTGATGTCACTAGATGAACCATCCAGTACATTGCAAAATGTGTAAAAAAAATATAAAAAAAGTATTAAAAAAATTAAATAAAATAAAAAAATAAAGTTTATTATTTTGAGCAAGTGCTAAAATTTCTCAAAAATCTCAACAAAGAGTTAAAATAAAAGCACTTCAAATACCCAAGGGGTGTCTAATATATAAAAAAAATGGCTGATGGGGTAAATTGGAGTGGCCAAGCTCAAAGATAGGGCATAGGTACAGACTGACCAAAATGGAGAAAAAAAGCGCACTTCCCAAATGTGGCATTTTAAATCTCAAACAACCCGACAAACCCATGCATGTCGGGTATCACTGCACTCAGGAGATGTTCCTGAACACACATTGGGGTGTTGTTTGACAGTGGCATATACCAGAACCTGTATATCTATAACTAAAGTACAATTTGTGTGGAAAAAAAATAAAAAAAAAATACTATTACAAAGTTTGGCAAAGTGTAGTTCTATAATTGGTGCATGGAAAGGGTTAAAATAACAGCATTTGGAATACCCTGGGGTGTCTAGTTTTCAAAAATATATGGTTTGAATGGGTTAAATTGAGTTAACCCGCTTCAAAGATATTCCAAAGAGGAGATGGAGGCAGACTGACCAAATGACCACCTGGATTACGCATGCCCCAAAAGTAGCCTTTTACCAGCCAAACAATCTGACAAACCCATGCATGTGGGGTATCGCTGTACTCAGGAGATGTTCCTGAACACATATTGGGGGGTTGTTTTACAGTGACATATATCAGGACCTGTATATCTATAACTAAAGTACAATTTGTGTGAAAAAAAAAATAAAAAAAATTACTATTACAAAGTTTGACAAAGTGTAGTTCTATAATTGGTGCATGGAAAGGGTTAAAATAACAGCATTTGGAATACCCTGGGGTGTCTAGGGAGGCAGAATGACCAGATTTGTTAAAAAAAGATTTGGAAATCATAAAACGCTGCTTGTACTTATTGCCCTATAACTTACAAAAAACAGCAAAAAACATAAAAACATTGGGTATTTCTAAACTCAGGACAAGTAGTAGAATCTATTTAGCTAGTTTTTTTACTTGCTTTTTTAGGTGAGTAAAAGATTTTTCAAATAAAAGTCATAAAATGTGTTTTTTTTCAATTTTTCACCATGTTTTTTTTATTTTTTTTTATAGTAAATAAGATGATACGATCAAAATAATGGTATCCGAAGAAAGCCCATCTTGTCCTGAAAAAAACAATATATAACTTATGTGGGTACACTAAATGGGTGAGGAGAAAATTACAGCTGAACACAAGCACCACAAAAGTGTCAAAACAGCTGCGGTCCCACAGGGTACAAAATGAAAAATGAGCCCGGTCCTTAAGGGGTTAACAGCCACTCCTAGATTAATGTTTTTTATTGACATCTTCATAGAATGCTATTAGGTCTGTTTGAAAAGACTTGTCTTTCACAAAACCATGCTGACTTCTACTAAGTCTGTATTGAAATAGAGCATATTTTGTAGAAGTTTACAGTACATGTGCCTTGGATCACCATATCTTTTTACCATATTTACTTCATTTTATATTCTAAATATTGGGTAATTTAAGGGTTTCTTCTCACCTCAAGTAGGAAGCGTGGACTTTCTGGCATAAACTTCATTGCAATGATAGAAGCTGTACACGGAAGGACACAAATAATGACAAACACTCTCCAGCTGTGGAAATGGTAGTTTGTCCCCATACTGAAGCCCCATCCTAAAAAAAATATATAATTTATGACACAGTGTTTGTAGCCAATGCTTTTGGCTTTAGCTATCATATATAGACTCAACATTTATGTCACAGTTTAACTTTCTATAAATATTAGCTCTGACATGTGCACAGAAGCCTGTGAGAACAAACATAAAATAAACCATACAAATACAAACCGACTTTATTTCCAGTTTTAATGAGTATGAGCCAAATCTGTTTCTCATTTTCCCAGTTTGAAATATGTTTAAGTGGGATTAATTGGCTAAATATATTTTGTGCAATGCTCATGGAATGTGTTGAGGAGACTACTTCATGTATCTATGTGTAGAAAATCTCTCAAAATGACAGTACTAAATATAATACATCCCTGATATAGCTAAAGGGCCAACTTTCTTTTTCAGATGTGACCCAAGTTGGGCATGTATACAATATCTGGATGGGATAGTCTAATGTAGTATAAGGTAATTAATTAAATTACGGTAACAGCTCATGGCTGAAATTCAACCCATTTCAGACCATGATGCTTGCCTGAGTAACTATGCAAATAAAATATGACCTTTTAGAGTACAATCTGCCTTTCATCCTATAAACAGGTAGGATAGTATCAATTAGAGACCCTCCAAAACAACCCAGTTATTCTCTGATTATGGGACTAAAGAAAAACTGTGAGACAATGATTTTAAGAATCACATAATGTCAGGTCAATGTCTACTTGTAGTGGGAAGCTCACACTAGCTATACCCTGTTTTTGTACTGGTTGGTTATATTTCTTCAATCTCAGTTGTGAAGCAGTTTTTCTTCTGTACCACACTTTGGACAATTTTAATCCTTAGTCCAGTCCTGGCCCACCTTAACCACTAAGTAATAAATTTAGATGCTGAATATATGGAAGCCCTCTGCTACTGTGGTCCTAACAAGCATGCAAGCCATTTGCTTGCACCACCTCTTCTTACTCACCAATAAATCCTTGACCTCCTCAAACAACCTACTGATACTATAGTCACCTGCAGGCAAGGGTGGCTTTTTGTCAAATATTGCTGCTAGCCAATCTTGATCTATATGTATTTGAAGCAGGTGGCCATATTGTTGTTCCACATCCTCTAATTTGTTTGTGTCTGGGATACAACTTTTGTGTGGTTCTCATTCTCTCTACAGTGATTACATTCTACCAATTCATTTATTCTTTTGGCATTCTTGGTTCTCAACACTTAAGCAATTTTGGACTAATCCCTTCTTCTTAGAGTAACACAGTACGGGACCTATAGCATTGGAGTTAACAATTCTGAAGTTAACAGGATAACATCTGAGAGCTTAAAAGTGTCTTACCATAGTGTGGGATGATGCTCCAAGCCATTGCTGATGCATAGATTCCTCCAATCATCCAAAACATACAGAGCCAACTCAAGTGTTCCCCCCTTTTCTCACGAGCTAAAAATTCTGAGAAATAGGCAAACACGATGGGAAGGGACCCCCCAATGCTGCACAAAAACAAAAAAAGCAAAGAGCTATAAACCACAGGGGAAATGCTCATGGGTTTAGGTGTGTTGTTACACATAACCAAAACGAACAAAAATCACATTTTATTAATGTTATAAGAAACATTGTTAATATTTTAATGAATAACGTTGCAAATAAGAAATAGCATACTAGCATATTAAATAAGTAAATATATTTAATATGTATTAATATTACTTTATATTGCAAAGTACTGTACAGTGGGTAAACAGGGCATTAAAAGTAGGGCATCACATAAAAATGTTGACTTACACAAATCACAAATGTCTATTTAGTAAACATAGTTCTTGTGGTTGTCTAATAAGCAACACATGCTAAAGGTTATAAAGTATGTGATGTCATATGTAATGTCATTGGCTTACAAGCTAAATACTTACCCAAACCCAGATATAAGGCGGCAGAAGAGAAACAGTCCATAACCTTGCACAAAGGAGGAGATGGATGAAAAGGCTGCATTGATGATGAGTGAGATGACAAGACATTTTTTTCTTCCGAGTTTATCTGCCAGACCACCCCACACAAATGCTCCAAGCATCATCCCAAGGTACACTATTAAACCTGCCGGTATGTAGACAAATGAAAGGATGTTACGTGGTGTGCTGTTCCCTTGAAGAATACAATGCTCATTGTTACATTGCACAGGGAGAAGATCATATTTTATTATTTCTATACATGTATACCAGAACTGACAATCAAGACACAAATGAGATTCCAGAAGTACATGATTTTCCATGCATACTATTTCAAATAAAATATACACTGAGTGGGTGAACAGTATATTGTTTCTTTCTTATTAGTTCCCCAAGTAGGTGTTACAGTATTTATTTATAGTTATGAGTGAATTTTGGTCTACTTGGAACAGTACAATTTAATAGGCATGTTTGGGAAGGCTTTGTGTGCACCAGCTGTTTTGTACTTACGTCTCAGTATAAACATAATTTTCCACACTTTAAGCTATTCATTTTTTTTTCTCCACAAAATATTTTTAGAATATTATAGTTGGTAATAAGAGATTTTTGGGGCATTTTAAATATTCATTCCACGTGTCCATGGCTCAAACCGTTTGGAACTGTAATTTCCTTAATGCTTGGCGTACATACAGCTTATGTAGAAATCACAAAAGCTACCCGTTGGACATACTGTTCGGTTGCGTGTATGGATTATGACTGGAGTCTTCTGTAAATCTTGATATCTCCAAAAGAACCATGAAGTGATGCAGAGGGTACTCTTTTTCTGGGGGTACTTCCCAGTACTGAGTGATGCCACTGAATCTAGTAGGTGGTCTTGTGGCTTGTAGGCCAAAAGAAGCTGACAACTTGGTTTATTTTATGAGCATCCAGCCAATGGTTGCTGTACATCAACGTTTCCCACCCAGCATGGCTTGAGATACAAAAAAAATTCTATTTGTTTTGGATAACGTAACTGTGCATAGTATGTCAGCATAAAAATATAAATCCCAGGCTTATGCCCTCACAACCACACATTTGGGTGACTTTTTTTTATTGTTGTACAAAAACCCCTTTTAGTAGAGCGATGCATCTCCCAGTTGCGAACATTACTGTAAATTTCTCCCAAACAAAAGGACTGAATCACGAAATGATGTTCAAACATTTGGATTTGTCTACAGTTTACCTGGAATATATAAACAATGCTATGCTTCAGGGTTCCTCAAAAGTAAACTCAATTTACGTCACGTTGTGACATCCAACACAAAGCTATACTGTAGTAAGCCTTTGATGGTGTTTTCTTATTCCTATATATTTTTTTCTTTTGGGAACAGTATTTCAAATATTATTTATTATGTAGGAATCATTCCATAATTTGCAGAAGAGCACGTTCCTCTGAAGACATAATTCATATGGAATTCATGCTCCATTATTATATTAATTATTAGGAAATTGTCCAATTAAACTGACATGACCATCTGTATTTCCTAACAACTGCCAGTAATCAGCGGCTGTAATAATGCAACTCCCAGATGACAACATTTTTTAAAAACAGCTGTGCATCATTTTCATAATTTTGGGCTTCCTACAAAGATTTCAAAGATCTCTGCACAGGGTTTTTCTCTTTTTGTCTGTCCAAATGGATGATAAAACTTACCAAGAAACAGAGCGTTACATCAGAAAGGACAGTGAGAAAGAATCTCACAAATCGTTGACAGTACATACATGACACCAAGCAGTCTATACTGAGGATCATTTTAGCCGTCACTGAAATAATATGATGGAACTCACAGAATGCATTTTAAAAAATACAAATATATGAACTTTATCATTTATGAGGAATCTGAATAGCAAACGATTTACGAGATTGTCAAATTATCTATTTACTAAATTCAAAATGTAAGCTGCAGTGAACAGTAAAAGTAATTTGCAGGTTATTTTATTATATGTGCGATAGAAAAAAAAACCTTCTCAGGTTTGTTTTCATCCATGGAATAATGTGTGAATGAAGAAAATATTGCAGCTCCTATATCTGTGATCTCATCTAGAAAGCCTGAACAGTATATGTCTCTCTTTATAAAAAAACTGTAAAGGATGCTTGTTGTTCTAACAAGACACATATGCAGTCAATCAGTAGTGAGAATCATCAGACTATGAGGGAGCATAGGGAAGTCTTTTAATTTTTTCATTTTAAAGAACACATATTCAAGTATTCACGTTAATTGAATATGCATTTTTTCTTTTATTATTAAATACTTTATGTTTGTTCTTTACTCCTTTAATGAGACAGTATCTGAAAGGAGTCCCACGTCAGGTTACCTAGTCTACCAAATGGTTAGATGGTGGAAAACTTGACTCGGCCCTGTCTTCTGAGCTAATGCTCTACCCATGTGATGATAGTATCAGGACATGAAAGCCACAAGCAAGCAAATCATTTATTCCCTGCTTCAATTGTATAGGGCTATTAAAATACATTTAATACAAAAAAATCCTACTGCATTTTAGTTAATCCACAATATGCCTTTGGCAGAAGACAATGTGGCAATGCCCTAACATTTTTTGTAAGTTATCTACATTGTATGACTTTTTGAATTATGACAACTTAGAAACATAGACTTTGATAACAGATAAGAACCACCCAGCCCATCTAGTCTGTCCATTTTCCCTCATGTAAGACTCAGGTCTTAATCAGTCCTTGACCTGAAACTCATTAAAAATAAACAAACAACGTTTTGAAACTGCAACTATTCGGGAACGTGTGTATTTTACTTATAACGTGCCATTGGATCATATGGTTGTGAATTAATGTAGCTGAAAAGTGCTAGATAATGGCGAGCATTCTTTCTATCTGCCCATACCTACTCAAGATGCAGATGGGCTATCTGTTGACGTCGCTGCAATGCTGCGACGCTGCGACGCCGCTCCTGTGACCTGCAGTTTCCCCTTGGTGACCCGAAGAAGCAGCGCTTCAGCCGGAGTCTCCGAGTGAAACCAAGAGAGCTCCCAAGTATTTTTGTGCCTGACCTAATTTGACAGATTGCCAGCGACAGAAACAAATGACAAAGATTTACTGTGTCGCCCCCACACAAAATTGTACAGCGAGCTGGAGTTGATAGAATTGACGTTTTCATGAGAAAAAATGTCATATAGTAGCAATTGAATAATTTCATTAAATACTATCTTGTCATTTTGCATCAGAAAATTAATTAAACTCAATTCATTTTGAGCCTTGTCTAATTTTAGCCTTCTTCTGGAAAAAGAAAAAACTCAGCCTCTGTTAAGCTATAATATGTATGATATTATACCTTATTGTCCTGTAACATTTTCAAGGGAAATATTATAAAAAGCTATTATAAAACACAAGAATTGAAAATAATGATGACATGTAAACTAAAGAACAAAATATTGATTAACATGAATTTCAGAAAATATGGCTTTATGAGGAATCTATGTTGCACTTGTACAGCTAATTATATTTAACTGAAAACTAAAATGAATCTTTAAAATTGTTTTGATTATATATTGTTGTAATATTTCCTATTGGGTCATGTAGGACTGAAACCAATTTCATTCACTGGGAGCATTGTGGATAGCATTTATTTATGTATTGAAATCAAAGTTGTAAGTTTGTGTTTTAAATTAATATCCTCCTCCGTTTTAGACCTTTTTTCTCTGCGCTTATTTTATTTTTAGAAGTTGGCTGTAGATAACAGATGACAGGTAATTTGTAGATCTATTTTCAGGGTATTGTGTAATCATTAACAATCTGATATTCTATCCTAGAATATTCTGTGATTTACAAGAGTCAGATTTTTTTAAAAAAAACATAGGGAGAGCTGAAAAATGTGTGAAATTCTTAATTAACCCCGACATGCAAGCCAGCTTTTGCTCCAGGTGCCACGGGACATGAAGGGAGAGGAGCATAAAGTAGGTGGGGTTTTGCAGTGCTGCATGACTCCACCTACTTTAGGCCCCACCCCCTCAGTCCCAGGGTGTCTGGAGCTCATTTATCAGCGTTTAGGCTGTGTGTGTCAGACCTGAATTTGACGGGACAGGACTAAAAAGAAATAAAAATAAAACTGTCCCAGCAAATTCAGGACTGTTGGGAGGTATGCCCTAATTGATCTCTGATTACAAACTGTATTTTGGTATAAAAAGAAATATAAGAGCTCATTTTATACCATGTGGAGTTGTTTTAACATTGCTGTAAGCCCTGAACAGTGCTACAAAATATGAATTTATATATACTATGGCATATAGTATGGACTATATATACATGTCAACTTGAGGAAGACTATGTATATTTTTGCATTGTGTGTCCAGGAGCAAAGTGAAAATGTATTGCAGCTCTACAGGTGCCTGCCGATGTCTAGGTGGCCAGACCCCCACTAGCGTGACGCATTTTGTCAGAGATTAAATGACTCATTGATTAGTCCATCCCAGATCATTAATGATTCTTTATCAAATGTAATACAAATCAGATTTCATCCCCAAGACATATAATGTTATATGACATATAAAAAAGTGGCCTTATTTTCATGATATAGGGACACTAAGATTTTGATACTAAAAGGGAAACTGATTGTAAAATTGTGCTTGTGTGTGCCAATGAAAATAATAACAATAATACTTTCTCGAACAACAGGGAGTAATACATATAAAATGATGCTAATGGGTCACATTAATTAAAACAAAGTAATTTTCGAAGACATGGTTTCCATCTGTACAATGCACACCTTAAGAACTTTTTCATATATAGGGAAATACGAAACACATTATTCATTTGTACATGAAACTGCCTTTATATTATAAAATACATGAACATGTTGCATTCTTATAAATAACTTTGTTGAATAAATTAATATACTATATTAATGTCCTGGTAAGAATATCCCTGCAGTACAAATGTTAAGTACAACTGTTTAAAAAATATAAATAATTAAAACGATAGCTTCCATACATACCTAACATCCCTTTGTTTGAGCGTGATAGACACATGTCTTTCTCTGCACTTGGAAGGACAAACCCTACAACAAACACTTCCACTCCATCTGCCATCAATGCAAGGCCTAATACAAAGAAGAGAGTCCACTGGAAACGTCCATGGCCACATTCCTGTATGATGTTCTCATATTCATAGGCAAACTGTTCTGCATCCTCCGATCTCTCTGCCATAAGGTCGGCCTGGTCTTTAAACTCATCTCTAAGTGAAGTGTCTTTATGTTGGGCGTGTATGTCATCAGGGTGAGGGATACCCTGATACTCCCCTTCATATATCTCATCATCTTCATCATGGCCTTCTGTGGCATCACTCTGGGCATCTTCATCTTGATGGGCATTTTCTCCGCTGTTGTAGTAACTGTCATTAGCTGAGTAACCTTCATATGTGTTATCTTGATACCTTGAGTAATCATCCATGGCTTGGCGGCTAGTTTGCCTTTTTACTTCTTTGGCTATGTCCCGAGCTCCTTGGTAAAATTGTGAGTTGTTTCTGTAATTATCATCCATCTTCTACAATGATTCACTTATTATAGGTCTTAACAGGTTGTTAAAGTAGGTATTCCTTGTTGTTAGTCCCTTTCAATGCTTTCTTGTCTGCTGGTAGAAATAGTTGTAATGTATAGATAAATAGAAGTCACACGATTTTCTGTTCAGCGGGAAAGTAGGCTACTAGATTTCTGGTTCATCTTGTTGAGGGTTACTGTCCTAGAAATAAAAAAAAAACATGTTTATTGTTGCTGCAACTATTATATACAACATGAATACATCTCCCTGATTTTGTTTGATTTGTAACATTCGTAGTTCATTAATCCTACTGAGGCCATCTGGCCAAAGTATTATGAAATTTCATGCAGAAAAATATCCACACTTCATTCCAGTACATTGTCAAATGACTAGCCTAAATATAAGTTGTGTAACTATATTATAATTCAGTCGCAAAGTCTCTGTTAGTATGTATGAGGCTTGTGTCTAACATAGGTTCATGTGCTTTTCATGTTTTCCAACCATGAACAATTCCTAAAATAGATGTAATGATGTCAGTCACCATCCCATGATGTCAAACAAAGACAAAAGCTACTAATCAAATCAGGGGGGCACTGGCAAGGGGTGCATGGGGCACAATTGACCATAGGGCTGCTCTGAGTTTAAAATGTCTGGCCCCTACCTTACATTGTCTTGTTTTCATGTATCCACCGAGGTGCCAGGTGTAATAAGGATTTCAGACAGCATTTGATGACCCTTTCTATGTTCCCCTGGTGGGTGTCTATGCATTTCCTTTTTGTGAATGTCCCTTCGGCTGCTACCAGCCCTCCCCTGAATCAAATTCTCAAGACCAATCTGTTTAGGGTTCACATAGAACTATTTAGCTGTGGCTTTATCACTCTATCTTAACCTCACTCACTTCCAGCTATAACATCAATGTATAGCTAGCAATTAATATAATTTCTAATTATATTGTGTTTGGATATTTGCATAACGGGGCAACAAGGAAAGCCATAGCTAAAAAATATCCATTTGCATATGGTCTTTTTTAATTGGAGGTCATTCAGACACTGATGATCTATCTCAGATCAGCAGGAATGGTAATTACAAGTGTCTGTCTTTTATGAAGAATAGAACATTTGCAATATTTTCAGTCCCCCCTCCCCCATGATTTTATAGAGTTAGATACATGCCAAATATAATACAAAGTAATTTTAGTGATGCACAGACTGCATTTTTAAATAGTTTCATCTGCATCTCAAAATGGAAATAAGAAAGGCTTGCTTAAAATAGCTATGTTAATTTTATTTTGCATTGCACTGTGGAACAATCATTCGTTTACTTTTTATGCAATCAATAGAAAATGTACAAAACATATGCACATCACCAGCAACCATGATGACTTTCTCTCTGAAACGAAATCATTTTTAAACATTCACAGCATGCCTCCCAAGTGTCTCGAGGTTTTGCAGGACAGTCAAAATATCTGCCCCACTGTCCCTCTTACATGAGGCCAGTGAGGGAGCTCCTCCAATTTCCCATAATTAGCTCAGGGAGCTTTAAAATCAGGGGGCTGTGCTGTTCCATGTTGTCACCTTGTGACACTCTGCAGATGAGTGCTGGCTCTTTGGATGGTGACAAAAAACAAAAACTGTCTGCGCTTCTTACCCTAATAAAGTTGGCAACAAATATATAAACATAATATAAATGAGAGGTTTTGGTTATATGAATTGGCCAAAGCATAATTAAGCTCACCCGCCATGTCAAGGCACACTCTCAATAGGGTGAGAACCTACTCTCACCTCCTACATAGTGGGCACACAAAGCAGTTTATACTGCTACCAAAACCTTATTAATGTGTGGGGGAGGTGCAATTAAACCATCTTTGGATGGTGAGGCAGGTGGCCATGTCTCTGGCTCTGCTCTGATTTGTGTCAGTGATTGTTTGTAACCAGGCTCCACTAGATGCTTTTACATTTAGAAAAGGATATCCAAGAACTTGTGTTGAAAACCCAGAGAATGTACAGCTAACTTGTCTATTTCTTTCCATACATGAGCTCAACAGGGCTGCGCCTTTTTTTCCCGGTAGTCAATATTAGGTTTAAAGTCTGGTTTCAATTTTACAAAAGAAAACAGTGAAATATTTCAGGGAAACTTTTCAATTGGAAACCATAATTTGAAAATGGGGACCATCCCACATTCAGCATGAAGTCTTTGTTTTATTAGTAGGGTCATTCTTCTACTTACACAAGAACGATACACAGACAATGAATAACTAAATGGTGAGAGGGGTGCTTAACCCAGAGGTCTGGTCACTGCCTCATCAATGGTGTCCAGAGTGGGCTATACAGGAGAGTCCCAGTGGGTTATGCAGTGACACCGATTTAGCTACATCAATACAGCCGTAAGATCCAGTAAAACGGGAAAGGGTACTTTGACATAGCGGCAGGACAAACAGTATTTGCCGTATGTAACTGCTAGGTGTACATTATCTACTGTATGCCAAGGTATGCCCATATAGTATATATTTTACATAACATCTTGATAAGAAATCCTGATCTTCATATACATCTCGGTGGTATAACTTTTATTGTCCAATATGGTAAATTATACTACTGTCACAGTAAGATTGAATGCAATTACCAAAAAAACAGCCATGAGAATCCAAGTCAATAACAAAAATATGATTTTAATTGAAATAAAACACCAATCATATATTGATTATGATTGAAACTAGTAGTGTGTTTAATTGGTCACTTACAATCCAATCCAGTTCACCACTGATGATGACCTTATCATACTGAGTCTATCCTGGGGCTATCCTCGTCAGTATTATGGCTGACAGTTAAGAAATGATCCTACTTTTTCCAGAATGACACAAGATTGTTGTGTCACAGTGGGACAGAAAATGTGTGGAAGAATAGTCATTTATATTTTTCAGTCCTCTAGAACGTCTACCATTTCTACATGGGAGGATATCATTTACAGTATGTCTCGGAACAAATGAGCTAGTTTAACCAACGTCACCCTCTAATTAGCCCATTATCGTCAGGAACAGACATTGTTAGATGGAAATTATACCCCACTGATGCTTTCAACATGTTTGCCTTTATAAAATATGTATATATTCTGTCACCAGCCTTTCCTATATGTGTAGTTACAGCCTTCGGTTTGTATGGGGAGACACCAAATGAAGTCTAGATCCGTTTACCAATACAGATTCAAGCATTTGTTTTATATCTGCTGATATTATTTAAATAAAGAAGAGTAAAACATATGCATGGAGCACTCACAGAATTGGTACAGCATGAAATAATGAACAGACATATTTCTTTCTGTATGCATTTAATCTATATTACACATTATATATACAATTCTATGACATTATCATACGTCACCAAGTGTCCCTTTTCGGTAAGGAAAGCTCTTATTTAGTTCCAAAAAAACATTTGTCCCTCTTTTTTCCTATTCTCCTTTTTTTTCTTGAAAAAAAATGTGTGTATACATTAGTACAAATATTTGCATTTATCTAATATTTTTAACATTGATTTATCAATATTTTATAATAAAGATATATTTTTCTTCTTCTTAATGACTTAATCAGTTACATAAATCACTATGAGTAGGTCACAGTTTAGTTAAAGCCTTGGACCTGGACCTTTATTGCATTTTGGAATGTTCTAAACTTCCTTTAACTGGTTCTGTACTCAAGAAATCTGCATTGATAATGTGTTTTTTAATTATGTTAAAAAAGTATAAAATACGGACAAGAGATATTAATGCCGTGTATACTTGTGTCCTGCATTACAATTATTGCTGCCCTGGAAGATGTATTTTATATCCACAGTTCAAGAGGCAATCAGCTCACCCAAGTCAGACAAGTGACACAGATGACACAGTGTTGCTAAGATATATCTGTAAGGAGGCAATTGATTAAATAATCCACCAGCCTGCTTGTGGTATTTGTATTCAATGTTCTTGAACATTCTTAATAGGCATCGCGTCCCAATTAGCGCTACACTATGTTCTGAGAGACCCATCTTCCAATCTGGAACTGACTCGGCTTACTAATGAGAGCAGCTGGTCTCTGATCTCAATTATCATCACTTGGAAATAAGTTCAGTTGAGATCAGTTGATGTTATGGTAACTGATGAGTGCAGACTGTATTTCAACATGTCCAGCACTAAATGGGGAAAAAACAATAATAAAAGAATATCAAATGTGCCGTGTTGATGAGGATCTGAAAGTAATTAAAGTTTTTTACATAAACTTGCAGGGGCCAATGCTTCGCTCACAAACCTAACATATTTTTTACTAGTGTTAGTCTGTATGGAAACACACACAACCATACGATCACAACATTTATGAATAGCAGAGCAATGTGAGAGCTCTATGTTTAACCCATCAGCATCTCCGCAGCATGAATAAGATACATTCTGCCACGTATCAAAGTAATTTGAGCATTATTTGTTAATCTGCAAAAAAAAAAGCTAGATCCTATTATGCTGGTTAAAGGGTTTGAGTTATTCAGTATCTAGGATAGTCTAAAGTAGACCTTTTTACAAAAATGTGATTTCTTGTTATTTTTTAACTTAGACTTGCAAGTCCCTAACAGTGAAAATCAGGGTATACATGCCAACTGTCCTGTTGATTTGGGGCAGTCTCATAGAAGTACCTATAGTATGTTCAATATGAAATAAATGTGATTTAATGACAAAAATAGTTAATCAGGATACCATAGAGTGGCACCATGACTCGGCTATCCAACATAGTCTCTTTGTTTGGCTTCTTTATGCTACTAAACAGGGCTAAAAGATATTATAAGTAAATTAACTGATGAGGAAAATGAATTACACTGAATATCCAATTGGCAAACATTAACCATCATGTTTTTAATACAATCTTAGATTCAAAATGACATTATTCCTGTTTAATTAATCAAAAAAGATATTTGCATCACTGTTTCCATTATTCATAATTGCCTTGCTAGCTAATCATGCATGAATTTCTAATGCACAGAGGTTGTGGCTTGTCAAGGATGCCTCATTTTCTTAGCTGCCAGGGTAACTGATTTACATTTACACTTCTCATTAAAAGTTTTGCAGTGATAATCTGTTCCCAGCCAAATCTACTGAATAAGTGTGATTCACCCAGACCAACCTTTATGAGTCACCTTAAAGTGGATCAGCTTTGAAAGATAAGTAGGTCTCAAATAGAGCATCAAACTCCAGACTTACACACTGGCAGGGTTTATCTGACAGTACAAGGAGCAGTGCTAAAATAGTATACTGCTACATCGAGATCAGAGAACGAGGAACGATTTGACCAGAACTTCCAAGAATAATGAGCTTTGGCCAAATTTTGATACTTGATTGTTTATGAAATGAAGGTGACCAAGAACCAATCCAGATCTATTCTACACAAAGATGTATAGGCGATGAATCAGTCACAAAATAACAAGATATAAAAAGCCAGGCGGTCTTTTTGCCCCTTTTTCAAGATCTGTATATATATATTACAGTACTCATTATGACAAACACATTTTAGTGCAATACACTGAAAATCCTTTGGAGTCCGTGAGTACCCTTTTGGGAACCAAGCAATCCTTTTTAACCATATATTACCGGTAAATGCCAGCTAATGCTGTCTAATTCTGGTCTGAGGCAGCAGACACAAATTATTCTTTACACTTGAAATCTAGGATAGACTGTTTAAATGTTATTTTTGCCCATGATTACACAAATATATATTTAAAAATCAAATATTTAATTTATGTAGAGAATTGAGGTTATATAAATATAATATTTAATAGACACACAAACTTGTATCTTTGTATGAAAAATGTTTTGGTTGGGAGAAAATATTTTGACTTTAAAATATTAATCAGTAAACCACAGATCCATATCAGTTGCTTTCCAGAGCAGAAGCTGAATGCATGATCTTATTTTTAATAAACCTTCACTCAGCTTGACGAGTCAGCCTTTTCTTATGACATTGTGCAAAGATTATTGCCGTAGATGTTCCCTGTGTTGGCAGTTCAAATGTGTTTTCAAACTATATAATTCATTCGCACACTAGAAGACTTATTCTTTGAGGCTAAACTATATATTTTTTTTGTAATTCTGCAAGGAGGATGATTCTGAAAGGAACACAATTTAATCTTGAATTATTACTCATCTTTTAAATGGAACACAGAGCTCAAGGCTGAATGCTTGATCCCCCATATAAACATCACAAACACAGAATACAAAGCAAGGTGTTAAAGTTCCCTCTATTTCAAACATAGCATGGAATGATGATTTCTCTCTATACGTGTTTTATTAAGTCCATTCTCATGCTGTAAATTTTGGCTATACCATCACTCATTTTAGTGAAGTTCCTCCTATCTTTGCCCTAAATAGTATTCAATTTCATTCCGTTGCATAGTAGATTCCAGTACCAATTGCTTGTAAGCATTGTGGCAGGGTCACTTCATGGGTAATAACTCATTTTAGGGACTCTGGCATGACATGAAGGACATCACAGTCATTATTTGTAAAACAGCTACAAAGAAATGTTTCTCCACATAGAAAGCCTATACAATTCTGAGTGAAATCATTTTGGTAAGTATAATTATAACTCTGTGTGAAGCTGTCTGAAAGGAAAACCAAGCCCTCATATCATCTCTTGTTGATGGGTCCTACCCCTCCCTACCTCTTGCCCAACATGTGTCCCAATTTGGACACCTGAAATGTGGGGGGTATGCCATAGTGTCGTACTTACCAACTTCACAACTCCAGGGACGCAGTGGGTGGTATTATGACCTTAAATCATGTTCAACCCATGTTATATGGGAAGATGGGTGATGTCAACACATAGGGAAACCCCATCTTGGCCTCAACTTTAAATGCAAAGCTGCTGGCTGTCCCCATAAGCTGATTGCTAGGACAGCCGACATATGTGACATAAGCCACTGTCTTAGTAAACTTGGCCTATAATGTCAAATTTCAAAACCACATATAAAGGACCCAGTAGGTTCTAGCGCATGTGTGCATAACTACTCAAGTGCTGAGCCCAGGGTATCACTCACTGAAGGCATATGAAAGCATGCACACTCAAGATGCAAATGAGCTTCATATTTTAATGAAATGATGCTTGGATCTCTGACAGAAAGTGGCAGTAAAGCAAAGTCAAAAAAAAAAAAAAGCTTGAGCTATCACACTATGTCACTATTGTGTACGCTCTTCTGTCTATTATGTTATCGTGAATGACGTGCATCAGCCTAGAGGAGTATTGTCTTCAGAGGCCAGGTTAAACAAATTAACAGCTGATGCACAGCTGCCTTTTTACCCCCCTAAGGGTAAATAAAAATTTTATGTAACAACTAGGTCTTTATATTTTTGTACTGGTATAGAACGACATAAAAATTTTGCACCAATTTGAATCCAAATAATCAGGTCTTTCTCTGGTAACTTAGATCATTTTAATCTTTTATTGATATAGCGCCAACAATCTACGCTGCGCTTAATGCAATACATAAATTCAAGAAGTATGACAAGACGAGAATTGACAAACCGATACACTAGGTGGAGAGAGCCCTGCTCGCAAGCTTACAATCTTGGTCATAATGTTAAACGCCTGTGTTCCATGCATTATTATGATATGAATCTGAATCATTGATACACTTGCCCACATACAACTTGTTGTTAATCAGCTGTAAATTTAAAAATACAGTATGTAAGACAACAATGATTTTGGGGCATTGCCCCAATTAGCTGCCCTACTGTCTCCCTTTTTTCATTGATTCCACAAAAGAAACAAAGCAGCCAATATCACTAAGTGATGCCTTTGCTGGAAGCCAAACAACCATATTGGGTACTGACTACGGTAGTGTTAAACATTCTGTCCTCATTCACAATATTCCACAAAGCAAAAAAAAACAAACAAAAAGGGAGAAAGAAAACATGTTAGTTGTCCCTCATCATGTCTTAGTAACCTTAAGAAATCAACAAACCATGAAACTCAAAAACACCCCTCCATAATTAAACGTTTTCTTTGTTTTTGTCCTCATACCTATAAATGAACACAAAGGCTCTAGTATGATAACTCAGTTGTGAATCATCTCAAACATGAATCTTCTCGGTAAATCCGCTCACTGCTCCTCCACCACAGCTTACACTCTATAGGACACTCGAGTCCAAAGTGCACCAGTGGACATTCCCCCCAGCTGTGGGTAAACGTACCCTGGGTTGTACAAGCAAGCATCTGTAATGTATAGATCTTGGCTAAGCGAACTGGAATGTCGTACCAGCTCAAGACTAATTTATTAACTTTATTGGTCTGTTGGCTTGCCATGGCTCCCCTGAGAGTTCCTGAACTCCACCGTATACTTGTGTTTACTATCTGTTAGGGGGAGTTGATAGGTAAGTAAACTCTTAATACAAGACCATTCCGTCACTCCCCTTCCAAACAAAGATTCTCTAAGGGAGTAGTAGAGCTGGCGGGGTTGATATCTCTTATCATATAATGTAGATCCCAAATTTGCTCTCATGGTATGGAGGTCCAGCTGCACCCCCCTCTTCAACACATCAGCCGTAGGCCCTTACTTTGTCACATCTCCCAAGTCATTACTCTGTGCAGCCTCTCTAAGAGGGACCAGAAATGAACCACAAGCCAGTAAACCAAACTTAAAACACAAAAAAGTCCCACAGATAAAAAGTGTGTCTAAGAATTGGATCTGTGCTCAGTGTTGTTTGTGTAGTGCTTTTGGTTATTGAAAGTGAGACCTGCCTTGACACGGGTTGAAGAAAGCCATCCTTAGTTTGTACAAAATCTCATAGCCTTTGTTTTAACGTGCCACCATAAACTCTGGCATTTTGTCCCACTTTTGCAGGCAGTGGGGATGATGGGCCAGTTGGTAAATTGGAGGAACTCCCTTGACCAGTCCACCAAGCTGTTAAATAAAGTTCTCACGTGGCTACCTCACAATGTTTAAAGCATTTAAATTAAAAAGTTATGATATTCCAGACTTTCTGCTTTAATACACAGGTTGGTGTATGGGTAAGGTGAGAGAATATTCCTGCTCCCACCTGCCCTTAACCACACCGTGCCCTTCCTGAAGTAAAAATCACTTGCCATCAAGAAACAAGACAAGACCAAATGTCCAACTACTTTTAGAAGCTTACTCTAAAAAATACTATCCACCAAATGTGTAGCTACTTTTTATTTGGCCCATGGTTAGGCAGACCAGATGCGGAGTCTTTCTGAGCCCAGCTTAGCTCATGGTGTACCACTGGTCAACTTGCCCATTTCTACTAAACTTGTTGCTTCTTCCTGTCTCGTGACCTCATTATATTTCTTTTTTCCAGCTGAGTTCTACAATGAACCCAGTGCACTGGATTCATTGTAGAACTCAGCTGGAAAGAAGAAATATAATGAGGTCACGAGACAGGACTATACCACCAGCCTAGAAGCCCGTTAAGCAGGTAAGTGTTTTTACCAACAAAGCATAGTGAAAACGTAATGCTTTAGCAGAGGGATGAGTAGGAGGGCTTTAATGTTTTATTTAGAAAATAATGCCTGTTGCATTACAGTGCTGTTTTGACTTTTTCTAATGATATTGGCAGAAAACTAGATGCATAAAATATCTTTTCATGTTTTCAATATTTATATAGTGTCTGATATATTACATATATAATATTTAACTTTTAATTGCATTAGTAGATACATGTGGTATAGGATCCACATCCCAGGTGCCCTTCGGACTCCTAAAAATAAAAAAAAACGTAAAGACATCTTAAGAGAGGCATGTTAATGACCTAAAAACAGAAGGAATCATGGTGCCTATTAAGCAAAAATAACAAAGATACAACTACGAAAATCCTCAATCAATGCAACAACCAATAGCCTGGTTGTATAATTATTATTAATCAATACAATATTTTTTAAGCAAATGTACTTTGTTTTTAATGTTAATACTATAATAGAAAGGTTAAAAAAAAAAACACATAAATAAAAGAGAATGTAAACAGTAATTACTAATCCAATATGCTTGGTGCTCATAATCTAGAGGCAGCAATGGGTTAAGGACATCCCAAATACACATCCAGGTATGGTGAAGCACTGTGCGACTAGTGGGTTAAAAATTCTCATTCTGCCCACATATGGCGTGGCCCGGTATTAGTTACATGCTCCGATTTAAGGCTGGGGTTTCTAGTGTCAGACAGCTGAAATGGTTAATATCAATAGGTCCTCCTATGAATGGACTCTGCTATGATGACATGGGTTACCAGGCATCCTGTAAAATACTGTGCCATGCAAAATCAATTATTTTAGTAAAGTAGATTTAGATATTAAATGAAGGAGATGTCTATTTACCAAGAGACAGGTGGGGCAGTACAATGGATGTTAGTATTTACTTTTACAATATGTGTCTGAAATTGTGTTTCAATGGCTGTTATGACAAAGTACCTAGACAGTGCTACTTATAACCTTCAAAGGATAGTGTATTAAGTAACACAATGCATTGCCCTGTGTTGTATACCCGCATGTGTATATATATATATATATATATATATATATATATATATATATATATATATATATATATATATATATATGTGTGTGTGTGTGTGTGTGTGTGTGTGTATTTTTTTTATTTATTAACAGATTTACTTATCGTTTTACAGTTTACAGTATAACAAAGGAGAGGTACAATAAGTGCTGTCAAATAATCAGTAATGTGGTCTACAGACCCTTTGACTGGGTTACAATAGGTATGATATTATATGATTACATTAAGAGAGGAGGTTCCTGCCCTGTGGAGCAACTCTACTAGCATTTAAATGGTTAAGATGGGTAATCAAAGCCATTTCAAATTCTGTCTTCTATGCTGTTCCTAACAAATGACTCTCCTTTTTATCTCAGCCCCAGTTCAACCATCCCACGCACAAAAATAGAAAAATGTTATTAATATTTCATACGCCTGACCTAATTAAAAAAAAAGACTTGTCAACAGAAGCAGAACATATTATTCTCTGTTGATAGGAAATGTTTTATTTTGTATTATTTTTTAACAATATATTATTTTTCTTTCAATTTGCAAATAGAATATTAATAAATAATTACAACTGTATGATGCCACAGAGTATCATAAGTACTCAACATGTAAGATCCCCAGTCATGGTAACATTGTTACCGTACAGTATAAAATGCACAAGGAAGGAACTCCTAATTCCAAGCATTCGTAGCAGAGAAATTACAAGTAAATATTCCCTTTCAAAAACAAAACACTGTCCTTTTGTGATGATTCAGATACACCTGACACATATACAAGAACTATGTTATGTATTCAATAGTACAGGCTCTATTCCTGAATTAAAAGCTAGAGAGAAAAAGACAGAAAGGGAGAGACAGAGAGATTCTAAGACATCTCCTACCGGAACCACGGATAAGGAATCCCACAGTCACCAGTCATTCACCTTTTTTCATTCCCCAGGTGCCATTGGTAAAGGTCCTTGCAAGGCTGCGGTGCCGAGGGCAATCACAAGCAAGAGATTAAGTGTACAAGCTGTGAGATTCAAGCCGATCATCCCACTTTAACAGTATATCCAGGCAGCACCATACAACAAGAAATGGAATAGTCCATCAGGCAATATAGCACACACATAACACAAGCCCAGAGACTCAGGGGAGGCAGGGACTAGGAGCAGATGGAGGGAGGGGGTGTATAAATGCTAACATGACAGATGCGGTGACTTCAAGTTAAGGAGGAAATTGACGATGCACAGAATTCAGAGGACAACAGAAAGTGACGTGCACTAATAAGTATTTAGGTTTGAGTGACCCAGCACTCTTTTCAGTTATTTGTTTACGGCATCAATTGTTCAATAGCTACGCTGGATTTGTGATACCCTGGGCTTAAGTACACTTGGGAACAAAAATTCTGCAAACTTCACTTGTTCCAGGGGAACAAGACATCTGCTCAGCGAAAAAAGCTAACGCACACTCCCCCCCAACCTCTGACCAGCAAACACAACTTTCCACTTCTTAAATAATGGTTTGGAGTCTTCACCTATAAACAATTTATTCTAATATTAGACGTCTCTCTTGTGGTTTATTAACAAAAAACGCTAAATATGAGCGGTTTCTAATTTAATTTCATGCTCGATCATCATCTTGAGAATTGAAAGGCTCATTGTAATAATATAGTGAAAAAATCTCCATCTCATTCATTGCTTGTAAGCCTCCCCCCTGTCGACCTCGGGATAAACTGTGACATGATGTCAGCATACATAATAAAATTATGTTTTAGGTCTTTGTTTTATTTTTCATGTTAATCTGCCAAACATAATTATAAGATGTATAAATGCATGTATATTTGTTAAGTACTAACAGATAAACTTTACAGTTTCCAAAACAAAGTCCCACCTATAATTTGTCCTATGATTCATTGCATGTGAAGTTGGAGAGAGAAACCATCATTTTCTGGAAAGGGTCTCCCTAAAAACAGATCAGGTCTATAGCAAGTTGGTCATAGTCAGGGGCGCAATAAGTGTATGGCACCTGATAACCGAGGTACCCAAGGGTGTCACGTAATGCATGAGGAGAGCAGGGTGGGAGAGCTATGTGTGTGGCATGGTTAACAGGAAAGAGTGAGGGTGTGTGTATGTATGTATGTGTGTAAGTGTATGGTAATAAAGTGAGTGTGTGCTGAAGTTTGTGTATGTGTAAGTGTAGGGTGTTAGTCAGTTATGTTACTGTATGGGAGTAGAGTGTTTATGTTAGTGTAAAGTGTTAGCATGTGCGTAAGTATAAGATTTTACCATGTGTGTGTGTGTGAATATATAGTGTTAGGATGTGTGCATGTGTGCTATTAGCATGTGTACGTGTGTTACCATATGGTTAGTGTGTGTCTATTCTGGTTATGTTGTTAGCATGAGTGTGTGTTTTTGTTAGGGTCAACAAAAGCCTAGGCTAAGTGGTGCGAGGAAGAGAAGGATGTAATCTATGTATGTGTAAGTGTATGGTGTTGTGGATGTTAGAGCAGGTTTGCATGTTAGTATGTATATGTTTTAGTTTCATGAGGAGCACCAATGTGATACTGCAACCAGGGGCCTCTGTCCCTAGGGAGTGAGTATGTATGTATAAATGTTAGTGTGAGTGTATATTTAAGTATGTTAGAATAAAAGTGTATGTTTAAGTGTGTGTTAGTATGAATGTGTATGTGTAAATGGGTGCTAACGTGTATGTGTACGTTTGTCTGAGCAAGAATGTGTATGAGAGGGATTCAGTGTTAGCATGAATGTTGAAGAGGGAGTAAGTATGTGTGTAAATGTTTGTCAGTGCACATGTCAGTTACCAAGGGAGGGGCAGGGGGCCGATGGGGGATCTTGGCTTTACCCCCAAAGGCCAGAAGGTGCCAGCCTGCCCCTGGGGGCAAATCCAATCAAACTTAACACTTTCAAGCAGGACAGAGGCTGTAAACAACACATTAAGCATCACACCCTTTCTAAACAAACCGTTTCATAATGGTTCTCGTCTTCTCAAAGAACAACCAATGCGCCCTAAAACACAGTCTTCTTGCCTGGGGTGCTATTTTGTGAAGGACCGCCCCTATCACCATTAAAACAACTGCAGGCACTGAAAACAATACAAGAGATGGCTTAATCCATAGCTACTTATAAAAAGCGGTGTTCCTAAAACACAAAAGGACAGATCTTTATCATCCTTGAAAAATAATATCATAACTGACATATGCTTCCTGCCAATACCCAGTGAATTATAGAATACATTCCATTATGTGATCACAGTGTTAGCATAAATATATTTCTAAAGCCCATGGGTCATCTTCCAGTATCACTAAGCAGCTCATCTCATAAAACCACTGTAACACGATCTATATGTGCAATTGTGTGCGTTTAACAATAGAAAATGTGTTTCTTTTGAAAATAATGTGTTATGCAAATATCAGGTCTCATTTACAATTCACCATTTTTTTAAAGAAAGGTAGCTGTTGCTTAATGGTTTGGTCAATAAATAAAACATTTGGTTCAAAAAATACCCAACGTCTTTAACTCTTTCAATGTCAAAGGGATGCATTTTGTGCATATTAATTTGATTTGCAGATTTGGCATTGGTTGCCCTAATTATGTATACTGTAACTTGGATTTGGGAGTGGAATAACAATTAGGTAAATGACACAAATGCCCCAGGGCTTTTGCTGTGGTATGATGCAAACCGATTTGTGAGAGCAAGCAAGCAGGACTTCATGTGGCACTTCTACAGGGAAATTATACATTATAGCACCTACCAATTTTGGCCTCTTGGTGCTTCATGCAATAAATATATGTCTAGTACAGACAGTCCACTTAAATCGCTGTAACTGTATTATCGTCCATTACATGAAGCATCCTTAATAGGACTAACACAAGACTCCCTGCAGGTGCACATACCCTGACCATCCCTGATTAGGCATGAATGTCCTAGATTGGGTCACTTAGTCCTATGCATCTTAGTTTACTCTTCTGTTGAATGCACATAGGTACAAACTTGCTAATGCTTTATATACAGGTGAAGAATGCTAATGGGAAAATTGTCAATGCCATGCACTCACCATCTCCTTCAAATGTTCATTTTTTTTCACACCTACAAAAATATACGTAGATAGAGTATATTTCATATATCCATTGGTATATGAGCCAATAGTGGCAACTGCTGTACACTTTACATTTTAATATTGACAATATTTATCACTGCTCTGTTTAGATGGATTCTGTTGAATCAAGAGCTACTGGCATCAATATTGCTAATGCAGATTACAGACGTTCCTTGAATAATAATAAATAAAAGATTAAAATATATTGTTTTTATTTTTTTTCTTATTTGGTGCCAGCAGATTCTGAAATTCAGAGACCTATAGAGAGGCAAGGAAGTATTAACGGCTTGGGATTCATAACTATTTAATAATATTGCCTATAACCAGGTTACCCTCAAAGGAATAGTAATGTTTCCTTAAAAGTGCTAGAAACACAATACTGATCTTTATAGCATTAGGAGGCGGGTATGAGTATGAATAGTATCTCTTTAACAAAAGTATTACTTCCTTTTATATTGTTCTTCTTCTCCAGTAGAACAAACAGCCAAAAGCATTTACTGAACCTCACTGGCCTTTTACTCTTTCACTTCTATTTGAACAGCTGGTCTCCTCCACTAGCTCTTCCTGAGTCGGGAGGAGTAAACACATTTAATCTGTAGGATGGATAATTCAGTCAAAGAGGATTAGATCTCTGGAGCAGGGCCATACCTAAATATAGATTATATCTTATTTGTTTTTAGCCAGATTCCCCTGATCACCCACCAACCAGGTTACTGTTTTCTAGGCATATGCCATTCATGTAATTCTCCATCTAATACCATGACAGCTTTCTGGTTAAAAGCATGTTTATCTGTGCTTTCACTTCCAATTCTAATACTATTTGTAAAATACAATGTCATTTATTAAACACATAAATGATGTCTCTTTGTTAAGATCTGGAAGTGAAGGTTATTTGAGGTCATTTGTGATAATGTGTGATGAGAAATGAAGACAAGCTGTAAATACCCACCACTTTAATACTTTGAGTGAGACGCTCCTTACTGTATGCATCAAGGTCCGCTCACACGCAGATTCAATTTTTACAGATTTTAACCTTTATAGACAGAAGCTATAAAAGGGTTCCTGCCATTTCAACAAACCTAAAGTACTTAGTATTGACTGGTTAAAACTTTTTTTACTGGCCCCTATTGCAAACATCTTTAATGTAGTATGAAAAAGGATATCTAGAGTGGGTGAGGGGTATTTACTATATCAATGAGTATCAATACATTTTCAACCTGAATCTTGGCGCAGTATTTAATCCTTAAAGGGACATCCAGCCCCTGGATGAAATATTGCACTGGGGTTCATTGCAGAACCCTATTTTTGAATGATCCCTTTTGTGGTGCCCCTTTTAATGCCCCCGCAGTTATTTTCCATGCAGATGTGATATAGTAGTGCTGGGGTGATGAACTGCGCAAGTGGGGTTCCCTTCGTTCTGAAGGTGGGCATGTGCATTCTTCTTTAATGGGGGTGTCAGGGACCATAAACTGTCCCTGCTGGGAAAGATTTGTTTTCTTCCATAATAAAGAAGAAAAGTAAAAAAATAACCAGTATTACCGAGGTGCAGATGCATCCTATAAAGTAGGACAACTACAATATTCTAGAGAATGGTTACCCTGGAAAGCAAATGCATGGTGAAAAGACTTGGGTTCCAACTCATGGCAACCATACTGGGTTAGGGTACTGCAAACAGTATTTTGTAATGTCATAATGTGGGAGGGGGCAGAAAAATGTAACTAAGTTAAATTTTTTAGAAAAGAGTACTGAAAATATTTCATTTAGCTTGAAATGTGTTAAATTCCTTTAAATATGCCTTGGAAGCCAATGTGTGGCAAAACAAGTTGTCAGTGAACTTTTATGCAAATGCATAGAGAAAATTCCTTCTACATAGACCCAGATTTACTTTAAATTACTGGGGTTAATCCATGGAAAACCTTCTCTTCATTTATTAGCATTTGCGTCATAACTGTATACACTGTGATGTTGGATAGGAAGCAGTGTGCTTTGGCCATGCTATATGCCAAATGGAATATGGTTTGTAATATTATTGGGCCTTTTGGATGGGCTTTGACCCCAGGCTGAAAGCTACTCCCTTCCCTAACCACCACTGACGCAGATGAACATGATTTAAGCCCGGGCAACATTTAATTGGCAAGATGTTATACTACTAAATCTGTAATTAAAGGTGGGGATTTCGTAACCTCATCACAGGAATGATTAAAGCGTACTAGGTATATGTGGGCCATACCATTGCCTTAACTTGGAGACTAACGCACTCAGATGATGGTCTGGCAATAACCCGCCACAATCTAAACCCCTTAGTTTGCTGTAAAGGTATTTATATAATAAGTATGGCTAACAAATGTTTATTTAACTGTTGCAAAAGCTAGTCTATGCCCAAAATTGGCTGTCCAAATAAAATATGTACATCTTTCAAAATGTCAGCATATTCAAAATTTGCTGTTTATAGGCCTTCTTTATTTGAGGGCTGGAGAACAATGTGATACTCTCATACCAACAAACATACTGAGCTTTTAGAAGAGAGGAACCTCGGAGGATGGAAGAGAGGTGGAAGGTTAGGACAAAGAGGGGATTTTAATAGTTAGGTGTTGGTATATGACTATGTAAATATATTTCGAGAGTTTCGAGAGAATAGACAAGGTCTTTCTAAAAGCTGCTTAATGCAATTCCAGGATAACTGAGTTAGTTCAGTTACAAATCATTTATAAACATATTTATAATATACGATGCTCTTTTAGCTAGTTTCTTTAGCTGAGTTTTAAAATAAAGATGTAATCCTTTAAATTCTTGACCGTGTTCATTCTCATGAATTCATCTGATTTTAAGTCTAGATTGAGATGTAAAGCCATTAGGGGAACACAGCACTCAGCTTAATGACAGCATTCTGTGGGCAAATCCACATTGTTTCGTTATAAACAACAACACACAGACGCGAACAACCAAATGTGATTATCCACCTACTCCCTTGCCAGTCATAGCAAAGAGATACAGCCTGTGACTCCGTGGATAAACACTACGCGCTCCGAGGCTGAGTCAGGCCTCAGGTGTATTAGACAGGAGCTGATCATGCAAAAGAAAAGACGCAGCAAAACCTGCCTGGATTTTACTGAATGATAGAATTAAGGGTCAACACAATCAACTTTGAGTATAATGGTTTTTTTTAATTAGATGAGACACTACTGAGCTATTCAACTCCCAGTACAAAATCATCTCTAACCATTCAGATGCGTATAAATGTTTAGTATATGCATCACTAAATCACAGCCTACCTTCTGCAGATTCCACTTCAAAAACAATTCATGTCTAATCAGATCAAAACAAACCACAGCGCCTCCAATGTCAAAGAAAAAATTTAAAGTAAGTTTAATAAAATGTTAACAAGCCGGGAATGTGTAAAGATTGTAGGGGGTTAGTAGTATTGTCTTTGAAAGGGTTAAAATATCAATGGTATACTTTTTTCCTGTTTTCCCCTAAGCACATGCAGAGTGATTGTTAGCTGACGAAGGTACATTGAGTTTCTTTAGACATGTTTTTATGGTCTAGATTAGAATGTATATCTATAAGTAAATATGTATTAGTTGTAGATCCGCTAATACTCTGCATGCTATGATGTATCACTTCAAAGTTGTTTTCTATAGGCCAGAAACTTCAGCTTTTGAGTTTAGACTGGCAGCTGAATCACAAACCATGTATTTTTTCAAAACCGTTAAATATGGATCATTGAATCAAGAGCAATATATATAATTTGTTCACCTGGGTTTGCAGGTGTTTATAGACAGATGCAGAAGAGGTAAAATGAAGATCATTCTATAGAAATGTTTCTACATTACTCAATGTCCCAGCTGACAGATGTCAGGTTCCATTATATATACTCCTGTACTGGTTTTCACAAAATTGCCCCTAAAAATCCAACTACATGTGCGGGTCTGGGGACAGCTGATACCCCTCCACAGCTGCTCTTCTTTTTTAAAAAGAAATTAGGCCACCTCAGATAATTTCTACTTTTTGTGTATGTTTTACTTGCAATTGCACATGATCAGATAATGAGTACTAGGGTATAATAGAACATTATGTAGCATTTTCTTCCTGCTTGCATCGTTTTACGATCAGCTACAACACTTGATGAATGCAGAAGTGTAGTCTGGCCTGTGATTGCCATGGCAGCAGCAAACCAGAGGCCACACTGCCACCAAACTGGGGGCAGATCGCCCTGTTAGACGATCAGGCACCTTGGTGTGCCACTTAATGAGCTGGTAACAGGGATATCTCTGATCTTCCCAAACTACCCTTCTAGACTATGTAGGACTATGCATAGCCAGGACAAACTTCATGGCAAACTGTTCCCAAGTGCCACGTGCCCTTACTAACATGAAAGCTAGGATATTATGTCATAGTCTAGTGATCAGCTATAAGTAAGGCAGATGCAGAGGGTTAGCTAGGAGTGCTGCCCTGGATCAGACCTATGGCCATATGTGGGAGCTCCGCATCTCTGAGTTACCACCAGAGCAATGTGACATGCACCATTTCCACGCTCGTTTCCCCTTAAAGCGGTGTGTCCCTCGACATCAGCGGCACCGCACACTGTCTGGTTCATAATATAATCTTAGTTATAAAGTTAGTTATCAAGTCCACTCTTCCACGCCAGTACCATGTAGCTATGTATGTACAATAAAGACTGTGGCGGAGATGCAAATTTTACTATAACAACCTTCAACCGTGAAGGAGAGATTAAACTGAGTTTGAAAGCATGATATTGCTCTTTTTTTTAACTGGGCAACCCGCACCCATCATGTTGTAGTTGGCAAACCCTAACTCGTCTTTGTAAATCCTGCAGAGTGTCTGTAGGACACAAAGTACTGAGTGCAGGCAGATGCCCAACATAATGTTATGCTAATAACCAAAACTCCATTGAGAGTCTTATTGAGAAACTCCTTCCTTCTTAAAAATGTATCATCAATAATAAACCATTTAATGGCCTTTATATACTCTAGTACATATACATTAAATATATATATACTGTATATACACATTATATATACTGTATAAAAGGTAAGTGAACGCTTTGGAAGTACCAGCATTTATGTATCAATTTGTCTTAAAATATAATATATCTTCATCTAAGTTACAATAATGAACAAACACAATCTGTTTTAACTAATAACACACAGATTATTGTATATTTTTTAAATACATCATTCAAACATTCACAGTGTGGGTTGGAAAAGTGTGTGGTTCAGGGGTTCCCTAGGCTAAAAAGAGTCAGAAATTAGCAAACCTGGAGTCCAATCAATAAAACGGGATTGGAGTTGTGTTTTAGAGCTACTTTGACATAAAGAACACACACCAAACGTTTTACGTTTGACATTTTCAGTATTCATCTGCTGATCTGAACCACACCTACCCAAAAATGTATGGTGGCATTATGATTTATGGCTGCTTTGCTGCCTTGGGGCCTGGACAGCTTCCTATCATCGAGGGGACAATGAATTCCCAAGTTTAGCAATGTACTGTACAGGATAATATCAGGATGGCTGTCCACCAGCTGAAGCTCAGTAGAAGTTGGTTGATGCAGCAGGACAATGACCCTAAACATCAAAGTAGTAGAGAATGATTTCTAAGTGACCCAGTCAGAGCCCAGATTTTAACCCCGTTCACAATAGACATGCTAGGAATATGGCTGAGCTTAAACAGTTCTGTAAGAAAAAATGGTCTAAAATTCCCCCTGAAGGTTGTGCGGATCTGATCTGCAGCTACCAGAAGCCCTTGTTTGCTGCCAAAGGAGGTTGGACCAGTTATTTAACCCAAGGGTTCACTTACATTTTCCACCAGCACTGTGAATGTCTAATGGGTGTGTTCAATAAACACATGAAATATTATCATTGTTTGTGTGTTGCCAGCTTAAGCACATTGTGTTTGTCTATAGCCTAAAAACATAGAAGCTCATTTGCAATGTGCAAAAAGTAAAGTCTCAAATATATGCCACATAAATATTTGATATTAAAATGTATACTGGATAACTTCTATCTTTTTTTAAAATACTCTACAAAAGAATCTTTCATGGGCAGAATAGATGTGTCTAAAGATTATCTGCCATCAAATCTATGTTTTAGAATCATCCCACACAATAGGTGACTACTATATGAGTTAATCCACATCAGATCAGGAGTTTAGGTATCCTATGAACACATCACATCACAGCAAGGTCACCTTCTTAGACTCTAAAGAACGTAGTGGTTTCTGCAATAATGTGTTCAGTCTATTACTAAAAAAGGATCAGTAATAAGAAATTGAATACAATGTCCTTGCTATCACCTTCAGCTTTTTCCATAATATATGATTTGCATCCTACTGCAAAAGAACTGAAAAAGAAAAATCAATCATATCTTAATATGAAAAATATTACTGTTAAGAGCTATATAGAATTAACAAAAGATGACAATGATGATTATTAGTTAGTCTTACCTGAGAGCTGGAGTTGTGCTGCTGGCTTCTGATACAATGTAATTGCATTGGGATCTCCAGTGATGCAGACTTGCCTAGTAGAGCATGCTAATGAAGAGCCAGAGGGAAGCCCGCTGGAAACAGAGAAGGGCCATATGTCAGCCCTTAGCATCACCGCCTCCACAGCAAGAGAAAGAGAGCTCGACAGATGAAAAGACGCAGTAAGGGAAAGGAAATGAGCAGAGCAAAACAGCCAAAGACAGAAATATTTAGAGCAAGATGTGTTCTTACTGAAGCAAATTACCAAAAGCTTCAAAATCACAAAGATTCGGATATTTTTTTCTTGAGGTCATTGTGATGTTTTTCAAAATTCTGACCCTAACAGGAAAGTTTTCCCAAACGTTGATCTTGTGTTTTCTACTCACCTTTGGCACCATCAGTGCTATAGAATATGATGATTATTCACCATTAGATAATTAAAATTAATATGCCTATTGTGACAAACCCTATAGCATGAGGGCCATACATGTCACTTTTTAGGGGTCCTAAGCACAGTCCTCTAGGGCAATCAGAGTCAGGAACACCAGTGTTTAATAAAACAGCGCTTTATTTTAACCGCTTAAACACCAAAACCAAATCATAAAACAAAAACCTAGCTCCCAATTGGAGCCCTCTCTAACTAAACTACGCTGGTGCAGACTGACCAGCCTAATCACCCACTATCTCAACCTCCCAGCCAGACCCAGCTACGCCAGGCTCTGGAAAACCTCCCCCAGACAGCACACACAATGTCCAGGCAGGTATTGCCTCACTTGGCTCAGGGATGATCTTGTTCAGGGCCTCTCCTTGCCCTGGGAGCACAGGGAACTTCCTCTTCCCCCAACAGTCTCCCTGAGTATCAGGCTCCAGGGGTTTTTAATGTCCAGCACCTGTGCCTGATGCCGGCCCCATAGGAATCCCGGACCGGATCCTGTGGACTTCTTGCCTCCTGTAAAACCCGGCATGGAATGTCCACAAAATGGAGAAATGGAGCATTGGCCCACCCTGCTCTCCAATTGCTCCACCCCAGGGACCCATATGTATAATCTGCATAGCAGCTGTACCCAGATGCCATGCCAATCAACTCCCTGGGGTTCACAGTCTCACATATCCTCCCCACCAGCTCAGAACCATGGGGCTGAGCGACCATGGGACTAAGCAGCTCTGCTGATGACGTCCCTCTTAGGTTGGCATCAGGGGGCTTTCCTGTCCACACACCATAAATGTGGCCCGGTAGTGGATACTTTCTCCTTGTATCCATCTGCCCTTCTGGGTTTCTGCAACCATCAGTGAATGGGAAACGCGTTTCACAGCCACATCTCTTCTCTGTACACACGAACGATACTGGAGCTTGCTCATCCAAAAGTTCTACCCTGCGTGGTCTACATGATACAGCCAAGTGCACACCATCTTCCAGCTGTTTCATGGTAGCATGTTCACCATCATTTCTTTTAATGCCAAGCCCATTTTTATGTCCTTTTACCCTAGATGCATGTAAAGGATGGACCTTACTGTCACCTGTAGAAGGTTCCTCCTTTGAAGTAGAGCTTCTGCTGGACCTGGGACCACCTGCTCCCTGGAGTAGCTTACTGCCATGTTGTTCTGCTAGTTGGTCAGTACTTCCAGCACCATGCATAGTCCCTCCATCACTTAGGCTATAATGGTTATTTTCCATGCCATTCTTCTTTTCCTCCAGACAGCTTGTATTGTACTGTGGCTGCTCACCTGCTGCTTGTGCAATTTGTGACGTTTCAGATACCTTGTCCATTTCCTCTTGGACCTTAATCTGTTTCTGTAGAGCTAGCTTGGCCTCCCTTTCTTCAGCTAGCTGTATACCCAGTTCATCTAACTGGAGTTGTAGTAGTACATGTTTTTCTACTGCAGTAACCCTTTGTTCCTCAAGGGTTGCTTTCACCTCTCTCAGCTCTAAGGTGGATATCTCCAGTTGATGCCTGAGGGATATATTCTCTTTCTGCAGTTTAAGTCCAACTTGTTGAAGCTTTTCATTGGACATGAGGGCTTTCTCCAGACTCTCTGACAATTTGTCTCTCTCGGTCTGGATATCAGCAAGCTGCCTCATTAATGTTTGCCTGTCACGTTCCGTGTTACTCAGTATCATATCACTCTCCCGTAAAGCTTGATCTCTGTTGTGAATAGCCAATCCTAAATCCTCCTCTTTTAGAAGCATAGCTGCCTCCATTTGCTTTAGCTGAGCGTCTGCGTCCTGTAGCTGATCCTTGCACGATTCCAGTTCCGCCTTTTTCTGGAAATACTTGTCTTTTAGTGCTATGTTGGCCTTATGAAGTTCAGTGTTCTCTTTACTGGCTTTAAACAAGGCCTGGATTTCGTCTTGCAGTTCTTTTACGGTCTCCTGCAGCTTTACTTTTTCTAGCCGCTCAACTGCAAGTGTTAAATTCACACTGCTATTCTCAGAAAGGAGCCTAAATACACGCTCCGCGTCCTCTTTACCTTTCTGGGACACCTCTGCGAGATGTTTTTCAGCCACCAGCTTTTGTTCCTGCAACTGTTGCATCTCTTGAAGTTTTGCTGATGTGTCAACATCATGTTTTCCTCTATAAGCAGCCACTTCAGTTTGCAAAGTGAGATTCTCTCTCTCAAGCTGGCCAATAGTTCGGTGCAATTCCACCTGTAATTGTGCTGCTTGTTTTTTAACCTCTATTAATTCATGTTCTTTTAGCATATACTCATCAGTCAGCTTTTTGTTCTTGCAGATCTGTTTCCCAACATACTCTGACTGCTCAATCACATAGAGATTCAGCTCATCTCTTGGCATAGCTTCCACTTTCCTGAGCTTGGTAGTCCATGCCACATTGTTACATACGCCACGACTCAGTTTTTCATAGCAAACATTCAACTCTGTTAGTCTCTTAATTTCATAGTCTCTCTGTTTGATAGCATCTCGTTTATCGGTTACTTTCAGCTGCAAGTTCAAATCAGAGACTTCACCCTGGTGCAGCCACTTTAAGGATTCAATTTCCTCCTTTAACTCTTGAGCCTCAACACAGGACCCTGCACACTTTATATATGCCTCTTGTGTCAGTTTTAGTGGTTCCACATATCCACTGCAGGTTGGCTGGCGAGTGAAACATGGAAAGGACATTTTATTTCCGCTTTGCTGTCCTTTTCCCATCTTGCATTAGACCAACAGTCAGTGGAATACACAAATCCCAGAGTCTTTAATCGCTCCCTCTGCAGTATGCAATCAAGTAATTACCAGCAGGTCATAGCGACAAAATGCTTGTCTTTTGCAGGTTTCACAGCTATGCAATACTTTTACCCAGCAAATAGAAACCTCATGTCCGGATCATCAAGGCCATCCTCCATAAGCATATGTATGTGAGCCAGCAATACACAAGGGCACATCCCATGCAACAGTCTTTGCAGAGTTTCCACTCAATCCTCCTGGTTAAGCTGTAATCACTTCTGGCACATCCACTGCAGCTTGGTAGCTTCAGGCCGCACAACACTTGGGGTTCCTGGATCCGGTGTAGCGCTCATCACCAGCATCCACTCAGTTGTTCACTTGGTTCCTGCTTTCTGCCCACAGACCATAGCAGTGCTTTGCCCGCATTCTCCACCATATGTGACAAACCCTATAGCATGAGGGCCATACATGTCACTTTTTAGGGGTCCTAAGCACAGTCCTCTAGGGCAATCAGAGTCAGGAACACCAGTGTTTAATAAAACAGCGCTTTATTTTAACCGCTTAAACACCAAAACCAAATCATAAAACAAAAACCTAGCTCCCAATTGGAGCCCTCTCTAACTAAACTACGCTGGTGCAGACTGACCAGCCTAATCACCCACTATCTCAACCTCCCAGCCAGACCCAGCTACGCCAGGCTCTGGAAAACCTCCCCCAGACAGCACACACAATGTCCAGGCAGGTATTGCCTCACTTGGCTCAGGGATGATCTTGTTCAGGGCCTCTCCTTGCCCTGGGAGCACAGGGAACTTCCTCTTCCCCCAACAGTCTCCCTGAGTATCAGGCTCCAGGGGTTTTTAATGTCCAGCACCTGTGCCTGATGCCGGCCCCATAGGAATCCCGGACCGGATCCTGTGGACTTCTTGCCTCCTGTAAAACCCGGCATGGAATGTCCACAAAATGGAGAAATGGAGCATTGGCCCACCCTGCTCTCCAATTGCTCCACCCCAGGGACCCATATGTATAATCTGCATAGCAGCTGTACCCAGATGCCATGCCAATCAACTCCCTGGGGTTCACAGTCTCACACTATACATTTTGGAGTAACCGTGATACAAGTTAAAAAAAAAAAGAAGTGGTTTCTCTCCTCAAACAATCTATATTTTAAATCGAAACTGTTGCTGTGAAAGTAGGGGTGTAACAAGAAACCACAGGGCCTTGGTGTGAATTGGTGTGAATTGTCCCGGGCCTCCAAACATCTGCAGCTGGTCTGTGCCATCATTGCCCCCAGACAACATGTCTGTGCCTTCTTTGGCCCTTGCCCCCCTTTCAACATACACTCTAGCACACATATGTAAACACATTTACACAAATTACTCACACTTACTCATATTCACCAACACACATATACACATTCATTCTAGCACACACTCCATTTCTCCCCACTTACACATCCATGCTCACACATAAACACATCTATGCTCACACACACAATTACACATATATTGTATATACATCCTCTTTCCTTTCCGCCCCTGTTTACCTCTCCCCTTTCCAGCAGCTTCCTGTAGTGTGTGAGCAGCCTCATTTTCACAACGGGGTCACCTAACGTCACGTGACCCTGATACGTTCCTACCTCCTCGTGCTGGTGCAAAATAGTTTAGAAAGGGCCAGGTTGGAAGGGCCCTCTCTAAACAATTTTGAAGCAGTACGAGGAGACAGGAACAAGGAGTGGCAGGTCCCTGTAATAACGCCACTGTGTGAAAGGGACACTTCAGCCACCCCAGTAACATTTGCCATGTAGAGGATGTGTTCGGCCAAACACATCTCTTGACACATGAAATAATTACCACCAGTAAGCTCCCAAGCTGGCTTGGCAACCGTTCAGGTGGAGGTCTAATGGGATCACCACATGCGTGGAAAGAGCTCTCATTGATTTCAATGGTTGGTTACTTCAAACGACAATTTTGAGTGCTCTCGGGTGAACCAGCACGGGCAAGTATGGGCGCGTGTGCACAGCTGCACAAGAGATGCATTTGGTGGAACACATCTGTAATCCAAATACTGAGGGGGGGGTGAGCAACACATGGATTCATGTAGAAAAATTGCATATGGTGGTGATGGTTTTCCTTTAATTATTCCCGTAAAATAATTATTTCTTGGAAAAGTTCAGACATTCAACAGTATTAGCAATCACAAATCCTGTGACGTTCCAGTTACCCTGTTAAATATTATAGCTGTTGCCTGCTGTCCCATGTATTATTATTTGAGTGTACTGGTCTGGGCGGCTTCACAATTCATATTTTCTCCTGATTCCTTGACTATGGCTTATTGTTTACTCTGCTTACTTGTGCCCTGCTATACTGACTTTTACTTGTCTGGCCAATCATCCAATGGTTCCCAGGGTTAAAAGTCAGTGCTTGCCGTTCAGATATTCTCTTTTAGTTCTGGTGGTTTTAGACCCTTAAGTACATAAGATCGATTCAAACTCAACAGCTCCCTCTGCAATTAGAAAAGCCATGATTGTTTCACAGTAATCTTCCCTGTTACCTTTTCACTACACTTACCACCTAGGCACCCAATAATAAAGGTGGTCCTAAGTTACTCTGTTACTTCGTGTTACATTTGGAGGGTTAGATCGTGTTACATTTGGAGGGTTGTTTTAGAAGCAATGGCATGGAAATAAACTATTTTACCGATAAACTTATTATAGCCTGTGCTGGTACAGCCACCAGGCGTTCAGGCATTGGGATCCAATCATAAAAGATTTCTCACACTCCTCCTGGCATTTCTTTGCTGAAGGTGGGCTCTTGCTAGCCTTTATCTATCAGCTGTTTTATCCATCAAAAATTAATTAAAAAAAACACCTCTATACAGACAGGAAATTGTCATCTTAATTCACAGTGACCACTATTATCAATCTCAGCTCTGTAGTAGGGAGTTGTACAAGAATGATGGCTCCTCCTCACTTATAACCTCTTCCTTTTCCCGTCTACAAGATTTCACTCGAGCTGCCCCAAATCTCTGGAATCTACTGTATTAAGCTCTGTGTAAACTGTTGGCGCTATATAAATAAAAGCTAATAATAATAATAATAATAATGAAACAGGAATTATTACAGGAGCTGTTGAAAAGGAGTGTTAACATGATGAAATAATGATCTGACAACTAACATAAAACAAATTCAAGAAAACTCTTACAATATTTATCACGTTCCCTCCATCCTTCCATCGTTAAAGTCAACGAGACCAAATTTAGGCTTTCTGCTAATACATTATTCAGAGCTTATCGATCAGCAGAGGCTGCATGATATTTCAGATGCTAAAAGCACAGTGTCAAATGCAAGTCATTAATTTTTCAGGCTTCTGCTTATGGCTGGCATTAACCCTTTGCATGCCAGAGTGATGGACAACATTATGTATTGAAAAGCATTGCTCTTTCCTCGGGCAATCAAACAGTTAATCACTTAAGCAAGTTTGATTTGTGACGAGGTTGGTCTTGGTATGAATTTTAGCTTATAATGTAGAAATGGCAAACATATTGCTATACAGTAATGTATTAACCACTGTTTTAGATGTTCCAATGCATAGAGTATTCAGAATTACTTGTCTTAACCTCCAATCCTTGGGGTGATGACTAATTCTCATGGAATACACAGTATTGTGTTCTGCATTCAAATAATTAAAAGTAGTTCTCATCCAAAATATGACTCATATGGGAAATATTAAAAAATGCATTTCTAAAAAGTTTTTTGAGAATAAGTTACAGAAATATTAAAACCAATGCATGTAAGCTTAGATAACATTACCTTATAAAATATGGCTGTCCTTCCGCCAGCCTTTTTCATAGGTACATTCTATAGAACTTGCCCCTTACAGGCTGGAGGGAAGAAACCTATTTAAATGTAACAGATTCCTTTTACACAAAATCTTCCTTGATACAATAACAAGCACTTACTCTAACACCATAAACTCACACATACACACTATCCAATACCATACACCTGCACATTCACTCCAATTAGAGCCAGTGTAAGAATATGAGAGCCAGGTTTCAGTGATGGTAAGGAGGTTGAGGAGGCACAAGAGAAGAGGTTAGTGGGGTTATAATGTACAGCAGCGATGGGATCAGGTTGGAATAGGTGCATGTTGCCTGAACATAGATGGAGGAGTCATGTTAATTTATGCAAGTGCAAGTTGGCATTATATAATAACGACTTGGACTTAATTACAACCTGTGCAAGTTTATTGCTGCAAACTTTTGGAATTTTTTGCCAACTCGCTAAGTATTCATAGGCTACACAGAGGTGAAATAGTAAGAAAGGGAATGGAATTAAATGTAGACAAATGAGACAGGGTAAGTAAAAGGAGTAAACATAGAAGTAAAATTGGAAAAGTAAAAATATATCATGAACATAGAATCATGATTAAGATGGTTTTCCATTGGAAACATGCAAATTGAGTAGAAAGAAAATGTAGAAAGTTTGTAAAATTTAAAATGACAAATGTATGTATTATTGAAAAGTGAGGATTGGGAAGATGGAGGGGATGCTGGGGAAAAATAATAACACAGTTTAGTGGACCAGCATATTCCTGGAACTAGAGAAAAGGTTGCTCTAAAGCCTTCTGTCACAAACATGAAGTATCTTGTATTACTAACATGAAGTAGTAGAAACAGAGCAATTAAAACAAGGGGATAAAATAGGGGAGATGCTTAGAACCTGCTGTACTGTTACAGCTTCTTGAGTAAATCTCTTGGGACAGCAATATTTATATGAAATGGTGACATAATAAAAAACCTAAGCCCTGCAATTTTAAACCTTAACCTCTATGTTTTTCACATTGGAGAGTTGAGAGGGGGGCTGTTCAAATGTTCCAAAAACATGTTCTTATTGACTTTGGCTTCATCAAAAGTACATTGGATATAATATAAATTGTCCTTTTGGACAAAATTCTAAAGTCTTTTGAAACGCCGGTGCCTTGAAAATAGTGAGAAGTAAAAATGCAAGCCTTGAGCCAGGACAATTTGGAAAGGAGACTCCTCTTCTTTCCTTTTCAGAATTCTCTCCCTAAAGAGGCCTGTAAAAATAGAATGTCAGCCTAAGTAAATAGTACGAATCATTTGCAGGCCTCCACCACATGGTGTCATCCATCTCTGCAGTTAATGAGACGAAGGCAGTAGGAGAATCGGAACAGTCTGCCATATGTTACGGCTCATACAGTAGCCGGGTCTTACTGACAGTAAGCGTTTGCCTCTAGAAAACACACAGTGTGTAAAGCCGTATTTACTATGAGACTGTGAGCATTATATGTGTTTAATAGTGTGTTCAACGCCATGTTGTACAATGGGCAGCTATAAATGATCAAATTCTGCTACTTACATAAGGCAAGGTAAAAATGAGTACGATACGCAAGAAAACTACGCATAAAATGTACACTTTACTCTATTCTCCATCTCTTCAACTGGAAACAGAACCACAAAGTATATACGTGTTTATATTTTGATTTATAAAGTGTGAACGATGCACTTACACGTTACAGTATAATAAACAATAGGTTAAATTAGTGCGTTTGTATAGAGGTATAGTGGTAGTAAAGACATTATGATCTGGGAACAATCGGTATGCACATATTGGAGATAAAAAGTCCCTACCCTGTAGAGCTTACAGTCTAGGTGTGCAGGGCCCATTTTACATAATGCCTTAGTCTGTCAATTCTAGTTTTGTCATAAATGCATGTATTGTGGTGCAAATTATTGGTCCTATATAAGCAGGGCCGGCCTTAGGGGTGTGCGACCTGTGCGACCGCACAGGGCGCCATGGTTGCAGGGGCGCCTGACCGGGACTTAGATTAAAGCATCGTTTTTTTTTTGTTTTTTTTTAAACTTTATTTAACATCATTGATGTTAAATAAAGTTTAAAAAAAAAACGATGCTTTAATCTAAGTCCCGGTCAGGGGCGCCGAGCGGTTGCTCGTGAAGTTCTCGGCAACCGCTCGGCGCCCCTTACTCTCCGTGACTCCGTCGCGGTGCCAGCATCTCATGTTGAGCGCCGGACTATACCGGCGCTCAACATGAAATGCCGGCAGAGCGAGAAGACGGATGCCTCCCGCTCTTACCGCAGGACTCCGGCAACAAGGTAAGTGGGGGGGGGTAGTTTGAAGGGGCAGAGGGGGGGGTAGTTTGAAGGGGCAGAGGGGGGGTAGTTTGAAGGGGCAGAGGGGGGGTAGTTTGAAGGGGCAGGGGGGGTAGTTTGAAGGGGCAGAGGGGGGGTAGTTTGAAGGGGCAGAGGGGGGGGTAGTTTGAAGGGGCAGAGGGGAGGGGTAGTTTGAAGGTGTAGAGGGGAGGGGTAGTTTGAGGGGGGGTTGTTTAAAGGGGCAGAGAGGGCGGGTAGTTTGAAGGGGCAGAGAGGGGGGGTAGTGAGGGGGGGGTAGTGAGGGGGGGCGCCAGAGGAGTAGTCCGCACAGGGCGCCACAACGCCTAAGGCCGGCTCTGTATATAAGTAAATAAAAATTATTATTATAATTGGTATTATTGGTATTATTATTAGTAGTAGTAGTAGTAGTATTTATATATGATGCCACCTATAACTGATATAACATTGTTTAGAAAATCATATACCCAGTACAATGTACCGCCTTTTACTAAATTCCATCGTGCAGCATCAGGCTTTTATAGGGCATTTCTTGAAGACACAGAGGTTTATTCAACATAGAGTGAAATGATGGTCAGGTGAGGTGAGATAGAACATCCATTTTACTGCTTGAACTGTCTAACTGTACTAGGTGAGGTGGGACTGTTCCTGAAGAAAAATCAAATATATTATTGCCCTGTGTTTCTGCAAGCACCATATACAGATCTCCCATATCCATGAATCAAGGGAGTCTCATCGGAAAACTGCCACCTCATTCCAGTTTAACTATCCCAAAACTGAGAGGCACACATCTACATAAGTCTAGAGCAATGGTTCCCAACCAAGTCATCAGTGACATGTTTACCTTTGGCTTAACCTCAGGTTTAACCCAAGGCATCGCCACCTGCCGCCGCTCCACTGTCACTTCTTGTGGGCATATAATGAAATGACATATAATTTTCCAGAACTCCACTTTTAAAGGAAGTACAGAACAAAAGGAAACTATTTAGGACTGTGCGATCAGGGTTGTACAATAGGGAGAGCAGGCGCCCTATGAAAACCTGAGACAATGTGTCCTATGCCACTGCAAGTCATTAAAAACAGTAATTTCAGTGATTTAGTAATTACCACATTCTATACCAATAGGGGATTAAAAAAACCTGGAATGTTGGTGCGCCTTGTGGACTGGGCTGGAAACCTAGAGGAATCCTAGAGGAATAAGTATTTAACTAAATAATTTGGGTATTATTTGTATTGCAAGCTTTCAATAATAGCCTAAGCAATAAATTATAGATCGTTTCAAAAGCCCTGGAAACATTTAATGTAAAATAGTGCCACTTTATTCTTATACAACTTTCAGAAATCCCTTAGAAGCCATACAACTGTTTCTGGGAGTCTTTATGTGATAATTTTCCATTTGCAGTTTAGCAAATGTTCCATTATACTCCAGCAGAGTGCTGGAAATCAATATATGGAAAAGCTAAATATATCTTACAAATATGTATGTATATTAATGTGTGATCTGCCGAGAAGCCAATTTGCACGCCTGTGGAATTTCCATTGCTTCATGCTTAGTTGTAGTACTCTTGTATCAGATGGCATCGTATGAACAATGAGCATGTGTTTAGAGAAAGAAATTTGTACTTGGCTGTGAACAGAATATAATGCATATTACTGTGCAGCTATGGGGCAGGATGCTATGCTATAAACTAAGTACCTTACATGTGGTGTTTGTCACTGTGCCCTAATTCAGCATTTTACAGTTGAAGACACCAAATAACACATATGTAATAGTGTTTACAGGTTACAATACACACTATTTATGCATCACAAACCAAGGGAGGGCTGGTACCCTCTGGCCCACTGGGCAATGCAGTGTGCAGCTACCAGCTGGATACGGCTGGCCAGATGCTGCATGAGCATCAAGTTAACGTGTGGCCTCTAATATACAGCCATTGGCCACACTTATGTCATTTGGTGTTTGGACCACCATGTCATCATCAGTCCTGCCTTGGGCATGACCAAATGTATTTTAAGGCAAATCTTGCCTTTGTCTATTTTTTTTTTTTATAAGATTGCCACAGCAGGCGTGTAGCTAAATGCTTTCCTTTTCAAAATCGACAATTGCTATACATTTGCCTTGATTGGTGTAATGTCGAGTGGTCATATACTTTCACCCCCATCCCCAAATACCCCAAAATAAAGAAACATGTGAAATTTTTTTGGACAATGTGGCCACAGCGTTTATTAACTTATTAACCCCTTTAGGACCTGACTGTTTTTTAATTTTTCCACCCTTTGTGACCGCCGCTGTTTTAAATTTTCGGCAGTGCTCCTGTTTAGCTCTAATTGTCTTTTCTCTCGTTTAGTGTACTCACACAAGTTATATATTGTTTTTTTCAGAACAAGAAGGACTTTCTTCAGATACCGTTTTTTATTATATCATCTAATTTCTTCTACACCAAACAAAAAAAATGGTGGAAAAATTGAAAAAAAGCACTTTTCTCACTTTTATTTTAAAAATCTTTTACTCACATACAAAAGCTACGAAAACATCCAAACTCAAAGTTCATAATTTATTTATAAGCAGGGCTAGCCATCTGTGGAGTGAGGCTAGCTGTACATAGGGCTTTAGATGGGTGGGTATAAGGAGGATAAGTGGGTGTGGTGAACCTGTCGGTAAAGAGTGAAGTGACCCAGAGTGAAGCAATAATCCACATCTAATTAGTTTCTTTGATTCTGTCTTAGATGCGCAATATACCTGTACAACAGAAGGTAATGCTCCCTTCCTGTTCGTGTCTCCATCAGCAGCAGAACTTAAATAGATAGCCAGATTCACACAGACTTTCGGTATTAACATATCGTAGGTGGCTTGTAGGGGCACAAAAATCCAACGTTAACCAGCGTCAGACAATAAAGATGCCTCCCCTAAAATTATTTTCTGGATATACTGGCCAGAGATCTCAAATCTCGAGTATTTCTAAAGATATCTGTCCATGCAATACCTAGTCAAGCTAATTGTAGAAAATCACCTCATTTAACCAATAACCAAACTCTTTTTATGCTGCACCTTTTAGAGAGTTGAATATTAATAGCCTTTGTTTTAGGGGTGTTTGAGATAAACATCCAGGCTTGCACTACACTTGCTGTTCTGGGTCAACGTAATTATATATTCCAGCAGACATCCTAAATTAATTATATTGTGTCCTTCAAAAGCTGATAAAAATGCGGTGTACTTTCTCAAATCCACGTTTTGTTTTCTTGTATTTCCATTGATGTGTTCTGTTTTGTGTTAATCAGAGACTGTCTGGAAGATTGCGATGATGCAGCTCACTTATAAGCAGAAACAGATGGATGCAGATTAAAGGCAGAACACTTTCTGGTTCATACATTCACGGTCTTGTTGATTCTTGGAGAACTAGAACTCTCAGGCCAAATAATTCAATACTTTTTCAGTCTAATTTAGTAGCAAAATATTTAAGACGTTTGAAATATTTATGGTTTAGAATATTCTCCTTTAATATTTGAAGCTCAGACCTGTGCCAATCCAGGTGTATGGTTATGTCTGCAAGGCCAAAGTGAACACCCATGCCTAAGGATGTAAAGGGCACCATCATCCTACTGTACTTATAAAGAATCACAAGAGGGTAGCATTTAGAAACATAGAAACATAGAAACATAGAAAGTGACGGCAGATAAGAGCCAGAAGGCCCATCCAGTCTGCCCAACCTCTGAGTACTCTCCTTTAGTACTTGCCCTTATCCTATATCTAGCTTGGCATTATGCCTATCCCATGCTTGCTTAAATGACTTTACTGTATTAACATCTACCACTTCCACTGGGAGGCTATTCCATGCGTCCACTACCCTTTCCGTAAAGTAATATTTTCTGATGTTACCATTAAACCTTTGCCCCTCTAGTTTATGCTTGTGTCCTCTTGTTGTGGTTTTATTTCTTCTTTTAAATAAACTTTCTTCCTTTACTTTGTTGATTCCCTTTAAGTATTTAAATGTTTCTATCATATCCCCCCTGTCCCGTCTTTTTTCCAGGCTATATAGGTTAAGATCCTTTAACCTGTCCGGGTAAGGTTTATTTTGTAATTCATAAACCATTTTAGTAGCCCTTCTCTGCACTTTCTCCAACATATCTATATCCTTCTGGAGATATGGTCTCCAGTACTGTACACAATACTCCAAGTGAGGTCTCACCAGTGATCTGTACAGCGGCATGAGCACTTCCCTCTTTCTACTGCCAATACCTCTCGCTATACAACCAAGCATTCTGCTAGCATTACCTGCTGCTCTACTGCATTGTCTGCCTACCTTTAAATCCTCAGAAATAATTACCCCTAAATCCCTTTCCTCACACGTTGAGGTTAGGACAGTACCAAATAGTCTATACTCTGCCCTTGGGTTTTTATGCCCCAGGTGCATTACTTTGCATTTATCCACGTTAAATGCCAATTGCCACAGCTCTGACCATTTTTCCAGCTTACCTAGATCGTTTGCCATTTGGCTTCTTCCTCCAGGAACATCAACCCTGTTGCAAATTTTTGTGTCGTCGGCAAATAAACATACCTTTCCGTCAACACCATCTGCAATATCACTAATGAAAATATTAAAGAGAATGGGTCCAAGTACAGATCCCTGAGGTATCCCACTGGTAACAAGACCTTGTTCTGAATATACGCCATTGACTACAACCCTCTGTTTTCTGTCACTCAGCCACTCCTTAATCCATTCAACAACATTGGGATCTAAACCCAGAGATTGCAGTTTATTTATAAGTCTTCTATGTGGGACAGTGTCAAAGGCCTTACTGAAATCCAGATACGCAATGTCTACTGCACCACCTTGATCAATTACTTTAGTCACCCAATCAAAAAAATCAATAAGATTTGTTTGGCAAGATCTTCCTGAGGAAAACCCATGTTGTTTTTGATCTTGAAAGCCATGTGACTTCAGATGTTCAACAATCCTTTCCTTTAACATGGTTTCCATTAATTTTCCCACTACAGATGTAAGACTAACTGGCCTGTAGTTGCCCGACTCCTCCCTACTGCCTTTTTTGTGTATAGGCACAACATTCGCTACTTTCCAATCCCCAGGGACAACTCCCGTTACCAATGATTCGTTAAATATATCAGTTAACGGTTTTGCTAGTACACCCCCAAGCTCTTTTAATAACTTGGGGTGTATCCCATCAGGCCCCATCGACTTATTTGTCTTTACCTTAGACAACTGAAGTAAAACCTCCGCCTCGATAAACTCACATATTTCAAATGATTCAGTCTTTTTTCCCAACTGAGGTCCCATTCCATCATTCTCATCTGTAAAAACTGAACAGAAATATTCGTTGAGGCAGTCAGCTAAACCTTTATCCTCTTCTACATATATGCCTTTTGTTTTTAGTCTAACTAATCCTTGTTTAACTTTCCTTTTCTCATTTATATATCTAAAAAATGTTTTATCTCCATTTTTTACTGATAGGGCAATTCGCTCTTCTGCCTGTGATTTGGCAGTTTTTATAACTTTCTTTGCCTCTTTCTGCCTAATTTTATAGATCTGTCTATCTTCCTCACTTTGGGTATTTTTGTATCTACTAAAGGCTAACTTCTTGTCTTTCACGATTTTGGCCACTTCTGCAGAGTACCACAGCGGTTTCCTTAATTTTTTACTCTTACTGACCAACCTAATACAATTTTCTGTTATCTTCCATAAAACAGCTTTTACAAAATCCCATTTCTCCTGAACACCATTTAAATTGTGCCAGTCTGATAATGACTCCTCTATACATTTTCTCATTTTAGAAAAGTCAGCTTTTCTAAAATCTAAAACTTTTGTTTTTGTGTGGTGTGACTCAGTCACTGTTCGTATATTAAACCACACAGACTGATGATCACTAGATCCCAAACTTTCACCTACAGAAATATCTGTTAACAAATCTCCATTTGTGAACACTAAATCCAATGTGGCCTCCTTACGAGTTGGTTCCTCAACCACCTGTTTTAAAGATAATCCCAATAAGGAGTTTAGAATATCCGCACTCCTGGTACAACCAGCTACTTTCGTTTTCCAGTTCACATCAGGGAGATTAAAGTCACCCATGATTATAACATCCCCCTTCACTGTCATTTTAGCTATTTCCTCCACTAGTAGATTATCGAGTTCTTCTACTTGTCCTGGGGGTCTATAAATCACACCTATGCGAGTTACTTTACTTTTGCCAAATTGTACTGTAACCCAAACCGACTCTAAGTTCTCTTCACCAACTTGTATTAAGTTAGATTTGATGTTATTTTTCACATATAGGGCCACCCCTCCCCCTTTCCTGCCCTTTCTATCTTTTCTATATAAAGAGTACCCCGGTATTGATATGTCCCAGTCATTTTTCTCATTATACCATGTCTCAGTAACAGCCACTATATCAACATTCTCAGTTGCCACAACTGTTACAAGTTCATGGATCTTATTCCCTAAACTGCGAGCATTTGTAGACATGACCTTCAGCTTGTCATTTAACACCGATGCTGCAATCACTTTCTGTCCTTGCTTTGGGGGGCAAAACATATGCTTCTCCCTATTATCTTTATAGACCAAGCCCCCAGATCCACCCACCTGGTTACTAAGTAAATCGCCTTCCCTTTCTATACTGTCTAACCCGGTATTTATTCCCTCCCCCCCCATTCCTAGTTTAAAATCTCCTCCAACCGTCTAACCATTCTCTCCCCAAGCACATTGGACCCTCTTGCATTTAGGTGCAATCCATCACGACTATAGAGATTGTACCCCAAAGCAAAATCAGCCCAGTGCTCTAAGAACCCAAAGCCCTCCTTCTTACACCAAGACTTCAGCCATGCATTTAGCTGCCTAATCTCCCGCTGCCTTTCTGGTGTAGCGCATGGCACAGGTAGTATCTCTGAGAATACTACCTTGGAGGTCCTTTTCTTAATCTTACTACCCAAGTCCCTAAAATTATCTTTTAGGACACTCCATCTTCCTCTTACTAGGTCATTGGTGCCAATGTGCACCAAGACAGCTGGATCCTCACCAGCCCCTCCCAATAATCTATCCACTCTGTCCGCAACATGCCGAACCCGGGCACCCGGGAGACAGCAAACCATTCGGTTGCTGCGATCAGAGCTACAGATTACCCTGTCTGTTTTCCTGATTATTGAATCCCCTACCACCACAACCTGCCTGGGCTTTCCTTCCTTTCGGATCCCCTGCACATTGGATGAGCTGCTCTCCCGGCTGTTAGGGAGAACAGCTTTTTCCGCAAAGCCTACCTCTGAGTCTGCCTCCCCAACATGCTCACTTAAAAGGGCAAATTTGTTGGGAGGGAGAGACTCTGGGCTGGCTTGCCTCTTCCTCTTCCCTTCCCCACTGCAACCACGTCTTACTGTCACCCAGCTATGTGCCTGACTCCCTTCTGACTGATCTCCTCCCTCATTGCTAGGGGCCCCATCTAAACTTTGCTCAGTGAGCAACAGACTCCTCTCAAGGTTGTCAATCTCTCTCAGTGTTTCAATGTGCCTCTTAAGAGCACCAACCTCAGCTTCCAGAGAGACCAATTGATCACACTTACCACAGCGATATGGACCCAGGAACTGCTGTTCCAAGCATGCATACATATGGCATGATGTGCACTGAGTGAAATCTCCAAGCTTGCTCATTCTTTATAAAGGGACGCGAGTATAGAATTTAAACAATTGCTTTATGTCACTTACCCTCCTTGCTCTTGCACTCTTGTGTTGCACTAACTGCTGTGGTGCACAAACTGGTCACTTACAGAAAGCAAGTCACTTAGAAAATGCAAGCCCCTTACAGTGAGCAAGCTGTGAGTTTAACCACTTTCTTATATACAGAGCAACACAGTTAATTGATTATAAACCCCACCCTTAACTAATTACACTATAGAAAATGGGAGAGAAAAAAAACCAAACAGTTAATGCAAAACACAGTTTTTGTTTTTTTTTTTTGTTTTTTTTTTTTGTTTTTTACCACAAACCCTTCAACCCTCTTGTTGCTGGTTGAGATACAAACCCACTGTTGGTATACTTATAATACCACTTCTCTGCTGGGGCTCTCCTGGCTGTTTTTTCCAGAGAGTTTTTGCTGAAGTCTTTGAGCAAAAATCTAGTTTTTGAGGGTTGTCGTAACTAATTCTTGCTAATTTAAAAAAAAATTGTAAAAAGAATTAAATCCTGTTGCTAAGCTTACCTAAATGTCTCTGAACTGGTAGGATCTCGGCAGCTAGTCAGGGTGAGACCTGGTCAGTACAGGAATGTGTGACCAACTTGAGGCCAACTCTGGCAGATCCCGGGAGATTGCATGCATAAACCCTTAATCTACTTGACTATTAAAGCGTGACAAGCAATGAGGTCATATAATTTTAGGAATATGTATTTGTCCCTATTCCTTCCCTTCACTGGAAACCCAAACCTTCAAAACAAAGTGGTATACCCAGAGCCGGCCTTAAGTGTTCTGGCGCCCTGTGCGGACTACTCTTCTGGCGCCCCCCCATCCCAAAAAAAGAAAGGAAAAAAATCTCCCCCCCTCTGCCCCTTCTCACTGCCTTCCCCCCTCTACCCCTTCTCACTGCCTTCCCCCACTGCCCCTTCTCACTGCCTCTCCCCCCTGCCCCTTATCACTATCTACCCCCTGCCCCTTATCATTATCGACCCCCCTGCCCCTTATCACTATATCTACCCCCTATCCTTACTTACCGTGTTGCCGGAGTCCTGCGGTGGGAGCGGGAGGCGTCCGTCTTCCCGCTCTGCCGCTGTGCGCTCTTCACAGCTGAGCGCCAAAATAATTCTGAAAACTTCACGAGCAACTGCTCAGCACCCCTGCCCGGGACTTAAATGAAAACACCATTTTTTTTTTGTTTAACTTTATTTAACATCCTGTTAAAGTTACAAAAAAACAAACAATGTTATAATTTAAGTCCCGGGCGGCGCCCCTGTTGCCATGGCACCCTGTTGCACACCCCTAAGGCCGGCCCTGGGTATACCCCAGGTTCTAATACTGTGGCCAGAGAGGTTGACAACTGGTAGGGGATCGTCTTAGTCCCTTGATGGGTGTGGCTATCCTATTCCCTTCCCTACAAGCAACCTATGATTTGCACAATAAGCATATCTGGCTTTATTCACAAGCTAAGTACTATGCTTTGGGGGTCAGTAAAAGTGTCAAATCCCAGGTAGTGCACAACCCCATAGACATACAGTTCAACCCAATTTCCCAAATGAAAATCTCTACATGTAATCTACATAAACTCACCCAATCAATTCTGACAGGTGAATACGTGAAGGGAGCTGTGGCGGGCTGGCAGAGGAATACCCCACATATACCATTGATATTAACAAATGTTATTAAAAGATTAAAAATATCCCTTTCTCTTACTTCCACAACCTGCTTGGTTGTTTCCCTGTTGTTACCTCACCCCAGTAGTGCCAAAACACATGGGGATTATAGATAATGACCTTTGCAAAAAGTGTAGTGCTGAAAAGTCAGATTAATTGCATAATTTAGGGATTAGTCTTTTTGGAGACTAATAGAGAGATTTTGCTCACCCATAATGAGAAATGAGCGGGACATTACCTTTCCAGCTTTTATTATGGGAAAATACGGCCTACCAACTCACTTTCCCAAACAATGATCAAGTGGTTGGATTTTGCTGTTTTACCGGCGGCAAAGTGCCTTCTGATAATATGGCTAGATCCAGAACCACCAATCTTACAACTGTAAAAAATCTTACATTTTCGGAATAAAGAATGGAATGACACACTAAATAACAAAGAACAAAATAGGGGACAATTGTGTAACATGAGAGCCATTTATTAAAAACAATTTATAACAACAACTTGAAAACATTTTAATATACAAAATGGTTGAATCTTAAAAGGTGAAATAACTAGTGCCAGCCTCTGGCTTCCTCAATGAAAAATTTCCCAACATGTTAGCTAAAGACTTGAGTTATGGGTAGAACTGAGTTGGCCAAATGTGGATTGTGAACTCTTGAGAAATGATTGGTCACGTAACCATTACTTTTTTTTATAACCATGTTATAAAGTTTCAAAGACAGAATCATATCAATAAAAAAATAGAATATAACATTTCTACTGTGTTTAAGAACTATCTAGTCTTGCTGTTTTTCCCTGATGTAAAGACTCAAACGTAATCAGTCCTTGGTCTGTCATGTATTCAGAATAGCCATATGCCTGCTGTATACATATTGAAATTCCCTTGCTGTATTGAAGCTCACGGGGCTCAGAATGGGCCAGAGTGGGCCTTGACTGCGTGCCGAGCAGGGCTAGGCCTTGGCGGCATTTTTTGAATAATGCGGGGGAGGGGTTAACGGTGGGTTATTTAAGGGGTTGGCCCAAATAGGGTTGGCGCCATTTGTTATGTCACCTACCACACGATGTTTGTCCCACGCTCCCTTTCCTTTTTTGTGTTGAGTGTTTCTGGTGTGTGTGTTTTTTGTCACGGACTTGCGTAAGCTTACCAGGTATCTAGGGGGTTAATGCTGCTGGGAGAGCATTTGGTGGCACTCGTGTTGGGAGGTTTCCTGGCAGGTGGAGCTGGGAACCTCAGGTTTGTGTTTGGGCATCTCGGTATGTCCTTCCCTGTGTGGTACCTGGATAACCTGGTAAGCTTTGCTTGGTTGTTACATTAAATGGTTAATGTTAATCATGTTAATCAAATTATGTTAATTTATGTTATTTATTGGTTTACCGTGTGTTGGTCATTGTCCTGTTAACGCACCTATTTTTTCGGTTTTAGGTCTGCGTGGCAATGGCTAGCGTTAAAGTAAAATCGGCTGTGACCTTTTCTACCAAAACATGGTGTTGTGTATTCATTGGGGGGCTATGTGTTTTTGGGAATGCCTAGCACGAGAGTTGAGGCTGCTGCAGTCATAGCATCTACCACATCTGCTTGAAGGCTGTTCCTCCCAATCTTATCTACCACCCTATACCACCAGTGTAGAAATTAACAATACTTGTAATGTGCACGTCACAAAGGTCAAGTATGTAAGATATTTATGATGTTATTAAGACAGAGATTGTATTAAATATTTCATATATGCAATATGTTAGTGTCCAAGGTTGTCCACAATTGTCTAAGTATTTGGTACTGTGTTGTACATATATACTATTTTTGATCACGTACGTTATAGCCTCTTAGTGCTAGAGCTGGTTTGCCTACAATTTACCACTGAACATAACACAAGCCAGCCTTTGGACGTTTTCTCCTTTGCTAGCTCCTGTTAAGGGCACTATTATTGTGCCTTTTCCATGAAGCTAAGCAGGTGCAGATATTGCAAATAATACGGTAATAATACATTTTCTAGCATTAAGAATGTGTGAAGATTTTGAAACAATCTGGATGCTAAAATAATATTACAATAAAAAACAAAGTAAAAAAAACTATAACCGAGTAGTCTCATCACCTTTTGTTCCTTTGTATTATCTGACTTTTGTCATCCTACTGGACTCTCGGTTCATCACTACACAGGTCTTCTCAGACATTCCACCATGTGGGCACTTCTATCATTGTGGTAAAGTTTCGACTGCAGGGGACCACCACTAAGAAACCATGGGGTCCACATTTTCTCATTTTGCATTGATAGCGTTCTAAAATGGAATATGTAATCTGTTTTTCCACATCGCTGACTAATATCTAGGATTCCAGTCTTCATGGTTTTGGCAATGCACATATGAGTGGCTGAGCATTTTTGCTGAATTTAGCTTTTTGCTAATTTTGGAAAAGCTTTGGAGTGATATAAAAGGGGTGCCTTTTAAACTGTTTGTACATAATTTGAACTGTGCTTAGTATATAGTGTTCAAAAATTAAAGTGTATTGTTACTTAAAAAGTCCAAAATGTGTCTGGATATGCAGACCATCTATCAGTTAAGGAAGTGCAATATATTTCTGTAACACCAACATCATTTCTGAATATTGCAAGGCCCCATGTTGATGTTGGGAGATTACAGGTTCATTTTTCCTCACTAGAATCGCACAATCCCCATCTGCTGTCGGGAGCCATTTAAGGTGCCGTGAGAGGATTATATGAAAAAGACAAAGTATAGACATGTCTTTTATTGCTTTCTACACAATGCATGATCATCTACAGTATTGTTAGGCATGTTTAGCCTCTGTGAAGAAAGCTCTTGAGACTTTTAGGCCCCTAGTTATTGGCAGGATGGGCAAGAAACTCATACTGGGTCAGAGAGGAAGCGGTGACTCTATCCGTCATTCCTAGACATACTGTGTTATCTGGATCTAGTAATTTGGGGGATATAACTACTACAGGTAACAACAGTTAAACCTTGTCTTTCTCTGGTTGCTATGAAACCCTAATGGGATTATCCTTTTAGGTTATTACTGAATGGGACATGACAGGCTCAGCCTGTGTAATCCGGTTTATTCTCTGGCTCCCTAGTGTGGCAGGAAACTATAATCAATTCAAATGATGAGTATGAAGAGCTATTGGCAATGAGGCTCACAGTGGGCAAAGGGTTAAAGCCATTAAACGGGCTAAGAGAAATGCAGGATGTTTCTGTGACATGTTCTTTTGAAAACCACCATGAGCAGGATGCAGCATAGCATCAATTAACTGACAAATAAATGCTGTTTGTGCGACACTCATATATTAGTTTTAATTCATGATCATCATTGCTTATTAATTTATTTGCGGCACAACCAAATTTAATTGATACTTCAAATATTTTTACAGCCCCTTACACACATAATTGTGTGTTCTCTGAACGTCAGATGCCAAAATAAGTTCAGCAGCAGCTGCAGAGCAGATGCAAGAGGAGTCATGTGGTGTATTGGCTCATCGGCCATTGTAAGCCTTCATAATACTTCAAAACAAGAGTGGTTAATATTTAGGAATTGTGTTGAGTTCTGCTAAATATAAATCGGCGGCCTCTTATTCGTATAGCAGAACATCATCAGGACTTTACAAGAGTTTAAAAGGCCTGTACAATGTCTCATGGAAGACATAGCACATGCGTCTAAATATGTGAGATGCAAGAATAAATTAATATTGTTTTCTTAGAAATTGTTTAGTATAATAGCATCCACTGGAGGGCGCACTAGTACATCTTGTTGATTGCCAAATGGACTTCATCTATGTGGTGGAAAATAATTAAATGATAGAACAATATTTAAAATAAGTAAAATAACACAAAGATTAAACCCCAGGACTGTATCCAATCCAACATTACATGTAAAAACCACTAGTGCTTGTTATAAGAAAAAATAACATTCCATAGAAACACAGAACACAGAATTTGGTGGCAGATAAGAACCATTTGGTTCATTTAGTCTGTTTTTCCTCATTTCCTCAAATTTGAATCACTCCTTGGTCTTGGTTTAGATTCAGGATAGCAATATGCATCATTACGTCCCTCAATGTATTTGCCTCTACCACTTATTCTGGGAGGCAGTTGGCAGTTCCACCTATCCACCCTCTCATTAAAGCGAAACATACATTAGACACACACACACACATATATATATATATATATATATATATATATATATAATGTGTGTATATATAGCCTCTGTACACCTATGAAGGTATTCCATAAACAATTTCCAGGTACAATAATCAATTATAACATTAACAACGTAACAACGTCTACACTGTATTTCTGATTTGTTTCATGTTATTTTTATGGACAAAATTGGATTTTTCTTTCAAAAACAAGGACCTTTCTAAGTGACCCAAAGCTTTTGAACAGTAGTGTATATATATAAATATATATATATATATATATATATATCGTTGTAAAGGAAGCTTGTGTAAGGATATGGTTGCCCACACCTCCTTTCGGTGGAAATGGGCAGGGTTCCATGTGACTTATGAAAGTTATCACAGGACTGTAGACAGAACTGGTGTGCGATAAGAGAACAGGGTTGCTTTTATAAAATCATTTTGTACTGGTGGGAGGAAGAGGATCCACGACTCGAATAATTAAATTAAGTGAAACCTCCCCTGACAGCAAAATTTAAAAATCTCACACTGTGGAATGTATGGATCAAAAGAGTTAAAGTTCTATAAACCTAAAATATGGATCTCAATATATTGTCGTAGTGGATGCTTTGCTGTGACGCTAGTCCAGGGTGACTAGATCTTCCCTTTAATTTTAATTGATTAAAAAAAAAAATCACCCTGTATGCTGGCAATTTTTTGATAAATTTCTACTCTTGTGTGTTTTATGGACATTTTGTGCAAGAGCCGGGTCTTCTTCTTCTTCTGTAACAGCATATTTTAACATGTATTATTGTCATTTTAAATTGTCGTATTGTAACAGCGCTACGAAATCTGCTGGCATTACATAATAAATAAATTACATAATGTGATGTAAACATAGCTATGTACAATTATTTTTGGGATTTTTACAAAGTTTCCCTCTGATAGCTTTTGCTACTTTGTAGATACTGTATCTCTCCTCTGTGTCTTAACTTCTTGTATCAAGGAGCTGGAAGTCTTGCTTCTCTGTTCTCTATAAAACACAACTAAGGTATATAGAGTAGGCGTCCTAGAGCCCTGTACTCATACCTTTATGGCTCCAGCTACACGGACCCTCCTTGAGAGATGGGGGCAGGAAGTCCCGCTAACACTGGAGAGCGCTCCTGCTAACGTCAGAGGGCGGTCCTGCTAACGCCGGTGGGCAGTCCTGCTAACGTGGGGACACACACTGCTGGGCATGGGTAGGGGGTGATCAAAACACCACTTCATACAATAATTTACATAATAATAATAATAATAATTTAGATGTGCCGTTTATCTGGGTCGCCACAATGACCCAGTTTTTTCAGTGGCGACCCAGAAAAACGGCGCATCTAAATTATTATTATTATTATCTAAATTATTGCATCAAGAACTGTCACAAAAAGTATGTGCAAAAAGCACACCCGGATAAATATGTTATTCCTTGCTTGATTTTTTGAAGCCATTGTTGAAAGCCAGTATCTACCTAATGATTATCTGACTCCTTTACTCAAGGGCATAAATCAGAATTTAAATATTTTTAAAGACTGTTCTAGTTTTTCAATAATATAAAGTTTTCAAGGAGCTGCATATTAGCCATTTGTATGTGTTCTAGCTCTGTTATATTAGCCCAATCTACTAGAAAAACATGTTGGCTCCTTATCATATGGCAAATAATGGAAGGGCTCAGTCTTAATCACCCAGAAGGATTTCATAGAATAGAATGAGCTCAGTATAATGATTGTGTCCTGTCATGGACATCACATCATTTTCTTTACCCCTTAGCTTCTTGCTTTTCGTCCCTTCAAAACCATACAGCATACAGTAATTTATATCCTTATTTTAATTGCATGATAGGAGTTCATTGTAAGTTGATACTTTATTCAATTTTTTTTGTAAAGTGATACGTCTTAAGATCAGATTGAATTATTTTCATATGCTTTTTATTTACAGAGAATGACTAAATGCAAGATTGTCACAAGTAAACAGAGATATTACATTACTTAGCTCTATGGCCACACAGTCAGCTGGCATAAAATGACAAAGATTTTTCCATTGTTTAGATGTACAACGCGTTTCCAGGGACCTGATCACAGAGTTAGTGAAAGAAGGCTGATTCGGCACGCAGCAAGTCGGAACACATGCCCAATACATTTTAAGCCTAGGTCCAGCCGCAAATCTAAGTCTATGCTTAAACCGGTGTGCAATACATTTCAAAGTTTTGCCAGGCAGTATTCAGAGCCACTGGTCACAGGTAGTGATACACAGGGCCACTTTTTTTTTTTTTGTTTAAAGTGTTTTATTTGCATTTTAACATAAAGAAAGCAACAGTTGCCAATTCCAAAGTGTTTGCATCGGTACATAGCAGGAGTCATGGACACAGGGCCACTTTTAATATTCATTCGACCCCCAACTCCCTTGCATCCAAACATGGTGTGGCTCCGGCGAGAAACCTGAAACTGATGTGCGAGTTGTGATGAAGGCTGGCTTTATAGGGTTCAGGCAGCCTGTGTAGGCCACCCCTGTGGTGCTCCCTCCCCGTCATCACACCTAGAGTCATCACGCCTAGAGTCCTTTGTCCCCTCCTCCACTGTACTACACTTCTCTTTTCCTCTTTCATGCAGTTCAGGTATGGGTCAAATAAACAATGCATGGAAACAAAACATTGCAGTTATAGATCAACTGAATAAGACAGGACACAGGACTTGTCCCAGGACACAGATTGCATCCACATGGCCTGCCAAGCACCCAGATTGGACACATAGGACTGTCCATCTTTGTCCCTGCCTGCCTGTAACATATTTGCCCCTAAACAGCCTCCCTGTACCATTCTTGCCCCAAACAGCCTGCCTCACTAATACTCATTCATTCACTCATTCACACACATTCATTCACTCATTCACACACATTCATCCACAAATACTTATTCATTCACTCATTCATAAATAGTCATTCATTCACACATGCTAATTCATACAACCTCCCCCACCCCCTTACCTGGACTGTAAACTTGTCTGTGGCACTCACACACTTCCGTACAGGTCCGCTGCTTACCCCTGCATTTCTTGCACACTGCGCAAACAACTTCTTTTTTATTGTCCCGGGAATCAGCAACGCAACAGGGTCACGAAACATAACTTAACATGACTCTGCTAGGTTCCTGCATCCACCGGGCGAAAAATGTGCGGCACAATGTGCAAACAATGCAGAGGTAAGCTGCAGCCGCAGTTGCCACCCCTGTGGCTTTGGTTGCTGCAGGCTCAAGGAGCAGCTGATATGGGCCCCTTTTGCCTTGAGTTAAAGATGGCCCTGGTGGTAGGGTGAATAAAACATAGTGGCAATCTAAGAGAGGTAGCATTTTTACTGCTCTATAGAGATGTATGTCTCCACTGCACGTGGACCCTGGCAGAAACAGATTCCCTTGAGTTCAGTGACAGTGCTTTCCTGACAATGACTTAATACTTACACTATAACTTTAAAAAAAGCATAACTGGGAACAAGGAACTCCAGTGTCCCAGGGAGCCCCCTTAGCACCCCTGGACCTTAAAGGTAAAATATTTCATTAAGAAAGAAAAGTGACAGGACACCTACATGGTGGAGAAAATGTTTATTACTCTTATTATTAGATACTGATTAACAGGCTCATTATGATGACAGGTTTCCGTGTGGATCACTATTTTCCCTATTTACTTTAAAATAAAAATAACTTTTTCCCTATATTAATTGGAAGTTTTGTAGGAAAATGTAAATACAACTTTGAACTACAGATTAAGGTAAAGGAATATTTTCGCCTTTTTGTTGTCATCTATGTATATTTATACTAACTGGAGCTGTTTAAACAGAGCATAGTTGTAGGAAATATGTATAAACGGTATGGCAGTATATAGTATGAAATGATGAGACACTCACACCACACTCCAGTCTAGAAGAGAAGAATGTTTTATTTACTGCTTTGCTGCTGTTTTGTGTCTTGGGAAAAGGGTATGGCACTGTTCTTAAAGCTGCTGTTCCATCTATCTATCTAAATTGTTGTAAAAAAAATTGATTTAATTCTTTAATCAAGTAAAATTTGTGGCTTTTGCTGGGAACACTTAATTGCCATGTGACCCAAAAACAAGTACAGATAGGTTGTTGCCTTTCTGGGATCAAACCTACAGAGGAAACGGCAATACTGTTACACTAATAGTGCAATTCACCTTTAAAAAAAAAAAAAGCATATATAGTTTTAGGCTAACGCATGCTTTATAAAAACTGCAAACCAAACACTTTAGGCTGGCCAACATAAGATAACCCTCTATGTAATGTTTTAAAGATCTATAGACAATTACATAATTTGTCAAATTTACTTTAAGGTGTGTACTGATATAATTATACAGATTAAAGATCTAAATTCAAATAGTACACCCAGTATGTACTGAAAAATAATTACAGGTCTCAAGTGTGTGGACAAAACATCAGTCCATTTCTGGTTGGAATGGTATGAGTAACTCTCAGATCAGATCACACCCTTCTGATCAGAAGTTACAAGTCTATCTGTTAATTCTGGAACCCAAATTTGTAAAACAGCAGTATTTGGAATAAATTTATCAATAAATGATACAGTGGAGCTGTGACATGTAGGTAATTAACCATTTTTAGGATTTTCTGTTCTTTCTTCTTTTGATGTATGTGTTTGCTAAGTTGATCCAAATGCTAACAGATCTGAAGTCATTGCTTTGGTTTTAAAACAGCGTTATAACACATATTTGCATAATGCTGTCTGTGAGTGATATGTAAGTATCATTTGATAATGGGACTTGGAGGACTGTAATTATATAACAATTGCTGGTGGCAGGAGCAAGAATGGCCGCCAGCCCACCTTACCCAAAGAGCTGGCACATGGTGCTCAGCTGAAGACCACCATACCTGGGAGCTTTGTGGCTCCCGCAAACTAGAGCACCCCCAGTATGCGGTCATGCTGATGTTGCACCACACACGTTATTGTTGGAGGGAAAGTGGCAGAGAGTGGGGCGTTCCGCAATACTGTTCCCGTGGCCTAGGGTTTCCCTGTAGTGACATAGATAAGTGGCGCTTCACCCAGAGTCTCTGGGCGAAACCTGGAGTGTTTTCAGGTATGATGACCACATGGGAGCTGCTTTATTTGCACAGACCTTCATTCTAGCTCCGAGGCCAGCCAGGGGAGATCACAGGATCACCAGAGCCGCCCGCCAAAACAAGACAGTAGGGACAGTGCCTGAAAATTGTGACCTCACCCCATGTAAATTTTAGACATATGCAGCATTCATTTCTGTTTCATTTAGTAGTGGTGTTCACTGGCGTAACTACTGGGTTGCGACCCCTACCACCCCTTGTTACCGACTCCTCATACAGATTCAAAATAGCTTAGAAAGGACCCTTCTGACCTGGGCTGCACCGGTCCAGGTCAGAAGGGCCCTTTCTAAACTATTTTGAACCGGCAGCGGTAAACAGGACCGTATCGGGGGGCACGTTATGTCATGTGACCCCGAGGTGAAACCGAGGCTGCTTGCACACTGTGTAAGCAGCCAGAGAGAAAGCTGCAGGAGCAGTGAGAGGTAATCTCGAGTGGGAGGGTGGTGGGATGTATGTATATGCGTTTGTATGAGCATGGATGTGTAATTTGTGTGTGTGGGCCTGGATGTTTAATTTGTGTGTGTGTGTGTATATGGATGTGTAATGTGTGTGTATGTGAGCATTGATGTGTAGGTGTTTGTGAGCATGTATGTATAAGTGGGGTGAGATAGAGTGTGTGTTATTGAGTATGAGTAAGTGTGTGTAATTTGTGTAAGTGTGTTTAGATGTTGTATGTTGGAAGGGGGGCAAGGGGTAAAGAAGTTGTTTGGAGGCAATGATGACACAGACCAGCTGTTGAAGTTGGGGGGAGCACCGGGACAATTTTTGTACTAGGCCCCTGTAATTTCTAATTACATTACATTAAATTTATTTATAAAGCACCGGCGGATTCTGCAGCGCTGTTACAGTCAGAAGAACAATTTAGAAACACATACAATAACACATACAATAACAAACTGGTGCAAAGGAGAAGAGGGCCCTGCTCTTGCGAGCTTACAATCTAGTCGAGTTATACCCCTGGAGGTGTTCAATGTATGCCATAGCACATTCACTAATGGAGTAAAATTGACTTGAATTACTTAAGCATAAGGAGGATGAGACAAAAGTAATTAAAATGCAATATAAGTTGGGGAATGCAGAACATGTTCAGGAATCTAGGAAAGTGTCCAAATAGCATCAAAGGAAAGGACCCTGGGTCAGATTGCACAAACTTACTGGTGTGTGCCTGGTTTGAATGAAGACGAGCACTTGTCCCTTGACCTCAGTGAAGGGCAATCCCTGACTTATCTCACAGTATTTACCCTGTTTTGGGTAGAAAAGACTGTTTCTTGGAAGATGTCACTACACAGGCCTGAAATCAATACTATATGTAAATATAATGGAACAAAGAAATGAGAGCCAAGACCAGGGGCGGGCTGGGCCGGGGGGCAGGGGGGCAATTGCCCCCCAGGCCGCCTGAAATCTACTCTAAACGGCCACTGGGTGCTGATGCCGCCGGCCGGCGCTACTTTAATACTTTTTTTTAAAATTTAATATGGCAAGCCGGATCGGCTATTAAATGAAAAAAAAAGTATTAAAGCAGCGCCGGCCGGCGGCATCAACACCCAGCGGCCGTATGCGATGGCCGCCAAGTGATGGGAGCAGCGTGAGGGGTGAAAGGTGAGTGCGAGGGGGCGGAGCTTTCGCCCCTCACGCTGCTCCCATCACTATGCGGCCATCAGATTGTTGGAAATCGAATCTAAACGGCCGCTGGGTGCTGATGCTGCCGGCCGGCGCTACTTTAATACTTTATTTATTTATTTTTAATATGGCAAGCCGATCCAGCGTATTAAATAAATAAAATAGGATTAAAGTAGCTCCGGCCGGTGGCATCAGCACCCAGCGGCCGTTTAGATAAGTTTTCCAGCAGTCTGATGGCCGCATAGTGATGGGAGCAGCGTGAGGGGTGAAAGGTGAGTGCGTGGGGGCGGAGCCACTTCACTTGACTTGCCCCCCAGGCCTTAGGCTGCCAGCCCTCCCCTGGCCAAGACCGTGACATGACACAAACATCTTGCTCATGGTAATAAATAATTATTATTAATAATAATTTCTCAGGCTGCTTCTAAAATAATAATGACCAATAAATACATATAAACACAAAACATTCAAAAAACACCTATTTAAGGCATAAATTTTGGGGATTCCATCACACTATATCAGGGAAAATATGGCCTTTTAGCTTGATAATGCATATTAATACAGGGTTAATTTGGCAATAATGAAAAAAGCTGTGGAAAAGTTTTTTTGATCAACTTTTATGTCATTCTATCAGTCATCAGTCCACAAACCATTTAAAAGAAGTTTAGCCAAATAAAACTGCACAAGGCTGGAGCACACTATGGTACACGCTGGATTTAAGATGGCTGACGCACACTGGAGGCCGGTCCGGATTACGAGCATCACGGGCCTGGTGCTGAGGATTTTTTTATGGAAATAAATAAAATAGACAGAATCTTAACTCCTCTGCATCCATTTGTACTGGATAAAGATGACATCAGTGCTCGGCAGATAATACAAGATAGAATCGTATGTGATGGGATTGGGGGTAATCAGTACACTAAAAAAGTCATCGTACACGGGATACCTGAAGCCACAATTTAGTGCCACTAATCATTTTTAATAAAATATGCAGATTGAAATAGAGTAAATAACACAAAACCTTTACTTTTCCTCTCACTGATTTCTGGGCCAAGAAAGTTTTGTCCTCTGAAGTGACTACAAATTCAGGAGGATTTTTTTTATCTCTGGATAAGTAAAAATCAAATAGTTGTATTTATTCCTGCAGTAAGTAAAGTGCCAGGAAACAGACAACCAAATACACACCAGGACAGGTTCTGCCACACTGACACCCAAACGCACTCACCAGGACAGGCTCTACCACTCTGACACCCAAACACACACATCAGGACAAGCTCTGCCACACTGACTAACACACCAAAAAACACACATACCAGGACAGGCTCATCATATTGCAGCCCTTAACTGGATGTTGGAGTCCAGAGCACAGGAGTGTAAGAACGCAGTGATTGAAACAAACTTCACAAATGACACAAGCGGAATGTTTGGTTATAGGTTTTATTACACAAAGCAAAGCAAGACATCTCACCAGAAGCAGCAGAGTAGGAGGCATATCATGCATACAGACTGCTGGGGAGTATGAGGGTAGAAAAGTCCAGGTAAGTATCCAAAAGGGTTTGGGAGAGGTAGCAAGCAAAAAGCGGAAATCCAGTAGGCAGTCCGGGTCAAAGAGGTAACAGGCAGGCAGGTAAATCCAACAGACAGATCGAGCGTCTGGTATGAACTATGGCTCCAAAGAACTTAATGAACTCACACCTCTGTTACTGGGAGGCAGGGATATAAAGCCTGTTCATTAGATCAAGTGTGAGTTGTCGAGGCTTCAGGTGAGGGAGGCAGGGTAATGGTATAACAAAACACAGCTGAACATTAATACACAGCTGAACATAAATACGCAGAACATTGACTATATACATAGCCAGATAATACAAACATGGTACAGTATGCCACAAAGGACAGTGAAGAAGGCAAGGAATACAGGGGATGGAGTGAGGAGCTGAGATCCTCAGATGTATAAGGGAAAGAGGGCAAATAAACAAGACAGCAAGCTGTGGAGAGGAGTTTAACTCCAGGCAGACCTCTTAAAGGGACGGCCACATCTGGCAGTTTCCAGGGCTGGGTCTGAACCCTGACAGGCTCTGCCACACCGACACCCAAACACACACACCAGGAAAGGTTCTGCTACACCGACATCCAAACACACATCAGGACAGGCTCTGCCACACTGACACCCAAACACACACACACCAAGACAGGCTCTGCCACACCGACACCCACACACACACCAGGACAGGCTCTGCCACACCGACACCCAAACACACACACCAGGACAGGCTCTGCCACATCGACACCCAAACACACACATCAGAAAAGGCTCTACCACACTGACACACACACACCAGGACAGGCTCTGCCGCATAAAAAATTGATTTTCTACACCGCTTTGTCATTAACTGCCCCTTTTGCATTTTTCCCCCTTGTGTATTGATGCCCCAGCCCGGCCCCCTTTAGTATTGATTAATGTGTCCCCCCCCACAACCTTGTGTATTGCCCCCCTTTGTGCATTTTTGCCCCCACACCCTTGTATATTGATTTATGTGATGTCCCAGCCAATCCCCTCCCTTGTGTATTGATGCCCCCCACCCTTTTTGCATTGGCTAATGTGATGCCCAACCAGCCTCTTGTCTAATGATGCCCCCACTCCCATGTGTATTACCCCCAGCCACCCCCCTATTGATTTTGTAATGCCACAACCCAGCCACCCCCCTTTTGTATTATTTAATTTTTGTCCCAAGGGAACCCCCCTTGAATATGGGTCCACTTTCCTAAAACCCCTAACAATTTTTTTGGTAATACTTACATTTTTGTGTTTTTTTTTCTCCCTGCTGCCCTCCGATGGGACGATCCTCTCCCCGTCAGGGGAAATCTTCTGTGAGCCCGCCCCCCCTGGAATGTCACGTCTTAAAAGGGGCGGGACGAAGAGCTGAGGCACTGCTGCCACTGGGTGGCACGGTGTGTGCACGCCGGCCACTTTAACTTTGTTAGGCGGCTGGCGGAGGCGGTCTTACAGAAGTTACAGCCGCACACCGGCTGCTTTGAAAGCGGCCTTTCGGACGCGAAGTTCAAAGCAGCCATCGTGCAGCCGCTTTGAATGATGGTCTGCCTGCCCAAGGACCAGCCGGCCCACCGGGAAATCTCACGCGGGCCACACGTTGGATGCCCCTGCACTATATGGTACATTACATTACCCTAATGGAAAGTGAGGGAGCATTAAAGGCTTTGGGGAAAATGTTTTAATCAAATAAAGTTTATGACTATGATAAATATGAAGGGCTGGTTTACTCATCCACAGCACAGATGTAAAATGTCCTTATGGTTAAAGCACTGAGAATATGCAATCAAAACCTTTTTTTAAATAAAAATGTAAGCAAATGAATTACAATCTAAAAGCCAGCAGCCGAATCATATTTTAGAAGGGGTTAAAGCCGTCTGCAAGACTCAGGAAACAGATTTGATATAGTCTTTGTGAAAGAATACGGCAGGATGTGGTGTGTCTTTTTTTTTTTTGCAGAGTTAATGCAAATATCCAGTTTCCTCAAGACCGTAACTTGTTTTTGACCTACTAACTCAAGTCAAAGCTAACCAAATTATTACATTTATTTTTCACACGCAGAAAACACTGCAAAAAAAATAATCAGGTAGAAAAAAAAACTTCTTTGGGTCGTCATGTTCCGCTTTTATATGTGAGAGTCTATTGCACGTTTTAAATAAGGGAAGTTGCAAACAGAGATATCACCAAAACGTCCCAATCAAATGGTTTTGTTTGTTAATTGCCACGATGTTCAGTTTGTGTGTATTTTAATGATAAAAAAACATATAAGACTGAAACCGATGCTAAAGCAGTACGCAGCTCAACGGTTTCTGCTGCTGAGAGTCATGGGATTTCTAGTTGAACCGCAGTGGTAATGGTAGGAGTAGTTCTTTCCTGCACAGGATGCCCAACGAGGGTAGCAGATCTCCAGTTAACAGACGTTTGGTGCCATAACAGGTAGGGTGGGGTCTGCAGGAGACAAAGGTGTGCCGGTTATTCTAACCACAGCGGATCTTCCACCTTCACAGCTTTCAGCATCACCAACAGTATTTATTAAAAGTGCATATAATTTGTGCTTTTTGATCAGTGCCGTCGTTATTGAGAAATTCGATTCAGGGGCTGTTTTAGTGGCAACAAAAGAAAAACTGAAATATCACTGTAAGTTTCTACATGGGGTTGTGACGTCTTTCAGTCTCTTCTCAGGTAAATCAGATTTGAAATTAAGTCTTCGATGAACACTACTTGGTGGCCATTCTGAAGAGTGACATCAGACTGATGACATCACTTGATCATGATATCCTAAATTCTAGCGTTCCTTTACCTCTGTCTCTATAAGGTGGCTATAGGTAAATATACATGCGTTGTTGAGGACACATGTGTTACTCCAGTGGTGTAAATGCAAAAGAAAGGCAATTGGTTTTTGGCAATACCAACAATTTGTTTTTCAAGATAAACTTCAGAGATTATGGATCTCCCTCTATAAAGCCTGAAGCAGAAGAAACACAAGGAGTCAACCATCAGTGGAGGGAACTGACTGAGAAGTACAGGCTGCAGTGACCTAATCATAAGATCATATATTAGAATCTTGCTTTAACACCATGCGGACAGAATAAGGATAAATAAAGTCTCCTCGTCAAGAGGAAACGTTGCTATCGAGCCACCTTGGTGACATTTTCCTTAATATGTTATAGACAAGGAAGATTTCCCTTATTAGAGTTTCTCTTGCCGCTGGGAACCCATGCTGCCGTTGGTAGGAGAACTATGTCTTTGCTGCCTCTTCACGAGTCATAGCTGATGTCCATGACTGTAATATATACCGGTATATATACAATAGGTAAAGATGACATACGCAGTGCATTGTTGTACACCGCTGTGGATTATGATGGAGCTATATCAAAAAATAACAAGATTTTTGATTTCCAGAAACAATGTAAGCTGGTTTGAGCAGATCCATTCTCACCTGTTAGATTGTTAAGTCACATACTACTTGTTATGTCCTGTGCACCTATTGTACAGCGCTACGGAATATGATGGCGCTATACAAACAATGAATGATAATAATAAAAGGTAAGGAGGTCCACGCTCAAACGGGTTTAGGAGTGGAAATAAAAGAATTTATAAACAAATTATTAGGTAGATTAAGCCGCTGTGTTGCTTTGGCTCACTTTGCCTACTGATTTTGCATGCATTTTGTGTAATGCATAATTAAAGGCCTCTCCAGCACTCAACAGGTTAATGAGGCAGGACGTACAGGTAAAATGATACAGAGTCAGGGCGTATATCATGGTTTTGGTTAATTAAAGTTTCTTTGGATTGTGTTAATTAAACACTTTAGAATCCTCTGCCAAACCATTTGTAAAAACTTTTTTCTCCTAAACTGTTGACTTCATCCTGCCATCAAGTAAGAAGGGAGATTGACAGGGTTTACAGCCAATGGGCGAACGCCTTCCGTCCCGGACTGTAAAAGCCTGGTATCCGAGGCGCATGCGCGGTGAAGCCGCTTGCCGTCCCGACTGTAGTGGGAGCGGAAAGTGATACATTGTAGCAAGTGGTGCTGAGTGTCCATTGTGTATTTGCACGGAGCGGGTACCGGAGGCTCAGGGCCGGGTGCTTACAAACTTTTACCGAGGAACCATGTGTGGCTATCGAGTTTGAGGAGCGGGACATGGTCGGGTTCCCGGAGACACTTGTTGGATAACCAGGAGGTGAGAGGCCCCCCGGGCTGTGGGGGATGGGGGGCTCTGTAATGTGCATTATTGAGCTGCCTGGGAAGGACGGGGGGGGGAGTACAGTGATCTGAATGATAGGGGGGTGTTAGTTGTACGGAGCGGGGGGGGGGGACATAGTCTTCTACTGACCTTAGAATTAACCCTATAACTGCCTCAAACCGGCGCCTCCCGCACTGTCACTTTCATCTCTTCAGTTGTTCATCATCTGTTGTTGGATCTTAAATCTCATCATTCTTAGCCAGGGAAGGGCGGAGGTCTGTGGTCCAGGCTGCAATATGTTGAGTTTAAAATACTTTTAGTATATGCTGTTTCCCTTCTCTACCTGATCTCTTGGTCCCACCATGTCAGGACACCCCGTGTGGTGGGATCTGGTAAGAGTTGGGTGGTCGCTTCTCGGTTCGAGTTGTAGTAAAAGGTCCCTTAAGAGAGGGTTTCGGTTTAAAGTTCTTAATAGCCCTTTCCTTCTCCTGTTGTAATGGTATGTATTGTATACACCAGCCCTGCACTCTAACTCTGTGACTGTCTATGAGACTGCATGCAGGCTGTCTGTCCCACCATGTGAAAGCAGCCTTTTGTGGATTCATCATTCATGGTGAAAGGAAATGCGATCAGCAGTTTAATATCAAATGCGATATTGGATGTGGGATTTCTCATGGTGCTTCTTGGTGCCATCATAAGATCTGATCATGTGTCCTCCTTAACAAGCGTCACAAGGACTAAGTGGAACATTTATATTGCTTTATAGTACTGGATCTGCTGACGGTACACTCTGCACTGTACTCTGTTTTTGCACTGATTTAATTTGCAGCTTGAGGCTTAGGGGGATAATGTGACTTGTCCTGATGTCACAAGGAGTTCACATAAGAATTCTGACTAACCTCCTTGCTTAAGGGCTGATGCTCAGTCTGGTAACCCAAGGAAACCCACCCAACAATTATTTAAATGTGATAATCACAATTTGTTTCTGTTTTATGTCTTTAACGCCGACATCTTACGTTTATTTCTGTTAACTCTCTCTTCACTCTTAGGATTTCAGCTCCTACGTTTACATGAGAGGCACTAAACATGTTAGTCCGCATAACAATCCTCGAGTTTATTCCTTTTTATAGCTTTGATGTCTATGACAGTTGACGCTCCCGGTCATTGTAATAGGCAAGTTCTGGATTCTAGGGTTAAGTTGTCATCTGCACATTTGTGTTTCGTTCTTGTTGATAATCAGTAATAAAAGTGTATAAAATGAATAACACTAGGTATTTGGTTACCAATAGAACTAAACAGTTTGATGGCCGATAATCATTTTGCCCAAGTAGTCTGCCTGCTTCTCCTGACGGAACGACTCAGACCTTAATCGGTCTCTTGGTCTCGTCTTAGGGGCCATATGCCATGTCATGTATTTAAATCCCCTCGCTGTAGTTTCCTTCCCCCACTTCTGCTGGGAGGCTGTTCCACTTATCTCCCACCCTCTCGGTAAAGTAGAACGTCATCGCGCAGCGTCTGTGTCTTTTGGTCAATGAGATAGATGTGTCGGTTTCATGATCTCGTGAAATCAAACTTTGCTGGCTTTTCAGCTCCCTTCTCCGTGCACGATAACTATATTTAACTCCGTTTAAGTAGAACATCGTTCTTTCTCCAGGAAGATCCTGTAGGATGCAGGTGAAAAAACAAATGTGAACTACCCAGCCATCTCTCACGTCTGCTCCTTAGGCTTACAGTAGTTTAACAATATAGGATTCCCCAGGCTGTGCTTCCTTAACAGAAGCGTTTCTCGGGGACGTTTCATTCTCATAGCCGTGGCAGTAATGTGAAATGCTGGTATGTTTAGTAGCACATACACTGTAAATAGTTTCATCTGTGTACTTGATGAATTTCTGGGGACTCTCCCAAAGACTAAACAAAGCCTGAGTCTGAATTATGAGATTGGAAAAATACTTTTCAAGAGCTGGGCTCCAAGAACTAAGTTCCATCTTCTTTTTTTCAAAGTGCGGTTTAAACGGTTGTAGCGCTGGACGTAAAACATGTACATGGTACAAATGTTCTTTTGGCAGAGCTGCCACAACATATTGTCAATCATGGTATACCGGTTGTTGAAAGTGTTTTCGTGGTACGGGTTCTAGATTTGCTAATAGAACCTGATGTAACGTCGGTAAAGGATGACAAGAGTTGAGACTTTGGCCACTGCTAGTTTTCTTGGTGTGTGCATTTCTCTTGCGATTCCACATGTTATCAGAAAATCCATGTTATCAGGACCCATGACTGGATCCATTCTGTACTCTTTTACATGTAGTGCTGGATCATGGATGGATCCAGAGCTTGCTCTTACGAGGGAACTGGTAGAATTTGGGTTGCTCGCCTGAGCATGGTCCTCCACTCCTTTGCGTTGCTTGGGGTCCACATGACATTTAGTGACCACGCGTACTTAAGTTCTGTCTTATTGACCTGCTGATGGGTTTAAGTTTGTGAGATATTTTGAATGGCATCTAGGCCATTTCCCCGTTCCCATCCTCATCCTAGTCATTTGGTCATCCTGAAATTTTTCTGCCTGTTTCTTAGCTGCGCGTCTTTTGGGTTGATCTCCTGTTACTTTGCTCTTTATTACGTCCCCCCCCCCCAATACCGAAGCTTGTATTGTGGCATTTAGATTCTACGCATGATATATATGTCAGCATTGGCTATGAAACTAGTGACCTTTAAATTGTGCAGAATAACTAATCCACCTTCTGTGGCTGTACTTTCTTTTGAGGCATTGATATAGAGGGCCCATTATTGAAGGTCTGCTTTACATTTTCCAAAACATTAAGCATTACGTGAACTGGACGGACTTGTTTAGTTATTTTTTAAACCTAGATGGCATAAGCAGTTACTATTATGCAGGCACTAAAAAGTTGCAGTTCCGAAAGCCTTTGCTGTGTAATATATCTTATTTTAAATTATGTGGTTTCCTCCTGGCTGCACATAAGGGAATCTTATGTTGAGAGAGTCCTCATTTCCCCGTATCTTTATATTGTGGACTGAAGGCTTCCAATGTAATAACCTATCCAGGGCCCAAATCTATTACCATAGTGTGAGCAAAAATTAAGATAGACAAGTGAGACCATTACACTACTAGAGGAAGCCCAAGGTGAGCTTTCAACCCCAAGTCTTAGTGTTACACCTACACTATCATCTTTGGGTTTCTCCAAATGAGAAGAAGCACACAAATCATCTTCAACAATCACTAATATTTGCTGACCATTGTGTGCTTTGAAATGGTGCGGCACTCGGTACACCACTCCTCACAGAGCTCAATGTAAATCGGGGCTGTTGCTGTGACTTCAGAATGGATGAAGAATTCATTGCTCTTGAGTTGCCCCTCTGAACCTAGTTGGATGAAGTGGGGTCCCAAGTCTGGAGTAAAAGAGTCCTCTTAGCTGCTTTATGATTTTATTGTCTTGATTTGGGATGATTGCAGTCTGTATGATATCTAATGTTGTTTTTTGGTTTTTGTACATTGCCTGGTAATACTAAAACTCGTAAGCATTGGCATATACTGGAATTATTGTTTCATATAGCAATCACCATAGGGAGAGTATTGGTTATCCATGCAACGTTTAATCCTGTACATGCGTTTATAGCTTCATTCTCATTACCATCCAATTCCCTCATCATATGTACTGAAGGCTTGAAAGTGTTTGTGTAATGTCAGCCATGTGCATAAATCCTTTGAGGCAGAACTAACCAAGACAAAATGATACATGCCCCATAGGGGTTTACAACTGTTTACAATTTTTTTTTCTAATCTTGCTGTAGTATTTCTTTGCGCTTAGTTTTTTCCTGATCTATTCTAATAACAGCTGTTTGGGGATAAATGTATTGCTTGTTGTATTTTCCAGTTTCTGTAAATATGTTATCCTAATGAGGAGCCTTGGTACGGCTGATGCCACCATTAGGGTCACGTTGACTGCTCTCGCACCTAGATGCGTCATAAGAATTTGGTAAGTTCTAGTAGTCCCCCTGTAATCCTATTTATAATCATAGGTAGACCAATATTCCATATGGATGCTTACTTACACGCACATATACACGCATGTGTTTAGTGAACTGAGAAGTGATGCTGGCAGGAGCCTCCCATCCTCAATTATAGTTTTCATGAATCTACATGTTCTTGAGTTTACAGGTGTGGTGCAGGCAGGTTAACTGTTTGTGTACGAGAAGAGCCTGGGGACACTCACATTGCAATAGTGAAGAGAGAGCTTGTCTTTGTTCTGGTCATCTCATGGGACTACGGATGTGATTTGTGCTCTGTGGTTACAAGTCAGAACTAACAGGTCTTTAGCATTGGTGAGAAGTTCTTTTAAGCACATATGAGCGCTAATGCTGCTTGTTCAGGGACCCCTGACCCTCTTAAGAATTACATAATGAATGCATAGTATTTGAAGGGTAGTGAAGTACCAAATGAGGTACCAGAGAATGTGTAAAAGCCCTCTCTGTAATATCACAGAGTCACGGCTGCATAGTCACGAAGGCTGTTTTGGGACTGGAGCGCTTCAGCATGACGACAGCCATTCCACCGGTAGAGGATGCGGACATTCCTTTAGTGGAGCGCAGAGGCATTTGCTTGGCCAGATCTGAATTGAGTGCTGCATTCTTAACCTATGGCTTGAGGTTGTTTGAGATACTTGTGGTAAGAGGCAAACCGGGATCACTAGACATTCTTTTTTTTTTTGCTGACATTTTGAAACTTGCTTTTCCGTTATTAGGTTAGTCAGGAATGTTGTAGCTATGTTGACCCTTGACAAAAATTGGCATTCCGCTTTCCAAACTTCAGGTACGCAAATACAAGAGACGTATGTTTCTTAGCATCCCGGTCTTTTAACCAGTTCGTCTATATGTGGATATTGCGTGAAAGAATTTTGCTTTTGTTATTAAATAGTATGCTTGTTAAAGCGGAAAAGTTGAAATAAAGATCTATAAACTATTATTTGGCTTTAAATGTAACCTAGAGCCTCGGAACCACCAACATCAGTCGGTATGCACTGAATGGAGAACTGTACATAACTCTCTCAGGCTTTCCCCTTCTCTCAAGTTTCGCTGTCAACGTCCAACAATCACACTGCAGTATTCTTCATTAACTCAGCGTTCTATAAAACCCACATTAAGTCGGGAAGCTTTGTTTTCATGAAGGTCGGGGACTGACATAACATAGTGTGAGAAATTCTGTACCTGTCTTCGAAACCAAAAAAACAAATACGTTAATCTGTGTGTAAGAGTCTGGCTCAGCTCCCAGTTTGGGCTTTTGATTCAGGATTCTTTTGTTTACTGCTGTGTTGTGGCAAAAGGATAATTGGTACTTGCCTCCCCGATTTGTATCCTGTTAATGACTTTGTTGGGACTAAAGTAGAGAGAGAGAGAGAGAGAGTATTTGGTTTGAAGTCTCTTTACAGGAGATTTTTGGATGTATGCATGGAGAAATAAAAGCCAACATAACGCCCTAAACATTGGTTTAGATGTCTACTAGTTAAAGTACTTTTTCCATATCTTGTATTCCATGCTTTTTAAACAGGATAAATTTATGTAGAGGGAAGCAGATTAAAATAACAAGTATATGTATATGCTAAGGCTGAACATCCATGTGATTGGTATTCCCAAGGCTGAAAAAAGATGTGAACCGGCGACAGGGTTATGGCCTGCCAAGGCTCACTGATGCACGTGGGAGACGACGGCCAGACGAGCTACTGTATGTCAAATTACTGAAAAATGCTGGTTCTGATAGAAAGGTGTCAGAACACACGGTGCATCACAGTTTTTTGCGTATGCGGCTGCATAGCCCCAGACCACTCAGAATGCCCATGCTGACCCCTGTCCCCTTCCAAAGGCACCTACAATGGGCACATGCGCATAAGAACTGGACCATGGAGCAATGGAATAAAGTGGCCTGGTCTGATGAATCTCGTTTTCTTTTACGTCACATGGATGGCCAGGTGCCTGTGCATCGCTTATCTGGAGGTCCCACCTTGCAACTTCCAGGACTTAAATGATCTCCTGCTTCAGAGGTCTACTGGAGTCCTTGCCTCAACGGGTCAGTTTTGGTGGCAAAAGGGCGACCTACACAATATTAGGAAGGTGGTCATAATGTTACGGCTGTGGTCGGTATGTGTGTGATTTCTAGGAATAGACCTACCCGGATGTTACATCTGGCTCTATCAAAGGCACAGCTAGGGTGTTGCATGGATGTCTTCGTAATTTTCCATTTGAATCCTCTATTGGCCCATGTAGGAAGTTTAAGAAAATGCCGGGGGAAGGTGGCACTCACTCCAAATCAAGGCATCCTAGGGGGAAATTGTCCCCTGGTTGACCTCTGAGGTCCCACCAGCCTCCTGGTGATGCGAAGGACCAAACCGATTTTGGTTGAGCCCTGGCTTATGCCCTTGTAATTTATGTAATGTCATTCACTCCGAGAGCAAAACAGATATTTAAAATGTGAATATGCTGTGTGTAAATCAGTTGTAAGAATTAGCGTTAAATTACCTGGAATGTTACAGTTCACAAACTGGGAACTACTGTTTGTGTAGAAGTTCCGTTTCTCTGTGTTATGCTTTTGAAAATGCAAACCTTAATATAATGAATAACTGTTTTTTACAGTGTATTTGCCTGGCGTCCTGAGTGGAGCTGTATGTCTGTTAGCCGGACCATTTACCATTGTTACAGTGATGGTTGTTGTTTTTAGTGTGTAACAGAGTACTAGCTTTGAGTGGTAGGACGTCTGGCTGCAGTTAATCTCAGCAGCTGCCGTAAGGTGCCATCCTGATGTTTTTGCATGGACAGTTTGTAATTGGAAGTACAACAGGCTGTGACTTTTGGGAAATGAATGACATACTGTCTAGAGAAAACGAGGCAAATGTTAATGGAGAAGATACGAGAGATCGGTTTATTTGCTGTAGCGAGAGCTGCAGGTTTCCACACAGTGGTAGTCAACAGTTGGTTGACTCTATAATGCACGTACTTTAGTCGACTTTAAGGAAACTTCTTTGTAGGAGAAGCTGCCATATTCCTGCATACTTCCACTTTAGTGAATACACCATAGAGTGTGAGGTGGAAAGGATTAATTAAACAGCGAAGAGGGGCTAACTACTGTTTTAAAGCCTATAGAGCTCTCTAAATGTCTGATGTCCATAGAAATTAAGGTCACATTTATGACCATTGATTTTGTCTTCTCGCGACTTAATTTGCGGCCTAAATTTGGTGATCATTGTTGTAAAAGCCTGCGTTAATCGCTCGTTTACGTAATGCAGTGTATATTAAGTATCAGTGTTCTTGGCAAGTGCATTCGTATTTGCCAATCCTTTGTTCATTTCTATTCTGTGCTGAAACACTTCGGTGTACATTTTCATTGTTTGAAACATGTTTTGGTACATTCTTAAAAACCACAGAGCTCACAAAACCTATTGTCTGGGTAATCAGTGGAAAAGAGTGTTTGTTGTTAAACTGTTGCTGTCTAGAATAGCAAGTATGCTTTGGTTAATTAGGATCAGGTTATTAATTAGCATGACAATATTGGGTAGACATTGAGTTTAATACATTGGAAAGATTGATGTTTGGCAGTCCAAGGAGCTGGGGATGGGGTGAGCAAATTGGCAGGGGTGGGCGGGATTTTTATGAATTTGGAAGGGGAAAAAAGTTTTAAGGCGCTCCTAAGCTATCATACGTGTTATGATGTATATGATGCCTGGAATGTCTCTTTAACTGCAGACCGGATGTTGCCGCATTGGTCCCAGAATAGTGTGTGTGCATACATATTCATATAATAAATATGCTGGCATATCTGAAACGGTCCTAGAAATCTGTGCTTACATTAAGCCCCACTGGAATTTTAGGGAAAATGGGATATTATCTACCGACATGGGTAAAGCAAAGTTCTAGCATGTGCTCCATAAACAGGTTATGGATGAGTCCTGGCACTACGTAGTTAATGAAAAGAATGTCTTGGGATGTGTCAAGTATGAAAGGGGTGAGAAGTTTATTGAAGTCATGTGAGCCTTCTGCGCTTACATGGTTAGCAAAGTTGTGTAGCAACTTTTGTAAAATTTGGTGGTAATTTTGTGTTGGCGCTCAAGCACCTCTTTTTAAAAGGACAGGTCAGCCATCGTATGCACTTTAATATACCGTATTTGCTCGATTATAAGACGAGGTTTTTTCCAGAGCAAATGCTCTGAAAAATACCCCTCGTCTTATAATCGAGGCCGTCTTCTAATCAGACCTCATTCTGCTTCGGCCGTGCTGCTTACTGGGCTTTGATCGTGAGCGGCGTCTCTGCTATTAGCAGCAGGAAACAGGAAGCTAGCACAGTCCTCACATAACTCTACCTCCCCCCTCCTTCCTCTGGGGGCGGGGCCAGAGAAGTTGCTCGCACAGCCGGGCCCCTGCAGAAGTCTGCGAGTGGGAGATCAGCAGTTCAGGTAAGGGGGTGGGTGGAGGGTTTGAGCGTGTGTGTGTGTATGTGTGATTAATGGAATGAATGAGTATTTAAATGTTTGTGAATGAGTGTGTGTGTGATAGCATGGATGTGTAAGGGGGGTGTAGGTGGTAGCATAGCATAGGGAGGCTGTAATCACACTTCTAACATCCAGCATGTACTGGCTGCCTTGGCTTGATAGGAGTGTGATTGCTGTTAGCAGTATATATATATATATAGCTCTCCAGAAATGCAGTTTAACCCCAGAGTGGCATATAGGGGTATAAGGCATATCACGGGGCAGAGGGGCATATAGGGGGTTAAAAGGCATATCATGGGGCACAGTGGCATAAAGGAGGGTATAAGACATTTCTGATATGCCTTTTAACCCCCTATATGCCAAAGTGGCATATAGAGGTATAAGGCATATCATGGGGCAGAGGGGCATATAGGGGGTTAAAAGGCATATCATGGGGCACAGTGGCATATAGGAGGGTATAAGAAATTTCTGGAGGCAGAGTGACATATAGAGGGTTAAAAGCCACATCACGGGGCAGAGTGGCAAATAGGGGGGTATAAGGCATTTCTGGGGGCAGAGTGGCAAGCCTGGGGGCAGATGTGCATAACTGGGGGGGGGCAAGGTTGGCAAGTAAAAGGAAATAAAAAATATATTTTTCTTAATCATAGCTTTTATTAAATATGAAAATTAGTTTACATGAATTAATATTTACTAGTAAAACTTTTTTCCTATAGGGTAGTCTTATATTCAGGCTTTTTGTTTTTTTCCTAAATTAATATTTTGATTTGGGGGGTCGTCTTATAATCAGGGTCGTCTTATAATCGAGCAAATACGGTATATAATAGCTGAATGGTCTCTTTAAACGTTTATGTGGTCTCCATTGAAAGTGCATGTAGAAATTCAAGCAGCCAGTCAGCTGTGCAGAAACTGGACCGTGGATGGTGTTAAGCTGCAGCTTCTCTTGAATATAAGGTGATTTTCTTGGTTGAACGATGCAGAGTACTTACAAAATACCTTACTATGCATTCTTGGTTGAGGCTTCATGGGACACTGATGCATTCTTAAATGAATAAAAGTTATTAGTAACAATAATGTGCCATTTTTCACTTTTTATTTTTTTTTATTTTTGTTGATGCTTAATCAGACCTTAGTCCTGTTTGTCCCTGTGGATTTGGGAACAGGTGAACAGAGAGCTGGAAGCCTTTCCTACTTTAAAAACGGACGAGCGCTTCTTGTAGTTGAAATGGTGCAAAGCCTCTGAGATGTCTACCAGCCAGTGCATGTATAAGCACCCATGTATTATGAGCGAAAAGAGAGGACTAATGCAGAAAAGGAAGATGTTTGGCTCTTTGAAGCTTTCTCTGGAACGGCAGCCTTTCTGTTCTTTTAAGGCCTTTGACATGTAAATGCACAGTTCTTCTAATTTACTTAAAAAGTCTTAAAAACAGAATGTTCCTCCTCACAAGAGCAGTTACAGGATTCCATGTGTTATTGCTTGTACTTATATCATTGGAAGGGGCCCCCCGGGCAGTAAAGCACATGAAGTTTCCAATTTTACTGTTGGGCCTGCCCAGACTTAATATTCCTTGCCAGATGAGAATAACTTGCTCCTTAAGGTGCCGAAAATATAAATACTAGACCATGTCAGATTGATATTTTAGGAGTTGGTGTCCAACTGCACCTGCATACTCTTAATGTGACTGCTGCCAGCATTGTGAACGAAGCTTATACTTCCAGTTGCGTTTCCATGTGTTCTCCCTGTGGGATAGAACGGCCAACTCTCCCAGATTTCCAGGTGTAGTCCTTAGCCGTGTAGTCCTAAGTATTCTCTTCCACAATTGTTAATTTTCAGCATGTTGCCGGTTGATTGTAAGTACGTTTCGGGATTTTTTGAAAGTATTGCTCTAGTTTTTGTCTTATTTCTCTAAGCATAGGCATCTGCATACCTAGTAAATCACTGAAACTAGGCTACCCAGGAGTTAAAAAGTCCCCAGCAAGACACTATGTAATGAATCTTTGTTCCAAAAAAACAAAACCCATAATCTTCTCATGCGAATTTCATGTGGCATTAGCCCTTAATGAAAAGTATTCATCATCGCCTTGGATTTTTTAGAAGGATACATATTAGTATGTGGGTACCTCTCTTACATTAGTAATCTACTACAGTAGGAGATGTCCTTGGAAATTAAAATTCCCATAAATCCACTTTTTTGAAGTAATAAGTGGAATGTTGGCTTCCAGTTGCTTTTGGATGGCTAAAAGTAGCTATTCTTGGCAAATGGTGACTATGATTTCTAACAGGCTAAAACCAGCGCGCAAATAACGTTTTTAATGAAGTTTGCTCCTATATAGGAAGTGCGACCAAACCACTTCTGGCCGTTTTTGCTAGTGTGAAGCATTGTATAGTATTGATTGCATTGGGAGTTTTATTGTTTCATTTCTACTTAAAAAACTGTGGAGATTCGTAGAATATTTCTCTCTTTCACGTTGTGTATAAAATGGTTAAAAAAATATTTTGAGCAACTATTTCACTTTAAACCTAAAACTATTTAGTGTTAGAATAATTCCATGTCAAATGCAGTTGAAACTAGTTTTTAAGTGTTTCAGCAAGTCCTGCGCATTTCCTTTCAGTCCCATGTTTACAATTGGGTTGTACCCGGTCGTGCAGAATGCGTTTATAGCCGATCTTACTTTCTACCTGCTAGTTACTGAGTTTTTTTGAATAACAGAAATGGTCCTTACTGCTGTGACATACAATAAGAAACAATGCTTTTAACGTATTAAAATGTACACTAGCTAAGTGTTACCCTTAAATATGTGATATTAAGAAGTGGACACCTACTTAGTAGCTATGACATAATGGTTTTTAATAATTTTATTAAGATAATACCTTTTTCAGGTCTTTCTATATAACCCAGATAGGACTGTAAAGCATTAGTGTTGCTCAAGCTAACTCGGTGTAAACCCCTTGTAGGTTTATTTAGCAGACTGGATGTTAAAGGTGCTGCTCCACATAGACAATTTATACATTATATACTACTATGGTAGTATTACTTTTTTATTTTTTTTTAATTTCATCTTTTACTTGTTGAAAACATTCCAACGGGGCCTCTGACGTCTTCACTGCTTAGCCTGCCCGTTCCTGAAATCACTGGAGAGGCATTACGTTTAAGGTTTACACCTCCCACCTATTGCAAATCACACCTATTGCACAAAGCACCTCACTCCCATCACACCTATTGCACAAAACATCGCTCTATCACACTCACTCCCTTTGCTGCTTCACCTGCGTGAGCATGGAATGGGAAGCAGAAGTGGCTGTAGGCAGTCATACTATCGTGAAGTAATGCATAGAGGAGGGATTTGGAGGAATGACAGGACTGTAGTATTTCAATAAACTTTTAAACACGTTTTTTAAGAGACCAGGAGCATTAATGAGAAACAAAATGGCGGCTACGTTTCTTTTGCTTCTCTCTTCACAATGCAGCCCTTATCTAAGGATATTTTAAGAGGCCCCAGAGGTGGACCGGCACCTTGTAAAAGTGGGGTCAAAACCAATCTATCTTGAATAGCGTCTTTCTTACCTTATTTGATTTATTTTGGATTAAAAAATAAGATGCTTTATACTATAACAGTCCTCCTAACCACAATATGTTTCTCCCCTGAAGATTACGATAGTGATTTTTAAGGGATAGTGTTTGGCTTGTTCTGCCTGATGTTTGCCCCAGTCATTAACACCACAACATATTCTGTTCCTTAATGGTTATTTAAAGCTGCTTCTTTGTATAGCAAACATTACAGCCTTTACTTAGCACTATTAGGACTTCCCCAACATCAAGAATAAAGTTGTTTTTAAAGTTAATTGACATTGACCTGGATTCATATGTAAATGAATCGCTGTATGGCGCAGACTTTGCTTTGATAAAGGCAAAGATATTGCACGTTGAATAGAACCGTGGAGGTTAAACCACTTCTTTTGCTGATCAATACAATCATTCTCTTGATTCACACAAGCTTGGTGCTTAATCCAGTGCTGTTAATGATTACAAATTCTACTTTCCATTAAGGAAAGATTTCACAGCATTTCTTTTCCCACTACAGTTAATGTTTAGTTCTCAATTAACAGCAACAGCAGGGATTTTACCATGGGTTCACCTGGATGCGGATTAGTACAAACTAATTTAGGTTAAAATGGCATAGGATCACCCATATGTTAATGTTTTATTATTAAATATTTCAATATAGCTCATGCTGGAATTCTTTTCTATTTTTTTTAAGGTGTTGGACTACCTATGAATATTTATATAATATTGAGTTGGCTTAGGTAAGTAATTGTGTCTTTGTATTTATTTTTAATAATTTACGATATATAGAAAGTAACTTTTCAACCAGGAGTTATGATTTTTCTCATTATCAAGGTTTTTATGGTCGGTTTGATATTGCTCTCTGAATACAATATACACACAGTTGTGTTTGGGACCACTTTAGAAAGAAGAAAGAAATCATCCTTGACAAGTTACAATAATGACAGCCATCCAAACAACATGTATACGTTTAACACAAAGGCTGGAATTATTATTTCATGTGTACACTAGACTAGACACCTACCTAGTGAGTTTATTCACTAAAGCCAAGTTGGCAGGAGAAAATGGGGTTTGCCAAGCCTTGCCGTGCATTTACACACACTAACACCATACAGTAACACACATGTTAACATAATATGCCCATGTACACATATGCTAACACCATACACCAATACATACACTTTAGTACTATATGCTGACATACACAACCATGCTAAAGCCATACTGTAACATAAACAACACCATACACGCTAGCACCATACTCTTATGCACACACTATCCAACAACATGCATACACTGTATATACATGTACAAACGCGATACATATATAACGTTACACGCTAACACTATGGACACATACACACTGCATCTGGCACTACAATACAGTAGACATGCTGACTCCGAGACTATACATTTACACACACACACACACTGACTCCAGCATTATACATACATACATACATACATACATACATACATACATGCACACAATCGATCCTACACTAAACAGATACACACTCGCAAACTGACTCCAGCACTGTACATACAGTATACACATTGCCACAGTATACACACTGACTCAACACTGTACATACCGTATACACACTGACTTTGCGCTTGGTATAACGAGTTACCATCCCCAAGAAAATAACACATTAGTGGGATATTAGCTGCAACGTTTTGTGTAAGAATACGTTTTCTATGAATTTGAGAAGGTGTTTTTTTTTTTCTTTTTTTTAACCATTTTTTTATAGAAGGTTTTCACAAGAATAAAGAAAAGAGGTAGAGGGGCTTTACAATAGCTGACACAAAGTACTTACAGGCCATGTGTTTAAATACCATCCCAGAAAACACCTGCTAACTGGTTCACATAATCCTTGTGACTGGCACTAAACCATCAACCTTCATGTGTGAGATAGAGAAAAAGGGAGGTGGTTAATATATTTATATAAACTGGAGGGCATAAGCTGTAAATGTTTGCACACATTGGTATTTGGTTGAACTACACTCTCGGGGATCATCTGACATACGGCCCACCTCAAAAGGTATACAGCTACTAAATCTTCTGTCTGCCTATACCACTCTTTCTCTCTCGACAAAAACCGTATATATGTACACACAGAAAAAAAGAACACCAGTTGGTATTTTTTTTTTTTTTCACCATTTTGCAGGTCATCCTATTTACTCTTTGAATGCTAGCCAGAAATACAGTCTAATTATACACTAAAATAGATCCTGATCAAAATATGTCGACAGTTTTAATTAGCCACAATTAACTTTATAAAAGGTGGCGTATTCTGCAGTCAGCATCTTTTATTTGTGCAGCTCCATTTTTCAGATACCAGAGTACAGACCACAAACTAGGGTAGCTGTAGAAAGGCATCTGGTATATCCTGCTATCCACGGCTAAAGGTGCTTGGTATTATAATGCGAGTAATAAATCACTTTTCTGATATTAGATTGCTAATGAAGGGATTGTTTTACGACGTTGGAAATATAGTTAGGCAAACTGAGCTGCTGTAAACATCTGCTTCTCCATCTTTCTTTATTATGGTCCCCACAAGCGTGCACAACCCTCTCCTTGTTTTCTCGCTAAATTCAGCTCATGCATCAAGTCGGCTTGTAAAATGTTGCTTAGGGGATATATCTCATTACTTGTATGTTATATGTTTAAGTTTACTGCTAGTTCAGTAACTTTCACAATACAGTGTAAAAGAAAAATTCTAGTAATTTCAAAAATGTATAAGACCTAATGGCATAGATTCGCTGTTCCTTTCTAGAAACCTGCAATCAATCATAATGTCTTTACTACATTATGAGCAACCCAAATGTTTTTCATACTGTATTAGTGCAATGGACCTGTTAAGCGATCAGATTATTCAAGGGAACTTTTTTCAACTGAATTGTAACTCTTTTGTATTCAACTAGTTGCAAAAATATGTTAAAGTAGCATTATTATTAACGACAAACACTATTGTCATCCTGTAGTTGTTTCAATAGAAGGTGCTTTGTATAGACCACACTATTTGACCCATACCATGCCCTAGGTAGTGTTGTAGAACAGTAATTCTTTTTTATTATCCTGTAAATCAATATAGATATCTAATACTTATTTTGCCTACTTGTTATTGTCTCTATAGTACTAATTGACTTGGACTTCTATTTGAATTTTTATGTTTGGAACATTCATTCACCTAATAGCTTAAGGAGTTAGCCATTAATATTTGAGAAAGTCCAGGCCTTGGAAATAGGTTTCTCAGATGAATGACTCAATTAATTCTGTGGCGAGTCTGCTTCTAAACGCTGTCCAGACTAGTGCTGTCTTACTGTATTGAAGGGGATTGTGCCAAAAAATGGAACAATGAAGAACCTAATGGAGCTGGCATTGACTGTACACTTTGTATGTTCTGCTCAGAAGAAGGAAATAGCCAATGCACTTCCACAACATCTGTCCACGAAATGTTAAAAAAATTGTTTAACAAAGATACAAAAACATTTGGTAAAAGTTAGGTACAAAATGTTTAAACAAGACTCTGTTGTACTTTCCAGGGATGGCTCAGATTGGCTATTTTCCAATAAGCATACCATCCGTTTGTGATCAGTATGTCTTCTTGTTGATAACACGAGACAGACATATAAAGGAAGCACCCTTCCTGTTGTAATGAGAAGCCGGAAGCAGTGTGTATTATAATACAATAAAATGTTATTGAACCATAAAATACAATGCAGAGGGAGGGGAAGTAGCGAATACTGGATTTTGTGCCAACTTGCTTATTGATAGGTTTTATCGGTGTTGGATTGGTTACTGTCCTAGTTGAAGTGGTTGGTGTTCTATGATGAGGTAGTTTGTAGACGTCCCTATGGTACACGGCCACCAACTGTAGACATTAAATTCAGAAGGACCTGGATGTGCCTCCTCTGTATAGTGGATTTTGAAACTAGAGGTTTTGGGGTTCCACCAACAAAGCAATGCACTGTATAATGTCTTGTGTCATAATTTCCCAACTTGCTGTAGGCAAGCAAGATCTTTTGCAACTGTTGTTTTTGTCATGTTTCAGGATTTTTCCATGTGGCCTGCTTATCTCGAGAACATTAGTGTTACAAAAGGAATGGTGAATTCCTGGAACATGGCGTTAGAGACCAAATATTTGTGTGCTTTGGAGAAAGGGTCAATTCTATTAGCTCAATTGTTTTGTTCTTTATTTTGTTTTCATAAAAACACTTACTGTATTATAGTCAAATATAGTCAAATGTTAATAAACATGGATTGGTGGCTGTCCTTAAGATACCACTTTTTAAGCATTGCTTGTGTGTCTTTTCCGGTTTTGTCCTGTCTCTTGGTTTTTGAAGCGATGGAAGAAACTTCTAGTGACCCCATAATGTGTGAACCTCTTCTGTTCTCTAGGATCCTTTGGAAAATATTATCTCAAAAAAGGAAACTGCCCCACTTCCTTCTCTATACAATGAATGTTTGCAAGAGAAAGGGAAACGTTCAGTCTGGAGAGACTAAGACCTTCGTTTAGACTCTTTGCCTATCTATTTTTACATTTGTTTTTTGGCAATACATGCAGCCAGGGCCAAAAAAAATAATTGTTACCTGGTATACTATGAAGTTTGTATCAAAGAAGTCAGTACATCATGGGGAAAATGTACAACTTTAGAAATGAAACTCTAAAAAAAAATTAGATGAAAATCTAAAATAAATTAATGAAATTTAGAAATACAAACAAATGACAGGATATTTGTGATAGTTGTTTTAGCCTTTAGTGGTAGAAGGAGTTTCTCGTATTTACTTCCCATGTTAGATATATAATGTTTGTATTTATAATGACTGTGAGTATTTAGATAATTATCCAATAATACTGAGCCTCCCATTCATGTCCCACAATCCTCTGCTGGCCGCTTTAATGTTGGCTTCTGTATATATATATATATATATATATATATATATATATATATATATATATATATATATATATATATATATATATATATATATATATATATATATATATATATATATATATATATATATATATATATCAGATGCTGGACATCAATGCTGCATTGTTGCATGTCGTCCATAGTTCTTTCATCTAGTTTGTGCATGCGGGCCACAAATATCCTTGGTATCCTTGGCAAGTTAAGATGCTCTTCCTTCTTAACTACCGCAGTATAAATCTGTGGTTTAACAGTTTTAGTAGATTAGTATATGTTGTGGTCACATTGCAAGCACATTTTTAATGTTAAATATCTCTTAAAAACTTAATTGCATCAGATCAAAATTAAAAAACAAAACAAACAAAAAAAAAACCAGGTCTATTATTTGCGCAATATAATGTTTTAAGGCAGCTTGATGTTAGTAATGTGTGTAGTTCTAGGTCTCTTCTTTACCCCGATATACTAGACAAACACTCCCTATCATACTGGCTGTGGTAAATAATAGTATGACTCGTTCTTAATCACCCAGTCTGACACTCCTACTATTAGAAGTCTCTGGAGGAAAGGACTTCAGTAGCATTGCCATCAAGTACCGGGTCATGTGTTGGCTTCATCGTAGGTGAGCATGTCCTTCTTGTGTCCTGTGACTTTGAATTCTCTCTGCACTATGGCCTCATCTCAAGGACTGTATGTTTGCACATTGAAAGCCTTCATATTTGATTATTAAACTATGTGGCTTAAATTAAAAATAGGATGGTGTTGCTTTTGTAATTGTTTTAAAAAGTATCAGTTGCGATTATGTTGTCTCCATTGTTGGAAAATATGGAGAAATCAGGACGAGAAGGGAATGGACTTTATTTGGTGGGCACTTGGCCACGCCCCCTCTATGGCCGTTGATTGGAAATCCAACCAATGGCATTGCAAATTGCTTTAATGTAATGCTCGGTTTATACTATACGATTCTTTGTCGTGTTGCTGTGGTAATTACCCTTCCTTTAAATCTATGCTCTAGAAATCCCCTTAACAAACCTTTTAACCTCCCAAAGCTCACTGTAAACATATCTGGGACCACTGTTTTTTTAAGGTTATCTGGCTACATAGTGTTGGCAGGTTATGGTAAGTTTACTGATATCCATAGTAAAAGTGCAAGGGATCTGCCTGTCAGAGATTATATGACTGGCATCATGGGCCCAGACGCTGATGACAAATCCCACTAAAATACTGTCACCACTATGTGAAATTACCCATACTTAAAAGTGATATGATTCATTATATGACTAACATGACCTTTATCCGTATAATTGGCTGACCATTGCTTTAAAGCATTGAGGATCCTGTGTATGTGCATGAGAGCAAATGCATTAAGAGGATTTCTGCTGTATCCCTTAATGCGTTAGCATGCCACCCCCCAAATAATATTAACATTAAAGCTTATACTCGGCTAGTATGCATTGAGGTGCTTATGCCTGCTGGTGTGTGACTTTAATGGTATGGTATCTAGTGTTTTAGTAGACCTGATCGATATACCGTATTTGCTCGATTATAAGACAAGGTTTTTTTCAGAGCAAATGCTCTGAAAAATACCCCTCGTCTTCTAATCGGGGTCGTCTTCTAATCAGACCTCAAATAGAGGTCTGATTAGGAGACTAAGATCCAGATCCCCCGCACCGCTGCAGGGGACCTGGATCCTCCTATCTCAACCGCCCCCCCCCCATCATACGCACACTTACCGGTGCTTCCTGCTGTATTGCCGGGGCGTAGACAACGTCCGCTGCAGCTGGAAGGAGGCGTGGCTAGCAGCGGGGGTTGTCTGCGTCCGTCGCGTAGACCTTCCCCGACTGTCAGAGATCAGAGTTCCCAGCACCGGTGTGGGGAACTCTGATCTCTGACAGCCGGGGAAAGTATACGCGACGGACGCATACAAACCCCCGCTGCCAACTCCACCTCCTTCCGGCTGCAGTGGAAGGCGACGTCAACCCGCTGCCCCGGCTGGAAGCAGCGGTAAGAGAGGGCTGAGAGGGGTGAGAGAGGGAGGGGGGGGAGTGTGTGTGTGTGTGTTAGTTAAATGGGGGTATAGGGTGTGTGTGTGTGTGTGTTAAATGGGGGCATAGGGCATTTCTGGAGTGGCGTTAAGGGGCATTTAATAGAGCACTCTGCCTCCTGAAATGCCTTATACCTCCCTATATGCCACTCTGCCCCATAATATGCATTTTAACCCCCTAAATGCCAGAATGGGATATAGGGGTATAAGGCATTTCTGGAGGCAGAGTGGCACATAGGGGGTCAAAAGGCATACCATGGGGCACAGTGGCATATAGAGGGTTAAAAGGCAAATCATGGGCCACAGTGCCATATTGGAGTGGCAAGCCTGGGGGCAGATGTGCGTAACTGGGGGACAGGTTGGAAAATACAAGAAATAAAAACAAAAAAAATATTTTTCTCAATCATAGCTTTTATTAAAAAAAATAGTTTACATGAATTAACATTTACTGGTAAAACTTTTTTCCTTTGGGGTCGTCTTATATTCAGGCTTTTTCTTTTTTTCCTAAGTTAATATTCAGATTTTGGGGGGTCGTCTTATAATCAGAGTCGTCTTATAATCGAGCAAATACGGTATGTTTAAGAAGCATGTCTTCGCTTTTATCATTGTAGAAATATTGGATTAGATGATAGCATAGCCATTAAGCCTACATTGCCTCTCAGACCACAATAGGCGCTGGTTTTATGGACAAAGTGAGCTTACGTGACGTTGATACAGAAGCAGCACTTGCTGGTTTTGCTTTTATATCTTTCATGAGTTTTTATGGGGGACCTTTAGGCAGATTTGGCATGCACACAAGCCAATGTTTTTGGTATAAAGGGGCCAGTTTGTGAGTTTAGGATGGGTGTTTATGAACGATCTTGTGCTTGTAGTTTAGATGAGTACCGTGAGTGCTGTGTAGTTGGGTATTCATGATGACAACATTGCTAAAATGTAATTGGCAATTACCATGTGATGTGCCCTGTTGCATGATAAGCCAGACACCTAGACCAAACATGTGATGTCAGAAGCAGTGTACGGATTGTTTGCGCTATAGATAAAAGATAATATATCACTCTGCGTAAATCTTTGGCACTAAATAAATAAAAGATAACAACATTTATGTTTTTGTTTTTTTTTTAAATAGAGTTTTATAGAATTTTACAGATGCATGGGAAAAAGTAATAAAAAATTTAATTTATTTATGAATATTGCATTTTAGCATCTATGAGGCTCACTAATATCACAACCTAATTGGTTTTCTAGAACAAAAGCTCCACTAGCATAATCTGCATTTGTTTATTTAAAGAGGGCACACGGTTAATCTCTTGATAATCCCAATGCTGGTTTCATCAGAATACATTTTTTAATTGAACTTTGCAAATGTTTATTTGCTTAAATCGATAACACTCATGCTTTAGAGAGCAACAAGGCACTGGAATGTTGCGTGTCTTCCAGTTGTCTCCTTCAGCATTCCAAGACACTTTGGACAATGCCATACTTTGAACTTTGTGGGAACAGTTTGGGGAAGACTCTTATATTCCAGCATGACTTTGCTCCAGTGTACAAAGCAAGCTCCATTAAGTCATGGATGGATGAGTTTGGTGGGGTTGAGGTCAGGGCTCTGTGTGGGCAAGTTCTTCCACACCAAACACCTTTGTAATGAACTGGAACGGAGATTGCGAGGCAGGCCTTCTCGTCTAACATCAGTGCCTGACCTCACAAACGCTCCAAACTCGTGTGTGTATATAAATATATATGTATGTATGTATGTATGTGCGTGTGTTTTATAGTGTTTGTTGGAGGTGGGGAAAGAGATCAAAAACATTAGAATAATTACGTTTACCCATAACCTATCTATTTTCCTCCTTTACAAACATGTTTGTAGCAATCTTCTTTTTCTTTTTATGTCCCTTGGTATATCCTTTATTGAGAAACAGTGCAGTCTTATCAATTTTTTTTATTATTTTGTTGGATTGCTGAAATCTAATATCAAAAAGGTTAATTAGTACTAGAGGATTGTGTGCTTTCTTAATCGCTGATCAAAGGATACCTTTTCTTGCTGAACTTCCCGCATGATTTATTGCATTTATGGCTTGCAATTCTTCCAAACCTCAAGTCAACGCCTGTCTCTGAGGTGTCCTTCGCAAATAGAAACTACGCTTAATTTATTTCCAAAGCATCGCAGGTGGATTAGAAATTAACCAGAATTCTTGGATCATGTCCATTTTTTTTTCTAGGTCAGCATTTGTGACCAAGTCTGTTGTGTGTGTGTGTGTGTGTGTGTTTTGTGTGTGTGTGTGTGTGTTTTCATAATAGCACTACCTAATATCACAATGCAGGAGATTAATCCAGAATAGAGCTTCCAGCCTATCTATAAAACAATTGTAAGCAAGAAAACCTGATTAACCATTGGAGAACCAGGTTGACGTTTATTGTATCGCGACACAAATCTTTTTTTTTTTTTTTTCAATCCTCTGGCACATTTTTACTTTCTTGAAATTTAAGTTCTTCACACCTTTTGGCTTTATTTTATTGTAAAACACTAAGCACAGTTTATTTAACGTGTGAAGTACAAATCTTTGGTGTTTTTAGTTTACAGAGCATGGAATTAACATTATTTGACTGTTGCACTAATTCTTGACACTTTTTATTACAGGCTTGTCATGGCAGGCAACACGCGGCTACTGTTAGTGATGTATTTCCAAGAATCTAGTTTTGCGCGTGAATCATTGTCTGCGTCTGAAGGCAAATTGTTTTTTTGCGCGCATGTATTTCTGCAGATAAATCTTCCTCTTACAGACTACCTGGGGTAGTTGCATAGGGTGCTAGGAACGCTATAGCCAGTCTTGTCAGTATAAATAACCAGGCTAGCCCTTGTGGCAGCAGGGTAATATTGATTTGCATGACGACATATATATGAAGTCAGAACGTACAATGCAAATGGAGATTAGAACTCCAGAAATCGGCACAGATCATTAAACTCCAGGTTTTATACAGAGAGGACTGATGCCAAAATGTGACACGATATTGTAGGTAGGCATCATGGTGCCGTTCCTTCACCTCTGTCAATATCCTGCCATCACTTAGAGTGCTTCAGGACTTTCAAAGTCTCCTGCTGACTTGGTACCTCACGCAATGGGATTTCTCACTACGCATCCGGTCGCTGTTATTTTTGAGGTCTCATACGCGCACACATGCTCCCTTGATAAAAACCTAATCAAACACTGACTAATGTCATGTTAGCATTACCCCTGGACGGTTTTTCTTGCTGCTAAACACACTTCTCCATTATTGAGTTTCTTGGGGATGAAGTGTACCATCATACCAAAACACCCCCTGACTCGAAATGCAGTTACTCATTTACTTATCAGACATATTTCAAAGTCCTAGACGCGCTAAGTGGACAGAAATATTCCCTCCTGGACTGCTTTTGGTGTCATTCTCTTAGGAATGTCACACCGCAGCAGGTCCCCCTCTCTCTTGCAAGCTAGATGGAGTTTAAATAGAGGTCCCAAATCGGTACAGGTTCTGCATCGATCGACGGGAAACATATGCTCCCTGGCACGGATCTAAATTCTAGCCGAAAAAGAAAAATACCAGATGCTCTAACAAAAAGCCAGTCTGATGGTACCTAAGATCAGGGAGCAGATCATTGCTTCACTCCTGTCTGAAAATATTAATTTCATTAAAAGATCTAGTTTGTAGTATGGAATACAGGATTTATTTTAAGAGAAATTAACCCCTTTTTGTGTAGTGTTTTTCTGTTCTCCTGCCAATTGTCTAAGTAGTAATAATTTCTTGATAGATGTATTGTTATATTGCTTTTTATTTGTAGGTATGGCTGCTCGTCTCATGTTTTGCTCGTACGTGCTACAGACAATGTGAACATGTTTTAATGATTAGGATTCTTGAGAGCTTTTATATAGAGGTCGGTGAGTCAGGGGGTTATTAATATACGCACTGAATGCTGTCTAATCCAAGGCCAACTGGTAGTTTGGATTAAGAGGCTCGGTTGCACTACACTTGCCTGGCTGTGGTTTTCACAGAAGATCAATAAAATAGGAGATTAATTTCTGAGCTGTACTAATGAGCTTTGTTTTGAGTTTAAAAATTGGTAGCTCTCCAGCTGCTTCCCTACTACAACTCATGATTTTCAGGTAGCTGTTGGTTTGCTTTGATGTCCACCGATAGATACCTCTCATAAGAGCAGTAAATGCTGCCCTTGACATAGGCCCTGTTTGGCCGAAACATTACTTTTGTTTTGCTTTCTCTAACTAAAGTAACAAAGATTGGAAGCTGTTTGGAGTGCTGGGATTCCTTTTCTTTGTTCATGGCAAGCATTGCTGTCAGATTTTAATATGTCGGGCTGTAGATGTTCTGTTGTCTAGCGCTTCTGGCTTCCCCATTGGGTACTGGTGAAGAGATGTATGCCGACAGTCTAGTGTTTTTTTTTTGCATACTTAGTGGAGTGGAAAACTGAATATTAAAGATATATCCTTAGAACTTGACAAGTTTCATTGAAATTCAACTAAGCTTTTGTATGCTGCTCGATTCTGGGAAACCTTTAAGCAATACCAGCGAGTTTCTCCTGAGAAGGACAGAACTGGCCTTTTGTACTCTGCAGCTGGAAGACTTTATTTTCGCTGGGCCTCTAAGTAGATCAGTGTGATTTTGTAAGGTATTAAAAATTAGGTAGTGGCTTAATACTAGGGGAAATACATCTTTTCATTAATTGTTTTTTTCCCCTAGCAGTCTTGTATGAAGAAAAGGGAAATGTATAAAGGAAACTGGGGAGTTGCCTCCTGGATTTTATTTTAATAGGCTTTGGAAATGATTCACACAAAGAATAATTGAATGATTCAATTACAGGGAAGACAGGGCAGCCAGCCTTTGAAAGTGACATATTACTCTCTGGACCATTTACTCAAGGTTGTCCTTATGTTTTTTGTGTAGTGCCTTTTATATTAGTCATTAAAAATAATATAATAGGTTAGCGTGATTAGATTAGAAAGGTGAATGTTCAATCTGCCCCAGATTTAAACTAGGGCAACAACAATAATAAACACATGAAAACATAGGCCGACAAAACATCAGGTAAACCGGTAGTAAATGCAAGGGTAAAATATTTTGTTCCACATAAATTGAAGAGCTATAAAGAAATTGAACAATGCCACAAGACATTGTACATAGCAAGCACTGCAGCATTCAGGTTTATTTCCCTCTCCTGGAATCTCCATGGATTCTCACAAGATCAACATCCAGAACAAAGAGCAGGAGGTCCCATCGGGAGAAGGGAATAAAGCTTCAGTGTGCAAAAATATATTCTTTACTACAAAATTATAATCCAACCCGTGGTGTACAACATCAGGGATGCACCTAGGAGACATGGGGATAAACACCTTTTCGCACTAAACTTCTCCCTTATTCATAGGCGATGAATCCACAATCCTTACAGATGGGAGAAGTTAGTTTTATTTTTCAAAGTCTTGGTCCAGCTTTTGCTTAAACACCATTCTACATGCAACGTATAAATAAGAAAAGAATTGTGGCTGCTGAAATAGAGAAGTGCTAGTGTATTGCTGCTGTTCCTCTATATACTGTATCGTGTCACAAAACGAAAGAGCACACTTTTGCAGTGATTTCCTTCACACTGTCTAACTGTAGTAAATTGTCTCAGCTTCCTTCTTCAGTGGGCACTGAGAGGTCAGGTTTTAAGGATTTCTTAAATTCCAGTATTTGGAATGACTACAGACTCAGCTCTATGACTTGGTGACTCACTTGTCTCCGTCCCCACCCTGTAAGCACTGATTTGCGTTATTTCCCACAGCACTGTCAGGGACGTTATCCGGTAACAATCCCAAGTGTTTTCTTCACAGTGGGGAGACCCACTGATTCAGTGTCAAGTCCTTGAAACTATTACAAGTGCAATGGTATATTTGTGCTTGAGAAAGGTAAACTTTGGGTAGTCAGGGCTTTATACTCCCTTTTTAATGACATTGTGGAAAGAATAAGGAATTGGTGATTTACAGTCTTTTTACATGAAAAGAAAACTAGAGTATGATACGTACAAGAGCTCTCCATGGCAATGTTTGAGGCAAGAAGCGTCTTCAATGCCTGCCCTGGAATATGTGACAAAACTGTCCTTTGTCGAACCCTATAAATCAAGAAGTATAAATGAGAAAGTACTCCAAAAATGTTCCTGATTACATTTAGAAACCCCCAACTTCCATGTTTTGTGTAAGCTAACCTCAGATAGCGGAGACCAGTAATGTCTGTTGTCTCAACCTTTAGGGTGATTTATTGCTAGATTTCATGTAGTTTAAAAGCAAAACTCACAAGGGAATATGTGTGTTACTCAAGTTGGCATCTGAATTAACCCGATTATGATTTGTGCAAAGAAGAGTGAATTAAACAAAACTTAGGGGATAAGATCGTTTTCTCTTTGAGCATAAAACTCAGTGCAGTGTTCATTTAATGCAGGTTAGCATTGACCGAGACTTGGTTTTATCTAATTTTGTTCCAGTAAACGTCCTTTATCTGCAGACCTGGAAGCTGCCATTATTGTCAGTCATGCGATATTTTGGATGGCTTTCCCTGTACAATCTCCACACTGCACTGATTCTTTATAGCAATAATATATGAATTATAGTATATAATAATATGAAGCCTACATAGACTTTTCTTGGTCAGCGTGTCCTTCTGCTGGGTGGTTAAAAATGAGCCATTGTATTGTTTATGATAGGTTTCAAGGTGTTTATTATAGAATGGTCCTAAGCACAATGAAATTAAACTGTTGGTGGCAAATCGGAACATAATACTAACGTCAAAAATGTTTTACAGTGAGTGAAACCGTGCTTTGCAAACACATATGGTAATTGATGCTTTTAGTAACTATTTTAAAGCAGAAAGCAGGTCCCAAGAACCCCCTAACAGGACAGGTTTTCAGGATATCCTTAAATGTGCTTAGGTGTCCCTTATATTGATAAATATGTATTAATAAAAATGAATCGCAGAGTGAAACATCTGACTTTACTTGAGGATATCCTGGAAACTTTATGCTGTTTTGAGGAATGTTAAATGACAAAGGCCTTTGTCTCTGTTCTCTGCAGCTCTCCTTCTCATTGTAATCGTAAGCTGAAAAGAGACAGAACGGTAAAAAAATAAAATATATATATTTTTTTACCTGACCCAAAGGGTGTTTAATATATAGTTTTAAGTTAATATTGTGTGTTTAGTGTGTTTTGAGGTTAGTTAGTGGGGAATTGTTTATATAAGATAAAGTTGGAGTTAAAATAATAAATATAAATGAAAATTATACAGGAATATAGGGTGGCTCCCAAATCACGGGAGATTAACAGATTGTTTTGTAATTTGTCATACCTGTAAAACTGAAATGTTTTTCTTAATTCAATTTTTTTTTAAAGTATATTTATCAAAATATGTATATCAGTATGGTTTGTCGAGAAAAAAAATATTTGCGCGAGTACACAGAATGAGAGAGGGAAATAACAGTTGAATGAAGGCCTACTTAGAACCTGACAATGCTCTGGTCCTATAGTGTAGAATATATTTTAAGGGGTTAAATGTCACCAGACCACTTCTTGTCCTGCATTGTGTCCTATAATGATACTAGGATCTATAGGTCGTTACAGAAGAAGGTGGCCAAGTGAGGACCATGTTTGAGATATCTACTCTTCACTCTTTTGTTCCATGCTTTCTTTCTGATCCACAGATTTTTGTTGTAAACATAAACCTGCCATACTTTTTTTGTGTGTTGCATAATTTTGGTTATTGGGATTGTCCCAGCAGATTCTGGACTGTTGGCAGCTCTGGTGATTTAAGCAAGCAAATATAACGACTTTGCTTCCCTGTAAGCAGGGCCCTGAGATTTTTATCTTTTCATTAGAAAAGGTTGTAGCAATTGTTTTTTTTGTTTTTTTTTTTTTAATGTTTCAACCTTAGATCTTGTATTGCATTTTTCCCCCATTTATCCTAATGGATTTTGACATGCAACTTGTGAAACGGAGCATGGCATTGGCCGGGGTTTAAGTTAGTTGCTAATGTGTAGGTATATATGTATACATAATAGTAAATGGTATAGTATATATTTTGTTTGGGTCCATTATTGTTATGGGGTGCATTTGTACAGTAACTGACATTGAGCCTATTTCTTTCCTATAGATCAAGCAGCTTCTGTTTGTCTCCATCACTCATGTATGCTTTTCTACACATGCTTTCAAGATTATGCTAGAAGTAATGCCTTGATTAGAGTAACATCATCCAGTCAGAAGCTACTTAATTCCTAACCTCAAATATAAAGGCTAGAGGTCACACTTTTCTAACCAAAAAGAACACGTTTGTGTAGAACGTTTAAGAGTAATAGTATTTAAGAACTAACCAGTTGAAATGCCACCATTGATGGTATCAATGGGGTCTGTTCATGAAACCCTAATGTTACTGAAGAAACAATTTAAATATAAACTCAAACAATTTAAATATAAACTCAATAATAAACATTCTTGGTAATTGCTGATAATTTATGAACACGGCATAACTTCCCAGGATGATTGTACTTGGCAGGTAATGAAAACTTATAAAAAGTACCAAATTCATTATTTCAGAGGAAGAGGGCCACACGAAGCCCTAGGGTAACTTTAACACATCTGCTCTACACAGGCCTATGTAGTCTCTCTCTTCATGTGGGTCATGAGGTTTGAGGAAGACCTTGCCCTTGACATAAACCTTCTGTACAGTTGTGTTATCTTGGAACCAGAATGAGAACAATGTCACAATATGTTGTGGTAACGGATTATTTTAAAGCCATGTAATAGCTTTTTTTTTTTTTTTTTTTAAAGAACAATGTGATTTTAATGAAGCTGAAATCAGATAGCTACAAATTCAGGTTTGCTAAGTTTCTATTGATTATCAGATTGTAACGAACTTTTGAAGTTTGCATTTGGACACCTTCCCAAATAATTGCAGCTATTAATATCGGTGGCGTTGACAAAAGTGAACCAGATTGTCTTTCTTTAAAAAGGATGCCAACGTCTACTTAATATAAGGCAATACCAAAGACCAATGAAGGTCTGTTTTTTAGCAAACAAAATCTACAGACTAGATGGTCCGGATGGTTCTTATTTGCCATCTTATTCTATGTTTATTGCCCGTATAATTTCACTTATGCTGACCTATTCTAATGGCTCTTGAAGCAGTAAACCACAACATGTTCCTATTACAACCATCTCCTTGTTCTTATATTTTTGACATTTATGTCCATTAATATATTGTCTGTTGTGTAAGCAGCAATAAAAATATGTGGGAGGCATCATCTGGTACTAATGGCCAGTCCTTGTCTGGCTGAGGGGGGATAAAATGCTAGTTTTCCTACCCTTTGTCTCCAACACTATAAAACGGATGGCAAAAACATAAGTTGTATGAATTAATTTATGGTAAAAGCTGTTAAGGTGACACATCACATTTAAACTTCAATGAGTCATAAAAAAAACTTTGATGCCATCTCTCAACAAGGAGAAACTTCATGGACTGGCAGGTAGTCTACAAAGAAGGACAGATATTTAGGTTTAAGTGACAGGTTTATTCCCTCAGAAAGCTGGTGTCTTCAAAGGCTTCCATTTTAACAGGGCTCAATACTATGGAAAGCCAAAACCGCTTTACTTTGAATCATTCGTTCATCTTAAAGAAACATAAATATATTTTTTTTCCTTTTAACAGCCATATTTAGACCCGGTTCTGTGTGTGTCTGTTAAGAATGTCAATTTTGGTCTAAATGCCCTTTTCAATTATAATGGAAGTACCATCAATACTGAAGCTATTATCTCAGGCAGTGGGGTGAGGAGCTTCACATAGTGTACTGCACAGGAATAATCGTACCAGTGTTTCTTAAATTAGCAGTATGACCTTTATTTATACAAATCCACATTTATAAAAATGCTGTAATGCACCTATGGGGGTAAGAGACTGAGCCATCTAATCCCAGCCAGTTTACTGATGTGAATAAAAGCGTCCATTTCAAGGCAGGAATAGTTTAGACCAATCTGGCTGTTGGACCTGATAATGATAGTGATAATGCTTGCTGTTTTCTCTGCCTCCGTTGTGTACGTTTACATCGTAGACTGATTTTGAAACTTGGGCAAGTTGGGGTAATTTGAGGGGCTTGTGGTAGTTCTGCTTAAAGCAGATCCATTCTCCCGAAATGTGTACTTTACAGCTAAGCACCAAAACCTGCATAGTCCATAAAAACAGCAGTATACCTAAAACACAGCAGTAAACCTAAAAATCTATCTGTCTATAATTACTATATTGTGATGCAGCTTGCAGTGACACAAGATGTAAAAGCAAATGTACATAACATTTCCAGGGGTGCGGAGGGTGGGATCGGTGCACAAATGACTCTTGGACAGGTGAAAAGTGGGGCATGGTAAGCAAGTGGGGCTGGCAAGAATGACTGCGATTCTACCCCGTTAAGAATGTATACGGACATTGTAGACCTGGTCACAGCCAGAAAGACCCTCCACGTTTAGTAATATTGGAGTTAATGAGATTGCCTGTGTGTTACAAAGGATACAAGTTCAAAGCCAAACTCTCATTTAGAAAGCACAATTTCACAAGATGAGATTATATATTGAATGCTGGATCTAGTGATGTCTCCGAGCCGTTTAATTAAGTTTTCTTTTCTCTATTTACAGTGTCCTGTGACATGAAACTTAACCCTCAGCAAGCACCATTATATGTAAGTAAATATTATTTTAAAGAAAATACATTTCGGCATTCTCACTTTATTGGATGATATGTGAGGTTTTACATTATTGACCTAGAAGTTGCCTGGGCTCCCCTGTATCCTCGTGTCCCTTTCTGGTAATTAAAGTCACTATGAGCTATATAGCTCGTTATTGTTTTATATAGCTCCATCGTATTCTGCAGCGCTGTACAAATGGCACATGCTTCATAGCTTCACAGTGAACTTGACGTTTCTTATTATTTTCATTTTGTATATAACAGAGTTCCCTGCAGATGAACATCATTCTTATTCCCTAGAAACGTAATCTGCTCTGAAATCTTTTTCATCTGTGAGTTTTACTTTTCCTGGAGATGATTAAATGTAATGAAAAACTAAGCATGAAATGCACTTCTTAAAAATACGACTGTGGTTTTCTTTTTAGGCTATAAAATCTCATATACATGTTGCAGCAGTACATTAAATAGCAAGTGTATAGGTAAAAAAATTAGTATGCTGTCACCCAAACACTACGAATTTTTCTCTGTACATATGTATAAAAAAATATGTATTGACAGAATTGTGTATACTACTTAAAGTGGGGCCTGTCTAATAGGAGAAATCTTCTATTGAGAGTGAGTTGCAAGATGCAGGAAAATGGATCATTAGCTGCCTTGTGGCCTGCTGATCAATCCACAATACAATCAAACTTCCCTAGGGGAATATCTACCAAAGGGGCAAAGAGCATTTCCTCCATGGCCCTAGCGTTGTAGGGGCCCAGAGCTCATTATCTTTTATTACACTTACTTGGTTTGTAGTAGTCTGGGCTCCTCCACTGATGTTCCATACGGTGCGGCGTGGGAGCTTTGGATTAATATGAGTGACTGTGAGACGCTAACAGAGAGGATCCACTCTACAGCTGGTATGTATATTACCTGTTTAATCCTGTGCAGAGCCGGCTCCTCTCTCCCACTGTCCATCTGCACCCAGACAGGAAGTGTGGGCGGGTTTTAAGGCACATACCGTATTGGCTCGGATATAGGCCGCCCCCGTATATAGGCCGCACCCTAAAAGTTTGGTGCTTTTTTAAAGAAAAAGTTTTTTTCTTTAAAAAAGCACCAAAAAACATGCTGCCACTCTGTCCCCCCCCCCCGAGATATGCTGCCACTGTCCTCCCCCCCCCGTGATATGCTGCCACTGTCCTAACCTTCCCCCCCGAGATATGCTGCCACTCTGCCCCCCCCCCGACTTACCAGAGCAGACTCCCGGGTGTCTTGCGGGGCCGACGGGGGACATCTACGCAATACGCGTATACAACTTCCGGTGCCGGCACTCAGCGGATGTGCCGGCACCGGAAGTTGTATACGCGTATTGTGTAGATGTCCCCCGCCGGCCCCGCAAGACACCCGGGAGTCTGCTCTGGTAAGTCTTGGGGCCAGAGGTAAAACGCATCGTGCGGACGGTCTGCACGATGTGCTTTAACAATCTCCCTTGCCGGGACTCCCCCCGTGGGAATTCCTGGCAAGGGAGATTGTTAAAGCACATCGTGCAGACAGTGGAGGCTGTTTACCCGCATCGCCACAGCCGGTGACCGTCCGCACTATGCGCTTAGACAATGACCCGTGCCGACACAACCCCCCCCCGGTGAAAATTGCTGGCAGGGGAGGCTGTCTGAGCGTATCGGAGAGTAGGATGCAGGTCCCCTGCACCGCTGCGGGGGATCTGTATCCTAACCCCGCTGCCTGCCCGGCGCCTGGGACTGCATGTCCCGGGCGTCGGGCGCTAGACCCCGAATATAGGCCGCACCCCCACTTTAAAGACTTAAAGTGGGGGGGAAAGAAGTGAGGCCTATATTCGAGCCAATACGGTAATAAGTTCTGATTGGCTGATCGGACTTTTGCTCCATTCTTTGCTTCACTGCCCTGCTTTTCCATTTCCTCTGCGTTTGAATGGGCTTGTGTGTCTAGTCACAGGCTGTACCTGGCTGGTGAGGACTGCAGCCCCCAGGTAACAAGGAGGTTTCTTTCAAGTGCAATGCCTGATATCTAGGTCGGTTTAGAGGAGCTTAGGTGCCTGTTTTTTCATCCCTATGTTGAGCGGTATATGTGATATTATGTTGTACCTTATATTACATTTAATGCCAATTGTCCTGATACAAATGGGATAGTCTTAACTAGAAGTTATGTGCCACTTGCCAACAGTCCTGTTGTTGATATTTATTGTTTAGATAGCACCATCATATTCCGTAATGCTATACAATGGGTGGGCAGGACATAACAAGTAGTACATAACATAACAATTTGACTTACAGAAACAGGTGGTGGGGGGGGTTGATCGAACGGGTTTACAATCTACAATCTTGTCCAATGTCACTACAGATTGCCACTTGATTGTCCGCACATCTTCTCTTAAAGAGAAACATTATGCACAGTGGGCAGACCTTAGATGGGACACAATGTGAGGCCAACACTTAATATGAACAGAGTGTGACATCATGAACAAATTGTAAATCTGCAATGCATTTTTGTATTTTATTTTACATTATGTTTTTATTTGTGTTTATAAATGCTTCAGGGCCCCAAGGTTGTTGATCAGTATCTGGGAAATAAAATTGGGTTACACTTAGGGCTGCAACAACTAATCGATAAAATCGATAATAATCGATAATGAAATTCGTTGGCAACGAATTTCATTATCGATTAGTTGAATCGATTATTATCGATTATAAAATGAGGGTTTTTTCAGAGCAAACGCTCTGAAAAATCCCCCTCATTATATAATCCGTTTAGTCTGACTCACCGTCTCACAGCAGCAGCTCCTACTTACTCCCCCTCCCTGTAATCACTGTGACAACTGGCCCCGCCCCTTCCTTCTCCAGGCCAGAACCACATGGCTGTGACACTCATCTAACTGTAAGTACCGTATTTGCTCGATTATAAGACGAGGTTTTTTTCAGAGCAAATGCTCTGAAAAATACCCCTCGTCTTATAATCGGGGTCGTCTTCTAATCAGACCTCAAATAGAAGTCTGATTAGGAGACTAAGATCCAGATCCCCCGCACCGCTGCAGGGGACCTGGATCCTCCTGTCGTCGCCCCCCCCCCCACACACACACACTTACCGGTGCTTCCGGAGGTGAAGTTGGCAGCGGGGGTTTGTATGCGTCCGTCGCAAATACCTTCCCCGACTGTCAGAGATCAAGAGTTCCTGATCTCTGACAGCCGGGGAAGGTATTTGCGACGGACGCATACAAACCCCCGCTGCCAACTCCACCTCCTTCCGGCTGCCGCGGAATGAGACGTGAACCCGCTCCCCCGGCAATACAGCAGGAAATTGGAAGCACCGGTAAGTAAGTAAGTGTGTGTGTGTGTGTGTGTGTGTGTGTGTGTGTGGCATTTCTGGAATGCCTTACACCCCTATATGCCACTCTGGCACTTAGGGGGTTAAAAGGCATATTATGGGGCAGAGTGGCATATAGGGAGGTATAAGGCATTTCAGGAGGCAGAGTGGCGTTAAGGGGGCATTTAATAGTGCACTCTGCCTCCTGAAATGCCTTATACCTCCCTATATGCCACTCTGCCCCATAATATGCCTTTTAACCCCCTAAATGCCAGAGTGGCATATAGGGGTATAAGGCATTTCTGGAGGCAGAGTGCTCTATATAATGCCTTTTAACTCCCTTAATGCCACTCTGCCTCCTGAAATGCCTTATACCTCCCTATATGCCACTCTGCCCCATAATATGCCTTTTAACCCCCTAAATGCCAGAGTGGCATATAGGGGTATAAGGCATTTCTGGAGGCAGAGTGCTCTATATAATGCCTTTTAACTCCCTTAATGCCACTCTGCCTCCTGAAATGCCTTATACCTCCCTACATGCCACTCTGCCCCATAATATGCCTTTTAACCCCCTAAATGCCAGAGTGGCATATAGGGGTATAAGGCATTTCTGGAGGCAGAGTGCTCTATATAATGCCTTTTAACTCCCTTAATACCACTCTGCCTCCTGGAATGCCTTATACCTCCCTATATGCCACTCTGCCCCATAATATGCATTTTAACCCCCTAAATGCCAGAATGGGATATAGGGGTATAAGGCATGTGTATGTGTGTATATATATATATATATATATATGTGTATATATGTATGTAATATATATATATATAAATATATATATATTTGGGCTACTGAAAGTTAGGGGAGGTGAGGGTTAATTTAGGGGCAGTTATGGTTAGTGGGGTGTTTAGGGTTAATTTAGGGGCAGTTATGGTTAATTGGGTATTTAGGGTTAATTTAGGGGCAGTTATGTTAATAGGGTGTTTAGGGTTAATTTAGGAGCAGCTGTGGTTAATGGGGTGTTTAGGGTTAATTTGAGGCAGTTGTGGTTAATGGTGTGTTTAGGGTTAATTTAGGGGATGCTGTGGTTGATGGGGTCTTTAGGGTTAATTTAGGGGATGCTGTGGTTAAGGGGGTGTTAAGGGTTAATTTAGGGGCAGTTATGGTTAATGGGGAGTTTAGGGTTAATTTAGGGGAATCTAAATCCTGGGGGCAGTGAAGTGACATATCTGGGGGTATAAGGCATATACAGTATATAAGGAATATGTGGGGAGGGCAGTGTGGCATGTCTGGGGAGGACGGAGTGGTGTATCAGGGTGTATAAGGCATATCTGGGGGTAGAGTGGCATATCTGGGGGTAGAGAAGTGGCATGTCTGGGAGGCAGGGTGGCATGTCTGGGGAGGATGGAGTGGGGTATCAGGGGATATAAGGCGTATCAGGCACAGTGGCAGATGTGGGAGGCAGCGTGGCATATGTGGGAGGCATTGTGGAGTGGCAGATGTGGGAGGCAGCGTGGCAGATGTGGGAGGCAGCGTGGAGTGGCAGATGTGGGAGGCAGCGTGGTGTGGTATATGTGGGAGGCAGCGTGGAGTGCTGTGGTAGGCAGCGTGGCATATGTGGGGGGGCAGCATGGCATGTCTGGGAGGCAGCGTAGCAAGCCTGGGCTCAAATGTGCATATATTGGGGGGCTGGTTGGGAAATAAAGACAAGAAATTTATTATCAAAGTTTTTTTATTCTGCTGTTTGTATTTAACATCATTTGTTTAGTAAATTATTTTAAATAAATTAAAAATTTACATTCATTTTTTTTATCCGATTAATCGATTAATCGAAAAAATAATCGGCCAACTAATCGATTATTAAAATAATCGTTAGTTGCAGCCCTAGTTACACTAATAAGTGAGCAAAGTAAGCGCATGCCCAGGGCCCACCAGCAACAGGGGCCTCACCAGAGTTCCATTGGGTCCATGGGACCCAGGTGTCACTTTTATAAGGGCGACAATTTGCAGCCCCAAGACATGTTCTTTCGGGATAGATTTATTGGGAATGAGAAGTTTCTGCACCTTTCTTTGTCCACAAATCTATCTGCATTATTGTAGGCCTCTCGTTGCATTTCTGCAAAATGGTGTAGCCATGGGAACAGACTGTCCCCCCGTCCCTCCAATGGGGACTGCCCTTTGTGAACAATTTTGGACTGCCCCCCGAAAGGTGCATTTTAGGTGACCCCATGGTTAAACGCAGGTCTGCTCACAGGTGGAGGGAAAGCTGCGGTTGAGGTAAGGGAGGGAGGGAGTATGCATGAATGACTGTATGTGTGTGAATATGTATGTGTGTACATGTGGCAGCATGAATGTGTATAGGTAAATGTGTGAGCAGGGATGTGTTGAAAACACACTTGGGTATTGGGCAGGCACTATATTAGGTTTTTTTTGCCCAGGGCCCATCAGAGACTTGAATTTGCCCTGGCTGGAAACAACTAACATTAAAATAAGATTTCATCCCTTCACCAGGGATTTCCCTGGTCGGAAAAGTTCTTACTCTTCTTCCACAACTATATGTTAGGGGAGCAGAATTAATTCTATGGCTAAAACAAGACGCAAAAGGCGAGCTTTTATATCAAAGATATTCTTATAGTGAATGTCCACTGCGTTTCTTCGCAGTAGCAAAGGATGAAGAAACAAACTAGATCTTTCAGGTTAAGTGTGGTTTTCCTGTGACTACTGTGCATCTGAGCGTTTTAAAGTGTAACCGCATTCCTCCTGTAGATAAAAGGAATGGAAAGATAAGCTAATCTTTGGCGTGGAGAGCTGAGGTCTCAAATGCTTTATGACTGGTATAATATTTGCTATTGTACTATCTGAATGGTACAGATTTAGAACGGTTTTTTGAGGTCAGATAGGGATATCTCTGGTTATAACTGTCTGTTAAATAAAATGAAATATGTCTGAGTAGTACATTTATTTCATTTATTAAGTTAGAAGAGTCCTGCAATAAGAGATTACTGTGCTTTTGCTCTATTTACAATAATTATCAGATCAGCAGTGCAGACCTCCTTTGCAGACCCATTGCAGCCTCTTCGCAACAATATCGTAGCTAGGCTGCTAATTGGCATACCTGGGAACTTTCAGGCCTCCCGGAGCCCTCCCACTTCAGGTACACAAACACAGTCGGTGCACTGACATGGCAATGGGTACGGAGTAGAGCATGTCTAAAAACAGGCCATGACCCAAAGAAGTGGTGCGGAGAGTTCCCAGGTGTGCTAATCAGGTAAGATGGGCAGGTGCTTACGCTTCCCACCAACCCACTTCCTGGTTGGTTCCCTCCCTGCCCCGTGCCACACTGCCAATGTAGGTGTCTCGATTTGGGCACCCGGGGGGGATGATATTATGGAGCAAAATATGAGCCAGTGGTATGTTAACAAACACCTTTCATTTCATAAGAAAGTCTTAATTACATGGTTAGCTGCAGAGTAGGGCCTTCTTTTGCACCAACAAGCAATTGCCTCCTCGCCGATGCTCCCCTATATCCAAGTACGCTCAAAACAGTTGTCTCCAAAAGGGTAGATCCTAGGCATATCCACTGTGCGGAAGGTGTGTTATTCCGTTTCAGTTTAATTTCAGGCTCATTGTATGTTATATCTTTGCACACCTCTCGCAATTACCATAATTCCCATAGTTATGCCACCCTGGATTGTGAAGTAGTACCTTATGTTTGTACACATTTACAAATAAAATCAATGTTTAAAATTAGTTTGGAACTTCTTTATGATGGCTCCATTTAGGGAAAGAGAGGCTTTTGTTCAGACAGTACAGCATTATTAGTTTTATTGCGATTGTCTATTGCTGAAGGCTTCCTGGAACAGTAGGGGATCACATCTAGCTCGCGTGGGTTAGATGGCTAACTACACTCCTACTGGCAAATGTTTAATTTTTTCATGCTATAAATAGGATACAGCTATCATCATATCCCTAGCCTCGCAGGAAGTCTATGGCAAGCCACAGAGTTTGCCTCATTGTATACCAGCCTTTCAAAGACATTAGCAAGTTGTACTTCCATTATTTAGGAGTCTGTGAAAATTCAAGCCCGGCCGACTTGATGCTTTGTTAAAATGTTCCTTTTTGTTCTTCTAACTCTTGTAGGAAAGATGTTTAAAAGCTGTGATAATTCTGGCCGAATTCCCTGGGGCACACTTGGGACATGTTGTGTTTACCCAAAGGCTGGCGTTCACAAGACAGTGTTTGCCAGCAACAGCAAATTGTAGACAAAGGCTAATTATAAGAGGGGGTGACTGCAAGGGGAGAACATGCTGTGCTGCTGAGTAATTAGCTAGTAAAATAAAGCCCGTGGTGGGATATTTGGCTGGCTGCGCATTAAAATAGTTGAAATGCAGTGGAGCCCTGAATCATAGGACATACTTGGTACATTTTAAATGCAAACACGATGTGCATATTACATCAGGGGCAAGGACTTTTGAGTAGTTTGATGGCTTCCTGATACTGGAGGTCTAGATAGAGCATATCATTCTGTCTGTAGAAGTTCTCTCTATGATCATTGGCTGTAAAAAGCCATTTTAGGCCGCTGTGGACACCTCGACTCATTAGCCCAGCTGCATACTCTACTCTGTATTTTAGTCACTATGTAAGGTGCTGGTTTTTGTGTTGCTATAATCATTATCTATAGACTTCTTCCTCTCTACAGCCAGACGATGTTGGTCTCAGGTGACAAAGGGTTATTTTTGGCAGAAAGGGGTCAGCTTCTAATAGTTTTTCTCAGGATAGCAGTTTTATATGAACTTTCGCCCCTCCTGCCCTGCACTTCCTTTATGTCATTAAACACACGTGTATGCAATTTCCTGTTTCACATCTGGAGGTCACTTGTTACAAATAGTCCTTTTCTTGTTGTTGTGTTGATGGCCATGTATTAGGTTAGGAAAACTAAAAAAGAAATCTAACGTTAATATTTCCATCCGCACTGTTTATTTACTGTAGTCACACAGACACAGACGTCAAACATTTAATGTTTATTTTTATTAATATCATCTTTCACGGTTTACACAATGCTTCTTATATACTTTCAAAGGGTACTTTAATTAGGTAAAGAGGTCCCTGCTTGCAAGCTTACACTCTGCGGCTAATATTTAATATATATATATATATATATATATATATATATATATATATATATATATATATATATATATATATATATATATATATATATAAAGGTGGTAGGCTTTAAGGCTTTAAAAATCTTGCTGGGGCTTTATAATAAAATCTTAAATTAAGTGATTGTGCACTCATGGCCTGTTCTCACTGCCACTCATGTTGACAGATATGATGCTCCATCTATATCCTTATCTGTATGTAAGAGCCGCACTACACTGGGAGGCTGGATTTAATGACTTTGACCTTCCCTTGTACTTTTGACCCAGTTCATTGCCTGCTGCTTCCACTTTATCAAGTGTTTGGTGCTCTCTGGACTGATAAAACAGAAGGTGAAGTCATATACAAAAGTATAAATAGTTGAGACTGACCAGAAATGATGCCTTCCTGCCAGGATAAACCTGACCCGATTTGTGCACTCGCATATTCTTTGCTTTTTCCCTACTTATTTGCTTTCTTTAGCATTTTGCAACTTGCACCCCCCCCCTTTAATTGACAACCATGCCTTGAGGTTCGATCCAGAACTGGTAAGACTAGCGTTTCTCACACTAGGCCTTTGCCTAGGGCACCATTTTTCTACTTCATGGAAGGTGACTAGGTGGAATCTGATACAGAAAGTGTCTGCATTGCGTCGGAGCAAATAATGAATACTTTGCATCAAGAGTAGAATACTCTGTCCTGAGGGCTATAATGCGACAACCATGTATACCCCACTGTACCCCAATCTCTTCACTGATACAAATCTTTACCTTTGTCCCTTGTTTATACGCCACCAGTGAGAAATCTGACAATCTATCGCTTCAAGGTGCATTTAAATGACTTCTATAACGCTTTTCAATTGTTAATAACAGACACTTTTACCCTTCACCCTTCGAGTCGAATTAAAATATTTCATGTACCGTCTGACTTTTTTTTTTCTTTCTTAGTATTTTAGTGTCTTCTGACTTTAGTTAAGTTCCGTATACAACTAGATTAAGGGCTTCTTGTTAAGGGTGTGACTTTTTCCATGAATAGAAACGCTTGCCTTGTTCATTATACTAACTGGATGTTCACAGAAGAGCTTGGTGAAAGCTAGCAGATGGTTGTGAGGGATTAGACAAGTGTGTGTAAAAATATACAGCAATCCAGCCTGAGACCGGCTCGCACAGTGCCACCACCACGCTAATGAATGTTGTCACATGAAGAAAAAGAATTTGTACTTCTTTGTACTGTTTTATAAACAAGTAGAAAAAGGTTCTTCTCACATGTCTGTACAGTTTGTATACATGCTTAGAAATGGTCAAATTATAATTTAATGCAATCCAGCCCATTGCCTGTTATAGTTTCCAGAAGCCACTCATGTTTTTAAATATTACGTTAAAATGGAGAATGTTTAAAGGGGCCGTGTCATCTGATGCTTTATACAATGAACATGGAGCTTAGATTCTTAGTGGTGCAAGCATAATTCCGTGTAATCACGTAGAACAAGCCTTATTTTATGCTACCAACCATAGACATGTGGAACCATATGCAAGTCAAAGGTCACTTTAATAATTTGCGTACATTACTGCACATATCTAAAGAACAGCACTCTTGGATGTATTCACTGAAGTGTGAGGCTGCAGGAACGTGTATCCCTTATAGTATTATGCAGAGCCAACCCCAGGGAACCTCTTCTGTCGGAAGAGCTTGCTTGGCCCTTTATAAAGTATGGTTTATAAAGGGCCAAGTGTCAGCTCAACCCTTTTGAAGGAGAAAATGGCAAGGGTTGGCCCTTCACAATGCATCGCAAGTCAGTAAGTTGGAGCCATTGGGAATTTCCAATGATGGACCAGTGTTGTTCACATGAAGACTAAAGTAGGGCTCCACATTGTTTTGAACTGCTGAATTAAAAAGTCTGCGGTCTTCTTCCAGCCTTGGGTTTAGAATATATGTTTCCAAACCAAAGATCTTAATTTACTTTGGATTTAATTGGGGACTTTACGGGTTTAGGTAGATATACTATTTCATAAATATAAGTTATAATATTATAATATATAAAATCTAGTTTGGCTCAATCCACACCATTTAGAAACAGAAATGGGATTCCTAGAACTGTTTTACACATTAATTGCATTTTTGCAGAAGCGCTAATAAACATCCTTAATCACATGATGATATTTATCAAATATTGTGGTTTGATGCAGCTGCTGGTCGTGGAAACTGTCATGGTCCCATAAAGAAGCAAAACATTTTCAAAAACAGGTGGAATCGGCGAATATGCAGCTGATTTGCTTTAGAATTGAAACTTCTCTTTTTTACAGTGCAATGTTGATATACTGCTTCGTAATTCAATCACAGTGGTTTACTTCTGTATTCCCAGTTGTGTTTACATTTTGCTCGCACATCCTGCATCACTTTGGGCTTTTACTAAATATTATTTTCTTATATGAATGTGTGGTAATGTGTCTGCCGTATGACAGATAGAAGTTGCAGGATAGGATGTTTCTCTGTTTGATATGTCCTAGATCTGGATTATATCGAAGAGGTCTCTTAGACCCTTCCAAAATTCACCCGTCATAGAGAAACTGGAGTGACATTTACTACTTAAATATATTTTATGAGGTGCATTGACATCAAACACGCTTAAAGGTCATAAACAATGATGACATGAAATTCAAAACTGCCATTTTGTATCGTAGGGTGACAGCGTCCTTACCGTGCAGCTAACCGAAGACAAGGAACTGGAAGGTGGCGATGCTGTGTTTTACCTTCTGTTCACTGGGTCGACACTCAATCATTTAACCAGTACTCGGAAAGTGAATGCTGCCACCCTAGAGACGGTCACCCCAGGTGAGGAACATAGAAGTATGACGCTATGCCTTGGCTGTGACAGGACCTTTTATGTCCCTCCAGATATCGCCACTATCTGCATAAATGTAATAACAGTATTTTGTATATTTGATGTGTTCTAGACCTGCATGTGGCTATTTTTACCCACAGGATAGAGTGTACATTTTTAATTTGCAATTTGTATTCCTGTCCAAGCATATAAATTCTTAATTATTCTATTAATGTTTGAGATTTGAGAAGAAAGCCTAAATTAAAATCGATTGTTCTATGCCAGACCACTGAAATAGTATCAAGATTACTTAAAAACTCTCTGAAGAATATTTATTATTAAAACCTGGTAGCATTTTCTTGCCCCCCCCTTCCTAAACTGCCATTTAAAAGTTATCTTTGTACTATCACATGATGAACATGTATAACAGCAAAGTCCTTTATGTTGGGTAGCAGGTGTTTTATGTGTAGCTAAGATAAGCAGTCATCTGTATTTCACCTGTTGGTAGCCCGAGACTGATAGGATTTATAGTCCCTCAGATGATATTCTTTAGCCACTATCTGTTTTATCAAGCAGGAGCACACAAAGATGGGGCATCTATAGGACCCCCAGGGCCCTCGTGACTTTTGTGTAGTTACAGAATATGAAGGCATTGTATAAATCAATAAAAGTATTTAGATCTGTTAATTTTAATGTTGCATTTTTTCTTTTTAATACAATATTGTGTTGTTCTCTGTGTACTCAGTGAAGGTTAAAGGTGCGTCTAAAACTTGGGTGAAGATCGTCTATGCATTAGATTTGGAGAGAGATTTGGTGCAACTGACATAACTTGCGACCAAAATGTCAGACTGCGTATTTCTCCGTGATTTCTATCTGGATTTGCAGACATCTGCTGTTGTGAAGCACATTACACACACAGCCCATACTTGCTAAATCAACAGCAAGGGTGTCTGGTTGTCCTCGTACGTTTAAATGCTCTCATATTTAGTTTTTTTTTATCCTTGCATTAAGCTTTTAAAGTTTGAAAAAGTTTCACTACTTTTAATAAATGAATGATATATTGGTTTGAATGGTGCTTTTAAATAATTTTAACACTTTTAAAACAGTCACAAAATGTTTAGGATTTGATGCTTTGATTTGACTGGTCTATCAATTTTTCATGCAAGTCTAGAAGTCACTAATAAATGAGTTTGTGTATAAATTACGAGACAGGTGGACAAATCTGGGAGCCCACTTGATATTTTTCCATTATGGGGTTAATCACTAAAGATTGTAAGGGTCGAATCATTTGCAGAGTTCTCAGTTATGGTATCTATTCAATATTTACCAATTAAAATAAGCAATATTTATGTATTATAACTCATCTTTTGTGTGTAATATGTGAGTAGCCATCTTATTGTCCTCATGATCTGTATACTTATTGCTGCCTGTTAAATCGCCTATTGTTAGGTTGTTGTTTGGTTCAAGCAGCCTTTGTCAGGACAGGATAAGGAAAAGGGAGATCGGTTTAGGACAGGAAGTTGATGAGATAATGCCAGCTGTGCCACATGCAGCCACTGATCATGGTTTCTATGAGGTTACTTACAAAATATATACAAATAGGTTCCAAAATATTCCTAAACCAAGCATGCTGATTAACAAAAAGCACAAGCCTTTCACAAAGTCACGGCGCCCTTGTGCTGGCCGGAAACAATCGGTATAAAAAGGTTCCAATGGGGTCTGTTCAGACTCTTCCCCTGCAGGATGGTCACAGGTACCCCTGTAAATATAGAAAATTAAAAAAAAAAAAATGTAATAAATTACAAAAATAATACACTCCAGTGATTTTCACCGTGATAAAGGGAACCATCCAGTTCCAAAAAAATGTTAAAAAAAACAAATTACAGCTAAACACAAACACCGCAGAAATGTTAAAATAAGCATTGTCACAAAGGGTGCAACATTTTAAAAACAATACGGTCACGAGCGGTTTAAAATGAAAATAATCTAGTTATGCCAAAAGATATGATGGCGACCATTCTCATGTAAAACATCTAATGTGCACTCAAAGTAGGCTTGAGATTAGAATTTTAGGGAAATAAAAGGATCCAAGTCCAATATCCGCACAGTCGTCCCATGCTTGTTCTTCAGTGTGGAATAAAATGCCTGAAAGTGTTTATTATTGTAAATCAGATGCCAAATACAATTCCAAAATAATGCTCCAGCGGGGACAAGGGTAAGTTACAACTACAAACAAACCAATCCTGTTCCCGGGATCAAAAAATACCCTTATTATAACCCCACCCTAAAACATAACTTTTATTAATATGTTTATTAAAAGGTATAACCAAAAAAAGATTTTTTAAAAACACCAGTGTCACCAGTCCTACTATGAAAGGTATACGTCACTGTAACATAAGCTGTGCAACACTAATATTAGGTCATACATACTGTTGATGGCTGCATTCCTAACAGAAATAATTCAATTATGACCAGTGACAGAGGCTTATTAAAAACTCAGACAAGTAGCCCCCTGACATGTTTCGCTCCTCAGAGCTTCATCAGAGGTCTGGGCTTATTTCTGTTGGTTAGGACTGCAGCCATCAACAGTATGTATGACCTAATATTAGTGTTGCACAGCTTATGTTACAGTGACGTATACCTTTCATGGTAGGACTGGTGACACTGGTGTTTTTAAAAATCTTTTTTTTTGGTTATACCTTTTTAATAAACATATTAATAGGGTGGGGTTATAATAAGGGTATTTTTTGATCCCAGGAACGGGATTGGTTTGTTTGTAGTCAGATGCCAAATGTCCCATTTTAATCCCTGCCAAAGAGTTACTGGGAAAGTGTACCTGGATGTATATGTGTATGTTTATAAGATCAGGATGTATGCCTGTGAATACATGTTGATGTTAGCTACATGTGTAGGCTTTGAATGCCTGTATTAAGTGGACACATTCATATACATTTGTTTAACCTGTAAAAAACAAACAAAAAACCCAACTTACTTTAGAGAGAAGCTGCAGTATAACACCCTCTCTGTAGTCCGATGTGTAGCGCCACTGAAGCAGCCAATCAGTTGCAGGAAAATCAATGAGAGCCTTTTCTGTGGATGTACACCGGGTTCTCATAAGATGGTCCCAACCCTTTGCCAAGCTAGTCCTGGAGCCGACTGGCAACTAGTATATCATACATCAGGAGATATGTTCAGCTGAACACATTTTATGCTGGGCAAAAAGCTGGGGTCTGGAAAGGGAAAACTGTCTATGGAGGATCCGGCTGAATCGTCCCATGCTTTTACAATTGGGGGAAACATTGGACCCTTATGTGAATTAAAGTGCATATGATGGCTGGAGTGTCTCTTTAAATCAAGAGGCACTGACTCTTGTCCCTGATTAACTAAAGCCGCCTCATATGAGTCAAGTATAGGTTAAGTGTGAGAACCCGGAGCTCCTAAAATTGTCACTATTACATATTTGAAACCTTTTTTGACTGTATCCGGCTCCCAAATATGTCTGCTTCCAGAGATGTACAACCGTTTGTCAGCCCCAGGCTTAAACATATGAAGCCATTTGCGTGGCATCCGAGGACCTGTGACTTTTCCAAACTCTGTTTCAAAAATGCTTGTAATGTTATTTGGAGAGTGTATGAACTAGAAGCCCCTCTGTGTATAGATGTGCTGGCCGTCATTTCAGTGTATAATCCTGGGAGCATGTGTGGCTCTGTCAGCCCTACGAAGAGGAGTGCGGCAATAGGGGGACAAGGTCACGGCTGGACAACCCACTGTTAGAGAGTTAAAGAGAGAGTTACGATCATCTGGATATCAGCCTGAACACTGATTGAACAGCCAAGTAATCTCCGACTAGAGAAACTTATTTTACGGTGCGCTCCTGCCATGTGATAACACATGTGACAACTCCGGGGACAATGCTACCGTTGCACGTTTCCCTCATGTAATACTTGTGTTGCTAGGTGGCTGCCCCTTCTTTTTTTTTTTTTAAATCAAAAATTGTATTGTATGCAAGTGTGTATTTATACCAATATATCCGTTTGGGGAATGAGCTGTTCCTTTAACATGGAAGTGATTTCCATCAGCGCTGGTCTAATTGGATTAGGGATTAAGTTCTATTTAGACATAATGACGTTGCATACTCTTGTCTACCTGTGAAAGCACTCGGGGCGCCTCTGTGTTTTTTCCAACACGGCTCTTGAGATTTCTTTCATATTTTCTATTTACTAACGTTTGTCTCTTTCGCAAAGTAAAAACATGAACATAATATCGAAATGACATCATTCTGGTTTGTGGATTTAATGGGCTAATAGGTACCCACGTATACCTGGCTGCTGGTTGCACGTATTTAAACAAAAAATAAAAAGCTATAAGCATTGTAATGTGTATAATGTATATTGCATGAGAGGCTTAGTCTAAATGTCAAGTAAAAGCTAACACATTGAGTGCCTTCTTATACAGCTTTATTATATGTTTATTCCGCCCATGTGTTGCATCTCCTGCTAAGAAATAATGAATCCCAAGTCCGTCTCTTCTGTTGACTCCACAGTAGCGTTAATGCTGTTTTTTCTATGGATTTTTATGTAACAAGAGTATTGAATTGGGATGTAACTGCATGCACGAAGTATAAGCCGTGTATAAATAACATACTTTACCAGTGTTGCATTTTAATTTGTATTTGAGATTTTTGGGTCTCTGTGGCCCGCTCCCTAGTCCATGCAGGACGTTGTGCTAAAGGGTGCGGAGTGTAAATCCTGCCCGGCTCGTTCCTAGACTTTCTTTGGGCCTGGCTCGCTCTGTCCCTAAGACTTTCAGCACAGTAAGCTCTTAATGTCTGCAAGATTAAAGGAGTTCTTCTCTTGATCCTTGTGTTTGACATCCTGCTAATGCGGTCCGTGAGTCCTCTACACAATCTTTTTTTTATGTTCAGCAATCATTCTCGGCTCTCTTTGTTCCGCAGCATTGTTTTCCATTGTGCAAAACACACATGTAAAGAAGGTCAGGCTAGCAGAGCAAAACATTGCTAAATAGGAAGCAAACACCCTTTCAGCACCACACTGCCCCTCCGTCCAAGATGAACCATTACGGCCAGCGATAAATGAGTTTTAAAATGACATTTTAATGCCTTAAATCACCAGTCCGTTTAGTCACTGACTCAGTGCCTTTGTGCAGCATTTTCTTTCCTGGCATTGTTTGAGCCGTAGTGTTTAATATTGTTCAACACCCACCCTTCCTGGGCACATAAGTTGAATGACTTTGTAGAGTCAATGACCAGCGGGGCAGCAGATGTACTTTGCGTGGTCACATCGCATTCGGCCGGTATGCTCGGGGTACTGCTGTAGTGGACCTGTTGATCACGAAGTGCCAGAAACTGAAAACTGCAATGAGCTGCAGGGTAAGTCGAAGGAGCCGAGCGTCTCCTGCTTCCTAGCTGTGAAAATGTCCTGTGGGCAGAGAATGGTGGCAATTATTATGCTCTGATTTTATGGAAGGATTTTGTATAGTGAGGGACCTTAATTGCTGTGAAGCTCCATACCCGGTCTCTTAGTAGCAGATGGCTAGTGTGTGGTTTATGCCGAAATTCCGCTAAAAGCAGCGTTATGGGCCCCATAAACTTCCACAAGCCTTGCCACGGACACTGGAGTCCAGGTACAGGCACTCTGCCTAGCCCTGATTGTGAGTAAACCTGTGTCAGTGTGCAATGGCACACAATGTATCGGCATTGCCCTGTAAATACTGGAACTAAGCGGCATTACTTATAATAGGAAATATATGTGCATGGTGTACACATGGAAAAGTTTGCCGAACTCCGCGAAGGTTTAATGTTTTTGATTGGAAGTGATTGTCAGGGGCTTGAGGTTTATATGACGGTTTTGTGCTATGGAGCACTCAGCATTTCATTTTAAACATTGACATAACATTAAAAATGTGTAAGTAATGTTAAATATACAGCTCGGCATTTTAAAGAATTGATATCTGATCATTTAATAAGGGGACATTAACACATTAATGTAACCGGTCACCAGCCTTTTTGTTAGACAAAACTGCAACTTTCTCTTTACGGTAGTCTTTGTCGTATTGTTCTGTATACAAAGAAACCAGACAGTCCCACTTGGAAGGCTCTTATTTCATCCTGACAGCCTCATCATTAGTTCCTGGTGTTAATTGAGCACAATGTAGTAGTTTTTGTGTATGTGTATTAACCCTTCATTATGGGTTATTCTCCCCATTATCCTCTGTGTGTTATAGTTCCTTGTGTTTTGGTTTACTGCTTTGCTTTACCACTGCTGCAAAAATACACTGCAGTGTACAGCACTTGCAAGTAATGCAGGAAAGCGCGTCTGTTCTTCTGTTTATTGTCTTAAGAAAGCTCCATAATGTAGGTAGTGCAAGTTACAGTTGGGGTTGATTGTCTCCAAACAGTAATCGTGAGAGTTGTCATTCCAGAACCACTATGTAGTTCCCCAAAGCTCACTGTTCATGTTTGCGGAGTATGTGGTTTTGTGCTCGCCGTTTGCTTGCGTTGAGAATATGTAGGCTTATATCTGCATTTCCCCAGCAGCTAGTTTGTCGTAGCAGGGACTCTGAACAGACGCCCTCTGTGCCCCCTATGAAAGGGTACATGCCATTTTCATTTAGCATCCTGCTCCCCATGAACTCCTTGCAGCGGTACTGTATATGTCTACAGGTACAAAAAGCTGAACAATTATCACTTTGCTGTAATGTATTTGTTTAGAATTACAATAGAGATTCAATTGTGTTTTAACAAAATGATTTGGTTTCCATTATAGAGTATGTTTTGTCTTTCTCAGGTCACGACTGCTGTGAACGAGTCAAGGTATCACTTTGTGCTTCCAGGAAAGGGTTTTCTGTGGTGGTGGCGGAGGACAATTTTGACTTTGTGCAAGACGAGGCATACGATTCGGCTCAGTTTTTAGCTGCCAATGCAGACAACCAACAGGCGCTAATATTTGCCAGGTTTTTGGACAGATCGAGACCATCACCTGGGGATGTGACTGTTCTAGATGAGAAGATCACACTCGCCTTTCGACATCTGCACTTGCCCAGTGATTGGAATGTCCTTGGAGGAAATCCAAGAATAAAAGGTACAGTTGAATTGATCCTTCTGCATTACATCTATCTCATGTCGTCATCGTCATCAAACAGAGTAAAAGCACGGTGAAAGCAATGGTTTAACACACATTAACACCAAACACAGCTCTGGCAACCTCTGGAAGGTGATAGATTGTAGAAGTATAAATCTTGAGATCCGCTAATAATTATATAAGATACACACACAATGCAAAGTATGGCTCATCAGGAAATACATTTTTACATAATGGAGTTTGATATGGAAGGGAGTTCTGGTGCAGTGGTCTGCTGATTGGGCCATACCATTTACGACATTTTGCAGCTGGGACCCTTTTTACACGTCTGCGGCACGATCTGTAGAGGCACTTCCCTTCCAGGAAGCGCGTTCTCTGTATGTGTTTCTTAATTGAGGGTTCTTATCTGCGCTCACTTCTGAGTGTCTGGTATAAATTAGTTTACGAGCTTATAGGTGCTGTTCCGCTTAGGCAAAACAGTAGGTTTGATCAAATAAAAACGCAAAGCTTTTTTTTTATGGCAGCAACCTACCGATACCTGCTTTTGTGTCACACGGCAAAAGTTCACAGGAAAATTCATGACTAAGGCAACCTTTTACGTGGTTAAATTATTTCTGGGTAGGTTTGGGAATTCAACAGAACTAGGGATTATGTTTTTAATGCTGCATTTTGTTACAAAAGTGTTCAATTCAATAGAGCGGGTGAAAGAATGCATTAAATGTGTTCATTCTCCAGACAGCTTAGGCTAATTGCTGTTTCTAGACTCACAAGGACAGGGAAGGAGATGGAATTGCTTTATGTTCTATATATGTCTGTGCTTCGGAGGAAGATATTTAAAGACCATGGAGTCTCTGCTGAGGGAAATCATTCATTATCTGGAGAATGATTCCGGTATCTCGTACTAAACCCATATCCAGTGGGTGGTATCTGTCACCAGATGCACTGAACACATTTGTCAGTTTACACCAGTTCAGCTGTCTAAACAGCCTCAGCTCCCATCTCCAAGCTCCTTGAACTTCACATCTGTGAGACTGCTGAACATCGCAGCAATAACAGTCCGCCAAGGACACTTTAAACAAACAACGCAACAGACTCTGTATTCTGTGCTCTGTTTGCTTTTGCACGGTGGCTTATGCAAATAGACAGAGCATTAGATTGTTTTCTCTATGTGCAGATTTTTGTCATTTTTATCCTCTCATTTTGTTAAAAAAGATAAGACCGCATCTTCATCAATGCGAGACTGTTAACTGCCTTTCTTAATTGTTTGAAAATAGAAAGTTAAATACGTTTTTAAGACGAGTTGACAAATTTTCCAAAAAATGTAGGAATCATTTTTTCTTTCCTAGATACTAACATACTTAAACACACTAACACACAGTTATACACACACTGATATACTAACATATTTACACGCACAATAAGATGCTTAGTGTACTTGCAAACACACAAAGCGACATACTTGCATACATACTAACAAACACTGTTTTTGTACCTCTGCCTGTGTTGGTTCGGTGGGCCTTCGTTACAGAAAGTACAGTGCTCCCTTGCAATTTTTTTTGCCATTGCAACTTGGGGTTTGTTGAGCCCTGGTTTAACCCCTTCGAGACAAAGGCTGATTTTACTTTTTGTACCCTTTGTGACAATGGCCTTTTTAACATTTCTGCGCTGCTTGTGTTTAGCTGTAATTTTCTTCTTTCCCGTTTACTGAACCCACACACATTAGATATTGTTTTTTTCAGGACAAGAAGGGCTTTCTTTAGATGACATTGTTTTGATTGTATCATATTATTTACTATTAAAAAAATTATAAAATATGGTGAAAAATTTTGAAAAAAATGACTGTTTCTAACTTTTAGTTGAAAAATCTTTTACTCATCTATAAAAGGTAATGAAAAAACCTGCTAAATAGATTCTACTATTTGTCCTGAGTTTAGAAATACCCAATGTTTTTATGTTTTTTTGCTTTTTTCTACCCATTATGGGGCAATAAGTACAGGTAGTGTTTTGCTATTTCAAAGCCATTTTTTCCAAATCAGGTAATTCTTCCCCCCATGTGCCATTTTGGGTATCTTTGAACCCGGCCAATGCAATTTACCCCATCAAGTCATATATTTTTGAAAACTAGACAGCCCAGGGTATTCCAAATGCTAGTATTTTAACTCTTTCCATGCACCATATCTACCACCAGTCTTTGTCAAACTTTATGGTAGTCATTTTTTTGCATTTGTTTTGTCATACACATTTTACTTCAGGTATGAATTAAAATGTTCTCGTTTATGTCACTATCACAAAACACCCCAATATGTGTTCAGCAACATCTCCTGAGCGCAGCGATACCCCACATGAATGATTTTGCCTGGCTGTTTGGGGGCAAAAGGGCCACATTTGGGGCATGCGCATTTTTCAATGTTGAACTTTGGCATTTGGGGATCCACTGCCCATGCCCTATTTGGTACATCTTTGAGCCGGGCCATTTCAGTGTGCCCAATAAACCCATATATTTTTGAAAACTAGACACCCCAGGGTATTTCAAATGCTAGTATTTTAACTCTTTCCATGCACCATATCTACCACCAGTCTTTGTCAAACTTTGTGGTAGTCATTTTTTTGCATTTGGTTTTCCACACACATTTTAATTCAGGTATGAATTAAAATGTTCTCGTATATGTCACTATCACAAAACACCCCAATATGTGTTCAGCAACATCTCCTGAGTACAGCGATACCTCACATGAATGATTTTGCCTGGCTGTTTGGGGGCAAAAGGGCCACATTTGGGGCATGCGCTTTTTTCAATGTTGAACTTTGGCATTTGGGGATCCACTGCCCATGCCCTATTTGGTACATCTTTGAGCCGGGCCATTTCAGTGTGCCCAACAAAACCATATATTTTTCAAAACTAGACACCACAGTGTATTTTAAATGCTGGTATTTTAACTCTTTGCATGCACACATTTTACCACCAGCATTTTTTCAAAGTTTGCAGTAATATTTTTGTGTGTGTATTTTTCCCACACACACCTACTTTATGTATGAATTTACAGCTCCTGGTATATGCCGCTGTCACACGACACCCCATAATGTGTTCAGCAACATCTCCTGAGTGCAGTGATACCCCACATGCATGGGTGTGTCATTTTTTGGGGGAACTAAAAGGCCACATTTGGTACGTGTGCATTTTTCTAATTGGAAATTAGATGTGTGGCCATCCTTCCCCCCGTGTTAATTGGGACGTTGTTGAACCTGGCCCATTCAATTTACCCCATCAAATCATACATTTTTTAAAAGTAGACACCCCACGGGCATTTAATATGCCAGTATTTTAACTCTTTCCATGCGAGAATTGTTTTAAGCTAATATGCTAATTTTAGGACTTGCTCACAAAAATATATTTTTTATATATATATATTTTTTTTATTTTTTTTTAAAAAAATTTTAACATTTTTTTTCAACTTGGAGGTTCCCCTGATAGTGACATCAGTGGGAAATGATTTTTACATTTTACTGTTTTTTTACTATTTTTTTCTAATTATTATTAATTTTATTTTATTTTTTAATTTATTTTTACTAATCACACTGTGATTAGAAAGCTGGGCTCCATTGACTTGCATGGTGAATGCAGTACCTGTATTCAACCTGCAAGTGGAGCCAAAGTTCTCTAGATGGTCTGGACCATCTAGCGAACTTTTAAAAATTATGGTTCCTGTTACAGGACGGCGGCCATCTTCCTTGATGGCGAAGATTGCAGGTAGCTGCGGCTGTGACCGCTCTCCGGAGCGGTCACAGCCCATCAAAAGGTTAGTGTTTGGTGTCGCTGGATGCCTCCTGATCGAGGCATTCCAGCGACACCATTTAAGTTTAGGAGGCGATCGTTGATCGCCTCCTAAACGCTTTTAAAACGGGCGTCCGCCGCCATACAAAGTATGGCGGATGTTGACGCCCCGTGGAGGGGCCAGAGATGGCCCCTTCGTGCCGATCGCGGCGTTGCTAAATGCCTCGAGGTCGAGGCATTCAGCAACGCTTTTTGGGTGCAGAAAGCGATAGTAGATCGCTTTCTGCATCCGTTTAAAGACGTGCCGGTCCTGGCACGTCAATTGTCGTAAAGCACATGCTTTTCCGTGCCGTGCCAGGACCGGCAATTGTCATTAAGGGGTTAAGGTATGCCTGCTTTCGCACTGGTAAAGCACATAATTGAATGGCACTGTAAAAGTATTGATATTCTTAAAACTGGCATTGTGCAGGTTGACCACTCTCCACCTTTAGCTTTGCCATAGGGTCAAAAAAATGGAGAAGACTGTTAGTAACATACACTCGCTGAGGGACACAAAATAAATTCAACTTATTAATTGATGACACATTAATGGTTCTTACCTAGTTGTAATATTGGAAGTGTCAATAGTTACGCCATTTTCCATATAGAACCTATACCTTCATAATTTCCTCCTATGTAACAATGTCCAATAAAAACCAAGCCACACCAACCAAAATAAATCTGAAAAAAGTTGCACCGGAGCAGTGGCCGAACTCATTTTATTTAGAAAATAAATGAATAAAAGGTAGGATTTATATGTGATTTTGTATACATAATCTAAATACGTATAGAGTATTGGAGTGTGGATGTATACCCATAAATAGACTATTGATATGTTTGTTGGATGAGCGTGAGAATGTTTTGATTACTTATGGAGGATTAAGGTCCATTACACGTGAAACCAGTGTCCAGATTAAGGAACTGGTGGAGGTGTGAAACACACTATAATGATTATGACTGTTGTGTATACTTGTTGCTCAAAGACCTGGTTAAATCCCTGTTCTGCGCTGAACTCTTCAGAATAATTAACTGATGCCAACAAGTGGGCCAACATTTAACCAGTGGGTGGCAAAATATTCTAGGCCGCTTTCTGTATCCTTTTACAATGCATTTAATGTGCAATTCCATGTAGAGCCCCCATGATCTCTGGAGTGAGTGGGACTTTTGGTAAAATCCAGAGGATGACTGGGTCGTTTGTGTTCAATCCCCTTTGGATCGGGTTGGAGAATGTTGCCAAGCGTGCTTTAGCTTCTTAATTAGCGGTCACATCCAGAGAGAATGTTACCAGCCGTCTTTGTGGATAACAATGTTATAGTAAATACTTAATGATTGTATACTCCCCGCAGTATAATGCAAGGTTTGTTGGGACTTTCCATAGTTGCAAAGCAGCTGTTTGAAAACCACCCGTGATCTAGAGTAATATGAGTCGGGCTGAATGATTGGTTTATTGTTCTTTATTAATATTGTAGTTAAGGTACTGGCGCTGGTAGAATAACATAAAGCTGAGGTGTAACAGCAATGCTATGAATGTGGAATGTGGCCTTATGACTCATAGTAACCAGCCAGCTGCTAAACCGAGAACAGTGCTGGCTGCCGTTCAAAATACACAGGTGAGCAGACTCCTCGACGAAACCCGAGTCCGAACCCTCAAACCGACTCGCGTCTCTCGCTGCCGTCCGCTTCTCCCCTGGGACTTTTTTGCCGTATGGGATCCCTTGTTAGTAATCATAGTCACAAGGTATGTTCTGATCTATGCATCTACTTTTCAGTAGGTATTGCTACAAAAGTTTTAAACTTATTCAGAGTAAACTTGACCCTCAAAGTGGTTCAGTATACTCTTCCAATCTAGACTTAATGTATGTTGTTTTTTTTCTGTGTGCGATGGACAAATGGGGTTTATTCACTTAAGCGGCAGTTTTGATTTTGACTTGGCTGACCTTAACACCAAGAGTCTTGGATATCTCCTCTATTGTTCCCATAGACCTACATGCAGTTGTCATTTCCTACTTGCATATACGGTGCATATAAATGTGAGTTTAAGACCTCCACCTTAGTGCTGGTTGTAATTTTCTCACCCTGCTTCTCGTTTTTTTAGATGTCCAGCTGCAGGAGACGTTGATGCACTTTGCAGCAAGACTGGGCTTGTGTCGACTGTCAAAGTTCCTTTTGGAGCAGCCAGGAGGAAGACGAGCTTTAGCTGTACCTAACAACGAAGGTGCTACACCCTTAAGCCTGGCTCTGGAGAGAGGCTTCCTCAAATTGCATCATCTGTTGACAGTGTAAGGAACTGCTTTTACGCTGCTCTCTGCCCATAATAAAATATGTACTTTAAATACCTAATCTACTGCCGTTCTGCAGATCCATTACTGTAGATGAGGTTAAATAAAACCTGAAAAGAATAATTAAGAGACGCATAGCTGCACTGTCCAGTGTTTGAACTCTGGTTATCCCTCCATTTTCAGCCATTGGGACATTCCGAGTCCTATTGGCTGAGGAAGCGTCACTACTCAGCCAATGGAAACTCCAGGTTAAAGGGTCCATCTAGAAACCCCCCGCATCAGTATGGATCTGTGAATTCCTGAACCCTGCTGTCATAGGAAAACCAGTGTACCGTTTCCAAATGAAAACTCTGTGAAAGGAGCTATCAAGAAAATAATGAAATTGTTCTTTCAAGGCATTTATAACACTTGCTAGCCTTATTGCTTTGATCCGTCACCATTTCTGGCTTAACCTTTATACAGAGCACTTCAGCCAGACTTCATCAGCGTGGATTTCTGTATAACCAAGGGCAGCTTCGGTCTCGTGTGGCCTGTAAAAGTATATTACATATTTTAATTTCAGTGCGGGTCATAAATGTGCTATACAGCCATTAGTTGGCCAAAGAATATTGGCCTTTAAGGTTCACAATGAAGCAGCTTTCCAAACATGCAGCGATAAAGCCCTCATTAATCAGCAGGGGCTCTGTAAAGAACCCAAAGCAGCCCTTTTAATGTATGTTTTTTATTGCTAACCTGTAGTATTATTAATAGGAGAGAAACATTCAATCGTATGTTTTTGCAGCATCGTATAACCGCAGAAATTGCCTGCGGATCTAGGGGAATGGAGCCCATGCATTAACTCTTTCATTGTGTTCAGCGCGCCTCTGACTTATGCATTAGATTCAGTTGTGACTGGGAAGGTTTTCATTTCTCATTTTAAGCTTATGTTCTTTTTTCTGCTCTTGTTATGATTTCATTTGTTTCTACAATAAGTTCTACAAGTCATTTGTAAAGTTAAAAAACAAATAACCCCTTCGACCATTTTCAGTGTCACAGGATTGATCTTCAAACCCCCCCCCCCCCGGTGCTGATGTTTCTTAGTATTCCCGTAACTCTAGGCACAGGTGATGGTGCCCTTATAGAATGCCATTTTCCTGGTTTCATGCGGGGTGATATAAGAATGTATCAAATTTAACCCACGGCCAAAGGCAGAGGGAAAGACAGATGGACCAGGGAGGGCACGCCAGAGAATAGGGGCAGACCTTGAGAAGTTTTGCACGCCCGCATGAGATCCAGAAGTCAGAGGAGAGGACAGAAGGAGATCATCGGATGATGAGACAGACTGAATGTGGGGAGTGAACGAGAGGTCAGAGTCAAGGGTGACACTAAGGCAGCGGGCATGAGGGGACGAGGAGATGACGGCTCCATTAACATTGAGGGATTGCATTAGAGGGGGGGGATAAGTACTTGGGATTTTGCTGACATGTTGTCCACATTCTGCTAGTTTTAATAAATCAAAGTTTTGTGCTTTTTGTGAACAAATGAACGCAGGTTTCCATTTAAGTGGGCTTAATTTTATACATGTAACAGAACATAAAGTCCCCCCCACCTGCTGCAGACTATTTTAGCAGGACGCGTATTGCCATTTGGAGCCAGGTAGTCTGTCTCCACCTCGCTCCTCAGTCTGCCGGCTATCATTATTCTAAATGAAATACATCGTATATTTACTCTCGAGCATTTTCCCCTTTTCATGCGTCTTATCACCGAAAGTTCAATGGTTGCCACAAAATAAATACCATGAGATTAGACTAAATATTTCTGCAGTTTCCTTAATAGCCCTTGATTATGTACCCTTCTTTATGCCACAGAAGCAGGATACTATATATAAAGCCACATGGATTATCGTATATCATGAAGCAGTTAATCCCCTAGATATACCCAATATTTTCCCTGTAATTTCCTTGTATGGCAGTAGATTTTAGTACATTTTCACATTCTCAACGTATCTTGTATTTTATCACCTGGAGCTGCCTTTCTATACCTTGAAGCCCTTCTCCTTCTATTAAAGGGTTAAACAGATGGATACATTGCTTCTGAGAATAACAAGAGTTACAACCAGGCCCGCACTGGCACACAGGGCAAATGCCAACATCCCTCCATACTCCTCTGGAAAAGCAGATGGAGGGCTCCGGTGGTGGCCCCCGTCTGGATGTGCCCAGCCGCACGCTATACAAGCAGAAAAACATAACTTTGATATCCAACGGTCGGCTTACCCCATTAGATGGCTGCCGGCCTTAAAGTGCCGGGGTCGCCTTGTTACCCCAGTAATGCTTTGGTTACCACATTAGTGTGTGAATAACAATATATGCCGTACCAGCAGCACTGTAGCTATTAATTATTGTGTCTGTTTAGAATACTAAGAGGCTTAATGATGCAAAGAAATATGAGGTCATTAAGCGTCTGCAAGGTTTTATTTTGCAAGCAAGTAGCCCCGTCCCCTCCCTTGCGGGTCACGCAGGAAATCTGAAGTTCAGCTCCTGCTGATTCGCTACCGTTGGCTTCACGGCTCGGCGTAAGATTTTATCTTTAGATTTGGTAGTCGGAAGGGAAGTTAATGCGCAAAGTGCAGAAGCTTCACCGGAGGTTTGTTACGGAAATAAATTCATCTTTATTTACTTTGGGACCGTAAAAAGAAAAAGGCAGACATTTATCTTTATAATTCATATTCTATTGCATAGGTCAGGGGCGTCCAACGTGCGGCCCTCCAGCTGCTGCAGGACTACATCTCCCATACTCCTCAGCCAGCCCCTTAGCCGAAAGAGCATTATGGGAGATGTAGTCCTGAAGCAGCTGGAGGGCCACAGGTTGGACGCCCCTGGCATAGGTGTTAGAACCAAGGATCACACCGTAGGATGCTCAGTGGACGCTGTTATTTTGTGGCAAGGCATATGGCATAAGGTTGGTGATACGCACAAGGTAGGGTCTGGGTTAAATGCCTGTGTGATATCTGAGCTCGGTGTGTAAATCCATTAGGTGTTGTGTTACACGGTACACCTGCAGTACTGGGAAGCAATCAACCCGCCAACAAAAGGGTATCACGGGGCAAAGAAAGGTAAAGAGAAGCGTATTATGCCAACGATTTAACGTGTAGTGAATGTTATTTTTAACGGACACTCTTGTGTTTATTATGGCATAATTTGCATGTGCCTGATGTCATACACACCATGGCGTAGTGAACAACATGATGTAATAAGACATATCTATATTGTTGTTGCCTTTTAAGACTTTTCTACTGGAACCTTCCAAGCCTACTGCTGAGTGCTAGCTCTGGCATTGCCACTACTCTTGTTGGCATTTCAAGTCTCAATTTGTTGGCTTAGATGTAATGTGAGTCTTTCTTCACTAGGAGAGAGGTAGATAAGTGGAATTGCCTCCCAGCAGAAGTGGTAAAGACTAATACTGTGAGGCTATTTAAATGTGTTGGATAGACAAATGGCTCCTGAAGATAAGACCAAGGACTTAAGGTCTGAAGAAAAAATGGGCAGACTAGATGGTCCAAACAGCTCTTAGCTGTCATTGGATTCTGTTACTATGTCACTCTCTAATCTCTATGTATAAACATCATCAAGAGTATGTGTAATAATAGAATTATATAAGGATAATTTTACTCGGACATCTAAAAATGATTGCTTGACTGTGAAGTCCTCTCTATCTTTCCCAGAATCCTCTCTATCATCCCTGTCCATGTGTGCAACCATCATAAAAAATGAGCTTTCTTAACCCACGCATGCTTCCACGGGATCAGGAACGTGGTTCTTCTCAGCAACCTAACTTTTTTGTGTTGTCACCTGTATATATTTCAGCTGCATACCTGAAACATTTTACTGGGTAACTGTACACCAAACATCACTGCCTCCGGCCTGATTTTTAATTCTTTAAATAAATTGGTGTATAAAGTCCTAAACACCCCCTTTTGTTGAACCTGGCACCTTAGCATATGCATCTGGCTTCCAACGGGCCACCAAGGGGGTAAGCGTGTGGTGATGCATTGAGCTGGTACTTATAACTGGCCCTCGTTCCCACTGTCTCAGGGGGCATCTGGAAGTTAAGTAAACAGAGCAGGGTTTCTCATGGAAGCCATGCTTATCTGAGGGTGGGAGCTGGACATTGATATGTTTTGACAGGAGTGTGGGTCTATGGGACACAGGGAAGCGCACATGGTGATCTGCCTCACCTACCCTGGCAAACCTTTAGAATTGAAAATTGGGAAATAATAATTATTACAGTCTCTTTGTTTAAAAAAAAAGAAAAAAAACCCAAACACTTTTTAGGGAAAAATATCTTTGAATTTGGGAAAACCCCCTAAATGATTTAAAATATCTTTAAATATTTCTTGATCGCTGATTAAAATGTTTTCTCTTCTGATCATGAAAGGACCATTGATCTTTGGTGATGTAGATGATGTCACGTGCCTAATAGTTTATCCCAAGCCCTGCAGTTGTTGTTGTCGGCGTTTCCATGGCTCGGCGGTTTGGTTTAGGCGACGGGAGGGAAGGGTGAATAGTTGCTAAGGGAGGGACTCGTGTTGCTTTTTCCAAATACTGATTTAAGTGCCGTGCGTTTTCAGCTTGTAACAGTATGATTAAACTTTACAGAAATAGCAACGTGACCTCACAGCAGACAGTGACGAGGAAGTGTTATCCCAAATAGCTGCCATTCATCCACGTGTGCTTTTCATTATTCTCATTAGGGAGACGGCAAATATAGTGTTTGTTCTGAGCACTTTAATGATGATTATGTAACTTAATTAATGGTGATCTGGGTGTTGGGTAATTGCCACATCAGTTTTCATAGGCCACGTAAAACACAGTGTGTAATCCATATATCACATTTTTATGATTTCAGTTAACCTTTACTGTCCCATAATAAAATTCACAAGTATGACTTTCATTTCCGGGATTTTGTGGTAGTGTCTCTGGTTTGTCAGCATCATTTCCAGTTTGATCTTTGGGTGCCGAAGCCACCTTGCAGGATAAAAAGAGACTCTGTGAGAAGCTGTTGAAAGGAGTCTTATCCCCATGGCAACCAGTTGGTATGATCCATTAAGCAGGAACATGAACATTTTTTCCTGGAACATGAAAATTAAACTTATTTAACACACGCCGTGCTGGGAGGTACATTTGTTAAAAAAGCCAACACAGTAGTCTTTTAATCAACTGAGAAATACACATACCATACAAACAGGACAGACATAAATGTGCAGTTACTACATTGTTATAGGACTACATTTCCCATAATGTCTTTTCAAATAGATTCCAGAGAGAACCCCATCTACAGCTGAAGAAGGGATATTCTTTTATGCTATTATCCACAAATATCCAGTTCAATGGGGTGAATAGCAGTTATGGTTCAAGCTTCTGCATGCGCAGCCGGGTTCCTTAGTGATTGCACACCTTTATGCAAGGCTTTCTTTTTATATATAACCCCTATAGACACAGTTTCAACGTCTGTACCCTAGCAACATAATGCAAAGTTTAATGGAAATGGGATTCCTCGATTTCCCCCTTCATCAACACTATAATCTATTGAGTGGTGGAGGTTGAGTGCCTTTTTTTTTTTTTTTTTTTTTGATAAGTAAAAAAAAAAAAAACAAAAAAAAAATGTAACAAACACTATTGAGCTTAAAAATCCTTGCAAAATAATTTACATGAATTATAATAATTTTGCAGCAATGCGTATGGTGCATTTGTTAGTATGCTTTCATTTTGCATGGCCTGTAAATAAGCTGGTTGTGTTTTGTATAAAAGCAGAGCAAGGTGTGTTTATTGATCACGTATTCTTATTTTAAATAGCGTGGCTTTGGCAAAATGCTGTTATGGCTTAAAAAGGAAGTCCCTTAAGCATGAAATCCAGCCCTATATGTAGTAATGTAGATCAGAAATTGCAAAAGCCTGGCATTATCTCCTTTTGTTCCAATAAATGTTGTTTATCGACCGATCTGGAGGCTGCCTCTGGTGTCAGTCTTGTGATATTTTGGGTGACTTTCTCTGCACAATCTCCACACTGAGCTGATTCTTTATGGCTCTAGGCTGTTTAGTCTCTCCCTTCATAGACTTTCATTAATTGGCAAGAGGCCATTCCATCATTTAACCACAGGCAGGGTGATAAGGAGTCGGGGTATTTGTCTAGTACATTGAGCTAAAATAATAGAGCTAGAACACATGCAAATGGCTAAAAATGGTATATAATGTCAAAACTATTTCAAAAAGCACATCTTAGAAAGTTATTTTTTAAACACTTTCCATGTGTCCTCCTAAGTCCGTCGGTATACCTGACGGTGCTTATAAATTACCCGAACTCGGCACAAAAGATTACTTTTTTTTTCTCCTAGCAAAGTCTGAATTCTGTAAACTAACTTTTCTGCAATGCCTCGTCTCTTTAGGGAGGAAGCTGGACAGCAGGACTTCGAGTGTGAAGCCTCTCATGTTGAGCGTGTCGGAGACTCTTGTGTGAAGCACCACTGTGGATTAAATGTTTACGCTCTGAGCAAAAAATCCCAGGACGAAACCAACATGGAAAACCGCATCGAAGAACTGAACAGCTACATTCATAGCCATTCTAACTGTCCGGTAAGAGAATAAGGTCATGAGTCGCTATGAGCTCATTCACCGATATCTTTGTGGGACTTTCAGCTTAATGGACTGGCAATATGGAATAGCTATATCATTTTACATTTTGTGTTTTTTAAATCTTTATTCCTCAATTGCCTTTGCATCATTAACCTCATTAGAAACTTTAGACTACAGCCCGTAGACAGAACGGGTGGTATTCTTAGCAAATGTGTGTTTTTTTTTCATATCAAAATTACATTTTTGGCCTAATTAACATGCGCTAGCACCATGATTGTTTTCTAATACCAGGACACATTGATAGATGCTGGGCTTCTTTTTTCAGATCCCACTTGCCAGCAGCATTCCCAACTTTATATTATTATTAGTACCAAGATACTAGAAATCAAAATAAAGAACCAGAAGCGTTTGAATAGAAGGAAACTTATTTTACTTTTCATAAAATTCTAAATGCAAAAACAATCCCACAAAGTGAGTTTTAAGCAGTGTAATAGCTTGTATATTCGTGTTTGCAGTGGGTGGCAGTATGTATTATTTCCTTTTCCTTGTAAAAGTGATCCGAGCCTTTACTCACTCCGTGTCAGGTTAAATAGAGTGGAGTGTCACACATTCAAAGCCTATTAACTCATAGCTGAGAAATACTTGTTTAATAAAGTTAAATTAACTACATCCTAAAGTTGGGTCTGCTTCCCACACTGAAACGACTGAAAAGAGCTGTTTGTTCCCGAACAAGTGGCACTTTTGTTTACTTGTGAACTTTCAAAGAGAACAGCATCTTCAGTGTCCAGAATTCTTAAAAAATGATATTGGAATATTTTCTAAAACATTTTGTTGTGGGAATTTGTATGCAGTTTGAATGTTTTAATTATCTGGAATAATTTCTTACTAATATAATAATTAATTAATTTAAAGATGTTTCCCATCTGCCGATTTGGCAATTCCTAGCCCTTCTAGGTTGTATATAACTTTTTTTTTTTAAATGACATTTTATTTTAAATTGGCTGTATGTAAGGGAATGGCTGCAATTTCTCAGTTTTATTTTGCTGCAGTTTTATTGTGAACATGCAGACTTGGTAGCCCAGTATTGCAGGCTTTCCTAATCTAAGCCTTTCCACTTGTTGTAAAATAACTCTTATAATTTTGGGGCTGTTGTATCTGAGAAATAGATGGGAACTAGTGCTGTTATCTGGGCAACAGTTCTACTGTACTGGCAGTGATTCACTTTTGTCCTCTTGTTAAAGTGCATTGAATTAATAACCTTCTTTTCTGTGGGTTTTAGGGCAACCGTGTAAGAGCAGAACAGGAGACGGCTTTGGAACAAACCACTGATTTATGCCACTTCCATGATGGCCTACAGAACTGTCCTGTTGATAAGACACTCAGTCCAGGAAAAACCGTACTCAGTGATGCTAAAAATACGGACAGCCCAGACCTGCCCTTGGCAGATGCGGAAAAAAGTAAAAAAGAAGAGAGCTTTGTTGAATTGGACAATACTATGGAAACTGTGGGTGAGGAAGTTGCAGTGTTTTCCTTTGAAAGTAAAAATAAAGATATAGAAGCTAAAGAGGAAGAGGTGGGGTCTGCGCCTATTGTGGAGTCAGAAAATGTATCGGCAACCAGCGACTATATACAGAGCTTGTCCAGCGATCTACACACTGTTGAAAGCCTTCTGTCGGGTCAGAATCGAAATGAGGAAACTGGAATGACATCACCTGGAATTGTTTTGGACCAAGAAGGCCTGTGTGAGAGAGATAGCACTAGTCAGGAAATGATAACCACTGAAGAGACAGCGTCTGTAAATGCATCGGCTAAGGAAGCTAGAAACCAAGCCAGCGATCTTACAAACAACTCAAGTGCAAATATGGGACAGGCTGTGTCTGGCTACTGTACCAGCGCTGAAGAGGCACAGAGTTATACAGAGAGTAGCGACCAGGAAACCAGCGAGACTGAACCACTTCTGAACCTACCTACTTGTTCACTAAATAATTCTGTAGATATCACTGATGTGAGCTCTGACCAGGAGATGAGTGTTCATGCACTGCAACAATGTCACACATTGGACCCGGAGCAAAGAGATCCCACGACAGAGAATGGACTAGTCGGCCTTGATACACCTAACGGGATAGAAGGTAACAATGAAAAGCCACTAGACAACTGTTTGGATATTTTAAATAAAAGTATTATTCTCATCAATGAACCTGAACTTCCTGATGTAATCATGGTTAAAAATGGATTGCATTTTCCTCAAGAAAGTACTTCCACGCCAACCCCAGTTTTGGAACCTTCAGTCGTGGAGGCCTCAAATACATGCATGGCTTCAATAACAGGGCAAACCGATGAGAAAACAAATATTTTTCAAAATCAGTTAGATACTTTGGACCTGCCTGAGAGTGATCAACAACAGAATATTTTAGAAACGGAAATAGATAAAGTTCTTAAACCTATGGATTCTCACAACCTGGATATTAAAGCTGAGACTCCTCTTTCAGAATTTGGAGAAAGCATTAAAAGCGCAGAACTTTCAGGTAGAAGTTTATCAGAAAAAGCACAAAGCCAGGAAGCAGATCTCTGTCACAACAAACTTCTTGAAGAAAGTTCTTCCCTAACGTTCCAGAGTCCCGATACTTGCCTACTGACAGAATGCAAGGACGAAAACATAAACTCAGCTGCTGATGAACCAAACCAATCTCTTACTAATCCTAGTATCGAGTCTTTTGTAGCAGATTTACTGCAGGGGATTATAACAGAGCTGGAAATGACTACATCACCTGTTCTTACAGAGAAGGAGCAAATGTTAACTTGTGTTGAAAATGTCAAGCTTCCACCTGCTGGGCAGGCTGCCCCACTGCATAGTGAATTGAGTGTGTGTGCTGAAGGAGTGTTAAGTAGAGACATGGACACTCCCTCGCTGTTTAATAATAATGACTGTCTGCAAAACCAGGAAGTCGTTACCGAGCATTCAGTATACAAACATGCAAGCACTGAAATGCAGGAGGCTGCTGTGACTACAACCTGTCAGGCAAACATTGACCAGGAGCAACTTATTGACTGTGAACAAGATCAAAAGAATGGGGTGCTTTATATGATCTACAGTGAACCGGATACCCAAAGAGCTCAAGATGACCTTTTCAGTTTGCCTCTTTTTAGTCAAAGTGAAGTAACTGGGTCTGATAAGGTGGAACAGAAGCCGCAGACTAAAGAAGGTTGTACCGGTTCTTCTGAAGAAGGTGAGCTGAAGCCACTAAACGGTAATAATCTCCAAACAAATGAGTCCAAGAGGGCATTAGAGGAATGTTCAGCGGAAAGCATGGTTGAGAACGAAGCGGAAATGGCGCAGGCAATTCCACCAAATGACCTCTCAGCTCTAGAGCCACCATGTCTTCTTACTTGCGAAAAGGAGGAGCCAGAAGAGGTTGTCAAGGATTCTGTAGTGGAGGATGACACAGACGAGGAGGATCCTGAAATCTTGAAGCTCTCCCGAGCATCACTTCATCCAATAGCAGAGGAATCTTTACAGAACGGAGACTCCAGTTCTGATACCGCATCAACATGCAGTGACAGTGAAGTCTCCTCTGACTCTATTAATTCAGAGAAGACAGCAGAGTCGGATGAAGAGGAGCCGGACGCCATCAAGCAAAAAGTGGATTCAGTGGAGCAGCTTTCACATAATGAAGAGGTTTCTACAGTGAGCTTACTCAAAGGTCCTAGTAGTACACCTGGTGTGGAGGATGGATTGGTTACTGATCCTGGATTATTAGTTAGCGAGTCTCCCCAGTCTGTTTTGCAGTCTGATACGCTGCAGGATAAATGTAATGATGTACAGGACCCTAGTGACCCTACTTGTTCACTTAAGGAGGAAGATTCTGGACTGGATTTATCTGTGAACATGGAAGAGATTGCCTGCCCCAGTGTATCTGACACAGACATGGCCTCAGGTAAGAACACTCTTCCTTCTGTTTCTTTTAGAGCAAACTAGAGGATGTGGAGCAGATCAGTCATTTACAGGCACGGATATCATATAGAAATGTAAGTCTGATTATAACTAACCAAGGTAGCCTTAGTATAGCCCACTACAATAGAATATTGTAATGTAAGGATTATAAGCGATGGAATAATGCCATCACACCATTAGTGCTGCATTCATGTCCACTAGCGCAAACATTGTGTCCGGCCGGTCTGTAAGCAGCAGTTCTGATTTAAATGATCTTTGTGGAAACGGCCGGGCTTGTTCTTAGTGGGTCTGGTTTACTAAATAATCGTCATACATTGTTTTTCATGAAAAGCTGTTTCTCTTTAAATCTTGAGTAGTGATCTGATGAGTAGTTGGTGGGATGACATTTCAGCTGTATAGGAGTGGCTGCAAGCTGACACTGGGGAGAGATAATTGCCGCTAAGTCCTGCTATGCCTCTGGCTTGGCTGGTCAGACCGCTGTGATTAATTGTACACCTGCTATCGGATATGTGTGTTTTAATGCCTCATACATTCAACAGGGACAACGTGCATGACAGATGCAAACAAAGATAACTATACTTATCTCTGCTTGTCTCTTATATCCATTTACGATATTAGCCGATTCACCCAAATTTCCCTTACAGTCCCTACTTTGAATTTGCTGCGGTTTACTAAACTTGTGGTTACGCTCTACTCTTCTGTGCTTGCTCTGGTGTTAAGAGCTGCATGCTGATTTATATTCGTTGGAGACATGGTCTTATGTGATTGATGATTATTGTGGTATCCACATGGGCTTCACTTTGTTCTAAATGTGCTGGGAATGGAAGGATGAAGAAAACTTTAACCCTTTAGCTGCTAATGATCAAAAAAATAAAGGAAAAATGTTGATCCTTTTGCGTCAGATTTCTCCTTAGACCTACTCTGTATCTGTATTATTCTTTATAACTCTCTGCAGTAACCTGTCCTCTTGCATTATATATGTGACAGTGCCCCCCTCTCGCTGTAGTGAATTCCATACCTTCACTGCACTTATTGTAAAGAAGCCTTTTCTCTGGACAGTTTGAACTTTCCTTCCCTGAAAACCCAAAGGGAATGATTGAGTGCAGCTGCATGTTGTGATCATACTACAGTTTGATGCCTATAGATGCGTCTAGCAGACCTCAGTTCTTTATGTAAATAGTTGGAGCGCTGATTTTATATGCTTTTTAAAACTCTCCGCGTCTGTTTTAAATATAAATGCTCACACGCAAAGGATTAAACGTCAAGAACAAAAGTGAATCAGTCCAGATGGTTGTGTGGCAGGATCAAAACATGCCTGTGCCGTAAGCCCCTGAAATGACTGCGAGTAGCCGGCTACTATCCTGCCTTTTTTATTATGTAAAGGATGGCCCTAGAATCGGAACATTTCTGCTTAAGCCCACAAAGAAATACATACATTTGTCAGATCTCTGTGATTGGGGGGGGGGTCCGTTAAGTGATGCCGACGTTCCTCTCAGTGGCTGTTTTGCTCGGGTATATTGCACGGGACCAGCCTGTATATTATGAAGAATTACCTTTTACTTCCTTTGCATAATTTCTGTCCCTGTAAATGGTGATATTAGTATTCTTTATACACAGGCTGCTAATTTCATGCCCTTGAGACTGAACATTATATATATATATATATAATGTATAAATACAACCTGCCGTCGGCACAAGACATCACAGATTGCCTGCTCGGTGGCAAAGTGTCCCTTTTCCTTTTATACTGGGTTTTCTTTTTTCTGCATAGCACCAGACAATGGAATCTTTTGCATTGTAAAGCGAAGTCATTGTATGGACGCATTCCACAAACTTTACGTGCCTCCTGGCATTTGGAGATCTTCTGCCAACATTCATCGGGCAAATACAAGTCACAGCAAAACTATGTGCTAATTGAACAGGTTACAAGACAAGTTTGATGAAAAGCTCGGTTAAAATAAGACTTGTTGGTTGCTGCGGGGAGAGGCGGTTCCTTCAGATTACAGTTTTGTTCTACCTGGAATTGTGCAACCTATCAAAGTGTGTATGTATATGTATATATTTTGTTTTTTGTTAGTGCTCTGAGTTATATTTCCATAGCATATGAGAATGAGTTCTGTTTGGCGTCCTATATTGCAGAGGTTAAAAAATATATACAGAAAGGGGAGCACAATTCCTAGGTTGCTGATAGAATAAAATCACCAATAAGTGCATAAAACAGAGCAAGAATTCAGCGCATATCCAGGGAAACACCATTCAATAAACACCTGTGCAAGGCATAAATATTGCAGATTCCGTCACATACTATATGGCCGTATATTGCGTAGCCCCCCTCTATGTCAAAGTACCCCATGTTTGGCGGGTCCTATCTAATCTTTCATGGCTGTATTGCTTACCAATAGGCTTTAAATTCCATAGATGTCTGATTGGATTAAAATGCAGTTCCGCTGATTTAGTTCTTTACACAATATTGCCATGAAACCTAAGAGAGGAGTCGCCTCGCTTGTGGTTCTTTGATGTAATGTTTTGTATATTGCAGAGGTAGCCTTTCATCTTCCATCTCCGAGATGTGGGAACAGCACAGCTTCCTTAACTGTAGCCTTTCAAACATGTCTTGACTACAACTCCCACAATCCTCAGCAGGCCTCTAACAAAGGATTGTGGGTGGTTTGCAGTAGTACAGGCCTGTGATTTGGTGAGCAGTACAAGTAGAGCCACTTGGGAGAGAAATAGTATAATTGCTGTGTTCTGCTTTCTAGTTAGGGATGAGGGCTTAGATTTTTTGACCATCGTAACACACCTCAACACCTAACTTTGTGATTCAATTAGTTGTTCTCCCACCATTGTGGTCTCAGTCCCTTTGTATTGGATTACTTAGTATGAATAATATGCAGCCCCGTTTCTTCTTTAGGATTCTTTTACATTTCCGTGTACGTTAAAGATGCAAGTGGTGATTTCCAACCCCATTTTCATTCTCACCCGGTTTTATTGCCTGTAATGAAGTGATTTCTAGATATGGTGGGGAAGATGCCGCAGATATCACAGAGCTTGCGCCTATCCCTTTTGGTATAATTCACCGATCTGATGACATTTCGTCTTTGTGTCTTAGCAGAAAACCAGGCCGGAAAGACCGAGGACGACGTGGACTTTGTAAAACAGCTGTGGACGTTGTCTGAGACTCAGTCGGTAAGTGGTCGCTTCGTAACGTTCAGCAAGGGGGTTTGATATGAAACAAAAATGTGTTATGTCTGGTTTTATAGGGGGCAGAGATGCTGAACCTCACAAAGTCATTCAGACCTTCTTCCATTTGACTATTTATATTTATGTGAAGTTCTGGGAAGCTTTGGCTTCCTGGTGAGACTTAAGTATGTATATATGTGTGTATATGTGTATACAATTGTATCCCAATCGGCTACCTTCATTGTGCGTCTTCCTAGTTTTGTAGTAGTTGGTCACTATTGCGTTTTTTATTGCCGCACCTGAATTATTGATGATTAAATATTATTATTATTATTATTGATCAGGATGCCATAGATTTCAGGCAATAAACTAGCTTGTTGAGGTAAAAATGAGTTCCATTAAGGCGAAGGTACGTGAACAATTCCCTTTGTCGCTTTTGCTGTAGCGAGTACCCGGCTCGCCGTGGGCGAGTTAGTTTAAATATCCTGCTTTAAGTCAAGCAGTGCTCACTCTTTAATAGCCAAACGTTACGCATTTGCATCTGAGGGTCAATATGTCCAGCAGCGCTGTGGTGAGCACGGCCGTCATTCATCTAAATATGGCTTGTATTTTTTCTGTTTCGAAATAGTTTATGTAAAGTACATATTTTAGTTCCTTCAGTGTAATTGTGCCCCAAAACATAGAAACTTTCTTTTTGTGTGTGTGATTTTATTATTATCTACCGTCAAACCTCCGGCACACTGGTTCAAAACATTGGTGCTGCTTTTTACGTGTTGTTTTTTTGTTTGAAGGGCTGTTAGGGGTTAACTTGTATTATATGTAGTCAAAGTTTATTTTCTGATAAGCGCCATGCAGACTATCAGATTGAGCTGGAACAGAAAGTCCCCTTATTTTAGTAATCAAGGTATCTTTAGTGACTAATACAAGGGTGTTCGCTTATGTCGAGAGCTCTGTGGCAACAATCAAAACACTTGCGTCCTGAGAGAACCGCTTCCCGCTCTTTTACATCGCCACAAAGTACATTCTTGGGGATCAAATGTAAGCGTTTCTTTTTTTGTTTTGTTTTCCGAAATTCTAAATAAGCACCCGTTCACGAACATTTACTTTCATCCTGCTTTTAAGTTATTTTTTTTATTTTATTTTTTTTGTTCCTGGGCATGGCGAGTGGAAAGTGTTCTATAAGAGTTTGGGTAAAGTTTCCTGTTGCTATGATTTACAGCAAAACAAAAATGGCTTGCAGGCCATAAAAATAGAGCAGAATCTGCAGTAAAGTGGTGCAGTGCCTCTGCCATCCTAAGAATAACACCTGGTTGCCGGCCGCAAGCTGCCGTTAATTGCCATTTTCGCAAATGCTTTACTTCCTTTTCTGTTCTGGGTAGGTGTTCTCTTTAACCCTTCTCTGCTAGACGAATGTACAATGCTTGGCTATACCTGAGGACTCTGCGGGTCTGCAGTTCAGCTCCCTACCATGCTGTTACCCTCACAGCTTTAAGTCATTAAATCCTGCTCATATGTGCATTTCTCGTTTCTAAATGTTTTTAAAAATGTAAGTTGAGTTCAGTGCAATGCCAGCACACCAGTTCATGCCCTGGGGTGGTCTTCATTAAAATGGCGCCATGCCACCATTTACATCCAACTCTTAATCCTCCTAAACCGTTCACGCATTCACTCGTTCTGGGAATTCAGCTGCCGTAGACTACAACTCCTATCCTGCTGATGAGATTTATCATATCGTCTAGATGTGCACACCTTAAATAATACACAGAAATGTGTATGTATATATGTATGTATGTATGTATATATATACATACACATATATACATACACATATATATAAAAGTAAAAAAAAATACTCAAGCATGAAAACAAAATTAATTGTACCAACGTTTCAACCGTGCAGGCTCTTCATCAGGGAAATGTAACCCAAAGGAGGCTGCCCTAGGTGCGCATGATGCCAGATATTTTCAATGCAAAGCCATTGAAAATGTCCGCCATATTTAACAAGATACCGGTGTTTTGTGACTTTATGACCTATGTGACCTGTTCCTCGGTGTTAATCCAGTTTGTCACAGGCACAGCATTGAAGGAATTACTGGAACCCCTCGTTGCTTGCATCTTTCTCCAAAGCTTTCTCTGACCTTCATTAAGTGATTAGACTTTTTTGGCTGCCATATGTGTGAATGCTGTGTCAGCCAAAACTGCTAGGAAAAGCAGTATTTGAAGGATAAAGAGGCCAAATCCCAAGAAAAACAACTGCTAGTCTTATGCCCATCCCTACACATCCCTCCGACGCTTGGTCATTGATTACGCTGTAATGCCATCAGTGCGTTCTGCTGGCATTTAAAGCTGCATGGCGGGGCTGTGGCCTCCTCGCGGGGCTGTGACCCTTTCATGCCGTTACCTTATATACGCAAATGTTCTATGTCTGTGTTGGACTGTATATCATTGAGAACCCTTGACTGATATAATGGTCTACAGGAGGATTTCTGGTGCACATAACATTCTGGGGCCAGTCCTACAACTTGCAGGGCCAAGAATCAGATGTGTGGATATGTTTTTTTTTCTTTTTAATATGCGCAATAATTCTGCAAAGGATTAAAATTATCGTTTTTATTGTTTATGGACTCATACGTACAATATGGATATTGTATCGTTTTTATTTATAGTGTAAGAATAGTTCGTATATAGGGGGCAGTGAAGGGATGTATCCCCTGCCCCCCATCTCTGTTCTGTTTTTATCTGCAACGCAAATAACCATGATGTACATAGCAGATGGGGCAGTAATTTGAGGATGGCTGGTACAGGGGACACACTGGCCATAGGTCAAGTGGCCAAGTAGAATACACCAATATACAGTTCTTCATCGCATGTGGGGTTGTTTGTCATTGTAACTGTATTATAACCATTTTCTTACATCCATGCATGTGGTTCTTGCCTTCGCTTCTACTCCTGTATTTCTGTGTAGGGGTTGTTCTAAATCATGAAAAGTAAATGGATATTTTGGTCCATCCTGTTGGAAACCGTCACTTGGTAAGCCCCCTGAATCGTTCACACATTCCTCCATTTAACATTTGTCTGTGTTTGTATGTTGGTTGGGAAAGATCCACCGGCTTCTCCTCCCAGTTCATAATTGATTTATATATATTATATTTTTTGCGACGTGTCCTGAGGTAGAAAAACTCCAGAATAGCCTCACATGCCCTGTCATTGAAATGGGTAAATGGCTTCACATTTCAGTTTAGCTCTCTGTCATCATTTCGTTTCCTCATTTCTCTTGGTTCTTCTTTCGTTGTTCCGCATCAGTAAAGCCCCGAGGAGCGCGGGAGCCGTAGCCGGGTAAGTTCTGATCGGTAATGGTGACACAAACTATCCCGTGAACGCGGTGAGCAGACGTCCCCACACATCCTGCCTTTGTGTCTGTTTATTATATTTGGAAGGTGATGTCACGTTCTCTTGGCATGATCCCTCCAAGAGTTATTAATGTACACAAAAAAGCCCTCGATAATGGACTTGCAAGAATTGTTTATTTTCAGCTTAAAAGATTAACAACTTAACATTCTTTCTGCCGTTGGTTTACGTTGCGTTCTTTTTTTCATCAGTAACGCTTCATGTTGCTCTCTCTGTATAGCAAAGATATACATTTAAGAGTTTTATTCAGTGGAGAGTTTTCAGGTGAGTTTGAACTCGGTGTGTTATGATGGAGCGAGCCTAGTACTGATGCAGGGAGTGTATCAGATGGATGCTCATCTCCTGTGCCGTCCTTCTCAGCCGATCACTTGTGATCCTTAAGCATAAGTACATCCTCGCACATATATACACACTCTCATGCTGGGGTCCGAAACAGACTTCTAGTGTGTTTGTTCCGATTATGGATGCTTGTTTGTCGTGTATGTGGGGTATATTATAAACCGCAGGTGGCAGCTAAGTGTCCTGACCTATAATCTACATAAAGCGACTGCGCTGTGTGCTTTCATTTCCATGTGGACTGCCCGGAATCGATGGGATTTTACATGTGGGTGATTGTGAGGGGAATCATGTGATGCTGTATGTGCTCACACGTAATGACCATTAAACTTTAATGGTTTTGTTTATTGCGAGCCTTTTCTCAGAAATACCAGTCATGTTCACTAATCTCACATGGAACTTCTACATCGTGTCAGGCTTCATCTTGTTAACGAGAAACCTTGATATGATACGTCACTTACAAAAGTATGAGATTAGTGAACGTGACAGATGTTACTGACAAACTGCATTAAATGAAACTAGGGCCGGCAATGAGTCCCCATCAGAACTATTAAAGGTAGATTGTGACTGTGTCCGCGCGTGTGCAGCACCCTCCGGAATACATCTAGCCCCGCGTGATTCTGCTTGGTCAAACCCGCATGTAAATCCATTACAGCATCTTCCTGGAATATTCTTGTTCACCTTTTGGGATGGATCAAGGTTTTTGGAGATTATCATGGCGTCGGTATTATTTCAGTTATAGAGTGCCTGCTTTAATGATAGTGGAGAATAACAAATTAACAATAATGTCAAAGCACATAATAGCAGACGGGGAAGACCCCACCGACGACATTTTTTTCTTATTTATTTTTATTAATATTTTTATTAATTTAACATATATTTGCAGAGATAATTCATGGACACGCATCAGTACTTATATTCCGTTTTCACTCCCCATTAACACGAATGGTAAAGAAATGAAGATACCCTCCCATTTTGGCGACTTATGGTTGTATCCTGTATTTGTTGTATATGTGTTTACACTATACATGTTAATTTTTTGAGCACGCTGATATTTCAGCCTGACGGGTTCACTCAAGCAAGCGGCACGCGGGAGCATGTACATACTTACCTGCCATGCGACTCGATCAACAAGCCCATTGGATAGATACTTCTGACAAGCCTCTAGCCATAGGGCTCTCGTAATAATGTGTTTAAATGGCTTATACAATGATAAAATAAGACCTATTGAGCAGTCTAGTCTAATGACCGATACACTTGGAAGGAATTCTCCGGCTTAAAGACCTTTTAGTCTATTTTGTATTGGCAGATAAATATTTCTATTTTCATTAATTGAAGACCTATTTTTCTTGTTTGGGGGCTATTGTTCTTCTCTTATCTGTGTTATCTTTCATATTTATTAACTGAATGTCAGGCTATGTGAGAGAGGGTCTGAGCTGTCAGCATGAATTAAGTTACCCAAACACAGACGCCTCTGATCCTCGGCCACAATGTGTCCTTACGGTACATAGTGATTGTTATGTGTCCTATTATTATTATTATTATTATTAATATCTTTTATTTATATAGTGCCAACAATTTGCGCAGAGCTTTCAATTTATTGTTTAAAAAAAAATGTTGCATTAAGAAGCTGAGTGCCCCATATTACTATATTTTTCCAACATGTACAAGTAAGGAGTATATGGTTTTTATTTATTTTTTTCTCTCTCTCTCTCCAAACATTTCTTTGGTTTCCTCTGTAGCAGTAGAAAGTTCATGTGCCATGATTATACTACCAGAATATTTATGATATGATTAGCTGTCAGAAATGTACGTAAAGGAACAGTTATTCTGATCTGAAGGTTGAGCCGGGGATTTCTTTTTTTTTTCTTCGATGCCCTGTATAGCATTGCTGTCGGTAACGAGGAGCTTCACACTTGTACGCCATATTAAACACTAAAGGTTTATGGTTTGTTGGCATACGCGGGGTGTCCCGTGGTTAAGCAAAATATCATTCTCCGTGCATATAGTAACGTACGTTTGCCTAGACAAAAACCTGTTTGTATCCCTTCTTGTTCCAATAAACTTCCTTTATCTACAGACTTGGAGGCTGCCATTGCTGTCAGTTGTGTGATATTTTGGGTGACTTTCCCTGCACAATCACCACACTGAGCTGATTCTTTATGGGGTTTTTAAATTATTTTTGGATCCTGTCTGTATCTGGGCTCATTCAGGCAGCCCGTTAACTTATAATCATGGCGGTCCACGCTATCACAGAGGGTGTAATCTGAAATCATGACGGCATGGAACACCACAATGGATTCATGGGAAGATGTGCCAGAAAACTCCTGGCTATGCCTTTGGTGGAGGTAGATGTGATGTTACACCCTGTAAATAAATTCAAAAGCATTAAAATATAGTAGAAACGCAGGTGCTTTACGCTTGATTATGCATTTCTTTTACGTTACACAGCTGTTTCTTGTAAATTGTGTTTCCAACACCCTTTAATGTGTAATATTTACTTTGTAATTTAACAATATACTCTGCGCGCTAAATAAAAAATTGGTTTTAATCACTTTGTATGTGACCTTTTGGCATCAAAGGGTTAATTAGTACAAGTGACTAGTATGCTTTATGTAATTGCTGGCAAAAAGGAGAGGGTAATTACCCATTGAATTTCACTTAGGTAAAGGGGGATCATATTTCAAAAGAAGCAAAGGTCAAAGGCCTGAAGCTAGATGAGTGACAGGCTCCAGGGACATGAGAAGTAGAAGGAATAATGGCCTAATGGAATAGGCTCACAGATGAAGTATGTGCTCCTCAAACCACTTCTCAGTGCACCACTAAATACCCACCATTCTTAAAGGAGCTTGTATTTCCCTAGAGGGGACCTTCTTCAGGACCTTAAATAACCCAGGCTTCCAAGCAGCAGGTTTCAGGTTGACCCTTGACTCGAGTATAGATAAGAAGATGCTGCTAGTTTGCTTTGGATTATAATAGTAAATCCTCAGGTGATCGTTTGGGGCTGGGGTTTCTAAATGTATTTCCTTGGGCTTGAGTGCTGGTCATTTCTCAGTGAGTTGGGACTGAGCGAAGCCACAATGCATCCTAATTCTTGGAGTTAATTCCTTGTATTGGGCCAACATAGGAAAAGATGCCAAAAGTCACACAGGTTTTTCAAGACCTTAGAGATCTCTTGTTCAGATGGAATGGCCATCTTGTTCTCGGCTAATAAGACTATATCCTTTTTTCAATTAACTTTTGAGTTTAGATATCTAAAATCGGTATCCCCACATGGGTCAACTTTGTGAATAAAGCTTACAAAGGCCTATTTTGCAACAATATTGAGGCCCTGAGTGATGGTACATTCTATAATTGGCTGATATATCTAGAAGAAAGTTGTAATGGATGAAAGTGGGTAAGGAGTTAATTCTACTCTTGCAGTAGTTTGCATACGTCTTTTTCAGCTGGATCGATAGACTTTTGCATTGTGTGTTAAAACATCTGGAAGTCATTGAAATTCTGGAAACAAATACGTTGCGTCAGCAAATAATTACAATTTCCCTTTTATTCCCCCAACCAACCTCCAGAAAGAAAATAGCAATAGTTTGGGGCTTAAGATCCAGTGATTGAAAACTGCGGGACTTGCTAAGGGAAGCCAGAGATAGAAAAACGTGAGGCTAGTGTCAAATGAGAATGAATTATGACCTGCTTTTCTGACGCATCAGTTATAGTCACAAAGGGATTTAAAGCTCATGGCTATTAATGCTTGATGGGGCGGAATTAGCGCTTCTTGAGGTTTACCTGTTCTGTAGCACAACCTTTTACTTCAAGGACTAGGCTCTGTAGAGCTTGTGATCGCTCGTAAACAGGAAGACTTAAAGGCCCCGATCGTTGTTACGACATTCACAGGCTATGGTCCCAAATGGATTAATGAAATAAACTAACAGCGATGGCTGTTTCCTTTTCCATTCCAGAAGCACATTTGGCACCTAAAGGGTTTAGGTGCTTCCTGGCAATAGGCTGAACGTTTCGGGAGACGCTGCACAATACCTGACCTCCCATCAGGCTCCTCGGCACGTCCCTTGGCTGAATCTGTTAGTGAAACTCACGGTTATAAGTCAGGCCGCGTTTAATTGATACCTTGTGCTGAGTTTTGCCTGCGCCAACGTATTTTTATCAATAGACACTCAACTGTTTTTTATCTACAGCTCCGATGAAAATCGGATAAAGTTGAGCGAGCAGCACCGGGGCTGTAGTTTCACAGTTGGAGGGTCGCCTGTTTCAAGCTGTCGATATGGTTGCCAACTGCTGCGGAGAAAGATGCCAAAGGCATGAGCTAATCCTTTGTGGCAGCAGTAATGTGTCTAAGAACCAACAGGTGTACGTAGAGCTGCACATACTACAGTACAATGTACACTCGTTCCAGGCTTATTGACCCAAAGAGCTTACATTCTAAATGTGTATAAGAAAAAGCCATTCTGGTACAGAGAGCTAGAAGCAATCTGGGCAAACATTTCATTGTTTGCACGCTTATCGTAGCGGCAGAATTACTTTATATACAGAACTTCCATGGTTTCCAGGTAGTGGTTTTCTTCCTTTCTAAAGGTTCAGTTCCACTTGGACAAAGCATTTTCTAGTGCGTTACGCAAATAACTTGATCTATTATGGCAGATACAGTCCAAATTGTTATGTATTTGTGTTCTGAGTACCCGTTCTACAACACGATGAAGCTAAGTAAATCAATAAAGATAATATATTTATAATTTTTTCTAATGCTTCATTCAGTTACAAACATGTTAGGTTCAGTAGAGTAGGTGTTGATTTGGAGAGAGGCTTCTAGAGATGAAGTTCCACTTTATTTTATTACAGTATTGATTAAAAAAACATTTTCAAAAATATATTGGGGCATTTTTTTCAAATTATAAACGGTTTTACTGTTTACATTACGTAATGGTTTCAGGCAGCTACATATTAGCCATGTGTATGAGTTCTATCTCTGTTATCTTGTATCGATCTACTAGACAAATACCCTGACTGGTTATCACCCTGCCTGTGGTAAACAATTCAAGGGCTCAGTCTTATTCACCCAGCCGGACGCTCTGACTAATGAAAATCTATGGGGCAATGGACTTCATTAGCATTGCTGTGAAGAATCGGCTCGGTGTCTGTGCAGGGAAAGTCACCCAAAGTGTCACACGACTGCCAGCAATTGCAGTTTTTTGCCAATGCTAACCTACGTTACTGAATACGGCACTGTATATTATGGTCAAGAAGACTGCCCCCATAACAAATCCCGTTGATCTGGGGCCCTAATGATTGAGAAGAGATCTCAGATCCATTTGTTGTCGGTGACCTTCTGTCATCACCGTTGCCCACCCGTGTCTGCCGCCTCTATTAGCCGTGTCAACGATCACTAGTCGCCGGCAGGAAAGTTAAGCGGCAGCAGTTGGGAGGTATTTATAGACGTGTGTAAGCACACGAGTAGACACACAAAAGGATACTTTGTGGGTGTATTTTTGACCTTGCTAGTGTAAGCAGAAATGGGATTTATTGTGTAATGTTTTGCGGTGTACAGCAATTATTACAGTTACATATCATGGGAGGACATCAGGCATGAGCGTCCTTAGTGCTGGAAGAGGCAGTGCCGGATTTATATTGAGAGATCACCAAACAAAATAACGCCGTCTGGCTGGAGGGCGCAGGATTGATTCATCGATCTCTTGGCATGAGCCGCTCCCCGGGATAGTTAGGTTGTGGAACCTCCGCTCCTCCTGACCACAGCGTTCATTACACCAAGCTTCAGAAAGCTGCCTGTAACCATGGCCTCACCCACCATGCTAGGAGTTGCAGCATTAATGAGGTTTTTTAATGCCATAGACTTATGGATGCTGTCAATGCCTTAATAGAGAAGGGAAAGATTGCAGCAATTAAGTCTTTAACTACACGTTTGTAACATGGAATCCTTTGGAAACGGTTGCCTTGTACGTCATAAGGTCCCAGGGCTAGTGTGTGTGAGTGAATGTATATAGTATAATAATATATTATGTGTCACCCCCTCTGGCCCCCAGTCTTCTGCTTCCAGTGCAGACAACGCACTGTACAGTTAAAAGCTCTATGGAAAGGTTTGCCTCCCATGAGGGGGATGTGGAGTGTGTGATGCTAGGAGGTGGGGGAGGGGAGGGTGGAACAGTCGGAACACAGGAAACCATGTGGCAGGGTAACTTCATGGGCCCCAGCTGATGTGAATGAGTGCATTGACAGAAGCAAATTAGTCAGCCTCGTAGAGTCCTGTCACGAAAACGACAGAGAGGAAAACAAAATCTGCGCCCTCTTTAACTGACCGTATCCTAAGCTACATATTTTCGCAGCTTCTTCTTTTGTCTTCCAAGAAAATGTGCCGGTTTCCTCTTTCATACGCATGAATCATATTTTCTGGTCCATACAGGGAGTATCTTGGCTCTGAGGAACCTCCTTTTACTCCTGCAGCTTTTGTTTCGTTTGTTTTTTTATTCTCAAGGGTGATGCTGGAGAACTTATTTTTGTTTTAAGAGCTTTGAAGGGCAAACAACCTTGTAGATGGTGAGAAGCAGAACCTCCGACAGTGTGCAGTGATTCCCCCCCTCACACCCTCTACCATTGACTGGGTTGGAGATGGCACTTGAAGTCCTGACTCATATTCCCACAGAGTGGAAAAGGCAAATAGTGACGTCCAGAACAGGAGTGGCTTTTCCCTCCTCTGAGTTTTGATTGGAAATAAAACATATTCGGAAAAAAAAAAAATCAATTCAGCCCCGACTACGGTGAAGAGACTTTTTGCAGCTGTTTCAGATTTCGCCTCAAAAACAGATTCTGTGCTTCTTTGAGCAGACGTGAGAAGAAAGCCGGGCTGGATTTTGTTCTTCGTTTTGCGCGTCAGTGGATGGGATGCTGAAGTCATGTCTAGACAATAACTTGTTTGTTTTTGGTTCTTTCGCCCTTAGTGTTACCGGGCTTCGTAATTCAGCCGTCTTGATTTTCATATTTGCTCAGCAAAGAACTTTTGTGAATTAGTTTGATTACCATCTACCGGCCTCGTATGATAGACTTAGCCCGTGAATATTACCGGTTTCCTTAAGGAAAGCCTGCAGCGGGAATGTTTTTATGGGCAAGGAAGCCAGTAGGATTGGGATTTTGGTGGCAAGCAGTAGCCAGTGGCTTTTTCTCACGCTAACTGGGGACCTTCGGACTTCCGCCTGTGGCTTGTCTCTTTCTGCCACCCTTGGAAAGATGTACGAAAGATACAAGAGACGTTACAGCCTGTGTGATATTTCCAAAGTTGACAGAGCTGTGGACGTGGTGCTTCTAAAGGTACTTTGCTTTCACAAATGTCACTGCTGGTGTTAGTATTTTCTGCCAGCTCTTGCAATGATTTAGTTGTTTTTCTTGCTTTACATTAAAGGTTCCTTATTTGTGAGGTTGGTTGATAATGCAGAGCTGGGCAAATCTTAAACTTTATGCACAAACTTTTTTTTTTTTATGCTATAGTTTCAATGCCTCTTCCTAGCATCTAAAAAAAAAATCCTGATACTGCTAAAGTTCTGTGTAACTTTTTCCGACAAAGTTACGATAATATAGGCAAATAATAAATTGGTTGAATTATGGTGATTATGGATCGTTTCTTAGAACGAATCCCTTGTGATCCGTTTATAGCGGCTTCCTGTTTTCATGCAACCTGCGGAGGTACATGTGAAGTCTTAAAGAAAATGCTCCATGCTTTGTTAGGGTAGCTCTCGTTCCAGAGCAGCCCCTGCCAAGCTAAATTTAGAAAGTGCAGGAGAAAACCAGTGGCAGTCTGAGAAAGTTCCACTCCTAACGGTTTTTGCAATGCGAAAGGATCTGCCTGGCAGTGAACATATAGGGCTCTGCACCAGAATCCTGCCACATAAACCACACTTGCGTAAAGTGTCCCTTGCCTTGCCGGCTCTTTTTGTACGGTCTCACCTGGACTCGTGTGTTCATGTAGGCAATAAGTAAATTGCACAGTAACGATGCATTAAACGATCCTGGATAGACAAACTTGATACAGTCACATTGCAAGCGCTGAAACAACACACCGTTATTACCCTGCATGTCGGTATTATAGGAAGCCTGGCATAGTAGGCTTCAATTTAACATATTAAGGAGATATGGACGAGGGCATAGCTTGTGCAGGAAAACCTTATTGCAATAGATTATGATTAAAATATTAAAGATAAAAATAAATGTCTCTGAAGCAGCTGTGTTACTTTCCTACCAGACTACAACAGAATTTAAGTTCTCTTATCGCAAATGTACACCATATAGCCTTACATTTAAAGCAAGTGATACATTTGATTATTCTGGTTCGAGTTATAGCGTATACATTATTATCCAAACTCCTATGTTTTATATTTGTAAGAAAAGTTTCTCTTTTGCGTACCCTTCACCTTCTTAGTGCGCCCAATGTAAATGCGTTTCTTCGGCAAACTATTTAGGAGTGATGAGCATGTTGTGTACTGTATTTACAGGTTACTAAGAAAGAGTTAATGAGTTTCTGTTTAAAGAAGAAAGGATAGATGTTATCTTTAAGCAGTTACATGCTTCAGATCTTATCACCTGAGCAGCCCCATTGGGATCCCAGGGATTAAAGAGTTTGGCTCTGCACCTGTGCGTCCCGCTGATGTATCACCGGGTTTCTGGTTGGCATTAATGCAATCTTAACCTGGTGAACAATCTCAAATTCTCTCATACTACTGTACTTCTGATACATTGGATTTGTGTGTTAATGAAGATGCAGTTCCACCAGTGGAACGTTGGTAGGAGCCATTATATATGACACAACACCTTTGTGTAATTTTGCCTGTTAGAGGGGTAATACAAACCATACAAAGTATATCCATACGCACACGTTTAATGAACTAGCCATGCTTTTGATGTGACTCCATATTTAAATAACTGTTTGAGGGACAAGCAGACAATATAACTCCCGTGTTCGGTACAGCTTTGCATCATTAAGCCGCTTATTTTTGATTACTAATTATATTGTTTGTTTGCCTGTTTCTTTTGCAGATTAACAGAGATATCTGCTGCCCCATAGACCAGTGTTCACATACAGATCTGCTTGGTCCAAAAGAAACAAATAATTCTACAGGTATGTAAATTAGAGTAAAGGAGGGCTTTTGTATGTAGTAAAAAAGGCCCTTGTAGTGCCTCGGGGGATAGGACACCGGAGTGTGACATCACATCCCGGTACAGCTGCCGGGCTGCGTGCCAGCCGAGAGACCGACATCTTACTCCTTCACAACCATGATCCGTGGGAGAGAATGGAGGAGGAAGTCAAAGAGCTCCAGACATGGACCATTTGTAAAGCAATTGATAAATAAGGTTTCAGAATTAGTCCAGCTAAATAACATGACAAAGTGGAGAGAGCGTACAGAGAAAAGAGTTTAGAATAGATTATCCGTGTCCTAAATAAACATGGCAGTACGGTGAAGCAAGGCTTTGCACGGGAGAGCAGGGCTCAGTCAAGTGTTAGATTCCTATACAAAGACGAATGAATCCAATCCCAAGTAGTAGTGAACATACAATATGTATTTTGTTGTGTGGTGCCATCGTTCTTGGGCCAGAACTCCTGTTAATGTTTTCATGATCCAAGCATCTATTATCCACCATTTTGGCCTGTCTCCCCCATCACCTAATTTTTCCAAGATATTATCTGCTCATCCATAGAGAGGTTTTAGTTAATGATTTCTCGTGGAATACTCAGCCCGAGCATTCCCCTTTTCTGCGCACACACACACACACACACACACACACACACACACACACACACACACACACACACACTGTTTGAGATAGTTCTGTTTGGGCTTTTCTTCTTTGCAGTGCTTGTTCTGGTAAATCCATTGTGTGTTTTTCTTTTCCTGCCCCTCTCGGTGTCTGCTTGCATTTACTTTATTGTGATGATTCTGGAGCTTCCTTGTGAATTTTCCATGGGAGTGTCGACTAACAGATTATTTTCAGCCCTTTTTTTCCTTTCTGTTACTTGGAAGACAGCTTGGAGTCTGTTATTATTGTGTCTGTTCACTTCGATTCTAAGGCCAGGGAAATGGTTTACACCGTATCTCCAGCGTCTGATAATAAATCAGTGACTATTGTTTATTTTTTGTGCTGTGGGGAAATCACAAGCCGGGAAATGTTTAAAGTGCGAGTATTTAGTGTGTCTGCAACATATAAATCCTCCTTCCTTGTTTGCTACGTTTCACGTGATGTTGCTCAAACGAAAGGCATTTATTTTAAAGTAAAATACTGTCTACTACAGTGTAGTCTACAAAAGCAGCTCCATGACTTAATGATCCCCCCACCCTTATTTTGTTCCTACTTCTTCTCCAGACTGTAAGCACTTTTTGGAAGATGGTCTGGAAACAGGAGGTTCATCTCAGCCATCACTGAAACAGGATTCTGCCAGTGACCCGGATTTGACTTGCGTGTCTTCTGAAGTGCTGGATGAAATGGTTTTCACAAAGGTACGTTTTCTTGGTCTGTTGTGTGTCAACGCTTCTGATCCCATTGTGATCATGGTGTTGTGCCTTTTAGGTTAAGGTTATGATACAGAGGATTGCCAAACCACACTCTCCTAGGAGCGTATCAATTTGGAATTATCTCAAAATGTACTTGTTGTCCAAGAACACTAAGTGAAAGGTGCCCTTCCACCTAACCTGATGAATTTGAACAGTTTTATAGCGAAATGTAGAATTTATATGTACTGTTAAATTCACAAAGCGTGAAATTGGCAGTACTTAGATGTTCGGTAGTTATCCTGAGCAGTATAGGTAGAACAACATCTTTAGTGATTGCTTTCTCGTTATGGGCAGACGGTTGCTGATGTGTTGTGTAGACGGTAGTAATAGCGGTACAATTGCCCCCTGCCTATGGATGTGGCCTATGGGAATCCTGGCTTTGGTAATGATCTAAGTTTATCTGGATATAAGACCTTTTTAAGTCAGAGAAGCTTATTAGTTCTTTCAGATAGCTTGCGTTCAGTTCCTATATAGTCCTGTAATAGAGGAAATGTTTTTCTCAGTAGTTCTAAAGCAATTATGCAATCTTTTATTTTACTGTATAGGGTAGCCTTTATAGATTGTTTACTCTCTAGCACTTTAAGGGTTAAAATGCCACCATTACGCCAATTTACATTAAAAGGGAGGTCAGGGTTGTGCGTGATTAATGCCGTATATGATACCATATGGAGTCTGTAGAAAAGCTGTTGCTTATGTTAGTGTATATCGGAGACCTGTCTGTCACTTCATAGACTCCAGTGTTCAGACAGAGTTAGTACGGCAGCTGTAAGATTATTACCGGCAGGACATTCGGCAATATGGCACACTTCTTACATCTTCAGAATATGCCGTATGAGTTTGACCAGCTCCCTCACTAACTATATAGGCCGTTTGGCCTTCCTGTGCAAACACTGCAAAGCAAATGAAATCTAAAGTATCTAAAGTGAAAGTAAATTTGGTAAGTCTTACCCCCTGTTTAAACTACCACTCTCACAACCCCTAACCAGCAGTAAACCTCTCTGACATTGTGAATAGTTTGTCCATTCTATATCACAAAAAGATCAATAGCCAAGCCTTGCTTTCACCTGCAAGACAATTTCAAAAACATCAGTTATTTTGCACTCCTTCTTTAACTTTAAAATAACTAAAATAACAATTGCGGAGAATGAAATTGATTCATAAATGATACTAGATAACATTGATCTACAGATACGATGCACAAGACCTTTTAACACAAACTATACAGACAAAAATATTGGGACACCAACAAGGACATTTAGGACATTGCATTCTAAATATTTATACATTAATGCGTACTTGGTCCCCACTTTGCAGCTATAATGGCTTCCACTCTTCTGGGAAGGCTTTCCATAAGATGTTGGAATTTGTGCCCATTCAGCCAAAAGAGTGTTTGTGAGGTCAGGCACTGATGTTAGACGAGAAGGCCTGGCTCGCAATCTCTGTTCCAGTTCATCCCAAAGGTGTTTGCTGGGGTTGAGGTCAGGGCTCTGTGCAGAGCGGTCAAGTTCTTCCACACCAAACTCATCCAGCCATGTGTTTATGGACCTTGCTTAGTGCACTGGGACCCAGTCATGCCGGAATAGAAAAGGGCCTTCTCCAAACTGTTCCCACAAAGTTGGAAGCAGACATTTAAATGTCTTTGTAGGCTGTAGCATTAACATTACCCTTTACTGGAACTAAGGGGCCCAAACCCTGAAAAACAGCCCCAGACCATTATCCTTCCTCCTCCAACGGTTGCAGTAGGCACTATGCATTTCATTAGGAAGTCTTCTCCTGGCCAAACCCAGATTCGCCCATTAGACTTCCAGATGGCGGAGCTGGGATTGATCACTATAGAGAACACATTTCCACTGCTCCAGAGTCCAGTGGCGGTGTGCTTCACACCACTCCAGATGACGATTGGTACTGTGCATAGTGCTCTTCAGCTTGTATGCTGCTGCTCGGCCATGGAAACTCATTTTGTGAAGTTTCCGACACACAGTGCTTGTGCTAAAGTTGCTTCCAGAGGCAGCTTGGAACTCTGTAGTAAGTGATGCTACAAAGGACAGATCATTTTTCAGCACTAAGCGCACTCAGCAGCTCTGTGAGTGTGCACGGTCTACTACTTTGTAGCTGAGCTGTTGCTACAAATATTTCCACTTCCCAATAATAGCACTTACAGTGGACCAGGGCAGAAATTTCACGAACATGACACTGAGCTCTTCCTAATGACCCATTCTTCTGCCATTGTGTCTATGGAGATGCTGATTTTATACACCTGTTAGAAATGTGTGTGGCTGAAACCCCTGAATTCAATAATTAGGAGGGGTGTCCCAATACTTTTGTCCATATAATCTATGTTGAGTCTATAACAGTGTGCAGCAAAACTGCAGATTCTGTCTTGTGACACCCTCATGTATGCCTATATATAAAAACTCAGTATGGGAATAGAGGAAGTTTTAACATAAATATAGGAAGAAACATGTTTTTATGTAATATTTTAACATTGTCAATAACCTAAAGATGATGTTATGAGTGTTATTTACTACTTTGGTTAAAAATGTAGAGATCCGTAAAGGACGAGAGGCTTCCTTCACTCCCACTGTTCTGGAAGCCCTGTATTACAACACTCATAGGAAACTACCTCCCACCCCTATGCTCTTGGGGCATCATTTCAATTGGTTTGCTGAGGATAATGAGAATTATTTTTTCTTGTTTTTTTTGTTAAATCATATAGCGGTCACTAAGGATCTGTCTGGCTTTTCTCTTCACTGAAAATTGAAATGACACATACGGAGATACGGAGCCTGGCCATTTTTTTTTTTAAAACTCAGTGCGATTATGTAAAGCGATATTGTTCATTGTATACAGGGAGAAAATGGTTCTTCTGTTAAATCAGTGCTGGATGACAGCAAATATTTTCCGCCAAGTAGGAAAAGACCACAGCCCAGACAGAGTGATGTCACCTTCTATAAATGACCGGAAATCTTCGCCCTCCCGCTCTTAATGATTCAAAGTCACAGTGACTTCTACTCCCTAACCTCTCGCAGAAAATCATAGTGAAAAAGACAGGATCCGTCTGCTAACGGAAACGTGTCCGTAGGCGCCTGATCTCTTGCTCTCCCCCAGCGCTGGCAGAAGGGAGTTTTATACAGAGAGGTTTGACAGAAGGAAATCAAGAGGAAAGCCAAACATTTTTTACAGGAAATTTAGAAAATAATAATACAAAAACACCCTTTTTTGGTCTTATAGGTTTCAGGATTATTCTTTGCGAATTGGCAGTATTGTGTTGAGAGCTGCCTGATGCCAGGCCTCTGGGGGGTAAGGGGTTAATGCAGAGTAAGAAAAGAAATCTGTTTTATTCAGCTGCGTCTCTTTCAATGCCAGAAAATGACTCTCATATACAGACTGTTAGAGGCTGGCTAGAAACCATCCATGGCACCTTCTTTCATAAACACAGCTTACAGACAAACTTCCCGGTGTATTAACCTCTTAGGGCATGGAGGAGATAACATCAATATTTCATCATTGAGACAATTTATGTACTTGGGTTTGGCGCACAGAACATTATGAACATAAATAATTATTCAGGACTGCATATGTTGGTGCTTTTTAGTTTCTTTTCCACCCAAGTGCCCCAAGCTATATTTTTTTGTTCAACTTAGAATCAAAATGTACTCTTGCCAAATACCTTTGATTGCTGAAATAAGTATTCATGTACATTCAGGTCCCACAGAAAATAACCTCATGTAATGTACAGGCTTTGTCAATTACATTTCAATGGGAGGTAGTGGCCCAAACATTAAGAACATTGATGGGAGGTTTCAGCTTTGATGACTGTGTAGGTAATTGGTCTTTGCTCACTGTCGAAAAGAGTGGTCTGAGGGGTCACCTTGTTACACCGTGCAGATACATTTTGAGGTCATACATCAGAAAGTCTTCACGAGACAGAGCAGGTACTAAGAAGCCACCTTTGATAATTAGAGGAGCTTAGGTTAATGCTTGATTGGCATATTTCTGTACTTGGGTTGGTTGGTCCAGTTCTTCTCATGGATCTGGACCAGTGCGATCAGTGACCTTTATTGGCATGTGGATCATGTGGTGTTTAGTGACGGCAGGAATGTTGGGCTCACTTTGTACAGATGCTCAGAATGATGATAGTTTGGTTTAAATGACCAGCAGAAGTACAATTTTTGTCTTAATCCTGTTGGTTAGTGGGTCTGAGCCAATTAATGTGTTTTATGTGAGGTTCCCTACTTTTTCCCCAAATTCACACTCTGGCCTGTGTCTCACATCTTGTACGGAGAGAGACATGTTGCATGGTTTGGCTGTGATACTCCAGGACCCTGTGAGCAGAAGAGACATCCCTGTGCATTTTGATATCACAGTACGAGTCCAGCGATTCTAGTCGGTCCGCTCTTTTCCATTCATAATTGGCATAATGCATTGCAGGTGTCTTGTGAAAAGATGAAGCGTTAGGAAGGCTTTCAGCCAGTGACATATTTGCTTGCAGCAGAGCGTACATTCTTCCGTCAAACACTGGGCTCTTGTTCCCTTTCTATACCGTGTATTGATTTTTCTTTGGTTTGTTAGGATCCGGCTAGAATGTGTTTATTTCTAAGAGGCTTCTGTTGCTGCTCTGTAGTTTGCGTTCCCCGGAGTAAATTGGGAGTCTATCAGCTGAAGGCGGACATTGCTGCAGTGTTTCACAGAAGGATGAGCACTGGATGAGATCACATCCTCTGCCGTCTTAATCTCTGCTCGCTCTTTTCTTATTTTTTCCTTTTCATTGTACAGTCGGGGAATAATCAGCGGCCATGATGATTACTGGCCAGCTGTAGAGGACAATAAGAAAATGGCATATATTTAAACAAATGATTTCTTATCTCTAGAAAATAACAAACCATCTCCATCAACAGAAGTTGTATACACAACATGTGTCTAGTAGTGTAGTATGTGTGTAACTTGTTGCATATGTAAAGTTTACTATGTTTTAACAGTAAACATTTTCCATATTTTTTGTTAGCCGTTTTTTTTTTCTCTTTTGTACTGTAAACCCTTCATAAAATATACCTTATTAAACGTGTAAATATTAGTAGGATTTAGTCTAGCTTAGTGTTACTTTGCATATTACATTTTATGTTTTCGCATGTGAGAAAGTAAGTAGCCTACCTATTCCCACACTTCTACTGGCATTGTTCTTTAATGAGATCAGTAGTTAAGGGTCATGCTTTTCATCGGGAGATTAATTTGTTCATGAATGAGTACTTTTCTGGTGGTTTGTGATCATTACTAAATGCCGTTTCACCGCTGATGATATCACAACATCAATCAGTTGTAGTTCAATGGTGGACATGAAGCTAACTAATTTGCAGTTCTCCAGCAGCTGGGGAGAAGCAAATGATCCATTACTGTTCTAGATGGACGAGTACAGTTTAGAATATCTATTACTGAAACGCATTTCCCAAAACTCATAGTGGTATATCAAGGCTGATCGGTGTATGTTGAAGTATTTGTTTCATGGCTGAATGTTTGTTTTACTTTGAAGAACCTAACCTCTGAAGATAGAAATGCTTTTCATTGCAATGTGTAGAGAGCGCCCTAATCATTAAATAAATTGCAGTGTTTAATAATAAAAATAATTGGCCGTCTGAAAGCTGTACCCAGGGAACATTGATACGATTATTTTGTGGTTGACTTTTACAGCTAGAAGAGCAGTCCCCTTGCGATGCTACCAGCTCAAGCTCTTCAACAGATGACACGGCTTCTCTGGAAAGGCACTCTTCCCGCGGCAGTGATATTTCTCTTCCTCATGGACTGAACACGAGAAAGCACAAGAACCGACACAGTCTGGACAGCTGCTGCAGCAGCACCGTGACGGCATCTGTGGATGAGCGAGAAAGCGAGCACACAGAGGTATCTGAAATGGAAGGAGAAGAGATGGACAGCATCACGGAGGTCTCAATGCCCTCATCCCGATCAAAGAACTCCATGCGCTCGCTTTCTCCGTTCAGACGGCACAGCTGGGAGCCTGGTAAACATACCGGCAACGATACGGAGATCAACCGCAGGAGGTAAGCGCATCGCTGCGCAACGGTTTCCATTTGGGGATTGCACGTTCAGTCATTTGATGGAAAGTGGAAAATTTGATGTATGGCTTCATTCTGAATCAATTTAACTCAACGAGGACAAGCATTCCTGCTAACCTAGGTTATGAGCAGATGCTGTTTTGAGCCACTTTCCATGTAAAAATGATTACCATGTGTTTTTAGCCTGTGTAAAAAAAAAAAAAAAAAAAAAAAAAAAAAAAAAAGGTTCCCCTGCATTCAAAAGGAAAACACAAACACACGTAAATGTGATGGTTTGCCGGTGTACAACTTGGTAAAGCTAGGACTTTATTGCCAGCACTACTCTGTGAATTATCAGTCAACTGGTAAATACAGTAAACGCATCAGTAAAGCTGCTGGTTAAATGTGTTGTGTGTGGCCAAGTTGCATTTGTTTGTGATCTGCAAACACAGAAAATAGATACGCGCAACCTTTCATTAAATGATGAAATTAGCTTGTTTCTACGGGAAGCGAGTGCTAAGGTGTAAGGAACATAAAAATATGATGTTTGCATCATATGTACAGAAGACATTAAATAAACATAGTAGTAAAGTATTGTAAAAAGGGTCAACAATATAACAAATATTGCCCCTCCGTGAAGAATTCACGTGAACAAAATGAGTTGTCCATGACTAGGCACCACCAGAAGTTTTTTATTAAGACTTTAGACAATATTTACCATTTGCGTGATAACCAAGGCTAGGTAATCAAACCATAAGCAATAATAATGTTTGGTTATGAACACAGACCAGTAGAAGGAAGGTTTTGTCCAGGGTTGGCCAGATGCTACCATGTAGACAAACTTTTGGTGCTAATTGACATGTATAGTTATTATAATTAATACGTAACAGATGTGGCCAGTTGACTCTACAATTATATTTTCTTCAAACCTTGAAAGTGGGGATTTGCCTACTGACAAACCTTATTTTGCATCAGGGGTTCCAAGGTGTGTAGACGCAGATTTTGTAGGATTGTGCAGCATTCACGTGTATTTATTGATGTCGAAGAGGTGCTGAAGACCTTTTTCATAAAGCAAAAGCAGTGGATGTCGTGGTGTGAACTGTATGCTGGGATTCATTTTCATTTGCCCTTCATCACCTAATCACTCAAGCCATTACCTGTATACCCTGTTTCATCCATTCTTTCCTTCCAAATGCTGATCACTGTCATTCATTTTCAGTTCATTGAGAGCTCTGGGGGATGTTGTAAGGAGGCCTTCCGCTCATAGAAGAAGGTACTAAAATAACACAGAATCTCTGCTTGTATTCTCGCAAAGACTAACATTTACACACTGTAGATGACACGCCTCGCTAATAAAAGCCCCAGTCAACCAGCAGACCATTGAAAACTCGCGGCTGCTGAAGTGATATTTTGTCTAATGCCTGAACTGTAGGATCTTTCCTGCTGCAGCGACAATAACCGTCAAGTATGATCTCAAATTGTTGAGTATTGACTCATTAAGACTGCAGAATCTCAAGGGAGTTAAGCACCACCATGGGTAAAAACCCATTTTAAGTGGTCACCAATATTGCTTACCTGTTAATTAGAATACAAGTGGGATCCCTTGAACAAATTGAATGTGTGATATAAATATGTAGCCATCACATATTTCCAGTATTCAGCCAACCAAAACCAATATATCTAAAAGTTCTAAGAGGAAGAGAGGACATTGTTCGCTCTTCCATAATAATGTCTAACTGCACTTGATGGTAATCCATCTGCAGCGAATGTACTCCAAGTTAGTCTATAGGGTAAGAGTTGGTTACCATTCTTTTTTCCATACATCGTAACACACACACAATCTCTAACACACTGTGTCATTAGGCTTTAACCCTTTCCTCTGTTACCATGCAGTAAAATCCATTAACATGACATTTTCCCCTCTCTTTGTGGTTACTACTCAGTATGAGCTGGTGTCCTTCTGCTGTGCAATTCACTTCTGTGGGTGGTGACTTTAATTATAGAAGGTATAGTATTAAGTGTCAGGAGAATTACGAGCTGCGTCACAAATGGCTGCACTTATTATTTTGCTCAAGTAATCGTCTGTCGCTTTGGAACCTGCTTCGCCTGCGTGTACGTCTGCTCTGAGCACAAACTCATCTGCCAAATATAGTCTTTTTTTTTATTATTTTCCCTCCCTAAAGCTTTTTTTTTTTTTTTTTTTTTTTTTTTTTAGTTAAGGGAAAATTAAAACAGTGAAAGTTTATCCTTAGGCTTGGGTGACATCAGCCCGTAGATTCCTTGAAGGGTGCTAAAGTATATATCTGTTAGCCTTGAGCATAGAATACAGTGCTTTACATAGGTTAGCTTTAACAAAAATCTGTTTTTGTTCCAAAAAAGCATTATCTGTGAGCCTGGAGGATCCCATAGTTATGAATTGTGACATTTTGGGTGACTTTCCCTGCTCAGACGCTACATTGAGCTCATTCTATATGGCCTTACTGATGAAGCTGTAGACTTGTTGTTAGTCAGCGTGCCTGGCTGGACGATTTAAGACTGAGCCATTCTATTGTTTATAGCAAGGCAATATGGTAAGGTTGCAGGGTGTTAGTCTAGTAGATTAATCTGCTACTAGTAATAAAATGATTTGAGTCTCCTTTTAAAGCAGTTATATGATGAATCAAAACTGAGTAGACTCTGGAATTAACCCAGTCGCTCTGGTATGGGATTAGATGGAACTCTAATTGCTGACTAACGTGAATGTCCTTTTTGCTTAATAAGAAATACCTGGTATAACCATGCTTGCGTTTTAAACGGATCATCTTGTGAGCTTTGCAACTAAATAATTGTATTTTCCTTGTTGGATAGTAGTACTCCTGTATTGACCACACTCCTCTTATGTAGTTACAGCTTGGAAGGCCTTGCAGGAGATGCTGAAGATAAGAAACCCCCAGGTAGTACTTTGGAGGCGTCTTCCGCTTGTTCTAGGAAGTTGGTGGGGAGGCAGAGTTATGAAGGAGAGGATCGAGGCTCTTTGGTTTCCCTTACAGAAGAGGAACAGGAATCTGAACAGAGAATGAACAGAACTTTCCAACACGAGGTAAGTCGCCTATAAAATTAAACTGCTTCCCATCCATAGCATGCTCTCAGCTAAACATAATATGCTAGAAACGATGAAATGGAACCCTCTTTATGAACTCTCAACAAGACGTTAAATTTGTTTTTGCCTTTTTTATCCTTCTGTTATTCGAAAGGTTTATATATCCTGTATGAAAAAATGCCGACATGTACGGAATTGATTGCTAATAGCAGTCTGATGCTACATTATCATCTCAAGAAATTACAAAGTCCATATTTCATTGCTTCAGTGGCAATATATGCAGAGACGTAAACACTTGTGTTTTCCTTGGTAGAATTGATTAGCCCTTAATTTCATCTCAATTTCCCCTACTACATATCAACTGCGTTATTGGGATATTACAAAAATCACACTCTGTAGCTATTATATTTTTGCGCATGTGCTGCCAGCTGCAAAGTCAGCAGAAATAGTTGGATAACTTTCATGATTTATCTTTCCTAACCTTTTGATCTTCTTACAACAGGACTCTGAAAGAGCTCACATGCGTGGGTTTCCATTTTCCAGTTCAGCTCCAGCTCCTCATTTGACAAAATCTATGTCGCTGTCAACAATAAGCCATTCTGCAACAGAGAGTAAGTTTACAGATCAATGTACCTACCTCTGATAGACTAAGTTTACTTGTCTCCTAATAGTAACTGAGGTTAGGCTTTGGACTTTTTTTCTATCATGTGCACTTTTCTTCCCCTGTTGATCTGAGCATTTCAAAAGCTTGATTTGTAAATTGTAAGATTGTAAATTATTGAACATAAGAAGATTTTTTTTTTACAAGAAAAGGCAATGTTATTTAAACATTTAATAGGAAAATGTGTTATATATTTATGTATTATATTCAAATGTATATTCGGTCAAGCCAGAAACTGATTTTCTACAAGGTCACTGAATGTAATAAGCCACCCATTGGTTTGAAAAGTGGCCCTCATTTGCATTAAGGGACATTTTTAAGAAGATGGGAGGATTCTTACAGAGCTGTCTTATTTCATGTCATCAAAACGTTCTTCTGTCTCCCCAATCATGTAACAAAACAGACTATGCTGCGCTCTGCTTTGCTTTTTCAAGAGTGCCTACCGCCTGTCTCTGTTTCTCTTGCCTGTGTTCATGCATGCTCTAACATCTACTGTTAACCCACTTCTCAGCTCAGGGACGGATACGACCTAAGAGGCGAATTTCCTTCTCCTTCAGCATCTCTCCGCTTGTTCCTAAGTCTAAGCATATGTTTTCTGTTGGCTCTTCGTCCAGTGATGAGGAGTCAGATAGTAAGTAAATGCCGTTAGAACGGAGAACTGTAAGTCTTCTGTAGCAGGACCTGATATTACTGATATAGATGTGTGCTTTGCTTGCTTGTGCATGTGTTTTAATTCTTCTGTATCTGTTTGTGTGTCATGGTTAGGCCATTGTTGTTTTTCATTTTTGGTCCATTAAGGTTGTTGTCCTCACTTCCCTTTCATGGTCTAAATGTTCTTTATAACAGAGGGAACAAATATGTTCTCACGTAGTCAACACCTGAAGTTCAGACGTCAGGAGAAGTGCTGTAGTTTTATATTTAACAGACCTTCGTAAATCTGTCTCATTAAAGAACTTGATGTTCTGTCCAAAGGCTTACAATCCATATCTAATGGGTTTCCATTGGTGGCCCAGTAACATTGTTTTTATGTACACAATCCCATGACATATATCATGTAAAATGTGTCACATTATGTTATTTGGTACAATAGTGTTATAACCTCAATGACATACAATGATCATTAAATAGCCTGGGATTAGGGACCTCCTCATGAGTTCACAGTTTGATGATGCATTGTACCCAGTAAGTCATGCATGGTTTTAAAGGTGCTGTTCAACTTATGCTGCTAAATTGTTAACACTTTTGTAACTAAATGCAGCATGAGCAACATGATCCCTAGGGCTGTTGAATTCCCAAACCTACCCATAAATAACACCGAATTGTCATGTGCCACAAAAAACAGCAATGGTGGGTTGTTGCCATGAAAACTCTCACTTCGTTGTTGTATAGCTCAACAATCTGTTATTTTTAATATTAAGTGGAACAGCGCTTTTAACCCACCTTTAGTGAGCTCTTGGTCTAACTCAGGTTTCTGGGGTGGAACAATGTTTCAGCCATATAGGTTAAGTTATTTTGAGTGGGTTACCCGTGTTCCAATTGAGTTAAACCTTTCTTTACCTAACAAGATCACTGAGTTTGAGAATATGTAAAGATCACAATTATATGCCATATATCTCACACCATCATCCAATGATTCCCCAGACATATACACCATCAGTTCTTTATTCCGTTCTCTTTAAGACTTTCAGCATTTTGCTAATAGGTCAAACTTGGTCTTATGTGGAAGATTAGATGGAAACAACCTAAATAGGATTCCAGGTTACCTGTACATGTAACCTGTAGTTATTCCTCCAGAAAATGTGTCAATAGGGTTATTATGTCGCTGACCAATAATGCCTCAAATGCTTTTGCCTGACTATTTGCTATAATGTTTTTTTAGGTTCCCGTTCATTAAGCAACACAAGCAGTTCGTTGTCTCAGAGGTAAGTGAAAACTAAAAATCACGTTACTGTTAATATGCCTCCTGGGAGAAAGTTGTATACTAAATTGAGTAAAAAGGCAGGCTCTAAGATGTGTACAAATCGCTACAACACTCTGTGGGAATGCCGCTGTCCCACACAAAAACAATAATACAAAAGAGAATAGAGGTGGTGTAACCCACCACAGTGAGTGGAGCGAATAAGGAGATATAGCTTACCCCTTTGGGGTTAAAGACGATCAGAATCCGGGATGTACATAAAAGATAAAAGAAACAAATAATAGTGCAACCTTTGTGCAATACAAATTAATGCAATAAAAGTAATGGGCTTTACTCATTCATGTGAGTGTTCATGTGAGATGATCAAAGGTATCCATAGAGGGGAATGGGTCAGATAGTGATAGGGCAGGGCTCGACAAATCCCAGGTCGCCATGGCGACAGAGAATTTTGCCCTGGCGCCTAGGTTTTGTCAGCCTCTTACATCCAGAAAAGATTGTGGATGTAAGAGGCTGAGTCACCAAACGGGGGCGCTGCTGTCTGCCCAGGAGTCTGGGCAGACAGCACATCCACTCAGAGCCCGCCCCCGAGCCTGAGATCACTCCCACGGAGTGAGCCTGTAGGCTGAAAACGCGGTTGCTGCTAAACCAGCAATCGTGTTTTCAGCTGCCACAGGCAGCTTCAGGGAAGGGGGTTGTGTGTTGATTGGACCCAACACCCCCCAGCTGCCTGATCGCTCCATGAGAGCGACAGTGCAGCGTTAACCCCTTCAGTGCCGCGATCGCGGCATTTAGGGGTTAATTCCCGTTTTGTACGGGGCTCTGCTGCTGGTGGTCTGCCTGGAAGCCCAGGCAGACCAGCAACAGCAAAAACGAGCCCCCACAAGCCCTTTGATTCCTGTAGGCATGGAAGCCTACAGCAGTCATCAAAGACTCCCCTCCCTGCAGTGGCTGGTCTATAGACCAGCAATTGAGTCCCAGCTGCCAGAGGCAGCTTCAGGGACAGGGGAGAGGGTTCTTTGGTCTCCACATTCGTGGCATTGCAGGGGTTAACATATCAATCAATGCTGTGCTCCAATGGAACATCAGCATCGAAAGAGTTAAAAAAAAAAAAAAAAAAATTAATTAAAAAGAACAGCACTGACCTGAAAGTCCAGGGTGCTTCCAGGTCAAGCGCTGTGAGTTTAGTAAGTGGGTTGATGATGATCAGATCACTCCTGACCAAGTGTTAGTTTAAAAAAATCCTGGCTCCTAACTTTTTTACCTGGCGCCTAGATTCACAACAAATTTGTCAAGCCCTGTGATAGGGTACTTGGTAAAAAAAAAAAAAAAAAATTACTAGCGATAAGGGACTGATCGGGGGCATTCAGCAAACTGTGTAAAACTGTAAGTTTGTTCTGTTCTATATGAAATAAGGGCAATATGGACAAAGTTGAAGACCTTTCACTCCAGCAATAAAAAGCCACCCCCCTGCTTCTTGTGTATATCTGTAATAGTTTTAGTCAACAGGGTAGCACTTTTAAATTATAACTGGATTTTAACTGGATTACACCCATTTTTATGTAAAGATTGTTATAATTGTTAGATGTGGTGAGTGTTGGGCTGCATTCTGCAAAATCAGTGATTTTCTGTAGTAAAACCCTAGGAACCCCAAACCTGAAGTTTTACCATGCCGCCTTTTTGTTGCTATCATGATTGTGATTCAACTGTTAGTCATATTTCCAAAATGTCTTTCAGCATATCTGAGGAAAGCTGCACCCTCTTGCCTACAAGCCCTTCACGGAAAGACATAGAAGCAAAAAGCGGGACGAAAGTAAGCCGTACATTTAGCTACCTCAGGAACAAAATGTCCAGTGGAAAGAAGACCAAGGTACGAGTCACGCCGTTTTAATGATTAGATTTTGTTCATAATTATCTTTTGTTATATTTGTCTAAGACGCTTCTTGTCAAAGGATTTTTGCGACCTTTATCCTTATCTGATATTCTGAAACCCAGGCCAGCACCTCAGCCATCCTCGTCAAAGGGGCCACCATCCTCATTGCTGGGGGCCAGGATATGGTGTCATATTGGGCAGCGCCTAATAAAGCGCTAGGTTATTCTGTTATCAGTTGTGAAAGTTTTGTCCAAGGCACACTGGTAGATAATGCTGTCTTTGACTGTGATATATGAACACACAAGATATATACACAGATATATACATAGAATAAGTTACCAGCAGAATATTAAATCCCATTGTCACTGTGGCAGATGTTCTCAACAATTGTGGAATTGTGGGATTTCTGTTTAGGCCGATAAACCCGTTAATAACACCTTACCAGCTATTATAGAGTTATTGGATATGCCTTATAAGACTCTGGTAGGTACATCTTTCTTGATTGTCCTGTTAAAATAGTTGCCCGAACACCTGGTACCCTTCCCTGCCCCAATTCAAAAGTTTGAAAATAAGAAAGAATGGCATAGTATAAAACTTACAAAAGGCAAAACTATGTATGTGAGGTATTATTCTTCTCAGAGGCTGAAGATCAGTCAGTTTTTATTATTATTATTAGTGGCACCTAATATGTGGAATAATTCCTAAGTAAAATTGCAAAAACCTCCAGTAATCTAGAAATGATGGAGGCAAATCCAGAGTCCCTCGATGCCATAAATAATGTAAAGTGAACCCAGTATTCAGAGTTTACATGGCCTTATCAATTTATCGCTACAGTAAAACGGGTAGATATTTCCAGTTATGCGTCCATAAAGCCATTTGTATGTATAAGTGAGTCACAACCCTAACTTACGGCTATTTCTGGGACATGGGGATGGAGAGTTCTAGAACTGCAGGCCATCGGAAAGATGGTGTGTTGTGCTGACGTTTCCTAGTTTTTTTGCTAGCATATTGTTAAGAGACTGGATTTTTGTGTGAGGACTATGACGGAGGAGGATGAAGTACGCTAGCTTCTTCCGCCTTTTGGCTTGCCCCAGCGGCTTGCCCAGCTTTTAGTTTTTAAATAGTGATTATTGTGCTCGAGGGCTGTCCGAATGCCAACAAGCTGCTTGAGTTTTAAAATAGCAATGCCACATTCTTTTAAATAAAATCTTTGTTTAAGAATAGACTTCCAGCTAGCCCGGCCTCCATGCCTCTCTATTTCCCCACCACCTCCTCATCTGGATGGGCGATGCATTGGATCCCCGCATTCCTTTTTGTAATGCGATCGCTAAATGGACTGGGCTGACTGCATTTTCTGCTACTGTTCATCCCCTTTTTCTTTATTGAACACAACAATAGATTGTCACTCATACACGACCATTTAAATCTTCTGATGTGCTGAAGAAATTGCCACCATAGCTGTGGTTTTGTAAAAGCAGAAGTCCATGTCTTTAGTTAAAACTTCCTTCCTTGCCCATGTTTTGTTTATATGACACCATGAGATGCATAGAGACGGCTTAAGCCACACAGCCGGCATGGATTGACCATTTTGCCCCTTTTGGGTGCGCTCCCTAAGAAAAACATGCCTTGGGGTAAATGTATTGACGGGCCGCAGAGAAGGTGGGGATTCTGGCATATTGAGGTAAGGAGAGGTTTTCATTCTCATCACTATTGGAGTATAATTTGGTACAAAGCTTTTTTTGCAAGGAAGCAATGTTTCTGGAAACAGACAACTATAGTTGTGCGAGACCTTTATGATTTTTTTATGGGATGATCAAATGCAATTTTAAAAAGAAAAAAAAAATCCTAAAAATTATTTGTAAAGAATAAAAAAAAACAGAGGGTTAGAAACCTCCATTTGTTTTGGAATTACATTCCTATGATTTTGCTTGATTATTCCTCGCCATTGGTTATATTACTCTTTCACATTTATTAGTACTAATAAATAATTCCCTGGTGCCAAAATCTATGTAAGTGACCGTTCCTTTTTTAAGTACCGATTGAGCTCGTTTTGGAAATAAAATTACAGGATTTGTTGGAGAGCCAAAAGAGAGACAAAACAACAATGTGAAGTTACAAGCAGAGTCCTCTAAAATGAATGTTTATGCCCAATAATTTAGGTCAGGATTAAGGTATATAGCCGTATGGATGTGTAGGAGGCAAGGACTGCGTAATTAAAACATAAACATGCAGCCATAGTAGAGGACCTGTCTGTAGGGCTTCCGTATTATAGGAGAATTCTGGTGGACATAAAATGGACAACCGCTATCAAGACCCCCAAAACTCAATAAACAGAGGCAAAATAGTGTGGCAAAAGTGTGCAAAACCGCTGAGATTATCTAAAGTTATGTCGAATCATGCCATTCCTTTTCCATTAGCTTTTTTCTCTCTTTTTGTCATTAAGTGGCAAACTTCTCCCTGCCTCCTTCTACAAAGCCTTTTCCCTTTACTTAACAGGAGAAGGAAAAGGAAAAGGAGAAGACGAAAGAAAAAGACAAGGACCCAAAGGAAAAAGAGAAAGATAAAAAGACTGTGAATGGCCACCTCTTTAGCTCTACCCCTTTGGTGGGGCCGATCTCCTGCAACCACTGTTCCAAGGGATTCGCCGGGAAAGATGGCTACCTCTGTGCAAGTAAGTCATCGCCAGTCGTCGCCTTTATTCCTTGCCTCGTCTTTGTTATGTATGACCCCCATGAAGCGGGGGCTTAAGCATGAGTGACCACAATGGGTTAATAAATAAACCTTCTGCTTTTTTTTCTCTGCTTGTTTGTAAGGAGAGCATTGCCCAACACGCAGAACTAGATATTTCCCCTTTATTGGACCTTTTTTGTTTGTTACAAGGGCATTACGACACTTGCCGAGCATCTGTTACAAGCAAAGCGGTGCAATTCTTGCAGTGGCTTCCTTTGCTTGCTGTATTAGATGTAATTATTCCCCCATCTGCGCAGGCAGAATAAAAGTGTCTTTTTAAAGTGTGCTCATACAGATTTAGGGTGTGTAAAGAAACATACAAACACCGCATTTGATGGCAGATGAGAGCCATTCGGCCATCTAGTCTGCCCCTTTTTCCCCGCTGTAAAGACTCAGACCTTAATCAACCCTTCATCTTGCCTTCGATTCAGGATGGATATGCATTGTGTTTAAATTCCCTTGCCGTATTAACCTCTAACACTTCTGCAGGGAGGCTGTTTAACTCATCTACCACCTTCTCAGTAATGTCTCTATATTCCTTACATTACATCTAAGCGTCTAACCCTCTAGCTAGGTGATGACCTCTTGTTGTAATATTTCTCCAACTCTTAAATAAACCTCTCACATCTCCTTGCTCTCCTCTTTCCTCCATGCTTTACTCATTGAGATCCCTTGGTCTTTATTATCCTGCACACCATTTAAGTAGCCCTCCTCTGAAGCTCTCCATTATGTCTATATCATCATGGAGGTGAGCCAATTGGCTAATATCCTTAAATAAATCATGTCCGTCTTCATATCTAACAATCCTCGAGGGAAGCCTGCCCCCATGGGTCCCGTCCTTTCCCTGTACCGGAGTGCGAGGTGTCCTCATACCTCTCCCCCACAACTCCTTCACCAGCAGCTGCTTGAAGCCCCCTATGGTGACCCTGAGCATAGGCCAGTCACCCATTTTGCCCTGCGTTAAAGATGGCCCTGAAGATAGCAATTGTTTTATCTACTTAAAACAATTGTTTTAAAAACAAAACTGACGTATTGGTGATGAAGTACAAAGATAATTAGCAAAAATTTTAACTGGGGCAAGGAGATCTTTAAAACATTTGGTCACCTTTCTTCAAACTCTGTATACGGTATTTTCATGTGTCGGGGTTTGCAAGTCAGAGAAACTATTAATCAGGGGCAATAATATTCATTAAGGATGCGGCTACTGCCCTCCTTAAACACGATGTGCCCTGTATACTGGGACTAATAGTCTGACAAAAGATGGCACCCGGCGCTTTGAATTCCATATGTATGACAATGCTATTAATTGTTGTGTTCCCTTTGCTAAATATGACACTTTTATGTGTATTCTCATGTTTTCAGCAAGGTCTGTCCCTGCTTATAACCCCTAACGGGAAGCACAGTCCTTCCCCAGGGCTGATTTTCCTCGGGAAGATGGTCCCAGTGTCCTGTAGCACGGTGCGATCTCAGAGCCCGATTTTTTCTGGTTTAGAAACTGCTTTTGCTATAGTATATACAATGGCTGTTGGTGGTTTATGATGTCATACCCATATGATAACATATATACGCAGTGGGAATTGTGTAGGCGCATTATATTTAATTATAAACATGGATGATGAAACGCAACTGGTTTGACCAGATGATAAAACGGGTACGTATTTATACACGAGTATTTTTAGATCTGTATACAGTACGTATTGTACCCGATTCTCACATTTCAAAACCAAGAGGCTGGTTTTTCTAACTAATAATATTTTTATTGTATTTGAATTGACAAAATGGCCAAAGCGGACATAACTCATTGCATACGCTGAAATGGATCAAACCCCTTAGAGAGGGAGTGGAGTGGATTCCGTGTTCAGCGGACTGTTACTGGGACACATGGACTCCATTTGGACAGTTCTGTTCAAAATCAAATGTTTTTTTTTTCTATATCTATTTTAATGAGTAACTGCCTTAAAAATCGCATCTATTCTTCACTACCCAGAAAAGGTTTAGTGCTGAGAAGTTTGTGTTCTTGAAAGCTCGGCCTGACAGCCGTCCCGTCTACATCTCTGTGGATTACGATGGCGCTGTATAAATCCATAAATACTCATTGCATCCATTTGTTCTGTTCACTTTTTGGTATTTTTGAAAATCAGATCAAAACGCTAGGGATTTCCACCCGTTTCCATGGTGATTACTCCACTTTTAGAAATGTAGCCCGGTATTGTTGTCTCTGAGGATGTATGCGGAGGTTGATGGTACATGCCGGTGAGTAATTGTGCGGCATTATCTGCATTCCTCGGTGCTTGTACATAAACATACAGCGCTCCACCTCCCTTTACTGCTCGCCGAATGGCCGCTGCGGGCTTTACGTGTTTAGGTTACACCTGTTGGACCTTCATTCGGCCGGCTGGTGGATCTGCAAACATGCAGCTTTATTGCGTCCGCGGAGCAAGTAAGTTCCAGTTTTACTATTGAAAGGGGAGAGGTACTTGGCATTAGCAAGTGGCTTTTTCCATTTTAGTCTTTTTTTTATTATTATTTTTTATTATAAATTGGCGTTGCTCTCGGGTTCTCTGTTCGTAAAGTACATTATGTGCAGGATAGCCTTATATTTCTCACAAGGATTCCTGCAATCCCCCATATCTGCTGGAAGGCAGTTCAATGCATGGACCACACTTTCTGTAAAGCAGTTCTTATTTTTGGTCTGTATTTTGTCTTATTTTACAAATCACTGGTGAAAGTAGGGGTTTTATATATGTGTCTCTGAAATGCAGCCATTATGTGTATATAGTACATGCAAAATGGTTTATGTCCCTGAATGGCATGATTAAATTTAGTTTTTAGTTAGGGAATTAATAGCACACTTTGAATAAAAACAATAGTTCACCAGAGTTTTGATCACTGAAATGTTCTAGAAGTCTCTACTGCTCCGTCCCTGGCAGTGTCTGTGTTATGGACAGAGAGATCCCAATTTGACCTCTTTTCCTCCTTTGTGTGTGTATATATAAAATTATTTTATGTAGCAACATCATATTCTCTGCAGCGCTGTACAATGGTGTGTATATGTATGTGTGTGTATATGTATGTGTGTATATATATATATATATATATATATATATATATATACACACACACACACATAATGTGGATCATGCCGATAGAAGAACACCCCATAGTCATACATGTGCCTAATTGTGTACTACAAATACTACAAATGACTCCTGTAACAATCCTGCCAAATTGTTATGTGAGGCGCTGCTTATTACTGATCTGTTTGCATCTCGGAATAGGATGGCGCTATATAAATCAATAAATAATGAATTACATGGGACTCCAGGCTGACGGGACCCTTAGAGCAACAGAATTTCATAAAACTGGCTTTTTTATGAAAAAAACTGGCTGAAATTGATTTTATTTCACGTTTATAAATGTGAATTTTTTTTATTTTAATTTCATTTCTACGTCTTCGAAAGCAAGGAATCCCTAGCAAATGACGCGCACGTTACTTACGCCGAGCTCAGCGCACACCGGCAGTCCCTGAGATATGTTGCAGAGCGTTCATAGCGTAACAAAATCCTTTTCTCGCATGACACAAAATGAGTGATTGTGATCATTTTTGGGGAAAGACTCACCATGACTAAGACCCCCGCTGTTTTGATGAAGACCTTACACACTCGTTTGCTCGGTACCTGGGAGGCGAACGGCACGAAAGAGGAAGCAATTCCTTATCAGTGAAGCTGGGCCAGCGTTTTTATGATGACGTAGCTGAGAAAATATTTTTTTCTGAGGATACAAGTTCATGTAAATCACACAGATAAGGCAGAGCGCACGGAGAGCTTCAGGGAGAGGAGCCGGATGATGGCTGCAGCGTAAGGTAGGGAGACGCTGTTGAGCTCTATTACAAGGGACATTTAGACCCATCTTCTCAATCCAGAACGCAGGGCTGATAACCAGCAGCGGCCCCTCGTCGGCTCATAACTTCTGGTGTACGGCATTGTAGTCGCCAACCAAAAGTTTTCATTTTTGTTTTTATTATTTAATCATAAAAGTATTTCACACGGTTCAGATCTGAGACATGCTGTGGTTCCCTTATTCTCAGCCCTCGACCCCCTCCCCTCAACAGGTGTCAAGAAGGTATCTGCTTAATCACAGGTTTTACCGCTGTTAGTACAGGTGTATTGGAGAATGAGCTGCTGAATTGTGATCAGCTCCTATGTAATGTTTAACCTTTATCACTTTATTGTTCTGCTAAAAAATAGAACTGGGGGGGGTCACATGTGATGGGTGGAAAATGTTGCTTCCTAAAGAGATGGAGCTCCGTTTTGTATGTAGATTGATGTTAATGTAAATGTTCCTAAACAAAGCGAAATATTTTCTTATCGTGTCTTTTGTCCAAGTAGCGTTTTTCGGTCTATATTTTAGCTCCGTCACCTAGATCCTTTAAACCATTTGCCTGCCTTTTGTGATATCTCAGTTCAGCAACTTGGTGATATGCGCCAAAGCATGACCTCAGCTGCGATCCACGCGCATGAGATTTGCCAGATGGTGCCATAAATGTAAATATGCCATGTGAAGACGTCATTAAGAGAGTGTTTGCCAGTTGAGATCATCCAACCCCTAGCCCTCCCTGGTGTGGCTGTAAGGTTAAGCTCACATGAGCTCAGGTTAATCAATGGCCTGGTCTGTGTCACGGATCGAGATTTACCTGCGGTGTCTTCAAATCGCTCTCAAACCCCCTGCGATCATCTTCTGTATTATAATCACTGGTGTCGGCAGGCACTGGACTATATATATATATAATTTATATTATATATATAGATAGTATTTATTGGAATCCCCTTTCATATATCCCCCATAACACACATAGTATCATGAAGCACCAGCCCTTTTGCTTTGTACAAATCCAGTTGTAGGACTGTGGGATGGAAATACATTTCCGGGATGCAAATGACTTATTTTTTTTTGCATATGTCTTAATGTTTCAAACAAATTTCTTCACTGGGCCGCATCGCGCTGCAGCTGACGTGATGTAGAAATAGTGTAAGAATGATGGTCGATGCGTCATTCTCGGAGGAGTGAAAAGAACACATTGCATTTCTCGGGTCTGTGTTGCAACACTGTAATTTTTTCCGTGACCTGTTTAACACGCAAATCGCTTTAATCCTTTCAAGTTGTGAGCTATACGCTGCTCACCAGCCTAGCAGCCAAAGGGTTAAGAGCCTGATTCCTTGACAACCCGGTTATGTCATCCTGTAATTACATTGACATGTTCCATACAGCGATTGAGGTGCGGGGTGTTTCCCTAAATACACAAACATACCCAGACACAGCCTGGGAGCTGGGATCCCGCGCATGCTTTAACACGTGATTCGGGCCAGAGGACAAAATGAGCAGCCAGAGCGTGTAACTGGAAAGCTAGTTACTGGGACATACTGTAAATGGGTTCTAGATTAATGAAGCATGACTTAATCACTTCCTATTCTTTCAAAGGCTGTCCTAAGGTGCAAAGGGTCCAAGGATATCCCAAAGTGTATATGAGTATATACTCGCAGAAAATACACATCAACTAACAGTAAGGGTAGAAAAGAACCATGTGCCCCATCTAGTTCTTAACCAGTCTTTGGTCTCGTCTTAGATTCAAGATAGATAAATAAGCATCGCGCTTCCTTATGCCGTTCTTTGTGTGCCCACGGTGACACCGACGTACATGCTAACCTCACACTCAATGAGCTATTCCTGCATGCAGCACCCCCCCCCCGCTGTTAAGTTACCATGTAATGAAAGTGTAACAAGGCGCGTCATCTGCAGCACTTAATGTGAGTTTGGGAGATTATTAATTAAAGCCCCCGCTGCATTTTGGTATCTCTGTAACATCTCTTATGGGCAAAGATTTTTTTCCCACTCCAGGATTGGCAAACAAAATACATTTGAATGCCTGATAAGAGCTTTGCTGGTGCCGCCTGGAATGCGGAGATCCCGGTATCCGTCGAGCAATTCTCTTGTTAAATGTTAGCGGGCACATTTTTACTATTCTTATATAAGAAAAACATTTTACTCAAAGTTTTAACCCTTCAAGTGCCAGCGAGGAGCCCAGACCTGAATGCGCTCTAGCTGTAACAGTTAACGGGATTGAGAGGAAATCTTACAAGGCCGGGCAGAGGAAATAGTGCGGAACTTGATTTTCTTTTTTTATTTGGACTGCTGAATAGCAAAAATAAATAAGAAACCCCTTTCCTGCTGTTACTATATGTGAGGTTGTTTCACACAAACGCTTCCTTCCTGCGGGAGGAGATACTGGACTTTTCCAATAGTTTAGTAATAGAGCGCGTTTCTGATCAAGGTTATCGCCAAGAATGAGAAAAGCAGTTATCATGCAGCTGTTTTAGATCCGATAACGGGCCAAACGGATTACCTCTCAAACACCACGTCATTTCCCAAGGGGTTAAAGGGATCACCTTGTTTACGGGGTCATAGAGGCGCAGTGACAGAACTATACAGGTTGGAAGGTTTTGCTGCAGGTGTGGCCCCCCAAGCCATCTTTATTGATAAACGTGCCCCAGTCAAGTCTCTGCTTTTGGGCCCCTGTATTCTGGGGATTCCTCAAGTGCCCCCCCCATCTATACTGACAGGTAAGGGTCTTCCTAGGGTAATTGAACAAAACTTTATACTTGGGTATAGAAAGTGGCAGAGAGGTATTTGACTCAGATCTGCCAGTGAGCACATGTTAGACCACCTCAGACACCCACCCAACATACCCCAAATAAAGCGGACAAGCATTAGGAGCAAGTGCTTTGACACTCAGGACTCCGTGGCACTTTGTTATTGCCCTTTAGATGAGGTATTCTATTATAGTAGCTGTTGAAACATCTCCCTAACCCCAAACTGATTTCTGATTGCTCTAAAATGGTAAACCACAAGGGGAAAGAAACTGGCGAAAGCACAAATGCAATACCATGACAGCTGTCTCTTTAACAGTTCATCCAGTGCTGTGTCATCCAGATACCAGCATTCAAATTATCTGCAAATCCACCATAACCGCGCCGGGGCTATCTTTGTGAGCGAAGAGGCTGATGCCATCTGTTCTTCAATGACACGAGGCTTAAAGACATACTTCGTAAAAAGTCTCTTCCGCTGTATCGTTTAAAACATTTAAATAACTTTGGAATTTCTTTTCTCTTTTCATCAGATTGCAACTCGATCGTACACAAAAGCTGCCGAGAGAATTACACTCCTTGTGCAAAGGTCAAAATGAAGGTAATGCCTGGAATGTGATGTGTATCCCGATGAAAAAATCACATGTTGCATGGCATGAAGTAAAAGCAAGTGCTTGTATGCATAGGAGAGCGACAAGTAGATTACCGGCAAAAGACTTCCACACTTGGTCTCTTTTGTATTCACCCATGAATTGTATTCGTTTGGTTGTTGTATGTTCCAGCAAAAGCAGTCTAAGAGTTAATTTTTGCAAGCGTGCAACATAAAGAAGCCTTGGGAACTTCCTTCCTAGGAATAAAGCAGGAAAAATCTCAGAAGCGTTAAGCAACTGGGCTTTGTGATACAAATATTTCATTCCCGAGGCAATTGGAACACGTTCCTAAAGGTGTGGCGTTATCCCATAACAAAGCTGCCGCACCTTTTGTCTGTGCACACGTGTGAACTGGGAAGAGAAATGCCTGCTATGTGCCAAGCATAAAAATAATGTGCATTTACTGGATTGTTTATACGATATTTCTTGTTTTGTTTCAGCATCAAAAGGTTCTTCAACCTCACGATACCTCCTCATTACCCGCTGTCATAATGAGAAACAAAGGTGGGACTTTCTGATTAGTTATTATGGCAAAAGGTGTAGGTGATTTAATGGAAAAAAATCTTATTAATAAGAAATGTGCACTTCTGTTGAAGGCCATGTCTAGTTTGCATCTGTGTCTGTCCCATTGTCACCTATACTCATTTCAGAAAATCCTCTCTGTGCACAACGCTGTGCCGTCTCCCTGTTGCGGTTTTTAACAGACTAATAAGCGTGAACACTCTGACAGTTCCTGCACAAAGTTATTCTTCGGTAAACACAATGTCGCAAACCTGTGCATTTAATATAATTCTTCTTTTTTTAGGTTCACAAACAAAGGAGAGGCCTCGCTCTGCAATTGTTGCTCCAGATGAAAACACATTTTCAGCATTGATAAGTAACAGACGGCCCCAAACAACACTCTCTATTTCAAAAAGTATCTCGACTCAGAATATTGCAGGGTGAGGAGTTGTTTATTCTTTTGTATATATTATACACATTTTGTACCCTCTTTCAATGCGAATAACTCGTGACTGTAAAATACCAGTTAGCCAGACCACAAGCTGTCGGCGACAGTGGCAGCTGTAAGTTTTGAGGGCCCCTACGCAAATGGAAGGCTGTTTTTCACATAAAAGGGGTGAAAAGAATAGTTTTCTGTAAACGAAGTGACACAGTATTTACATAGGTTGTGGTAGTAACTTTATGAAGAATATGCCTGACCTGGTCCCTTTGACTGGTAGGGCTTTAAGCAGCTACTTACGTGGTAGAGCTACCTCTTGGAAGTTTTTGTAGGGTAATTAACGGTTGACATCTCCTTGTGTAGAGCTTCTTGAAGAGCCATAATGGCAATTTATGAGTTGTCTTTATGTTCCATCACGTTAAAATGCCCTTTAAATCTGCTTTCTGCAGGGTTGGATATGATGAGAGCCTTCTTACTACCTGGAGGGTCCTATCACAGTCAACAGACTCTTTACACAAAATCTGCAAGGTCAACGAGTCCATGGAGTCACTTGTTGATGAAGGTGAGGACCTACTCAGATCATGGCTTAGCAAGGGTAATCTTCCAGAAGTGCCAAGCTCAGCTGCAAAACCCCGCAAGTGACCTACAAATGCATTTTGACACATTATATGTAACCAGCATGTGGTAAAGGAAACAATATGTTTCAAATACTTGCCATTAATTTGGTTGTACTTTGTAACATCCATTATAAAACTGTGGAACAGTATTCACCACCTTTTAGTATTGGTATTGCATATTATATGAATCATCATAAAAGATGAATAAGAGAATTTAAGATTCAATTGACAAAATCCTCCCAAAGTGTAATCATAAGCAGTGATTTACATCTCAATAGAGTGGAAATGGTGGCTAAGGTTAGAAAAATAACAAATTAGTTCCTTTCTTCAAACTCATTTTGTGGGTCATGTGACACTAAGGGCCACCTGAACTGACAGAGCCTAACCATGATCTTCTGTGCTGACAGGGATGGATTTGAATGAGGGACAACTCATGGGTGAATTCGAGATGGACTCGAGGCAGCTAGAAGCAGAGTCCTGGAGCCAGGTGGTGGATAGCAAATTTCTTCGACAGTTGAAGAAGGATGTAGTGAAGCGTCAAGATGTCATCTATGGTAAGACTTTTCTATTACCTGACAAGACCTCCTACGATGTATTAGTATTTTAAGATTGCTTGCTAATGCTAAGCAATGAGATTCTCTAAGCCAAGCACAGTTCCGGTTGTCCAGCTTAAGTAAAACACTCTTATGGGACCCACTTAAGTTCCCAGTAACGCACATCTTTTTGTTACCAGGCTTACATTTGTATTTGGTACTAATTGTTAAAAAAATTGTCAAATTGTTGATAGTATTTATCTTTATATTAGAAGAACTTATTACATAAGTTCAAGATATATATGAAATGTTGCTGCCACAACTGATAATACTAGCTTGAGACGACATATTCATGTACCAACTTATCCAAAGAATCACCAAAAGCAGTGGGGCTCTTTTGATCAGCTAATGAAGCTTCAGACAATAAGAAAATGTAATTTAATGATATTTAACACCACTTCAATCATGCGGTTACTTCCATTGTGTACCAATAGTTGTCTTCTCCAATCCCTTTGAAACACAGAGCTAATGCAGACTGAAATGCACCACGTCAGGACGTTGAAAATCATGAGTGACGTGTACAGCCGTGGCATGGTGACGGAGCTGCAGCTTGAGCAAAGTGTCTTGGAAAAGATCTTTCCCTGTTTGGATGACTTGCTGAACATCCACAGTCAGTTCTTTCAGCAGATCCTCGAGAGGAAGAAGGAATCTATGGCTGACAAAAGTGACAAGAACTTTGTCATCAAGCAAATCGGGGACATTCTCGTCAATCAGGTAAACACGGTGATCTCTGCTGGGGAAAACAGGAAAAGTCATCCCTAGAATTTTACCTGATGAAAAGAAATGAAGCAAGCTGGAATGTAAAAATGGTATATGACCTTGGGCAAGCCTGCCGAATTGGTCTGCCTGCTTTACCATAATTTCTCATTGGGATACTGAACACATCGTTATTTGCCATATTTTTCTGTGGTAATCTCCAAGCGTTTGGGTGAAAATCAGGGTCATGGAGCTTTTAGCTGCGGCCACCGAATCCTATCACCCTCAACCAGCCAAAGGCACTCCAACAGGAGCCGCGTAGCCTCATTTCTTACCTTAAACTGTCAGGTTTTAAGTGTTACAGATCATGCCCTAATAGATAGCTAATATAGATTAATAAATGACATTTTCATTTGCTTTTTCTGTGCTTAAGTATTGCGATAATTTTAATCACTGATAAGAATCACTGAAGCAGGAATTATGGTTCCAACTCCTTTTACAGTCCTTTTTCTAATAAAGATTAAATGTCCGTTGTCCACATAACTGGCCGTAAATCACATAGATGCCTATTAGAAAGGGTAGCGTTGAATATCACCCCGGACAGACCAAGATAGTACAGTAAAGCCATGCAGAACAGAAATAGGGGGACGTAAAATTAAGAAAGCCAAACACACAACTGGGCTGCTGGCCTGAGCCAGATGCGGGATTGGCAGACTAGGTGGAACAAGTGGTTCTTTGCCACCAATAACATACGTGTCACGTTGTCGGCCTGATGATTATATGTGTTCTACCAGTCGTCGATTTTTCCTCATGTAGGATTAGTGCGAGACGTGCTGCGCAAATGATACTGATCGCTAGCTCTGGGTCTGGCACATATTACTCGCTCTTTAGCTGATATAAGTTAATGTGAGTCACATAAAAAACACAGCCTAAGCCAGTAATGAGCATGTCGGAACAAAACTATGAGTATTCCGCAAATTAAAGGGGAGGCCTGAACATAATGATTAAATGTACACTTCAGGCATCATATACACCTTTAATGCATATGATAGGTGAGCGTTAGTTTCTAATTGGCAGAGGTTTTGCATACAAACACGTAGAAGGATCCATTCCCTCTATTCATCAGCAGCTCAGGCTCTTGCAAGAGTTACAGTGAACCTAAAGAGACCCCCAACCTGCACGAGCAGAAAGCAATCCCACTCATTTCAATGGGAATGCTATCCTGCCAGTGACTGTCAGTGAGAGGGGCCGTGGAAAGCACTTCCAGTGAACGTGGTGGGACTGCTTTCTGTCTCTTTAGACGAGACAGCACTGGGGTTAGTATGTGTGGCAAAGCTCATCTTCTTCAACACAAATAGCAGGGGGCAGGAACGAGATCAAAGAGATGCATAGAGAGGGTTCTGATGACCTTCCTATGCATTTATTGTTGTTGGAGCACAAACCTGTCCCATGAAATTGAAGATCCTTGTGAATTTTATTCCTTTTTAATAAGTTATTACTGTTTACTTAGTTTTCCGGAGAAAACGCAGAGCGGATGAAGAAAACGTATGGCAAATTCTGCGGCCACCACAACGAGGCCGTTAATCACTTCAAGGATCTCCTGTCCAAGGAGAAGAGGTTTCAGGCCTTCATAAAGGTACCTGACGATAACGTAACTAGGGCTGCAACTAACAATTATTTTAATAATCGATTAGTTGGCCGATTATTTTTTCGATTAATCGATTAATCGGATAAAAAAATACATTATTTTAAATTGAAGAAAAATTGCAATAAAAAACGTACAATTTACACTTTCATCTCTTTATTGCAATGGCCTCTCTCTCTCTATTCACCTTCTTATTTTACTGACATAATAATAAAAGCTACAAGAACCCAAACACAGTGCTTCTCAAACTAGGTTTTAATACAAAGTTATTAGTAAATATTAATTCATATGTTAACTATTTTTCATATTTAATAAAAACTGAGAAAAAAGCCTTGTTTAAATTTTTTTATTTACCAAACTGCCCCCAGTTATGCACATCTGACCCCCAGCTTGCCACTCTGCCCCATATATGCCTTATACCTCTAATATGCCAGATTCCACTGTGCCCCCTGATATGCCACTGTGCCCCTGATATGCCTTATACTCCTTATATGCCAGTGATATGCAACTGAGCCCCCTGATATACCTTTTACCCCCAGATTTGTTTTATGCCCCCCTGATATGCCTAATATCGATGTCTTATACCCCCTATATGCCACTGAGCCCCCTGATATACCTTTTACCCCCAGATATGTTTATGCCCCCTGATATGCCTAATATCCATATGCCTTATACCCCCTATATGCCCTAAAAATTCATAATACCCCCCATACACCACTATAACTCACCCATACACCACTCTGGCTCCTCCCCCTCCCATACACCACTCTGGCTCCTCCCCTCCCATACACCACTCTGGCTCCTCCCCCCCCATACGCCACTCTGGCTCCTCCCCCGCCCATACACCACTCTGGCTCCTCCCCTCCCATACATCACTTTGCCTCCTCCCCCTCCCATATACCACTCTGCCTCCTCCCCCCCATACATCACTCTGGCTCCTCCCATACTCCACTCTGCCTCCTCCCATACATCACGTTGGCTCCTCCCCCTCCCATACATCACTTTGCCTCCTCCCCCCTCCCATACTCCACTCTGCCTCCTGTGAACCTCCGTTTCTGACAAGACACCAGGGAGCCGGGTAGAGAGGCAGAGTGGCGTATGAGAGGGGGAGGAGCCAGAGTGGTGTATTGGAGGGTGGCTCCCATACACCCCTCTGACTCCTCCCCCCTCCCATACACCGCTCTGCCTCTCTACCCGGCTCCGTTACTGAAGGCACTTTCATTGCAGCTTCATAGAAGCCACAGTGTAAGTGAAGGGCAGTAACGGAGTCTGTCTGTGCGATGCAGACCCTCACCGGCCATCAGAGAGGATGATTCTCTGTTAGCCGGTGGGGGTCTGCATCGCACAGACAGACTCCGTTACTCACCTTCACTTACACTGAGGCTTCTATGAAGCTGCAGGGAAAGTGCCTTCAGTAACGGTGCCGGGTAGAGAGGCAGAGTGACGTATGGGAGGGGGGAGGAGTCAGAGGGGTCTATGGGAGGGGGGAGAGAGACGGAAGTGAGAGACCGGCCGACAGTGAGGAGAATCCAGGTCCCCTGCAGCGTTGCGGGGGATCTGGATTCCGGTGTTATAATCCGATCTCTGTTTGAGGTCGGATTATATAAAGAGAGGAGTTTTTCAGAGCATTTGCTCTGAAAAAAACCTCTTTTTATAATCGATAAAAATCGATCCGATTAATCGATGATGAAATTCGTTGACAACGATTTTCATAATCGATTATTATCGATTTTATCGATTAGTTGTTTCAGCCCTAAACGTAACCTTACATACGCTTTCCTTAAAACATCACTCAGCTGGCTTTTGACAAACGTCTGTGTTATTTTAGAAAAAGATGAGCAGTGCCGTGGTGCGAAGACTGGGAATCCCAGAATGTATTTTACTGGTTACCCAAAGGATCACAAAGTATCCTGTTCTTTTGCAAAGAATCTTGCAGTATACTAAGGGTAAGTGTCGGCCACGCAATATCTACAACTATACCTAGAGAGAATACCTGGAGAATGTGTAGTTTAATCTAAAATTCCTTGCAGTCCCCTTTCAAGAAACACTGAAAGACCTTAATGTATAATAGAAAAATGAATTGATGTTCATAAAGTTAATTTATTTTTATTTCTTTAAATCTTTGTCTATTTTACATTCCCCCCCCCCCACTAAGACACCCTGACTCTCAGAAAGCTAGAGAGAATGCATTTTTCAATTGACGGTAAATACATTCTCCTTCACCTGTATGACCAAAAAACTTAAATCACCTGGTTTGTTCTGTTACAGAAAATGAAGCGGAGCATCAAGATGTAGCCCAGTCTCTAAATTTGGTAAAGGATGTTATAACCGCGGTGAATAGCAAAGTCAGCAATTATGAGAAGAAGATGCGTCTCCATGAAATCTACAGCAAGACAGACAGTAAGTCCATTCAGAGGATGAAGAGCGGCCAGATGTTTGCTAAGGAGGATCTGAAGCGACGGAAACTCGTTCGAGACGGTTCAGTCTTTCTGAAGTCCACCACGGGTCGGCTGAAAGGTGAGGCTTGATGTGTTTATGTAAAGGGAATATTGTTGCTCTTTGCCATATCTTTCATTTTGTTTTGTATTGGTATACACTATTTTTTGTATTGGTATACACTATTGGTAGATCAGGACATTAAAATAAGGTCATTGTCAAACATTATATATTATACACTTTCAATTTCAGTAAGACCCTGCCTTTTCCAAAACCGACTATGGGTTGTATAATACATGTACTGCTAATAGTTGTCGTTATTTTAAGAATATGTTTAACAAAAGCTGTAAGTGATAATAGAAAGGCAAAACACAAATCCTGTTCTCCGTGAATGCCTCGGGGTCTTAGGAAAAGGAGTATTTTTCTTGCACGCTTTTCTCTGAGGCCTAGTTCTGATGAAAATGTGTGTACAGTTATAAAACGTTATAGTCTGAAGAGCGGAGTGGCCGCTGTCAGTGATTTAATTTAGTCTGAGTTAAGAGAGAGCCGTCTTCCAGGCAGTTTGTCTCTATGTTTATGGTGTCTTCGGGATGATGCACTAGGTAGTTAGTCATCCTCACCCGCAAGAACATCAATGCCAAGAACAACCAGTTCTCCCAGTCTCCACCCTACTGGAGAAGCGCTTGTTTTTCTCTGTTCCATCATCGCCAGCTTTACTTGGTAACCTGGTTTTCCACCGACATTAAAATTGTCCCTTTGGCAGAGATGGATGTTTAAAAAAAAAAAAAAAAATCTTTTAGCTTGCCAAGCAGCCCAGAACCGCAGAGTATGACGGTTTCAGAGAAGGCGTTTTAGCTTAGGAACCAAATTACTGTAGCCATTAATTTCACCTGCGGTTTTTAATAGCAAACTGGAACATTTACCTAATGCAGAACATGTGCCTTTCAAATTTGAGCCAGGATTGAATACGAACTGACTTTCTACAGAAAAGCTATTCAGAGGGAACTGTATGAGGTTACGGAAATGGCAACATTTCAACCCAAAATATGGCAGATAAGCAGGGCAAGAAATGGGGATTCGTTTAATTTTGCAACCTTATTTTTTTTTGTCATACAGAGGTCTTGGCGGTTCTGCTGTCGGACATTCTAGTCTTCCTCCAAGAAAAGGATCAGAAATATGTATTTGCATCACTGGTAAGCGAAAGGAACTCCAGCAATGTTTGATAGCACTCAAGGTCATGGAGCCTCACCACTTATTACATTGATACAGACTCTATTGTTATTAGGTTACTTAATAGATTTATACAATAGCTTCAGAAGTGATAAAGCATGGCATGGAGTGAAACACTTTATTACTCTTTCAGGCATATAGAATAAATTATAATTCCAGTACTGTCTTAATGCCTTCATCCAGGTAAAATGTCCAAGTGTACACAAACAAAATCTTATATTACAGAACAAAATAAAGACCACTGGAAAATAATTTTGAGTTTCTATTTGTATTCTAATGGAAGTGAAAAACATCTGTCTGACAGAATATTGTTGTTTATGGCTTTATTTCTCATGTCTGGTCTTTCCTAGGATCAGAAATCAACTGTCATTTCTTTGAAGAAGTTGATTGTGAGGGAGGTGGCGCATGAAGAGAAAGGCTTGTTCTTAATAACTATGGGAGTGAAGGACCCAGAGATGGTGGAAGTTCATGCAAGTTCGAAGGAGGAAAGGAACAGCTGGATTCAAACTATCCAGGATACCATAAACACAATGTATGGACCAATGTTTCAGCAGAGTCCTGCCCTGGTATCAAATGTTGACATTTACTACCATGTTCCTCAACTTATTTGTCTGTTTAGGAACAAGGATGAAGATGAGGGTGTACCAAGTGAGTCAGAAGAAGAAAGAAGAATATTGGACACTAAAGCAAGAGAGCTAAAAGGTTAGCCATTCTATAAGCTGCGTTCTGTTTGTATATTCTTATAAGGGATTGCTTCTTAGTGATAACAGGGTCACAAAACATAAACCACATGTACCTTTTTAAATTCAAAGTATGTAGACAGCACAGTTAGCATTTTTGGTATTACTAACAGTACCATGTAGGCACATTATAGCACTGGAACGCCATGCATCGTGGCACCATTCTTTAGGGCTTTTTCATTACATTACAGAGGCTGAAAGTTAGATTTGCAATGTATGATAATATACTCTTTTGAAACCCAGACCCAATAATTCTTCAATCATCAGGAGGTAGCAACAGTGATCTGGATGTCCTGCAAATAATATGAATGTTTTTTATTTATTCTCCCAAATGTAGAGCAACTTCAGCAGAAAGATCAGCAAATTATAACATTATTGAAAGAAAAAGAGAAGATTTTTCAAAGTTTGACTGACTGCTGTGGCAATGAAGAGAGCTCTCCCACCGCATCTGGTCGAATGTTGTTCAGAGCAGACACAGAGGACAGCCCCAGAGGAGAGCCGGTAATGAAAAGTGCAATGAAAGAAGGTACGGATCGGACCCTTAATGCTGTCTCTGTGTCCTTCATAGACCTTTCCATATACTGAATGTAAAAACATAGGACATGTTACTTTATAATACAAATACTTTCAAAAGGGCTGTAATGGTCCTTACTTCATAATAATGTATTTTTTAAACTCATTTGGAGATCATGCAGAACATTTAACTAAACCCATGGTAATCTTCTGTATGCTTGCTCACGTCATGAGAAGCCTGGGCATTGTGGACGTTTGTGGTGTATTGTTTGGTAAAATGCCTTCCTGTAAGGATGCGTAAGTGTTAAGTGACAATATCACAGGTTGGTGAAGCGGATCACGCGACTTTGTTTCAAGATTAAAATAAGCAATGTCTGTGGAATACAAAATCCACTGAGTGTATACTATGGCGAAATGGGTCTTAATTTCCATTCTCAATATCCAAATGATTATTCCCAATTATCTGTTCCCTTGTTCAGTTTGTTGTTGATTGGTTCAGGCAGCCTTTGTAAGGTTTTTGGAACTTAGAGACAGGCAATTGATTGGATAATGCTGGCACTGCCACAGGCTGCCACTGACCTCAGCTTCCATGAGACGAAGGTTTAAACGTAAAATCCTAAACAATTCCACTGACCTTGTTTAAGGTTAGTATGTTCTGCATTAGAACATCATAATACTGCCTTTTAATCAATGGATTGTTTGCCAACTGGTAACATTTATTCTCTTTCGTAGATTAACTGCACAACTAGTTAAAAACATTACTGAAAACAAGTTTCATAAGATCGGTGCAATTTATCTAATCACAGTCATGTTTTTACTTTGCAGTTGAGACGCTTCAGGGCCTAGTGAACAAGAATCTGTGGAGCAGCGTGGGCCAGCCGGCTACCAGCCCCACGGAGCTGGAACCTGGAGTGGGCCCTGTTTCCCTTCCCCGAAGAGCCGAAACATTTGGGGGGTTTGATAGTCATCAGCTGAACGTTTCAAAAGGTAGGTTTCCATTGCATTGCCACGTACGTACCAGGAGCTTTCCGGTTACACCGTCCCGAACACAAGCAATCACCTTTCTCTGTTTTCTTGTTGACGTTTGGGAATTTAATGCTTTCTTTTAAAAATCTTATTTACTTGTGGATTTGGGTGCATTAAGGGTACTGACATATAAATAAATCCCATATTCATATTTCCCTTTTAGTTGGCGAAAAAGAGGAAGGAGAGGATACTCAGGATCTCCGTAGAACCGAATCGGACAGCGTTCTGAAAAAGGTGACCTATTTTGGTGTTTTCTAGTTGTGTAGCTTCATAAAATACATTAGAGACATTAAGCAGGAGTTTCTATCTCCTCTGCTCAATGAAGCATCAATGAAGCTCTATTTTGGTGAGATGAATGCAACATTTCATTGAAAAACCTTGCTTTATTCCCCTACCCAACACAGTGCCGGGGATGGGGGGTGGCTGCTTGTGGAACTAATGTACAAAATCACTTTTTAAAATATCGTACAGTCCCCAATATCAATGGAAATGCTAAATTTAGCGGTTTGGGCAAAAGTATTAATTCCCTGCAATTTGTCTCCAGCTCTGCTTTAGTAAAGGGAACATCTACCTATACAATTAGTTATAATTTATAGTTAAATGTATATAGCGTCTCGGCTTTGGCCCCTGCTGCTATTTTATTATAGCTTTTTATGGTATATTGCATTTAGCAACTTTCTTAGACTCTTCGAAGGCCAGTGCTTTGTGAGAATGAAAACGATTCCCTTGAATATGACCATTTCTGCATTCTTATTTCTCGCTACAGGGGACAAATGCCAATTTGATGTTTAAAAGAAACAGTGAGGTAAGGAATTGTTCGCATTTTGAATAAATAATAATGAACACTTTATTAATGGATAATAATGAGCTTTTTAGCTGATGTGGGCAGTCCTAGTGAGATCTAACAGGATCAGTGTAATTCAGCCTGAAGTAAACAGGACAAATATCATCCTCTCCCTTAGAAGGTACCTGCAGGGCCACCCCTTTCCTCTCTCTCCCTCATTCTCGTGGTCAGGGAGACCCGTCACACATGTCACACGCGTGAGGGGGAAGTTGGAGCTTTCCTCGCCCCAAATGGGCCCTCGAATGCTTCTTTCCCTAGAGCCCCTGAAATGATGAGGCCAGCCCTAATAGCAACAGAAGCAATATACCATATACTCTTTTACAATAAGATGACATTCATAAGCAACGTTCACTAATACTCTATCTTATTTCTCATTTAACTGCAGCAAGTTCTCCAGTCTGTTACCAATCTCCATAAATTTCTGAGCACTTTGCAGGTAAGTTTTTGTTCCTTTGGTTAATTCAAAAATATGAACTTGGGATGTGTCTGCACAGTATAAAAACTCCATTTTATCAGAAAAATGTAGGGTGCGAACACCATGTCTTGCTTGCTTCTGTTCACACTTTTTTCTCTCTCAACAAACACATATTTATGATGATTGCCTCCAGACGCACCACCCGGTTTGTAAAGAACATAAGTTACCCGCTTTTCGCTTTTATGAACAAGAGGCAGACTTGGGAAAATAATAACAGGAACAGTATAATGTACACTGTAACAGTGTATTCTCACGTGTATTCTTAACGATAATATCATACCGAGCCTTTGACAAGAGTTTCCTGAGGAAGTTAGGTGTTCGCTAGTTCAGTAGTTGACATGCTGGAGAGATTGACCCTTTGTAAATCTGGGTTAGGAGAGGACAATGTTTATGAGTATCTGTGAATATATTAAAGCTTGGCTGTAATGGGTATTTGGTGGAAAAATGAAAACAGGCGTTTTAACCACACCGTGCTCTTGAATTTTCTCCAGGCTGTGGTGTTACAGCAGGACACCTACATAGAGGATCAGAAGCTGCACCTCAATGAGCGAGCTCTCACAAGGACTTCTTCGAGACCAAACTCGCTGATTGAGCAAGAAAAGCAGAGAAGCTTAGAAAAACAGCGACAGGAGCTTGCGAACCTTCAGAAGCAACAGGCGCAGCACTTAGAGGAAAAGCGTAAAAAGGAACGTCAGTGGGAAGCTCGAGAGAAGGAGCTGGCGGAGCGGGAAGCTCGACTGGCAGAGCGAGAGGAATTGGCACGGAAAGGCGTTCTAGAGGTGGAGCAAGAAAGGGCCGAGCTTCAGAACAAGAAAGATGAATATCAGCGAGATCTAGAACGTTTAAGAACAGCCCAAAAACAACTGGAAAAAGAAAGAGAACAGATGAAGAAAGATATGGAAAATGTATCAGAAAAGAACAGGAGGACAGAACACAGTCAGGTAAAAGAAGATGTTAGTGCTCGGCAATAACTGTGTTCTCTGCTGGGGATCCTTTGTATTGTGTGTCTAGACAGTGAGGATCTTCTCGTGGGAAGAATTAGTATTTTAATGTAGACGGTAATGAAGATTGGTTGGCTGTTTGTATGTATACATCTTGATCAATATCATAAAATCATCCGGTTAATCTCTAGTCAACATTTTCATCTACTAAACCATATTTTACTGGAACATTAGTCAATTCTTGTAAATTTAATGTTCTAGATTATAGAACTCATATGCAAAAAACATAACCACCATAGACACTCTATATCAACCGGATAGAAGAGAATTGGCTATCATCTGGTTACCGCTCACTAAACCAAGCCACTTGTATTAAAGGCAGCTGTTAAAAAGCTTTGACTTGAAATATATATGTATCTTATATGTTTCCCATTAATGTAAGAATTCTAATGACTTTCTACATTAATACTGCACATATGACTTAAATATTTATGGTTGGTGCTGAACTAGGGAAAAGCCCACCGCTCAGATCCATTTTACTTGTGAGGCAACATGTAAGAAATATACAGACCTGCCAGCCACCTCTCTGCCCTGTTTGGTCTAATCGGCAATTCTGACCTTTCACTGATCGCTATTCTTTTTCAGGTTTCATGTCAACAAGATAAACTCAGCAAGATGCCCTCACTTACTGCTGGCACAGACTGCAAATGGCACAGTTCTAGTTCTTCCAAACAGGAACATTTAGAATCTGAGCTTTCTGCTTCCCCCAAAAAGGAAAGTTTGTTACGGACTGACAGCAAACAGAAAGGAAAAAGCCACTTCCCTTGGCACAGCACAAACCAGACTAACAAGGTATCAAAGCCAAAGGAGAAAAAGGACAAGAAGAAGGGCAAAGGTGTCCGATCCCCAGGCACAGGTGAGTACACGATACATCATATCCCTACTGTTAGGTGGAGACACGCGGGCTTCATGTAAGAAGCAGAGATCTTTCAAGGAAATTGCTATGTGTAGAAGGGAGTAACAGACCAGAAAAATGCAACAGTAACGATGAATATGTCAACGAGATCATTGAACATTTTAAGTTAAAGCGCTCTTGTTCTGCAAATCATCTGTATGATACAGGCGGATATGGAAATGGTGGCTACACGGTGCCTGGCTGTTCCTGAACATTTTGTCCTACTGTCCCAAGCAGCGTACAGAATGCATAACATCCATATTATGGAATATGCAATTCAAACACAGGGTTTTTTTTGCTGTGCTTCCACCGCGATCATCAGCAGGGTGGCTGATGCTGGCTGCCTAGCAATAGACAAAGAAAAATATAGCTGGAGAGGACAGGAGGACAGTATAGCGTAACACAGCCAACGGGCAACACTATTGTTACATGTTTTTACGAAATGAATATTTTAATCAGATTTATTATAGGTTAGTAGGGACTTTTATACAGGGGTAAAAAAAAACTAACTAAAAATGAGTGTTTGGTTAGGAAGCTTGGTAGTTTAGTAAGTTTCATATGCTTAGTGCCATTTATTCTAATTTAATTTCGTAAGATTGTTTGCTGCATGGGTGGTTCTGATAAAATTCACTTGAATAACTTTTGACTCAAATCCCCTTCCCCTTCAAACAACAACAAAAGAATATGTGGAATAATCTCTGATAGAAATTCCAAACTTGAAGACAGAAGAAAGAACATTTTATTTTCTTTCTTCTATCTCTGGAAGATGGTATGAGAGCAGTTGCATGAAACACACAGATATGCTGCTATTCAGAAATATGTCATTTTCTTGGGTTGAATTAAAACTGGTTACTACCGTATTGCTTCAAATAAAACACTGCAATACTATGAAAACATGATTTTTAGATTTCATCTACCTATTTGGGGTAGCAAATGCAAAGTGGATTTGTTAAATGTGTGGATTGAAATATAAATGCCTTGAAAGGATTTTAACCTCCACACACTTTGCTGAGTCCGCTGTAAGTATGCGCGCAAAGTCGTGTGTTGTTACCCTGTGTTAAGTTTCCATGTCTGGCTCTTTTCAGATACGCATACTGTGGAAGGAGCTACTCCGGAAGAAGAGATATTCTGCTGATCTTCCGAACTCTCCATTGGTACCAGCAACCTCAACAAGGACATTGATCGGAGCGAGTCCGGTCCGCAGTGTGCCAGCTGTGCTGATTTGCATGGTCATTGACCACCGTTTTGGAGAGAACTGCTGTATTCTGATGTTTGATGGTGAAAGGGTTTGTTTTAGACACACTGATTACTGTACATGCTGAATCCACAGTCAGGATCGTTCCCTCCTCATATAGGAAACTCATCACGAATACTGCGATTATCCAGCCAACAGCAAATTCCCATTGCCACATCTTTCCTTTGTGGTCATACTTTCCATAAAACCTCTAATCTCCAGGTCCTGGCATCCTTTTGTTTACCGAATGGACCGAGGAGAAGATTAAGGATGCATCCCAACACCAAAACACGGGGTACATTTAGATTTGCATTTCGGCTTGGTCTGTGAATGCACCATAGTATTCTTTCAACACATCAGGACCATCCTAGTGAGAAAACATCTAGCTGGGGAGAGCTATGATTTCCCACCATATTAATGTTTGACTTTATACTTGACAGATACTTGTCAGCTTCTTGGCTACATTTCTTAGAAGCAAGGAGTTGGTGAAAAGAACTCCATAAGTGTGCCATGGATCAGACAGATTACTTATTAAGTACCACTGATTGACATTGTTATGGATGTGACTTATGACATCACTTTATTTGGAGAAATAAGGTTATTGTCTGGGTGTATATTTGGCCAAGATGGGGCATTTGTTAGTTTGATATGGTTGAAGGTGCTGTTAGCAGCCAGCAGGGGGCAGAGACGACATTCTGAGAGTATTACTTCTCTGAATTTAAGGTTTGGCTTCTAACCGAAGGCTCTGCAATGATGACAGATCCAGCCATGCAGAAATTTTCACCCAGCTGTCGACATTCATTAAAGAAAGCTCAAAACCTTTAAAAAATATCTAATATAACTTAAAACTCTTTTACATATATGGGCTGTAACCACTTTAATCTGCAGCATTAACTGTGGAGTAAATGGGGGGGATAGCTTCCTTTACATCACAGACACGCGTTAACCTGTTCATGGTTTTCTGCTCATTAACACCTTGTGGTGTGTACACAATTCATGTCTTTTCTCCCGGGGCTGTGCAGTATCTTGAGGGCTCTGGCAGCAAAGATCAGCTTCTTTAATAAACTGGCATATATAATCAGGGAAGATGGGTTTCTTTCATTGAGTGCTACATGTACGTGTCAGGATGGCCTACTATTCTGGTACATAAGTGATTTTCCATGAGCCACTTCATTTATTGACCACTTTCTTGGCTATTTCAAATGATCTGGCTTCGCATTAATGGCTGTGGCCAATATAGTTCTATGTCTGTCTTGCATACAATAAATGGTTTCAATCACCCGGGAGGTATCGTTTAGTTGAAAATGTAAAATTCAATGGCTGCTTCAAGGAAGGAAGTTCTGTAGATTTGATTAAATCTGGATGATTAGCAGATTTTCAGGCATTTGGAGATTAGCATGAATTGTTACGAGACAATCTTACTCATGTAACTGTAACATCTTGTCCGTCACATGCTTGCTTTTTTAGAGTCTGTATCCCCTTCTTGATAGCCAGAGTTCAGGTTGAGATGATTTTGGGATCCCTCATTGACTGTATAAGTATCTTCAGACCTTCTGCAACAATAGCGAAAAACTTTTAGTGTAGAAGTGACATAAGTTAAGGAGGTGGATCTTAAGGTACACCATGAGGTCGGAGTCTAGTATAAGGTTGGATAATGTGTGATCGTCTCTGCATTGGACAGCTGTAAGGATCACGCTGTTCCCAGCCTTGCTCTAAAATGGAACACGCAATCTGTGTTCTTATATCCATCGATCTACGATAACTATGCACTTTACAAACGGCCATTATAATCATTTTGCTCAAGTTTACAAAAAAACAAGACAATCACCATTCTATAAATTAATTTCCCGTTTCTCTACTGATGCTAAGCAGCACCCAGTGGGTAAAATGTGTGGATTTCAGAATACATTTTCTGTGTGACTTAATCCAAATGGCAGAAGGTCATGTTACTGTTTTGTTTGTTTTTTAAGTATATATATATATATATATATATATATATATATATATATATATATATATACATACATTAATTTTTTTTTAAATTGATGGTGCTTTTTTATAGCCCAAACTGTTAAGGAGCATATATGCTGCATCCAGTGGTCTAGAAATTGAACAGAAGTAGAAACTGAAAAGCCAAATCTTACAAACCACTGACAAATGGTCACACACTCTTTTGTTGTTTTTATGATAGTTGAGCTGTTGTTAACCTATGTGTTTTAAGTTTGAAATGTAGTTTGGATTTCCGCAGTATTTCTGTGTTAAATGGGGCAGGGATGATGTCCTTTCTCCCACAAATGGTAAGCTCTGGGGACCAGAGTGGGTAGAATCAGGGTTTAGCTCCAAACCTGATGGTAATGTAGTGTCTGGGGGATGATGTTGGGTTAAGCACCTTCCTTGAAGCTTTAAATGAATTTTTACTTAATGCTGCTTGTGACCTCACCCAACACTTTGCTTTGTAGGGAGTAAAAGCACTTACATTTGTGTTGAGTGTGGTCTAATCTTCCATTGTTCACAGTAACTGTGGTCGGTGTCCTGTGTAAAAGCAGGCAGTGCCAGCCTGTAACATTTTCCTTGACTGCCAAGGTAACTGCAATGCAAATCTAGAACATATTTAGTAAGGAAACCTTCATATCACCTGTCTTTTATTTTTTATTTGGGGGGGGGTGGACACCTTCTGGGGTCCATGTAACAATCTATTTGGGGTCATGAATGTGCTTCCCTTTACTGCCCTTCACCAGTATGAGAGTAAAGGGATTTAAATAGACTTTATTATCTATAAAGCCATAACATTCCGCGTAACCCAAACTCTAGAGAACATTTACCTGCTGGTCAGGTTGTACAAAAAAGTCAATGGAAGCCAACTTTCCAATATAGTGATGTTATTTCTCAAAGTAAGCTGTTATTTTTGTCTATATATATATATATATCTATCTAATTTTGTAAGATAGACAAGTTGAAATGGTTTGTGATGTGATATAATTGGAAGAATTATATCATTAAAAAATACGCTGACAAGATCTGGTATCTTGGGTATCTATAAATCTTACGGGTTGTGCGGCCTACAGCCTACAATTTCAAATTAGTTGGACACAAAATCATAGCGTTCGCTTTCCATTATAAGGTCTTCAGAGCGACTTCCAGAAACTCCGGCACTTCAATAAACTCTGTAAGCCTTAGTTTTAAGAGTATCTATATCTGTTACTCTTAATGGTTGTGATAAGCGCAGCACATGAAGGTCAGCATAGAACCAAAAAATGGTTTGGCTGAATCCGTTTTATCCCCTCGGTTTGTTACTAAAAACAAACCCTTTTCCGTATTAGATCTAAATCAATGTTATGGAATTCCAATCCACAGCACGGATCGCAGGGAAGTGTCCAAGACGGAATAGTTAGAATTCCAATAAGAAATGCAGCATATTCTTTATGCATATTAAGGGTAGCAATCCTTTTTTTTGTTTGTTAAATGATAAAGCAATTCTCATGCCATTTCATCGGGTCTGTGCTATAAAATTAGCTCGTTGGTTTCACGTATTATCTCTTACTAACATGGACTGCACTAGAATAATCTACAAAGCGCTCAGGAGGTTTATAACGCAAGGTATACCTCTGCTTTATGTTTTCTAATTACCTGTACTAAAGTACATGTACGAGTCATTTAAAGATCTCCGCACGGGCCCTTTGCCAACAGAGCATATCGTAGCTGTAAAGCAGTGCCAACGCGGTTCGCACAACGGCACCTGCAGGGTTTAAATGACCCGATCCCTTCTGCTAAATGCCATTGTATTTTTTTTCTAAAGGCTGTAAAGAAATGAAAAACAAAACTTAATTATTTTATGTTGATGTGTAATTATGTAAAAAGCAAGTTGTAACTGTAAGTCTTCATTGTGTTCTGTATTATGTCAGTTTATTTTGTAACTAGCTTTAATTTATCTTTATTCTTTTTCTTAGTTATATCTACAGAATTCTTGTAAAGTAATTTTCTCTAAATAAATATCTTTCTTTCTGTATGTTGTTGGTCTGGTTTTTATTGATTTATTGTGTATCAAGGGGCTTTTCTGCCCAGGGGAGGATTAAGACGTGTGTGGGGCAACACTGTCACAAAGGGTCTTTTCTTTTCTTTATAATTTAGGGCCCCCTTGTGACCATGTATCTGAGGCAGGGATGGGCCCTAAATGTTAATAAAACGGCCGGCCATGTGGCCGATGCAGCCGCATGACCGCCATGGCCGTCTTTAATGCGGGACAAAAGCCTGCATTAACCGTGAGCGCAGGGGTCGCAACCCCCGCGATCACTTCCACAGAGGGCCTGACACTTACCTGTGCGTTGCTCGCTCTGCATGTGAATGGTTGCATGGATGTGTAAGTGGGAGGAAAGGATTGCACAGGGAAGCTGTTAGGGAAGCTAACAGGGAAGCTGTTAGAGGATACCACAGGCATGTTGTTTGGGGGCAAAGGTGGGAAGTCCTATGCTTCCATTCTGGAAGAGTAGGTGTCAGTGTGGCAGAGCCTGTCCTGGTATGTGTGTGTGTTTGGGTATCGGTGTGGCAGAGCCTGTACTGGTGTATGCGTGTGTTTGGGTGCCGATGTGGCAGAGCCTGTGCTGGTTTGGGTGTCTGTGTGGCAGAGCCTGTCCTAGTGTGTATTAGATTATCTGTTTCTTGGCACTTTACTTCCCGTAGGAATAAATTGAACTATAGTCACTTTAGAGGACAAAACTTTCTAGACCCAGAAAACAATGAGCAGAAAAGTGAAGGTTTTGTGTTTATTTGATCTATCTCAATCAGCATATTTTATTAAAAAGGATTAGTCGTGTTAAATTGTGGCTTCAGGCGTCCCTTGTATGATGACTTTTTTTTTAGTGTACTGATGTACTACCAATCCCATCCCATCACATTACATCAACATGTGTTAGAAAATCAGGAAAAGATGGGCATGATTCGGTGGCGCAATGGGGCACTTGACTAGACTTTAGGGCTGCAACTAACGATTATTTTAATAATCGATTAGTTGGCCGATTATTTTTTCGATTAATCGATTAATCGGATAAAAAAAAACAATATGCAAATTTTTCGTTTATTTAAAAGAATTTAATGAACTGGATGTTAAAAAACAACTTAAAATTTACATTAACATTCTTATTTTGTTATGATGTAATAAAAAACAATATTTTCAAAGTACAAGAACCCAAACACAATATTTATGAAACAAAATAACCCCAAACATTCTGAAAAGAGGTGGACTATTACTGTTCAAGAAACTTTGCCCCAGCACTTTGCACTTTGCACCCAGCACTTTGCACCCAGCACTTTGCACCCAGCACTTTGCACCCAGCACTTTGCACCCAGCCCTGGCACTTTGCACCCAGCACTTTGCACCCAGCACTTTGCCCCAGCCCTGGCACTTTGCATCCAGCACTTTGCACCCAGCATTCAGCACTTTGCACCAGCACTTTGCACTTTGCACCCAGCCCTGGCACTTTGCACCCAGCACTTTGCACCCAGCCCTGGCACTTTGCACCCAGCCCTGGCACTTTGCACCCAGCACTGGCACTTTGCACCCAGCACTTTGCACTGTGCCCCTGCACCCAGTCTCTAACTCTGCCCTGCACCCAGCCCTGCCCCCACATTCTGCCCTGCCCCCACACTCACACTCTGCCCTGCACCCACTCTGCCCTGCACCCACACTCACACCCTGCCCTGCATCCCCACCCCCACTCTGCCCTGCACCCAGTCTCCCACTCTGCTCTGCACCCACACTCACACCCTGCATCCCCACCCCCACTCTGCCCTGCACCCAGTCTCCTGCCCTGCACCCCCACCCCCACTCTGCCCTGCACCCCCACCCCCACTCTGCCCTGCACCCACACTCACGAACCGCTCTGTGCGAATGGAGCCACTCGCACAGAGCGAACCGCTCTGTGCGAATGGAGCCACTCGCACAGAGCGAACCGCTCTGTGCGAATGGAGCCACTCGCACAGAGCGAACCGCTCTGTGCGAATGGAGCCACTCGCACAGAGCGAACCGCTCTGTGCGAGTGGAGCCACTCGCACAGAGCGAACCGCTCTGTGCGAGTGGAGCCACTCGCACAGAGCGAACCGCTCTGTGCGAGTGGCTCCATTCGCACAGAGCGATTCGCTCTGTGCGAGTGGCTCTGTGCGATCCGTGCACATAGACATGAAGAATACTTACCTCCGGAACGCGTCACATCCGTCACGTAGCTAAAAGAAGGCGGAGACTGCAGAGCGTGTAGCAGAAGCGGGGAACGCTCGCGGAGGTAAGTAAAAGGAGCCGAGTGCTCCAACAACGAATTGATCACTCGATTAATCGATAACGGAAATCGTTATCGATGATTTCCGTTATCGATTATTATCGATTTTATCGATTCGTTGTTTCAGCTCTACTAGACTTGCCCTCCAGGCCGTAGGCTGCCGTCCCTGCCCTGAGCTGAGGGACACTTTTCTTTTGTCTTTAGAGGTATGCCTATGGAGCCGGACGTTTTATGATACTATGACCTATTGATATCGATGCGAGTGCTTTCTGCTCATCCATGTGGACCCTCTCATTAGACCCCCTGAAACTCTTGCAGCTCTGAAGTTGGCTGATGGTAAGACTAAGTGGGAGAGGCGTTCAGCTAAATGCTTGGGGGGTGAGGAAAGAATACAGTCTATTAATTTTAGTGCCTTTTAGTGTATATGATGGCTGGTGTGTCCCTTTGTTTTATAAACACATTTCTAGTGTTTCTATACTATTCTATACTATTATTGGGACTTTTAAGGCTGGATAACACTGTGGCAGCAACCAGTCATTCTGAACTCCTAGAAAAGAGGGACAGGAGGATTTGGGTTTTAAAGGTGGACTTTTGGACACTTGGGAAGTATGGAAGAGACAGTCACAAAGCAATTATGTAGAAAGCCCCAGTCAACTAGCGAGACCATCATGCAAAGCAAGTTCTTCCATTAAAGAGCTAACTGAATGTAGAGACAACTGTTTATCAGACAAGAAATCTCTATATGTTACAATCATGGAATCAGATGTTTTTTTTCTGCAGTAACTGATAGACACACCAATGTGCACAAACACATCCAGATATGCAGCTGCTTAAGAAGCACAACCACCAATCCTCCTCCCCCAAATGTTTGGTTCACTAAACGTCAACTTGATGCCAACCAACAGGGCCATTGGTTGCCATGGAAACATGACTATCATCTTTGCATACATATTTGTTATATCTATCCACACTGACTCGGCAACAAACTTCTGGCATCTTGTTTCTGAGTTCATCTGACATGCATGTGACGAGTCCACGTTTAAGCTATGTAACTGCGCTTAGTAAAATGAGCCCAGCATTAAAGGAATTCTAATGCTTAAAACAAAGCATAATAAGGCTAGCATTTTCCAAGGTCGCTTTCTTACCAAAGATATTGCCTTTTTTTTTTTTTAATGAAAAGAAATTAGAACATTTTGATGGCACCACCATTATTTGGGTCAAATGTCATGTATCACATATTTTACATCATGTTCATTACAGATGCATGCCCCCTTTGCTGGCTGGAGTTTGGTACGAGGCTGGGCTGACATTACCACAAATGCATGGCTTGCACGAGGATGCTTTACACTGTTAATAACATATTTATTTGAAATACAAAAATAAATAATTGGCATTTAACCCACACCAGCTGCACTGACTCCCTTATCAAAGAAAAAAGTGTTTACACATTAAAGCAAAAGCCGGGTGGAAGCCCAGCAGGGGAAGAATGTAAAAAGTTTAATTTGAGCTGCAACATTTTTGATATTTTGGACATTTTGTGCTTCTTTGTTGCTGGGATTGTTGCATATTTTGGATTTCCGTGTCTGGGACTTTGCTTGTGGATGCAGGATGCTGAAAACTCTAATGGAACATATTTTATGTTTAAAAAAGTTGATTATATTTGATGATCTCTTCTATTCATATCCCTTTGGATTCCAGCCTTAGGGGAAGAATAAGAAAACACCTTTACTATGACGAGTTTGCTCATCTCTGCACACAGGAGTGCATTACGGTACAGCACTATAGCTCTGAAATAACTATTACTCTATGGACTTTTTTTTTTTTTTTTATATCCATATTAATTGGAAGCCTGACTACATCATCATAATATATTATTTAAGGTTGCAAAGTGTCCCAGCCATTCCATGGACTGCAGTGAGCGCACAAAAGATATGTTACAACCATGAAGTAATTACAAGACGATATAAAAAGTATGGTGAGAGTCACCTTTTAAGGCCCATTTAATGGCATGTAATGCCAACAATAACAGACCATGAAGAGACTGATTATACACACTTTTTTTGGTCTTGAAATGATGCGTTAACTCAGCTCATATTTATTGACACTATTGAGAGTAATCTTAAATCCTATCACCAGCCAAACATTTATACTATTAGATAATTGAAGACCATCAGATGACAAAATGATTGTTGTGATTAGAAAGATGATTTAAATACACTATCAAATATAGATGGTCTAAAATCTAGATTCATTTAAAGTGGATACACTACAAAATTATCTGTGGAACGCCAGTATTGGTATCCCTTGAATATAAGTATTGTAAGGAGCGCTGCGTAAACTGTTTGCACTATATAAATAAAAGATAATAATTATAATGAAAATAATAATGAGTGCAGAATCTGGTGGGCCAATTTCTCCACAGGCAGAACCAAGCATGATTCCGACCCGGGGCAGTGCCCCCAGCAGCCCCCTCCAAGGCCACCATCTTCAGTGAATTAAAAGGCAGCAACCCCTTCAACTTCCTGTTTGGAAGCTGGGTTCCATCACTTGTTGAATGGGCCCCAAAGCCACGTAGCTGGGTCCACTGATGCATACAAGTATATCATGTTTACCCATACATACTGTATGTACATATACACACATAGATACATATGTGTTCCCTTACAACCAATGGTCATTTTTCTGTTGCCACTAAGAAGGTTTTTGTCTTTTGTGTCTCAATCCACCCTCTGGAATGGGTCTGGTTTGGAGAGCTGAAGTGTTGAGGGGGGTTATTATGTTTGCTCATTAATAAGTTATTATTCTTTAACCATACAAAGCATTTTTTGGTTAATTATGGTTTACCAGTTTCGCAGAGGAGAAGCACTCACTGTTGCTATTTTTCTGATGGAGAAAACAGTTCGGATGCAGAAAGAATTGAGAGCTTTTGCTAATAAAACATCTGATATTTTTAGGGCTGTTTTAAGAAACTGGTGTTCTATGGCCAGAGCTTTTTATAACATTCGCCAGCTATGTACTGTTGCAAAATTAACCGACAAAAGAAGGATGACAAAGTCCACATACTGTCTGGCTCATCATTACTAGCTGGCGTCTGTCTGTTCTTTGATAGTGGTCTCTGGGCAAAAGCCCAGATTCTCCATTAGACAGAGCAGCGCTGGATCTGGATCTGGATCTACTTCCTATCAGCAAAGCAGGAGCGCTGGAGCCCATATTGAGCAGGTTCTACTGCATGGATGTAGCAGACTGAAGCATTTGAATTCACTTGTATATTATTTTAATAGCTCGACAAGCAGCAGATAATCTTTTTAGAAACCTCCTGCGCGGTGTGTGTACTCAGATCAAGGATTTCTCGATCAATTGAAGCAATTGCACGGCCGGCAACAATTTAGGCGCATAATAATTAAACGCAAGCTCAGCAGATCTAACATTTTTCTGAGCTATGCAAAGGCTCCCCACCAAGTTCTAAGCTGAATGTGGAAAATATGTTTCTTTGACTTAATAGATTTCTAAGGACAGCTGTGAATGAAATAGTTTTTTTGTTATAAACCTTCATCTACCACCTTAATTAGATTTGATCCATTGATTTATCATTTATTGTATTATGTCAAACGTGACATTTTCTTAATGTTGCACACAAAGGAATACCTGGTGTTCAAGGCTTCCATTACGCACATCTCACTTACCTGCAATTTAATATATGGTTATTGCTATTGAACAAAAATAAAAAATAAAAAAACTCCCATTTAACCTGTAAGGGCCCTCTCCTCCCTAAAAGTTATAAAAAATAAATAAAAATAAAAAACCTGTCACATCCCGTTTCCTCTGTACACAGACTTTATTACATCACGTCCAACACATCACAATTAATGTTCATTATATCCGCAAAAAGACATATTTACCTAAAAATGTAAAGGTTCTGGTTCGCCAATTAATTTTTCTCAGTGGCTAGAACGGTTTTATTGATGTAATTAGTGATCTATGGCTAATCTAGAATTTTCCTGTATTGAGGTTATCTGCCTCACCCACCATATGGAAAAGTACCTCGTATCCTGGACATTTTGTTAGGATACATGGCCTTTATCAAACATCAACAGAGTATTTTCTGAAGAAAAGATCAAAGGGTTAAACACTTTTTTGCAGCATTATTTGCTCATATTTACCAAGGATGCCAATATAAGCGGAGGGTGATGTATATGTTGCTTTTGTTGAAGACACTACTACTTCGGTTTTAGATGCCTTCGGTAAAATGGTACCCTGCTATGTGATTCCGCATCACAAACAGAATATGATCGGATCTTGGAAAATCTAAGGGCTTTACACACTTCTTCAAAATCATTTCTAAGAAGCCACAGGTGAACAAAATGAATTGCTTCCTACCTATTCTTCCAATCTGTCAGCTGCTGTTAAGGTTTAAAGTGGATCTGTCACCACTGATTGTGCCTCATGAATTTACTTGCAGACACTGGTTACAAACTTCACCTTTGTTTTTAATTCCCTCTCCTTCTGAAACTTAATGTCAGCTTGAAAGAGAAAAAAAAAAAAAGAAGGAAACATTAAAAAAAACCATGATGCGCTGAGCGAGTTAAAGGAAATGCATCATTCGCTTAATCTCTGAAAAACATTATTTACATGCATAAAGGCATTGTTCCATTCAAACTACACTCTCAGAGGTTCTGATTCAAGTAACTTTAGAGAACCTAAATAAGTGTACACACACACACACATATATATATATATATATATATAAGCATACATACATTCATACACAGTTATATTTACATAGACATATATATATACACACACAAACAATGCTAACTGCTTATTCACACACTAAGATGGTGAATAGTTTGCTGCATTAAATGATCAGGAAAGATGAGCAGAGTTTTACAGTGATTGAACTTAAACACCCATGAGATATGCAAGGCTATCCTGATAAAATGAGGCAAGGACCAAAAAGGTTTGACTTTTTTTTTTTATTTTTTAAAGCAGGATAAGAGACATACCAGATGGACTAAAATTAGTTTATTTCAGCTCCCCCACTCCACTATTCATTATGTTGGGCCAACACCGGCAAGCTTCTCCAGCAAGATGGACTGAGCTGGCCCTGTAAAATGCATATATATCATTGCGTGAGAAGGCTTTGAAGAAATCTCACGGATTTAGCTATACATTATACAGGACCAGCCAAGCTATCTCTGCAGCAGAAACAAACCAGTGTTTCTTCATAATGTATAGTGCAGTCAAAGAGTTGAAATGTTTCGATGCCTACATTAAAAAAACAAAACCGCTTCTAAGAAATGCAGAAATACACAACAGTACAATTATAACGTCACACTAAGCACACCATTTGCACATTTATAACAAATAACTAAGATGAACAATCATTTCCAGGAGACGTAGTTTATTATTTCTATTCATATATCAGCAGATGCAACATACATGTTTTGTATTAATCACAAGGTCATCAATGTCAGACGCAAATTAATAAAATCACACAATTTAAACCAGAACCCATAGAGGAGCCAATTTTTACGTAAAATTATCTTAAAGGAGGACTGTCACCCTTTATAATAATAATAAAAAAACTTGGCTAGTAGCATATATTCTTCTCTTTACCCAGTTTAAGTATCTGAAGAAAACATGGGAGGATTTATTATAACGTGCACTACATTAAATTAACATACTGCCAGCAGATTCCGTAGCGCTGTTACAATCATAGGAATAAATTCAAATCACACACAATAACAAACTGGTACAAAAGGAGAAGAGGGCCCTGCTCTTGTGAGCTTACAATCTAGTCGGAAACTGGGGGGGGGGCAGTAGGAGAGGCCGGCTTGGATGGGGATGAGCTGATAAGTTCCAGGTGATCTGTAGAGGTTGTTGGTCATTTGAAAGGTTTGATTAGGATGATGGCTGCTGATTGTATGGGGAGATGGTGTTGCAGGCCTTGCAGTTTCCATTCCAGTCTAACTCCAATCTGTCCACTTATGACAGCGACCATTCACTTCCAGCTTTCTTCTAGTTGGCTTTAACCACTGTGACCAAATTTCATCTTAGATTTTAAATAGGTTTCTTTGTAAGGCTGATAAACATTTGTTTAAATCTTCACAGCACGGCAGGCCATTTTAAGGCCACATGTAACGTATTTAACTTCAGTAGATTTTTACCAAATATATAACGCGTACACCGTAGTCTGTTTTCCAAGGACTCAAGCATTTTGCTACAAACCTACAACAAAATTGTTGTTTTTCTTTCTGCTCTGGTTGCTGCTACTCGACATGAACTGTTGTTCAAGACACAAACCTGCCCTACCGCACATGCGCAAAAGGGACTGCTCCACTCGCACTAAACATTGAGCATGTTAAGCAAAGAAACCTTAGCAGGTATGGCCACAGCCCATTATGCTTTTTGACAAGCAAGGTTTCTCACCAAAGAATGCATATTAAAGTAACCATGCATTCTTCTTTGGTTAACAACATGAAGAAAAAAAAAACCCTTAGGAAGAAGCTGCAGCAAAGCACCTTCTCGCTGCTCTGACAGTTCTCCCTCTTTAAGGCTGCTTGAAGCAGCAGGAAAGAGTTTTCCTTTTAGACCCTCTCTGAGCCAATGCTGGAGCCAACTGGCAGTAAGTATCACGTCAGAAGATGCATTTGACCGAACAAAGGGTAATTTGGGAAAAGGTGCAAATGCATATAGGGAGGATTCTGCACCACGTACTGGTACCCGTCAGATATCATATTTAATGTGCACATGATGGCTGAAGGCATTTGACTATATAGTCATACATACTAGGGGGCAATTTTTTTTGTCAAAACATGGCTGATATATTTCTTTCAAAAGAGAGAAGCAGTAAATTAATCAGTGCCGGACATCTTTCACATGATGCTGAAGTTAGAGCACCTTAGACGTATTAAATTAAGTCATCTGTAAAAGGGCATCTGTTCACCTAGTCATGAGTTAAAACGAAGTATCTCATCAGTTTGAAAAGATGCTGTTCTACCTTCTCTCCTCATCTTAACACTCCTAATACAGCATTATAAAACGGCCTTTAGCACTGCTGAATGCATAACCTTTCCTGGAAATATTTACTACTTTCAGGGAATGTTAAACTGTCATCCAACATAAAAGAAGGGATTGGTTGGCAATCAGTACAGATCCCTAACTGTGCGCTCAGTAAAATAGTCTGACAGGCAATACATAGTAGTTAAACAAGTGCTTCAAGAATAGTTATCAAATACATGAAGCAGGCGATTACTGTGACGAGGCATGGATCCCCTTACACACACACACACACACACACACACACACACACACACAGCGGATGTATGAAGACTGCGGATTCCTCAGCTATATGTTCTTCCCGACACACTATTATATTCTCCTGCATTCATGATACAGAGCACAAAACTGTTTAATCCAAAAGGCTTTGTCACTATTCAGGGCGCTGCGTCATCCATCCTGGGTACACCACCTCTGAACGGTACAAAATTGCACACGGTTTACAAATCATGTTGTTAAAAAAAAAGTTCACATTTTCCTAAAAAATGTACAAACATCCGCTTCAAACGTTCTTATAGTTCTTGTTCTGCTTTTGTGTTCCAGAACAATCGGAATTAAACGTTTTCGGACTCAAACAGGCATCTCTAATGCGTGAGAACGTCTTCCCCGCATGGCTAAAACAGACACCAGGACCGGGAGGATTTCAGAGACCCAGCAGCAACTATGGAAGAAGAAAGAAATAATGAAGCATTAAAACAATAGTACTGTTACTGGTGTTATGTGCTTGGAACACCGTAAACACCTCTATCCAAAAATACTACATTTTTCTAACAGGGATCTATAGAGCTTATGATACTAATGTACTTAGGCGACACATAGGATGCACATCTTACAGCTTCTTGCTGGCAGTAATTCTTTTAGATTTTATGTAAAACTGCGTCATAATATTTCACCAAATTTGCTTCTAATTTTCAATTGTTAGTGGACCGTGCAGATATTGAAAATGACGTTGTCGCCTGCTGAATTCTTTTATAACGAACTGAAACATCAATCTTTATAGAAATAATTCTACCATGTTAAAGTTTGACATTAATGAAACAGTCGCTATAGCTGTCACGGGCTGTGTTCAGATTACTGGTATGAAGCTCGTTACGATGTTGGAATGCTGCAGAAGATCACGGCTTTACAGGAAGATGGTTCAATGTTAATCAGTTCCTAAGAGGAAGGGGTGAGGAAGAACTGCTGCCTCAGCTAAGATCTTCGCTTTTCCTACACATCGTACGCGAGTCTTATTTCAGATTCGATTAATTGGGATAATGAAAAGATCAGTTCTCTTCAAATAATGTCTTCTCTATAATGTTTTTGGCAGGCAAGCTCATGTAGTGATGAAGTTTGATTGGAAGTTCTGCACGTGGCGCACGATATAATCAGACTGATGTGACCTTCTGCATCAGCTTCTCTTTATGTATTCTATCCCCAATGAAAAGCACCGTGGTGCAAGAACTAAATATCACATCTGTGGTTTTTGCTATGTCTACGTGACCCAACTTGGAACACAGAGGGAAGCGTACCTTCCGAAAGCTTAGTGACAATACTATTTGGCCAGAATGAAGGTCACGGAAAAACACGTGAGGGTTATGGTGTGTTTGTCCGTCAGGACGATGACCAAGTTATCAGTGCACGGTCATTTATCAGAACCATCCTTGTGCAAATTAGAACTAAAAGGAAGGGTTGGGGGGGGAAAATTGGGTAAAAAAAATTAAATATATTTTTATATTAAAAGTTAAACCAAAAAAGTGCACTAACCTCTTTGTGGCTCGAGCTGTGATCATTCCTTAAGCTAGTGTCTTCATGTTGGTAAGTGTTTCCAAGTGCTTACAAAAGCAGTCGGTATTAGAGAATAAGGCACTGTTGTAATACTAGTCCAGGAATCGGATATTGGATCATAACAGTCTAGTGTTTTGCACCTTTGTGTCCCAAAATAACCCCCAACAACATACAGTTTATTGCCAGACGCCAAAGCATGACATGACATACGTTTAGCAGTCATATCTCCAATTCTAGTCCATTGGTTTGTCTCACAGTCATAGCGATACGCAGAGGCAGCCGTGAATTCTGTGTCACCTCCCATAATAAAGATCTGACTGCCCAAAACTGCAGCCGCAGTGTAGCGCCATGGCTGAGGGCATTCTTCTTTTATGGTCCACCGGTTTTCCACGGGGTCATAACACTGCACTTTGGACACTCTATCGCGATGCATGCTTGTGCCCCCAAAAACAAACAGCTTCAGCTTGGCACTGACCACAGCTGCGTTGCTTACACCGTCTCTCAGTGGTGCCATCATTGTCCATTTATTTAGCAACGGATCATACTTTTCCACCTGCTTCAATGAAACAGAAGGAGAAGCAGGAAATATTCCGGCAACGGCCGTGTGTCCTCCAACTACGTAGAGACAGTTTTCCAATTCCGCAGAGCCATGCCCAAACCGAGCAATGAGCATCGGAGCTGCTTTTGACCATTCTTCATACATTGTATCATAGACCCAGACATCCTTAGACACCCCGTTTTCAGAACCCCTTCCCCCAGTTACATACACCTTGCAGCCAATAGCACAAGCACTGAATTCTTTTCTTGGACTTGGAAGATCAGCTTTAGGGATGATCTCTTTTGCTTTGTGGTCAACTTGGTAAATCTTATCACACATAAATGTTTGTCCACCCAAGATCAGCAAGGTATGGCCGGCTCTCCGCGGTTTAGCACATGGGCTAGTCACTACTCCATAATTCTGAAGAATCTTTTTCTTGCAATGTACAGCCTCGTCCATAATTAACTTGCTTCTTTCGTCTGCCATTATCAAGTCCTCACAAGCCATAGCCTCCTTGAGCGATTCAGAAGTCAACAACGCCAGTCTAATATGTTTTAACAGTTCAGGAAAATGCCTTTTCCTTTTGTCCAAGTCATACTTTACCCACTGAACTACAGCATTAAAAACTATCTGTTCATCCTCAATCTCAAGCTCATCACTCGAGATCAAGTCAAGAAGCATTTCCTTTGAGAGGCTGTAGAAGTCTTCTGTGTCATGTATGGTTTCAAAATTGACTAGGCACATCCTCAGAGAGAGTTCATACAAGCGACGACACTGATGAGCATCTGAAAGCAGCATCATTCCCAAACAGTTCGAGGTATAAAGATTTTTTTCTAAGAACTCCGCTGCAGCATCACGTATATCATGAAACTGGAGCATGTCCCCGGCTTCTAAAAGGGATTCTGCGTTTTCCTCGTTAATGATGATCTTTGAAGAGTATGCAAAGTCTAGTAAAAGTTCCAGCACCTCAGGATGAATGCTGTCGTGGAAGTTCACAGCGTTATCTAAGCTCTCTTTCAAGCCATTGCTAAACATGGCCTCAAAGTACTGACTACAGGCAGCTAGGACAACACGATGACATGGGAAAGTGCGATTTCCAGCCCACAGGGTCACATCGGTGAATAGGTGCTGTTTTCGCATAGCATTTAGATGGTTCAAAACACAATCTGAGTGGCTGAGTTTGTGGTATAAAGATATATTCATAGATCCCGTGCTAGTGCGGGATTTTCGATTCTCATGGACAATGACCGACATGATGACATCTAAAGATGGCAAGAAAAAAAAAAAACATTACCACTTATTTTATTAAAGACACACCAAATATATAGAAAACAACTTATTGTTATGGGTTATAATTATTACAGTGTTATATGTACATATATTAATGTTTATTTAATCTTGTTTTAGCGTAACTTTTGATAACATACTCAACATATTTTTACTGTGAAGGTTAGAACGGCCTCACATTGTAGTGCAGCGGTGTGTAATCCCTAAATTACCCTAAATATTTCAAACATGTTTAAACTAGCAGAACAACAAACCTTTCTGCATAGGCATGTTAGTATTCTTCCAAAATTGCATCCATGGGATAGATTAAATCTTCTTGCTTCTATGCTCACTTGCAATACATTTTCAGTCATCTTTCCCCACATAACGTTATAAAACTTGAGTGCATTATGGGTCACATAACTGGGAGATATGCATCATTGGGAGGCAATTTTTATACATCAAACTCAAACGTAACTGCAACATCATTTACTGCTCTACGTTGTTGAGTAGGATATAATAATAATAAAAACAATATTATATTATATATATATATATATATATATATATATATATATATATATATATATATATATATATATATATATATATATATATATATATATATATATATATATATATATATATATATATATATATATATATATATATATATATATATATATATATATATATATATATATATATATATATATATTTTGTGATCCTGCACCCACACAGGGTACCAAACAGCACGGTCCTCTAGGGTATTAAAGCCACACTCTCGGTGAGGTAATCAACCACAATTTATTTGTAATCCACGTATGCAGATATTAACAGAATTATACAGAACACAAATTCCCTATAAACAAAAGCTAGCCTAGCTTGTCTGAGCACTTACTAACATAGAAGTCCCTCACTGCTCAGGGTCTAAACTAAACAAAACGCAATCTCACCAATCTTTTTGATGGTCTCTTTTGTACACAGCAAACCCTGCTGCTTCCAAACAAAACTCACTCCCCTCTGTCCAACAGGTAAGGCTTTATTGCAGTCAGTGAAGCATTGGAGTCAGCCTAAACTCCTGGCCTGGATCCTGCATCAGTCGAGGTGTATGTAAACTGCGGGGTGGAGCACCAGCCCACCCTACTCACCATATGCTCCACCCCAGGGGCCCCATATAGAAACATGTTAAAATCTGGCGCAACACATACTCCCCCTGGGGCTATATATTTCATACAAAACCCTGCATAATTGAGGGCGAATATATACGCCATCCGCAACAACACCCTGTATATATATATATATCATGACTGACATGATGAAAAGGCAGACATCATGTTTCATTACCAAGACTCAACAATAAGCTCTTACCTGCAGCATTGACCTTAGACACACAAGGTTCCAAGATAAGAATTTAGTGTTTCCTTGTGACCCTCACTGACAGCACTTACTATCCAGATATCCAAAAGATTACAGGGGGGGGGCTTAATTAACTATACAGACTGTAAAACCCTACTATGAAACAGACACATCAGCGGCTGCCATATGAAGTCTATAATGCTTCACAAAATATACTGCTGCTTACGGCTCAGCCTAGTATGGAGTGAGCCAAACAGAGGTTCAAATCCTGCAGTGATATTATCCACCGGTTGAAAACATCTGTCCCTTTCTACAACCTGCAAATGGCACCGACAAATTGTGCCATTGAAGTAAAGCTGTTTGGTCTAGTCATTCGTAGGAGCAAGACAGGGCAAAGCAATGTCCTGTTTGACATGAGAAAACTTCTTGGGTACAGCCTGGCTGAACAGTTAAAGACACCTGGACCTACAGATCAGAAGCCAGGTCACATCAGCATATCTCTTCCTGTGACTTACTTCTTACTGATCGTTAAGTTTCCCACTAATCTTGGAGAAGTTCCTCAGGAAAGCCCGTCCCCACCTTCATGCAGTCAGAAGAAGGTGGATAGATCAAGAACTTTATATAAATATATAAATTAAATCTGGCTATATTATATGATAAGTGCAGACATAATATATCAATACACTGATTTGGTAAACACTGATTTCTTTATTTTTTCATTCATTATACTATATATAATTATATGTTTATAGAAAACACACACACCATTTATAAACCAAGCGTTAATATTAATATTCTGTACTATTCACTAGCTGCTGAGAACCGAGTCTTCATAACTCTTTTCATGTTGTGTCTCTGGGGGAATACATTCATGGGTCTTTCATTACCACAATGGTGTTTGTTCAGTGAAGTCACACAGAAAATAGATATAAATTAAAGCAAACCTCAGAAATTGTGCTTACTCTGTAGAAGTCCATGCAGCGTATGAGTCACTGGAGCACGCGGATAAATCAATGCGATGATGATGATGTATCCCCAGTGTAATGACATACTATGGACCTTATACGAGCAGCTTGAAAAAGCTGATCACAGGCAAAATGCACAATCACTACCCATTAACTGAACAAGATTGAACATGCAGACAACAGGAAAGAAATGATACTGCGCCTCACAGAAGGTGCTCCAATAAAATACATGTACCCGACAGGTATAGGAGACAAAAGCTGATGAATGTTCATATTGAGCATAGGAACAATGGAAAAGGCATTTTACTAAATTACTATATGAAAACACTTCATTTTAGAAGCTTTTTTTTTCTTTTACCATATTAAGTGGGTGGTACCACCTCCCAGCAGAAGAGGTAGAGGCAAACACAGCATGGTAATTTAAACATGTATGGAATAGGCATGAATCTGAAACAAGACCAAGGACTGATTAAGATTTGAGTCTTTATAAGAGGGAAAAACCGGCAGACTAATTGGGCCGAAAGGTTCTGATCTGCCATCAATTCTATGCACCTGTGTAGCAGACATACGTGCTCGGATCCTCAGACACAACATCGTGTTCTGTTTTCTTGGAGAAGGATGTAACACTGGGTGTAACTTACATTCTACATGAATCAGCGATACAATATGACAAGCACAGATACATTTTGTGGACATCCTTTGTTCCTTCAGGCTAAGGGGGGGGGTTATTTGCTTAAAATACACGCAATGGAAAGAAATTGAAAGGCCCATTCCAGATTCCCACAGACCCCCTGAACAATGAATACATATGAGCATATGTAAGTACCTTCATATACGTTAATTTAACCGGGAAAAACCACTAGGGAGAAACTGTGGCAGAACGCCCCCTCCTTTCTACTGAAAGTAACGGGAGCACAAAGGAGTATGCCTTTAATTAACGTGCTCAGCACTTTTCTGGCTTATAAAATATATTGAATTCCTTCAGCTCAGAAACAGGGCTAACCATGGTGGATGTTCTTCATGAGCTCGGAGGTTATTAATCTGTGCAAAGGTTATAGACGGGTACAAACAAATATTGTCCTCCAACATTCCTGAAATTACAGTCTGTTAATCGAATGAAACCGGAGCAAAGGATCACCCTTTAGACATGGAGCCAGAATTAAGGCATAGCTACCATTTACAACTCCTATATTTGCAGAGAAAAGGTTGATAGTGAACACTGCGTGTATACCTCTGCCACCAAATGCCAAGGTGTTCCAGCCCTGTTCCATTGGACTTGGAGATACATCTGCAGAACATATATGGTAAAAGAACCATTACTTCTGCGCAGGGAATGAAGAGAGCCAGAAAGAGCTGAAACGTAGTCCGTTGATGGACAAAAACTCCCATATGTGTCATTTCGATTGCAAGGAGATGTAAAATAACTGCTCAATTTAATGAAGGACATGAGGTGGGGGTAGAGGTGAACTGCCCCTGGGTTGCTCGGATTTGAATATTCTGGGCCAATATCAGAAGTCTTTCTGTGTGTTGCACTCCAACACAAGAGCGTCTAGATGTTTCTGTGATTCTATAACAGGACCTCTATTAAACGCAGCCTCCTTTTAGGGAATTTATATTGGCCAAAACCAGACAAAGTCTCTTACTTCCAGATGCTTCCAATGAGCCACTTGGAATGATATTCCCTGCCCAAATGATGGCAGGTCTCCCCTGGCTAAGGACATATCTTAAACATCAGCAGTACCTGTGCCCCTCACAATTCAGAGTAGCCTTGAATATGACATTGTCCATACGACAATGCTTCAGTAAATACCAGACCAAACCCTGCACATGGTTGAACCAATATTGGGTATTTTTAGTTCAGTTTGTACACTTCCATGCTGCTCTGTTTCTCTAAGTCTTAAAAACACAAGCTGAATGTGAAAGTTGATCACGAGTTAGAATGTATGAATACACCAAATACTTTCCAATATAACAGGGGGCTAATATTGGATCCATTCTAAAAGCCTGATAAGAAAAAGCCATGGATGAAGAGTATTATCTGAAACAAATCTCACAGAGAAATAATATGTGGAACATTCTCACAGACGAAACCAGCAGCACATTCCTGGAGTTCCACAAAGCCATGTACTGTACAGAATTTGCTTGTTGCTACAGTTTATACCCCGTGTAAACAGCCTTGGGCAGAGGTGGCAAAACACAATGTTTTGTGGCGCAAACTGTAATAAAAGCGATGCCTAATATATATATATAGTAGAATATACTCGTAAGGGTGATTGGATTAGGTACAGATCAAACCACAGAACGGGAGAGTGGGTGGTGCTAGGAATGCATTTTTAATTTTATAGGTGCTTAAACCCCTCGGTAAGACAGCCCGGTCTTCATATTGTCCTAGCTGTGTAAAGATGGCAGGGTTCTGGAGATTTGAACCGTAAGAGCAGAAGGCTGCACACCTGGTCTTTTCCTGAGCTACCTTCAGGATGGACGAGATCATAGTCACCCCTGATAAGCAATGCCCAACGCGATCTCATTATATGCAGATCTCATACAGAAACGATTCATTGCACTTACAAAGCCAAGCTCTTCGGACATTTTTTTTTTGTTAGCATGCACCTGCCATACACAGATGCGCGGAACATAGTGATTTATGAATAGAATTACATTTGATCTAGTGTTCACCAATATATAGCTCAAGATGTATTTTTATTTAAAAACATAGTAACCATCACAGAGTGACCATTAGAAATTAGAACGGCCATTAGAAAAAGAAAACAAAAAAATTATATTGTCAAACCTACCATTAAGTATTCACCCATTCCACCCTACTTTGTAGCCCGAATACTTATATTTAGAAAGTCGGTAAAATCTTTCAATGATCTGTCTAGACAGAGAACAGAACTATAAAACTGTACTTAATTATCAGGACTTTCATTGCTGAAATCACTTTCATCCAGCCGTTTACATAACAGGGGTTTATATATCAGAGAGTAGACTGGCGAGGCAGCCAGGACAGAGGGAACGAGGAGTCAATAGCATGAGGCAGAGGCTGGCAGACCTCCAAAGTATCCTGAAACAGGGTAGAGCCCATACCGGGAACTCTCAGGGTTTTATCCCCAATATCAGAGTCACACAGTCTGGAACGGACTCTTTCCTTCTACGCTGCCGTCATAGATAACTCCCAAAAAGCTGCTTGAACGCAGGTGACTCAATTACGTTTAACATTTAATAATGATAAGTCACAGTTTCCATGAGGACCATGGTTAGAGACATTTGGGTAACACATTTGGCAAGTCACCACATAGAAGCTTCACTATGGGCTAATGGGTTAATATTTTAAGAATCTCAGTGTCATAGGTACAGTGGGGACATAAGGCGTCACCATTTACAGCCCAAATCCTGACATTCCTCCTGGTAACCCAATAACATGTATGCTAATAAATGGTAATATACACGTGATTTGCTGCTGCTGCTACTTCCATAGATTTCACTGGAAGCTCATGGGGTTCTAAACAAATATTTCCTCGACCTGCAGTCACAATTCCTGTACTTCCAATTTTGCAGACAAAACAAAATTGTTTTTTTTTTTTCTTCAATGTTTTGTTTTTTTCCAGAAAACAGTGTTCAGATTCTTTGGGTTACCGGACCTGACACCTAAACATGCCCGTTTTGGTCCTTTTTGCCAGATCACTGCCTTATACTTCAAACTTGACACTGAGGCCTTATTATAAGTTACCTGATAGATGGATATTAATAATCCATTAGAATGCCTTATAATGCATAAGTGCGAGAACCCATCCGTATATACCATGGCGGTGATAGTGTACTTAACGTGATTTTACTAACCCCCCCCAACCATAGTTCACAGAATTAAAGATCTGCTAAACGTCGTCATCCCTGGAGCATAGAAACAACTACTCAGTTCCTCGGGATAGAGCTCCTAGGTCACACGTGTTCGAACCACTCTGAGCTGCACTACGAGAAATAACGACTTTATACATGAATACAGATTTTACTTTTTGCACAGGTACTCAAAGATAAAAATGTCACGTACGCGTAAGTAGCATACAGAGAATTTGAAAAGAACTACAAGATGCATGTTTAATTCCCTCATTGTATAAGCCTCTGCCACTTCTGATGGGAGGCTGTTCCGTTTATCTACCACCCTCTCAGTAAAAGACTTCCTTACATTACATCTAAACATCTGAGCATTTAGTTTTTGTTTACAGCCTCTTGTCCTAACATTTCTCCTCATTATACTTGTACTTTGTCAAACGGCTTTAAGTATTTAAATGTTTCTATCACATCTTCTCCCCTCTCTTCGTTCTTCCAGGCTACACGTATTGAGCCGCCCCCTGTCTTTCCTGATAATTTTTTATCATTCAAACCAAGTTTGAAGTACCGACCGGGACATGAAGATGAGTTACTTGGGAAGTAGCGGAGCTTCGACAATGCAGATAAAGCAAGGGTGCTTTTTATTTATTCCTAAAGAGTCATAGTGGGGGCCAGGATAATGAACAATAATGTCACCCACAGGATCCAATTGTACAATAAGAGTGTAATGACATACGGGTAGAGAAGGGGGAGAGGACTCTGCTTTTGAGGGCGTAAAGTGAATGAATGGGAATTATTCTTATTTTGGGGGCATCTAACAGGACAAATAATAATCCCCTGGTTTTAAGGCCACATATGTAATTATGTGCTATACTTCAGTACTTAGATCTGCTATCCGAACTGGCAGAGCACAAAGAGGTAATGTGTTTATTAATCATTTTGATTTTGCAGACATTAATACTCTGCTGTAATTGAAAATATGATGATAAAACAAAATAATAATGTACTGATAGGAGTTAAATCTGGATGTCCTCCTCAGCATCAAATATCCCTGCGTACTGTATAAATCAATAAAGCATCCTCAGACAGGGGGCAGCTTTTAGAGGATGCTGAAGTCCCATGCTAGGGCAGATTTCGGGACTGCGCTAATTCCATAGGCAGACACACAGCTATTTATATTTAACCCTTTCTATGATGAGTTTGCCTGACCTCGCCATAAAAGAAATTCCATGTCCAAATGACTACAAAGAGTTAAAGTTGATAAATAGTCACCTGCAATAAAGAGTAATATAGAAATGAAAGAGAGTGCGTTTGTAGATAGGTTTAAAACGCGCTACATGGAAGCGAATGTAACACCAATGCCCCACCGCTCTACAACTTCCTAATAGACTCTACGGTTATAGTATATATCGCTTACCTAGTTACATGAGTGACCAGTGGCCCCAGGATACACTCGCCCACCATGCCAAAATAGCACCGTCCAACTCCCAGGTGAACGCGACACAATGTAAAAAACCTACACACAAGCTAGTGCCCAGGGCTGGAGGACCGGAACGACTGACATGACAATGTAGCCAATCAGAGGCTAGCGGGGAGGCGGGAAGGCGTAGCTTTATTTCAAAGAGCCAATGAGAATCGAGGAGTGGGGCCGTCGTTGGTAGCATGAGGAGAAGCAATCCCGCCCTCTCCCAGTAGGAGAGTTAGTCCCAGGACAGAGGATTTGGGAGGGTTCACGAAACAGAGACAGAGCCCCTAAGGATTCTGGGAAACGGTGCCAGTTTGGCTTCATGGGGCAGCACATTCGCGATAAATAAAAATCAGAGATTCGGTATTTTGTTATTTCCTATGTTTTAAATAAAGTAAAAAAAATGCTTGAAGAAGACAGGTAGATTTACCACAGGAGTGCAAAACGCACTGAGCATGCCTTTTGCTCCTTCAAATAAATACACACCTGCTTTATTAGTAACATAAAATAATAACTTGGACTTGGATAAACAATTATTATTTTGTCTCTTAACCCCTTCGTGACAAAGGCTGATTTTATTTAACATTTCTGCGCTGCTTGTGTTTAGCTGAAATTGTCTTCTTTCCCGTTTACTGAACCCACACAAGTTAAATATTGTTTTTTTTTGGGACAAGAAGGCCTTTCTTTTGTTTTGATTGTATCATATTATTTACTATTAAAAAACTATAAATATGACGAAAAATTTAGAAAAAAATGATTTTTTCTATTTTTTTGTTGAAAAATATTTTACTCATCGATAGAAGGTAATGAAAAAACCTGCTAAATAGATTCTACTATTCGTCCTATTCGCCCTATTCTACTATTCGAGTTTAGAAACTATTGCTATTTCAAAACCATTTTTTCCAAATCTGGTAATTCTTCCCCTCGTGTGCCATTTCTGGTATCTTTGAAGCCGGCCAATGCGATATACCCCATCAAATCATAGATTTTTGAAAACTAGACACCCCAGGGTATTTCAAATGCTGGTATTTTAACTTTTTCCATGCACTCATTCTACCACCAGTCTTTGTTAAACTTTGTGGTAGTCATTTTTTTTTTCACACACATTTTACTTCAGGTACGAATTAACAGATTTTGGTATATATCATAAAACACCCAATATGTGTTCGGCAACATCTCCTGAGTACAGTGATACCCCACATGAATGGGTTTGCCTGGCTGTTTCGGGGGGAAAGGGACACATTTGGGGCATGCACTTTTTTCAATGTTGGCATTTGGTGATCCACTGGCCATGCCCTATTTGGTACATCTTTGAATCCGGCCATTTCAGTGTGCCCAATAAAACCATATAATTTTGAAAACTAGACACCCCAGGGTATTTTAAATGCTTGCATTTTAACTCTTTGAATGCACACATTTTACCACCAGCATTTTTTTCAAAGTTTGCAGTAGTATTTTGTGTGTGTATTTTTTCCCCACACACCTACTTTAGGTGTGAATTTACAGCTCATGGTATTTGTCGCTGTCACACGACACCCTAATATGTGTTCAGTAACATCTCCTGAGTACAGTGATTTTTTGGGGAGCTAAAAGGCCACATTTGGGACGTGTGCATTTTTCTAATTGGAAATTAGATGTGTGGCCATCCTTCCCTCAGTGTTAATTTGGACATTGTTGAACCCGGCCAATTCAATTTACCCAATCAAATCATATATTTTTTAAAAGTAGACACCCCATGGGCATTTAATATGCCAGTATTTTAACTCTTTCCATGCGAGAATAATGTGCTATTTTTAGGACTTGCTCACAAAATGTTTTTATATATATATTTTAATTTTTTTTGCCTTTTTTAATTTTTTTTTACATTTTTTGGAACTTGAAGCTTCGCCTGTGGGAAATTATTTTTTCATTTTACTGTTTGTTTTTTTAACTATTTTTTTCTGGCGATTGGCGAAATCACTCGCAGTGGCGGTTGTGACCGCTCTCCGGAGCAGTCACAGCGCGTCCTGGGGTGAGTGTTTGGTGTTTAGGAGGTGAACATTGATCACCTCGTAAACGCTTTTAAAACGGGCGTCTGTCGCCATACAATGTATGGCCCCTAATGCCGATCTTGGTGTTGCTGAATGCCTCGACATCGAGGCATTACAGCAACACTGTTTGGGTACAGAAAGCGGATGTAGATCGCTTTCTGAACCCGTTTAAAGTCATGACAGTCCTGGTACGTCAATTGTCATTAACCCTGGCCTGGTGAAGAGCTTTACTAAGAATGTGATCTTTGTGAGAGGTTGACAGCTATTAATATGAACGAGTAAGGCTTTTAAAGAATAATTTATTATATAAGTACATATCCTGTTTAGGAAATGGTGTGATTTTAGGGCTGTGACACACCGTAGTACCCACAAAACATTCTGAACTTTAAAAAAAAATAGGACATGAGGCGAGGAAAAAGGGACAGAAGGTATGGGTACCAAAGAAAGGCTGTTCTGTGCATGGTATGCCTCAGACAAGCCCTATTTTGGATATATTTAAAAATGGGCAATAAAAAATGAAAATATTATCAAATGTGCTCTGTGTGAAATGTGAATGAACTCATGAGCTTCATCTAAGTTTGACTTATATTTTCAATTTTTATTTCCCATTTTAAGAAAAATCCAATAAAACCTTTTTTTATTTTATTATTCAGCAAAAGTGAGACCTGTTCCACCGCTTAGAGGATTGTATGATTTAAATAACAAAATACCGTATTGGCTCGAATATAGTCCGCACTTTTTCCCCCCACTTTAAGTCTTTAAAGTGGGGGTGTGGCCTATATTCGGGGTCTAGCGCCCGACGCCCGGGCAGGCAGCGGGACTGCATGGGCAGGCAGCGGGGTTAGGATACAGACCCCCGCAGCGGTGCAGGGGACCTGCATCCTACTCTCTGATACACTGAGACAACCTCCCCTGCCAGCACTTTCCACGGGGGGAGGGTGTGCCGGCACGGGAGGTTGTCTAAGCGCATCGTCCGGATGGTCACAGGCTGCGGCGATGCGGGTAAACAGCCTCCGGTGACCGTCCGCAAGATGCGTTTTACCTCTGCCCCCAAGACTTACCGGAGCAGACTCCCGGGTGTCTTGCGGGGCATCTACGCAATACGCGTATACAACGTCCCCCCGCCGGCCCCGCAAGGCACCCAGGAGTCTACTACGGTAAGTCGGGGGGGGGCAGAGTGGCAGCATATCTCAGGGGGAGGAGGAGGACAGTGGCAGCATATCTCGGGGGGGGGCAGTGGCAGCATATCTCGGGGGGGCAGTGGCAGCATATCTCGGGGGGGTGACAGTGGCAGCATATCTCGGGGGGGAGGACAGTGGCAGCATATCTCGGGGGGGAAGACAGTGGCAGCATATCTCGGGGGGAGGACAGTGGCAGCATATCTCAGGGGGGGGCAGAGTGGCAGCATGTTTTTTTGGTGCTTTTTTAAAGAAAAAAAACTTTTTCTTTAAAAAAGCACCAAACTTTTAGGGTGCGGCCTATATACGGGGGCGGCCTATATCCGAGCCAATACGGTATAATTTAATGGTGGTCTGCGGATCTCATATTTAACCCCTTCAATCCCAGGAGTTTCTGGTACCTCAAGTCCCGGAGCAATTTTGCCATTTTTGCGGTATGTCGGTTCAGCGATTATTCTCTTTTCCTATGAATAGTGTACCCATGTAAACTATATATTGTATAAGGAGAGATAGAGCTTTCTTTTGATACCATAGTTAGATGATTAGCTGAAAATTTAGAATGAGATATTTAGTAAAAAAAAACTAGAGGAAATTAGAAAAAAACACCTCATTTTTTATAAATTTTCCCTCTGAATCCTCGCAAAATTAGGTAAAGTGATGGAAAATCCCCTCCAAGTTTATCAATTCAGGTGTCCTGATTTAAGAAATACCTACCGTATTTGCTCGATTATAAGACGAGGTTTTTTTCAGAGCAAAAGGGGTCGTCTTGTAATCAGACCTCAAATAGGTCTGACTATGAGACGACTAAGATCCAGATCCCCCGCAGCTGCAGGGGACCTGGATCCTCCTGCCCCCCCCTGCCCCACTTACCGGTACTTCTGAGTCCCCGGTGTGTAGCTGGGGCAGCGTGTAGATGTCTACGCAATTCGCGTAGACAACTTCCGCTGCAGCAGGAAGGAGGTGTGGCTAGCAGTGGGGGTTATCTGCGTCCATCGCGCAGACCTTCCCCGGCTGTCAGAGATCAGAGTTCCCCGCACCGGTGCCGGGAACTCTGATCTCTGACAGTCGGGGAAGGTCTACGCGATGGACGCAGACAACCCCCGCTGCTAGCCACGCCTCCTTCCGGCTGCAGCGTAAGTGCGTGGGATCTACACGCTGCCCCGGCTACATGACAGGGAATTCAGAAGCACCGGTAAGTTGGGGGGGGGGTCGGGGGAGTGTTAAATGGGGGCATAAGGCATTTCTGGAGGCAGAGTGCACTGTAAAATGCCTTTTAACCCCCTTAATGCCACTCTGCCTCCAGAAATGCCTTTTTAACCCTCTATACGCCACTCTGCCTCCTGAATGCCTTAAACCTCCCTATATGCCACTCTTCCCCATAATATGCCTTTTAACCCTCTAAATGCCAGAGTGGCATATAGGGGTATAAGGCATTTCCGGAGGCAGAGTGCCACATAGGGGGTCAAAAGGCATATCATGGGGCACAGTGACATATAGGGTTAAAAGGCATATCATGGGGCACAGTGGCATTTAGAGGGTTAAAAGGCATATCATGGGGCACAGTGGCATATAGGGGGTATACGGCATTTCTGGGGCAGATGTGCATAACTGGGGGGCAGGTTGGAAAATAGAAGGAAATAAAACCAAAATATTTTTCTCAATCATAGCTTTTATTAAAAAAAATAGCTTAGATGAATTAACATTTACTGGTAAAACTTTTTTCCTATAGGGTCGTCTTATATTCAGGCTTTTTCTTTTTTTCCTAAATTAATATTCAGATTTGGGGGGTCGTCTTATAATTGAGCAAATACGGTAATTTATTTAGATTTTCCATACTTTCCCAGCACTTATATGGAACATACTATAAGGTGTACATTATTGGTATAATTTTTATGCTTATGGCTTAATGGGTTTGGGGGTTGTGAACAGGGGCAGGGGGTTATACTGGGTAGATGTTGTGTTAGGGCAATGGGATGTAAGGGTTTATTTTCTTTTTATTATTATTATTATTATCTTTTTTATATATTTCTTTTTATTTTATTTTTGTATTTTGTATTTTTATATAGATATATATATATATATATATATATATATTTTTTTTTTTAAATGGTTAGAGGTCCTCTTGGGGACCTCTTGAACATGTTATTAATGCCAGTGATGTCACAATGACATCACTTAGCTTACTTAATTGTTTTTTTAAAATTATTATTTATAGTATTATTTTAGTGATTTGTTTAAATTTATTTTTTTAAAATCATTGCGTTTTTCAGCATGGGAGGAGGGTGAGAAACCTGTGATCCCCCTGCACCGATCACACCTGCATAGAGATCACAGTGTCTGTGCCTCATCGGAGCGATCGGATTTTCCAGGCAGGAATGCCCGATTGCGCGATCAGCATTTAAAAATGTAACAGTTTTCTGGATTTCGTGCTGAAAGCTGTTACATCAGATTGGGCAGCAGAAAGACAGCGATGCTGGCTTCTGCTGTCAGGGGGGAGTCCAGCCTGATCTCCCGTGCAGCGGCAGGAATGTGTCCAAGGGCAGGACGTACCGGTACGTCCATAGGGGATTCTTGGGATGCGTTTTTTGGACGTACCGGTTGCTCATGATGCACATTGCATGTATATTATGTTAACATATGTGGCACTGTAGGGGATACAAAACAAAAACAAAAAACTAAAAGTAATAAACCCTAACAGCAAATAAACCTGTCTTTTATACAAGAGAGCGGGTAGTTATGCAAGATTTTAGATGTTAGAGTGTGAGCTTTAATTACATTAGAGTGTGAGCTTTATTTGAGAACTGCTATCAGATCTGTTATGGGCTCTAACCCTGGATCTTTTGAAGACCTAGCAGCATCCCTGCCTGCATAACATTTTACTTCCCAGTTCGAAACTTTCCATTCACATCCCTCTTTAAGACTTCCAGACACTATTGGAGTGGGGGATTCTGATGTTGCCTGGTGTTTGAGTTGCCAGTAGCAACAACAGCATTCAGCTGGACTTGTTAAGAACTTTGTGACCCTTAATGACCAATGACATACATTGATTGCTTCTGAAGCTTTTTTTTCACTTTTCATTTTTTATTATACTTTTTTCATTGACTCTTCAGAGCAATTCAACAGGACTATATTCTCTTGGAGAATTTGTAGACCCCAGCGATCTCTCTTGTACCTAGGAGAACACCGAAAGATGTTATAGTGACATTGCAGGAGTCCTATATTTTTTCATTTAATTGATTCATTATTTCTTCAATTATTTTATTCTTTTAAAAAGAAGGAAAATAGACATTTAAGTGGTACCTCTGTGCTGTTACACTGTCTTTGTCAGCTCAGAGCAAGTGATGCTGGCTCAAAGATTATCTCCCATGGATTAGATTTATGGCATTAGAATGTAGGACTTTCCATGCTATCCTCTATCACAGTACCATAGTTTTAAGGACAGCATAGAACATCCATTGTCACAAGGTGATTCATAAACTTTAGCATGCCCATCTCATTATGCTACAGGTATTGAATCCGTTCCATCCTTTATGAGGTACCATCATCAAAATAGTAGGCTTTAAACGATTTATGGTAGCGTGGTATGCAGGGCCGGCCGAAGACTTAACGCCGCCTGGGGCGAAGTTTAAAACGCCGCCCCCCCCACGCCGACGCTCGGGGGGGGGGGGCGGCATTTTAAACTTCGCCGACGCCATAATCTACGACCCCCCCCGGTACTTACCTTTAAACAGTCCTGCGGCGAGTCTCCCTGCTCTGCCACGGTGCCGGCTTGTAATGCTGAGCGCCGGAAATTGACGTCACTTCCGGCACTCTGCATTACAAGCCGGTACCGGGACCGAACATGGAGATCGCCGCAGAGGAGAGAGAGAGAGGGGCGCCGAGCGGGTAAGCGAAAACCACTCAGTGCCCCTCTCTCTCTCCTCCGCTTCAAAAAACAAAAAAAAAAGCGCTTGGGGCGGAAAAGTGCCGCCCCTTCTAAAGTGCCGCCTGGGGCAATTGCCCCAGTCTGCCCCATTATAGGGCCGGCCCTGGTGGTATGTCATGAAAATGGGTCAAAAATAAAATCCCCTCAAAAACTGTGACGTGCTCAGGACTGCCTCACATTTGAGGTAGTCTGTGGAAACCATCGCTAAAGTACTTGGGTCAGCAGTCTTATGTAATTGCAAACACTACACACTATACTTTCTGTAAGCAATAAAGGCAGAGTTTGGTGTCTGAAAATCAAAGGTAATAATTAAAAAACATTGGTGCCGCAATCAGTGCACGGAGCAGGCAGTTTAAAATGGCTGCTTGGTACCATGCCATCAATAGTGAAGAAAAAACATTTGCCTTTGCAAATAATAAACTGCCTTCCCCTTAAAGAAATAAAATTTTAAAAAAATCCCACAATAGCACATTAATATAAATGTATTACTTTACAAAATGGTTTCAGTGAAGCATGGTAATCGTATTCTGGATTGCTACCTGTTTGGAGGCCATATACCAGGGCTGGACCTCTGTCCTTAGTAGGCGCTCAGGTTTTTAGTATTGAACATATCTTCTTAAAATGTGCATCATCATTAGCTATCACCAGAGCTTTATTATGGTCAATAGGGTTAAAATAATGACTAATAAAATAAAAACTCAGAGTGCACATTGCAAAGCTCTTCTGAAGTATGATGGTGCTATATCAATCAATACATATAATATTAATGCTTATGGCATTGTTTGGACAAGAAATTGTTTGTAACCTAGTTTTTTGTGGTCACATTGCCCTCTGCTGGACATTTGTATTAAATTTCAAATTTTGAAATGTCATAATATTTGTATTTTCTTATATTTTACTTCTTAAAGGGACAACACTATAGAAGAATGCATATTAATGTACCAGGCATAATGTTGGGCCAGCTGCCTGCTCCCTCACTTCATTGATCAATCAACATTAAATGCTTAGAAGGACTGATAAAGATAAGCGCAGGCACTAGCAAAGCCCTTGGCACTCCCTCTGAGCGCTAAGTAATTTTTCAGCGCTTGGGCACAGACAGCGCATTAGGACCGCAAGGGGACAGCAAAACAGCAGGCCGCTGGGCCACCGAGGATGAGCCCCAAACTGGATTAAAGATGCATTTGTGTATGCATAAATGTGTGTAGAAATATTTATTATGTGTATATTTGTTGTAAGTGTGTGTATGTGTATACAAATTTGTGTACAAATGTATGTGACTATATATTTGAGTGCTCCTGGAAATAAGTGTGTAAAATAATATAAGCAATAGTAAACTAAAAAAAGATTCAGTTTTAACACTGTGTACTGGAATAAAAAGTATATAAGTATGTGAGTTGTGAGGCTGTAAACCCCAGGGAGATGATTAGTTTAGCATTTGGGTACAGGTGCTATGTTGATCAGATCATACATATGGGTCCCTGGGGTGGCGCAATTAGAGAGCATGGTGGGCTAATGCTCCATTCCCCCATCGTGTGGAAAATCCATGCCAGCTTTTCCAAGTCTGCAGGATCCGGTCCGGGATTCCTGTATGCCCTGTATCAGACACAGGTGCTGAGTATTAAAACCCACTGGAGCTTGATGAGCAGAGAAACTGTTGGGGGAAGAGGAAGTTTCCCTATGCTCCCAGGGCAAGGAGAGGCCCTGAAGAAGACCATCTCTGAGCCAAGTGACGCATTACCTACCTGGACCTTTTGTGTGCTGTCTGGGCCAGCATAGTTAAGTTAGAGAGCACTCCAATCGGGAGCTAGGTTTTTCTTTTTATGATTTGGTTTGGCATTTGAACAGTTAAAATAAAGTGTTTTTGCTACAAGCTGGTGTTCCTGACTCTTATTGCCCTAGAGGACTGTGCTACAGGGTTTGTCTCATGTGGTGGCATTGGCCCACCCTGCTCTCCAATTGCTCCACCCCAGGGACCCATATGTATGATCTACATAGCACCTGTACCCAAATGCCATGCTAACCGTCTCCCCAGGGTTTACAGCCTCACATGTACATATATACATTCGCATCAAATAAATGCGGAAAAGAAAGTAATAAACAGAAGCGTAGGCCAAGAAAATGCCCAACAGGCCACCTCCTATTGCTTGAAGAAGCCAATCAGTGTCAGGATGCATCTGCACACTTGGGTCTGCAGACCCCCACCAGCAGCATTTCCTGACCAGAGCTGGAGCTAACTGTAAGTGAGTATACTACATTCAGGGAGATATGTTCGGTTAAACATATGTCTTGCATGGTATTTAGCTGGGCAGTGGGGAAAGCAGCAAATGCTTAGGTGTGAGCCTTCAGAATCCCCAATGCATTTACAAAATGCACAACATAAACATCTGACAGGACCATGCAGCTATCATTTGAATTAAAGTGCATGTGATGGGTGGAGTGTGTCTTTAACTTGTTTACATTTCTTTGAATGTACTAATACATCCATGAAAAATACTGAAAACCAGAAGTGCCTGACTATGATACCATTGGCTTCCATATGATTTTGAAGTGTTTCTGTGGGAATTATTGCGCAATCATCTAGTAGAGCATTTGTGAGGTCAGGCAATGATCTTGGACAAGAAGGCCAGGCTTGCATTCGGGAAGCAATTCCTGACTGTAATGTGTGCAGCCATCGGGAGGTGATCATAGGTCCAAGCATCAAGCATTCAAATAGTGAAGATGTTCCGCAAAAGTTTATGCTGACTTGCGGTGTAACAGCAAAAAGTGCAGTAACTACTATGCCACCCAAAGCATGTTGGTCAGTTTTTTTAAAGGACTGTCAGGCTCCATCCAGACTGCGGAGCTGCTACCTTTTAGTTCCCCCCATCTTGCTAGAATTTCCCCATTGCTGTGGTCCATTCCTGGATTTCCATATGCTCTGTTCTTTTGATTCCGTGATTCCAGTTCTGCTCTTTGCTTCAGCTCTGTTTCCTTTATAAGGTGTGCCCCACATGTTTGTAATGTTTGTCTCAGTCTGCAGTCTAAAGGTATGCCCTTCTTGGTTCTGTGTTTAGGTTCAATGTTTAGTTTTAGCTTATTCGTAATTCAGTAGGCAGGGTTTAGCGTTAGGACCCACCGAATATTGGAGTACTTTGGCATAGTGGTGGGCTAAGCATACTATGGCCATATGATGTAACGGAATCTCCAATTGTTATCACATAGTCCTAGGCTAGTTCCTGTATTCATGTTTGTCTGTCTCTTATGTGCCTTTGCCCTCTATTCCCTGAATCATCTGAGGATCTTGATTCCTCTCTCCTCTCCCCATGTCCCAGTTAAGATATCATATCCTTGCTTAAAGGAAAAGCGTCTGAGGATCCCGGCTCCTCACTCCATCCCCTGTGTTCCTTGTTCCCTGTCCTGTGTTGTGCCCTGTATCATGTATGTCTTGTCTGGTTATGTTTCTTGCTCGGTCTCCCTGTCCCTGGCTCGCTCTGTCCCCCTTGCTTGCTATGTTTCTGCTGTTACTCTGCTTAGCTTCTATACTCCCAGCCTGCAGCATCCTGCACATGATTCTAGTGCTATGTCTCATGCTATGTCTCATGCCTGCTCCAGGGTGCCTGCAGGATATCTCAGAGTTCTGCTTTGTTCTGGACTACATCCGCTGCTATGTCAGGGTGCTGGTATGTGGCTGCACAACCCTAGATGCCCACCTGGGAGAGTGCAGTCGCCCTGCACCAGGCCCTTTCCATCTCCGCTACTGCACAATAACTCCTGAACGCCATCTTTGGGCACTCTGAGTCATTTCAGTGGTCTGTATAGACCCAGTTCCTGACAAGGACAATGTACTAAGAGGTTAAGTCCAGTCATTTAAAATTACCAAAAGGCTATCAAACTAATTTTCATGTTTTAAATCGAAAATAAATATTTAATAATTTTCACAAAGTTATAATATCCTTTCAAAAGGTTAAAAAACCACAATGGAATTCTGTATTGAGGTAAGGCCTGGGGTAAGGTGACTACCTGTTCCAGATTGCCCGGGACAATGGTTCCTGGCAGCTTCAATTCAAGACAATACATTGTCCCGGAATGAGAGCTCTGAGTAAAGGAGGTCTCAACCAATCAGAGAACTTTTTCAATTGATAGTTCTGAAGCCTCTCATTATCAGACTCCCCACTTTGTGTGTGATGTTTGTGTATGTGACTGTGTGTATAATGTCTGGTAATAGAGAAGTTAATTCTCTGACACTGCTCATATCTGCTATTAGAGGGATTAATTCTCTTAAACCAAATAGGACATGGGGGCATAATGACCAGTTTTGAAATGGCAATATGCTACTTGTACTTATTGCCCTATAACTAAAAAGCAAAAAACATACAAAAGTTTTATATTTCTAAACTCCGGACAAATATTAGAATCTATTTAACAGGTTTAGGATTTTTTCAAATGAAAGTCAGAAAAGGTGCTTTCTTAATTTTTTCACCATATTTTATATATATATATTTTTATAACAAATTAGATGATATGATAATATGATATCTAAAGAAAGCCCTTGTCCTGAAAAATAAATATATACTTTGTGTGGGTACAGTAAATGAGAGAGAAGAAAATTACAGCTAAACATGAGCACTGCAATAACAGCCATTGTCACAAAGGGTACAAAAAACAGATGTGTCTTTAAGGGATTAAAACCCCTGGTGTGCTCTTTTCCTTAATTCTATGTTACTATAATACGCTATGCCATTAACCCTGGTATTTGGGGATCCAAATGGACATTCGTGACCAAATTGTCTACTTGGCTTGGCTAAACCCAAAACACATAAATGGATTACATATGTTATCCCCCTTTGATTTCCACATATGCTGTGCAGGAGCAAAAACCTTACATTTTTTTGCAAAGCAACATCTCATTTATTGGGAGAGTTTTTATGGCTTAAAAGTAAATAGGGTTAAACGTTTGATATTGTTTTATTTGATGTAAACCATGATTGTTTTCCAACGATGCATGAAGTAATGCAAGCCAGTTCTCCATAAAATACTAATCATAATAGTAATGGTTGCTTCTGTTTGGCAGTTAAATATTGACATATAGACATCCAAATAAAGCTTTTATGTATGCTATAACATATGTTGTGTTGTCATTTTTGTCATGTCCGCAGAAGAGAAGTATAATTTAATTTGCTTTGCTGAGCTGACAATATCAAACTGTAATACTGTTTATGAATGTTACTCATATACAATTCACTTTGTCTTATCCTGTATTTTTTCTAGTTAAGCCATTTCCTTTAGCTTTTTTATTGATATAGATTTGTTTTAAATTATTTAATGGCTCATTCTATTTGCTGAATAATGTCTACTTTGCTTTTTCCTGTTTGTCAATGTTTTTACAGGAAAATAAAATCTGGGAAATACATTATATTACTAGGTTAGTGGATTTGACCGTGTTTTCATAGGATTTAATTAGTTTAAATTATATTATCAGATGACATTTCTTACAGCATAAATTGCACAAACCAAGTACAACGAACCTGTCAGTGAAATGAACATAGAAATGGTTTTATATGGTCTGTTAAATTTTTTGAGTGACAGGTTTCACCTGCCCTCCAAATTCAAGGTAACTTGTGCATTCAAGGTAATTTGTGCTATAACATTTAACAAAGTAAAAGAAACGTGGAAAGCCAATTCAAACTAATATACAAAGTAAGTCTACTGCGTCCTGGCATATCAACTTCCTCACGAACAGAGGGCAAGACTACAAATATATCATGTTGTATTTGACATGGTAGAGGATGAAGTGGTAGACTGCTATAGGCTTTGAACTCCCCAACCAACCTATTTACTATGGATTTTCCTGGCTCAACAAAGACTTCATAGACTGCCTTAAAGGGCATATCCAGACACTTTGTTTCTTAAAGGTGCTGCGTGTCTTTACTATGTCAACCATGGAGGGGGGTGACCCTATACTGAAAGTTGTAATTTTGGATGAAGGTAGAAAACAAGTCAGGTGTCTTTATTTAAACATCCTTTACATTTTCCTTTAAATATTGTTAAGGAAACAAGTCAGGATGAAGAGTTGGATATAAGGAGGTCAGTGTGTTATCAGGTGTTTTCAGTAAACTAGGTAAGGATCTGTAGCAGGTTGCATCCACAGTATCTTTTTCGAAAGATTTACTTGTGCATGAGGGACAGGATGGTAATATGCTGCAAATTAGAGATTTTCATCTATGACTCTGGAAATGATGCCATGGTATTACAAACAAAAGTAAAAAAAAAAAGTAAATTATAAAAATGGCAAGAATGTGGCAGCTACAGTTTAATGTTGATAAATATAAAATAATGCACTTGGGACATACAAATCCAAAGTCAGAATATAACATTTGGAGCACTGTTCTGTCTGATAGCAGAAGAGAGTGACTTGGGAGTAATTATTTCTGAGGACTTAAAGGTAAGGAGGCAGTGCAATAATGCAGTTGAGAAAAGTAAGCAGGGTGCTGGGTTGTATAGCTAGGGGCATTATTAGTAGAAAGAGTCAGGTGGCTCTGCCACTTTACAGATCTCTGATCAGACCTCATCTAGAGTATTGTTTATCGTTCTGGAAACCCCAGACATATCGGAGAGAGTTCAGAGGAGGGCTACCAAAATGGAAAGACTAACTCATATCTCAATATGTACAGATGTTATTGTGGTTTTTCACTCTCCTTCTATTATACCAGAGGTACAAAATCTGCTTGGACCAATCTTGTCAGTAGTACACCAGCCTGCTAGTTGCTATGTCTGCAGAATGCAAAGAGCACAATGAAATTGTTTCATTTATGCATTTTTGATGGGCACAAGCAGAACATACAGATGGTGAAACCTATGCCAATATTCTACTATACAAGAAAACAAGTCTTCAGGTTCATTGGCTTGATGTTTTCAAAGTGTCACATTTCATACTGCAAGTTTCTGGTGATTCCTAAGAGTTTCTGACAACCATCTGATGTTTGATTGTTAAAAAGGGCAATGAGATTTTCTTCTGTCTCCAGGCAGCATGACTAATACATTTATCGAACAAATCATTTCTCTGGTTTCTTTTTATTTCACTTTCAAAGTCATTCATGTCTCTGGTGGTAGATGCAGAGGCAGCTACACAAAGACAGTAATTTGACAATATTTTCAAATCTATGACATTTGGGAGTTCCACATTAACTTACACTGCATGTTGGGAAAAAAGGTAAGCCTTTGTTGTCAGGGATTAGTGTGGCATTTGGAATGAGTAATAGTATTCCTTTACTGAATACAGCAAAGCATGAGAACACTAGATGTCACTGCTGTCACAAATATTCAAAGATATGACACACATTTACTGATCTTGTACAAGTAACATCGCCGTGCTCGGTATCACGCTTACCTGCTGCTGGATCTCTGGTTCTTTCTGCCCCCAGTGCAGCCTTTCCGATAGTGCAAAGGATATTACAAAGGTCAGTGCACACACGGTGTTCACAGTTTTATACATATTCAATATTATATTCTTGGAGGGAATGACACAGACAAGGTGAGTACATGGTCTGGAAGTCAGGAACGGCTGAGGAGCTTTGGAGTCAGGACAGCAGGCAAACCATTTAAGACCGAAAGAAAATCAGCAGTCATAATTAGAAAATAACAATAAAACAAGATGGCATCAGAAGATCTGAGCACTAAACTACACATAATGCATGCCAGGATTTGTGTTTAACCCCTTAAGAACAATGGGTTGCCCTTAAACCCATTAAAAACAATGCATTGTGAGCCTGTACATGTATGGGCTTTGTCATGAAGGGGTTTAAAAATTCCCCAACCCAGTATGACTAGTAAAATATCTTTCCAGGTTGGTACTCGTAACACCAGTTCTTTACTACCAGGTACTACACATTTACACATGCACTAAACTGTCCCATTCTCTGACAGCATATGAAAATGTACAACAGGCAGAGATGCTCTGATGCTTGTATTGTACATATTACACATCTTGGTGTGGCTCTGTATGCACTTGCACATACCTTCCTGTGCTTCCAAAGGGCCCAAAAAACACATCAGATGCACGTGATCTCGACAATAGTATAGTAGTGTAGTGATTTGCTTGCATTGTTAACCGTGTTGCCAGCCTGACTCCAGGGCCGGACTGGGACTGAAAAGCAGCCCTGGAAAAATTTGGAGACCAGCCCCATATAGTTTATCTCACGGTGAAGCTCTTATACCCACACACACCCCGTATACACACCCGAGTCACACTATGTGCCATTCTTTTTATCTCATTATTAAAATGTATTAAAATGCCAGAAAGCAAAAGTGTTAAAAGGCCCTAATAAATGAAATACATTACACAGAATGGGATCAAAACATTTACTACTGCAAACATTTTTAGATGAAAGAGTTCCATTTTATTCAGTGGAACAAAACACTGATCACATTATTCTTCACGATATTCTGGTAAGAAACTTTTATTTCTTTATTAATTCATGTAGACTATTTTTTTCCATATTTAATAAAAGCTATGATTGAGACATGTTTGGTTTTTATTTCCTTTCATTTGACAACCAACCCCTGAGTTATGCACCTCTGCCCCCAGGCTTGCCACTCTGCCCCCTGATATGCCTTCTAACCCCCTATATGCCACTCTGCCTCCAGAAATGCCTTATACCCCCTATATGCCACTCTGTTCCATGATATGCCTTCTAACCCCCTATATGCCACTCTGCCATATAGGGGGTTAAAAGGCATATCATGGGACAGAGTGGCATATAGTGGGTATAAGGCATTCCTGGAGGCAGAGTGGCATGAAGGGGGTTAAAAGGCATATCATGGGGCACTCTACCTCCAGAAAAGCCTTATGCCCCCCTATATGCCACTCTGCCTCCCTGATATGCTTTATACCCTCCTATATGCCACTCTGTCCCATGATATGCCTTCTAACCCCCTATATGCCACTCTGCCATATAGGGGGTTAAAAGGCATATCATGGGACATTTTTGTTTACTTTATTTGGCAAGCCGATCCAGCTTGCCATATTAAATAAAAAATAATATATGCCACTCTGTCCCATGATATGCCTTCTAACCCCCTATATGCCACTCTGCCATATAGGGGGTTAAAAGGCATATCATGGGACAGAGTGGCATATAGGGGGTATAAGGCATTTCTGGAGGCAGAGTGGCATGAAGGGGGTTAAAAGGCATATCATGGGGCACTCTGTCTCCAGAAAAGCCTTATGCCCCCTATATGCCACTCTGCCTCCCTGATATGCTTTATACCCTCCTATATGCTCCTCTGCCCCATGATATACCTTTTAACCCCCTTTATGCCACTCTGCCTCCAGATATGCCTTTTGACCCCCTATATGCCATTCTGCATCCAGAAATGCCTTATACCCCTATATGCAACTCTGGCATATAGGGGGTTAAAAGGCATATCATGGGACAGAGTGGCATATAGGGGGATATAAGGCATTTCTGGAGGCAGAGTGGCATATAGGGGGACACACTTACATACACACACATGACGATTTTTTTGTTTTTAACAAATACAAAAAAACATTATACAGTACAAAAATACATTATTTTACTCACCTTCTACTTCTCTTGACTTCCTGGTAGCTGCACAGTGCACACTGTTCTCCTCTATGCTGACAGGATGCCACTGACCTGACATCCGGTGCTGCAGCGAGGGGGCGGAGCTTCTACCTCACACTGCTCCCGTCACTATGCAGCCATCAGACTGCTGGGAATGTAATCTAAACGGCCGGTGCGTGCTGATGCCGCCGGCCGGCTCTGCTTTAACACTTTTTTTATTTATATGGTAAGCTGGATCGGCTTGCCGTATAAAGTAAAAAAAAAAGTATTAAAGCAGAGGCGGCCGGCGGCATCAGCACGCACCGGCCGTTCAGATTACATTCCCAGCAATCTGATGGCCGCATAGTGATGGGAGCAGCGTGAGGGGTGAAAGGTCAGTGCGAGGGGGCGGAGCTTTCACCCCTCACACTGCTCCCATCGCTAGACGGCCATCGCACACGGCTGCTGGGTGCTGATGCCGGCCGGCCGCATCAGCACCCAGCGGCCGTTTTGATTAGATTTCGGGCAGCCTGGGGGGCAGCTCAGCGGCTGTCTTCATGGCCGCCCAGCCCACGGACCTTCCGGCCCACCGGGAAATTTCCCGGTATCCCGGTGGGCCAGTCCGGCCCTGCCTGACTCTTTAGCTTGGATTGGAGTATATCAGCTGTTGTTTCAAGAAGTTATCTACTCATCTTTGATCCAGAATTGAGTTTTAGTACACAGTCAGAGCCGGCCTTAGGCGTTGTGGCGCCCTGTGCGGACTACTCCTCTGGCGCCCCCCCTCACTACCCCCCCTCTGCCCCTTCAAACTACCCCCCCCTCTGCCCCTTCAAACTACCCCCCCTCTGCCCCTTCAAACTACCCCCCCCTCTGCCCCTTCAAACTACCCCAACCCACTTACCTTGTTGCCGGAGTCCAGCGGTAAGAGCGGGAGGCATCCGTCTTCTCGCTCTGCCGGCATTTCATGTTGAGCGCCGGACTATACCGGCGCTCATGAGATGCTGGCACCGCGACGGAGTCACGGAGAGTAAGGGGCGCCGAGCGGTTGCCGAGAACTTCACGAGCAACCGCTCGGCGCCCCTGACCGGGACTTAGATTAAAGCATCGTTTTTTTTTTTAAAACTTTATTTAACATTAACATTATTTAACAAAAAAAAAAACAATGCTTTAATCTAAGTCCCGGTCAGGCGCCCCTGCAACCATGGCGCCCTGTGCGGTCGCACGGGTCGCACACCCCTAAGGCCGGCCCTGTACACAGTTCATGTGGTCAAAGACCAAAAGATTTAATAGAAACACAATATGGATATAAAGGAGATCGTGGATGTATGCCTCATTTATAAAGAGATAAATACAAAATGTTTTAACCAATTAAAAATACTACAGAAGTATCAAATATTAAGTAGCAAGTATGGTAATTCTAAACCAGTCTTCTAGATACAATACATTTAAATGTAGCATCCATTTGTGTATCCTCACTTTTAACCCCTTAAGGACATTGGGTGGTCCATACACCCATTAAAAGCAATGCATTTTGTCATTAAGGGGTTAATATATATAGCGATATCAAGATGTAATAAAATTATCATGAGCTTATGGTCTATATAATGTAAAAAAATTAAAAACTTGCATCCTCCTCGTCCACCCCGACCAGTCTGGCTTTATCCCAGGTCATGAGGCTAGAGATGGGACCATCCGCGCTCTTAATCTACTTCATTATGCGCGGTCCTCTGCCGCCTCGTCCATCTTCCTATCCACCGACGCCGAGAAGGCTTTCGACAGGGTGGATTGGTCATACATGCTGGCCACCCTCCGTCACATGGGCTTTGGAGCGGGCTTCCTGACCTGGATACAATCTCTCTACTCTGCCCCCTCTGCGCAGCTTCGCATCAACGGCATCCTTTCCGATCCCTTCCCTATCCGCAACGGGACCCGACAGGGTTGCCCCCTCTCACCGATGCTGTTTGTTTTATCATTGGAACCCCTCTTGCAGGCGATACGCCAGAACCCGGGCATCTCGGGACTCCAGGTGGGGCGGTCCCACCATAAGGTCTTGGGGTATGCAGATGACCTCCTCTTCACGTTGGCCCAGCCCCGCGTCTCCCTGCCCTCTGTCCTGCAAGAGCTCGCGACATACAGTGCCCTTTCCAACTTCAAAGTTAACATGTCTAAATCTGAGCTCCTGGGTGTTAATGTGCCAGATGCTGTCAGTACCTCCTTGCGCACGGCTTTCCCCTTCGCATGGTGTGATACTAAATTGAAATACCTAGGAGTGTGGATATCCCCCGATCACTCCCGGCTGTACGCCAACAACTTCCTGCCGCTCCTTTCCGCTATACAGTCCGACTTCCGCAGATGGTCCCGGCTCACCGTCACATGGCTGGGTAGGGTCAACACTATTAAAATGAATGTGATGCCCAGACTCCTCTACTTGTTCCAGACTGTACCCATACACGTTCCCCCCTCCTTCTTTGCTTCTGTCCGCTCTGCCTTTCTCCGTTTTATATGGGGCCCCCGCTCCCCCCGCATTCGATATAATGTCCTGATCCTGCCCAAGTCGAGAGGTGGTCTGACTTTGCCGTGTCCGTGTACATACTACCGGGCATGCTATCTCTTGCGGATAGTGGAGTGGGCCTGTGGTTCTGGTGGGAAGCGGTGGCTGGAGGTGGAGAGCGGCATGCTGGGCTCGTCGATTAGTTCCTTACCCTGGCTGGAGGCGCAGTGCGCCCGCCAGCGGGCGGCACCTCACCCCTTCATACGTGCGACGCTCAGTGTTTGGCATTCGGTGCTGCGGGGCACCTCAGTCTCTTCTCTCCCGTCTCCTCTTACTACGATACGCGACAATCCCGATTTTCCTCCAGGCATGGGAGGCGATGTCTTCCCTGAGGTGGCCGCCAGGGGGACGCTGGGCATCCGTGCATACCTCTCCCCGTCGGGTCTACAGCCCTTGGAGGCTCTGGTGGGCATGGCCCCTCCCACGCCCCTCGCGCGCTTCCGCTATGCCCAGCTGGGCAATTTCTTTCGTTCCCTGGGCCGTAGACACCAGGTCCTTAGGGACCTCACCAGGTTTGAAGCGCTGTGCACCCAGACCTCGCCCCCACCTCATGGTGTATCGCTCCTCTATGGCCTCCTCCTCTCGGCTGTTTTTCCCTCCCCCCCACCTCATGAGGGCAAGTGGGAGGCCTCACTGCTGCTCACTCTCACCGAGCAGCAGTGGGAAAAGATTTGCGTGCTCACTCACCGTTGCTCCCTTAATAACAGGGACCAGGAGATGTCCTACAAGCTGATGGCCCTGTGGTATAGGCCCCCGTCGACCACAGCCCGGTTCTGTCCCGATAGGAGGGATGAGTGTTGGCGGTGTGGTGCGTCTCCCTGCTCTTTGCTTCATCTGTGGTGGTCCTGTCCCAGCATAGCTCCCTATTGGTCGGCCATTCACTCTCATGTTCACCGACAGGGACATTCCCTTTTCGCCGGAATTCCTTTTCCTTCTCCACATGCCCTACCCGATTTCGTGGTACAAGAATTCAGTGGTCCGCTACCTTCTGACAGCTGCAAAAGCCTTTATCCCCTTGCATTGGGGTGATTCTTCCCCCCCCTACGATTCGGGAGTGGATCCAACGGGTGGAGCGGACTCGAGTTCTTGAGGAATTGATTTATTCTGCCATGGAAAGGTCTGAAAAACATCACCGCATCTGGTTTCACTGGTTGCAACTGCTCGCTAGCCCCCAAATTCGCCCATTGCTTGACAGCGTGCCCTCCTGAGCTGCGGCCTCCGAGTTGCCTCCCTCCAGGGAGTGGAAACGTGGTCACTTTGCCCCCTGCCGACCCCCCTTTTTTTTTTTTTGTCCTTTCTGTTTTCGCGTTTCACTTCTTCCCTTCCCTCTCGTATCCTTGCCCTGCCCTCCTTCCCTGCAGGTCCAGGGCTATGCCGCTAAGGCCGGGTGCTGGGGGTGTTCGTGCAGGTTATCTCGCTGAGCTCACTCGAGGTTGCACAGGGGGTGTCGACGTTTTCTTGCCTCGCTCCCCCGTCATCCAACCCTAGAGCATCCCCGCACCGTGCATACATGGCATGCAGTCTCCGCGTCAGTTGTACCCGCCTGCCTGGTTTCGAAGTCTGCCTCGGCACGCGTGGTTGCCCCCTGCTCTCCGGCGCCAGCGCCCCTGCTCCTCCTGGCACGTAGGCGCAACACCTCGGCTCCCCCCCTTGTGGGTAACGAATGCCGGAGTGTCCGCGCACTCCCTTTTTCACGTGCTCTGTCTTTGCGGAGAAGAAGTATTCGTAACCATGTGTCCTATTGCTCTGGAGCGTCCTGTTCCTGCCGTGCCGTTTGATCCGCTATATTTATATGTTGTGACCATTTTCCTTTGTACTCATGTTCTGTCAACGTGATATCTGTACATTGCACAATGTCAATTGTACCTGCTCCCTCCTCCCCCCCTTGATTCTTTTGATTTTCTGTATCCTTCCCCCTGCCTCCTCCCACAAAACTGAAAAACCTTAATAAACACTGATTTACCCTAAAAACTTGCATCCTGAATTATGTTGAAGTACGTGAAATATTTAATGCACACATGGACTGAAATGACACAATAGATATCGGCCAGTGTACACAACACTCTAACACTTTCCGTTACAATTTCTGCATATCTTTATATATTTAATATAGTTATCTTTTTTTCTCATTGATTTTATCACAGTTATGAAATTGTATCTTAAGACTATTTTTGATCAGATATTAACCACCACATAGATCAAAACAACCAACATTTGATTCAAACATTTTGGCATGAAGCAAAAAACAAAAAAGGACATCAAGATAAGGGAACAAGATTCTTACACACAGAGGGGTAAATGCATATGGAGCTATTCTGCAGAATCCCACCCCCCTATGCATTTGCAAGGGGGACAACACCTTTGCTTAACACCTTCAGTCCAAGGGGTTTTTGGTACCTCAAGTCCCAGAGCAATTAGTTAGTTGATTAGCTGAAAATTTAGGATGAGAAATTTAGTAAAAACTAGCGAAAATTTGAAAAAAACCCTTTTTTTTTTAAATACCGTATTGGCTCGGATATAGGCCGCCCCCGTATATAGGCCGCACCCTAAAAGTTTGGTGCTTTTTTAAAGAAATTTTTTAAAGAAGTTTTTTTTCTTTAAAAAAGCACCAAAAAAAACATGCTGCCACTGTCCTCCCCCCCGAGATATGCTGCCACTGTCCTCCCTCCCCGAGATATGCTGCCACTGTCCTCCCTCCCCGCGATACGCTGCCACTGTCCTCCCTCCCCGCGATACGCTGCCGCTGTCCTCCCTCCCCGCGATACGCTGCCGCTGTCCTCCCTCCCCGCGATCCGCTGCCCTCCCTCCCCGAGATCCGCTGCCCTCCCTCCCCGAGATCCGCTGCCCTCCCTCCCCGCGATCCGCTGCCCTCCCTCCCCGCGATCCGCTGCCCTCCCTCCCCGCGATCCGCTGCCCTCCCTCCCCGCGATACGCTGCCCTCCCTCCCCGCGATACGCTGCCCTCCCTCCCCGCGATACGCTGCCGCTGTCCTCCCTCCCCGCGATACGCTGCCGCTGTCCTCCTCTGCCCCCCTCCTCGACTTACCGGAGCAGACTCCCGGGTGTCTTCAGGGCCGGCGAGGGACATCTACGCAATACGCGTATGCAACTTCCGGTACCGTTACCGGAAGTTGCATTTGCGTATTGCGTAAATGTCTCCCGCCGGCCCCGCAAGACACCCGGGAGTCTGCTCCGGTAAGTCGGGGGTGGGCAGAGGTAAAACGCTTAGATAACCTCCCGTGCCGGCACCCCCCCCCCGTGGGAAGTGCTGGCAGGGGAGGCTGTCTGAGCGTATCGGGGAGAAGGATGCAGGTCCCCTGCACCGCTGCGGGGGATCTGTATCTTAACCCCGCTGCCTGCCCGGCGCCCGGGACTGCATGTCCCGGGCGTCGGGCGCTAGACCCCGAATATAGGCCGCACCCCCACTTTAAAAACTTAAAGTGGGGGAAAAAAGTGCGGCCTATATTCGAGCCAATACGGTATATTTTCCCTCTGAATATTCACAAAATTAGGCAAAGTGATGGAAAATCCCCTCCAAGTTTATGAATTCAGGTGTCCTGATCTCAGAAATACCTAATTTATATAGGATTTTCCATACTTTCCCAGCACGTATAGGGAACATAATATAAGGTGTACAGTGTTTGTAGAATTTTTATGCTTATGGCTTAACAGGTTTGGGGGTTGTGAACGGGGGGCAGGAGGGTTATACTGGTTAGATGTTGTGTTAGAGAAATGGGATGTAAGGGTTTTTTTTTATTAATATTATAATCTTTTTTATATATATATTTTTAAATTGTATTTTATTTTTAAAAATGGTTAGAGGTCTTGCATAGAGATCACAGTGTCTGTGCTTCATCGGAGCGATCAGATATCTGCAGGGGACATCCTGTCCTCCGATGAGCATCCGGGTGTAACAGTTTTCTGGCATTCGTGCAGCTCTTACATGGGATCGGGCAGCAGAAAGCCAGCGATGCTGGCTTCTGCTGTCAGGAGGCAGTCCAGGCTGTCCAGCCTGATCTCCCGTGTAGGGGCAGGGATGTGTCCCTGATGCTGCAAGAAGGGCAGGACGTACTGGTACGTCCATAGGGGACTGAAAGGGTTAAAGGGGCAAGCAATCACACCCTTAACTCATCCTGTATAACATTTGGGATTCAGTTTGCTTTAAAGTAGGTTTAAAACAAAGACCAAGTTTAAATAGGGACACATTAAATCCCCCTGTACAGGCCAGCATTAATAATAATGCATCCCAGTGGTACATGTTTCTGAACAGGCCATAGTCAGAGACGATCTGACACAGACCAGCCCATTCACAGATGCAGAACATGTTGGGTCACCTAACATAATTTTACGTGACTGCGGTAAAAATGTTGCTGCTTGCACAGTCTGCGAACAGCTATTATTTAAAGGCCCTGAGCAAGGTAATGGGGCAAGGAAAGATAGGTGGCTATAATATGTATATTTAGCACTGCACATTTCCTGTTTGAGCTATAGCTTATGGTTTTAGTTCTTCAAAACGTACTGAAGGGCAGAGACCTCTATACTTTCCTTATCTATGAAGAGACCCCTCGATGCTTTTTCCATGTGCTACAGCTCCTTTATCGGCTGCTTACTGGCATGGACAGCCAATTATAGAACGGATACAGTACCATCCTTGAAAGCTTGCAATGATTTCAACGCTACAGTTAACCTTGTGATTAAGGTTCAAGTCAAATGGACCCCTATCTCTCGAAGCCCTTCAACTGACTCACCCTTCTTAAATGAGGAACAGGTGATTGATTATTTTTAAACTCATTCTTAATGCAATTCCCCGCTATTATTATTTGAATGAAAACAACCTTTCCACCACCATATTAAAAACAAGATTTGAAAAGAATAAATAATAGGTTTTAATGAACATAAGATAAGAGATGCAATGAATGCCTGGTGCCTGGTGACTAACAGAATATAAATAAGCAGTAAACCATGCTTAGTTTAAATTCTGTCCTTGTAGTCGTCTTGTCTCCCATGCATAATGCAACATGATTTTTAATCTTTTTGTTTTACAAATTAATTCTGTTAATATCATGTACTCAGGCACCCTGACATGTTCTATGTATGTTAATAACACAGCCAACAGAGTCGATCTGTAACTTAGAAACGTGTATAACAGAGTGGTACTCTTTGATACACAATATTGCTGTTTGAAATGACGTATTATTTCTGTCACTTTTTGGGATTGGGTTTGAAGGCTTTTCGTTCATCACATAGCTATTTGCAGAGGTATAATTATGTTTTTAGCACATCAGGCCAGAGGTCTAATAGAAACTCAGTCCTGATGTAAACCAGTAATGGATCATCTAAAATGTTTTCTCAATAATATAGGTTCCTTAAGTTGATTGATCAATGAAGCTCATGTTTGTATAACAACTGCATCGGCCTGCTCTTTCAGCATGGAGGCTTTTAGTATATTGTTCTTTTCCTCTACCCAGTTCTGTCCAACCCGATTGTGACACCTTCAGTCTGTGCTACCACCTAGTTACAGCTTGGCTTGTTCCTTCATCTTAGCTCTCAAACTCTACTGTTTGGACTTTGACCTTGGACTGTTGACCTCTACTACAATCCTTTGCCTTTTAGATTAGCCTTTTTGCCAGGTACTGACTAGCATTTACTTGTGTGTCTGGAATTGGACAATAGCTATATATTGGCGGTTTCTAAAATATAGCTATTCACAGCTTAGGACTCAACCTCGGAGGAACATTGGCTATCCTGCACAGACTACTCACCACAGAGACTATTCAGAAATGTTGTTCTTTCTATACACCTAAAAAATACACCAAAAGACAAGGTCAAAGGCATATTATATTATACCAGCTAGGATAAGAAGTGTTGGAAAGGAGTGTACTCACACCACATAAAGTCGATGTCATAAAGTCTCCACATAAAGTACTTTTCATATATAAAATAAAAGATTACAGGTAATAATGGATAACCCGAGGGGTAATGATGGCTAGGGACACCAAATTGTATGCACTATTGATCTTTTACCTGGATTTAGAGAAGTATATTAATGCAAACTTCATTCAAAGGAATCTGCATAAAATGCATTGAATAGGTCTGTGTGAGATATACCAGTTTCCCCTACACCATACTACCCCCTTTTATCATGCCCTCTACAGAGGGCATAGAAACACTCTACAAGGTGCTGGAAGGCTGAGGGACAATAAATTCACACGAAAAGAGGCAACTAGTTGAACTGACATGTTTAAAATTCTAGAATACAGTTTCTCAATGTCAAACCTTAAAGACCCCCAACAGTGCAGGTTTTATAAATTCTATTCCAGATAACACATGTGTAGAAATGGTACAGAAAGAGAGAGAGGACTGACAATAAAGAAAAGAGACCATTGGCATAGCAAGGCCAGGGCAGAGTTTCTCATTCTCTTCCAGGGAACACAATTGTCTGTTGGAATGGCACAGATTTTAAGAAAATGCATTGATTAATACATCTGAGGACATTATTAAAACATACAATTTTGAGGGGTTTTGTGATGTTAGAAAAGTTGGAGTCAATGTCAAAAAGCACCTTTATATGCTTTATATGTCTTCTAGTAGCCATTACCATCAGATCTCAGTAGTATTATTGTACTAACAAATCTCTTTTAAAATACGTTTTAACATTTCTATCCATTAGGGGGCAATGGCTACAAAGATCATGGAAATACCTAGATAATATCAGCAAATATAACAATAGTTAAATAAAACATAATAAAAGGTAGCTTAATTTTGAATGGAGCACATTTTGTATGGAGCTTGCATTTGCAGACTAACAAGACACCCTTTGTAGTAGTTTATTCAGTAGTGTTTCAAGTAATGACATGTTTTATTAAGGTCTAGAAATTTTGAATTTCTGATTCTAAAGAACATTATTTCTTGTGAGAAGAAGGTTATGTAGTCCCAGCTATTATTTGGAAATTGTATTTTTCTGTATGGTTTCACAAAATATGAGATTTTATAGAGAACAGTATTATGGGGCTTTATATGGGTTGTTATATGTATAACAATACATAGGAACCTATGTAAAATTAAATATACATTTTATGAGTACCCACATAATTTATATCTGAGCTATCTCTGTATTGCAACAAGAGTGACAATTGGGTATGAGGGGTAGGTGAAAAGCGGAGAAGGGGAAATGGATTATGACAAAAGACCAAGTATTATTCTTCCAGTACAAACAGCAATACAAAACTGTTTTATTTAATAAAAATCACAGATCAGGTTATTATACATCCTTTAGTATGCAAAGTAAACATGTTAGAGTTCATGTAAAGGGGACTGATGTGGGCTAAAGTAGCTGTTTAGCTTAACTTATTCATCCCCGCTATTAAAAATACTGCTAATGAGCATTCTTACATAGGCTTTGCATCATTTTTTCCCAGGAACTCACATGAAGGGTGCCATTGAAGCAGGGGCAGGCTGGGCCGGAGGGGGGCAATTGCCCCCCAGGCCGCCCTAAATCTAAACTCACGAGTATGTGTGATTCAGGGAATGAATGAGTATCTGTGAATGAGGGAATGAGTATCCGTAAATGAATGACTGAATAAATGAGTATCTATGAATAAGGGAATGAGTATCTGTGAATGAGTGAATCAATGAGTATATGTGAATATGTGAGTATATGAATGAGTGAATGCATGTTTCTGAATGAGTAAATTAATGAATATGTGTGTGTGATAGCATGGATGTGTAAGTGGGGGAAAGCATGGCACAGGGAGGCTGTTTCAGGCTAGGATTCCGCAGGAAGGTTGTTTTGGGGCAAAGGTGGCAAATCCTATGCTTCCAATCTGGGTGTTGGGCAGATCCTGTGGATGCAATCAGGGTGCAATAACTGACATGATACTAAGGGGGGGGCATTAATTCACAAGGGGGTGCTGGCTGTGGGCATCACATAAATCAATACTTGTAAGGCACGTACCGTCCGGCGTACGGTACGTGCCGTTCGAGGTCCGGGACTTACCTCCCGTGGCAGACCGCGTCTGCTCGCGGCAGGGTTTCAGTCCCTGCCGCCGGCTCGGGCGGTGTGTTCTTCACTCCCCGCGTCCTCGCGGGGAGCCGGGGATCACGCCGGCGACGCGATGCAGGTCCCCATGAAGGGGGCGGCGCTCCAGCACGCCGCCCTAAGTTCCTCTCCTCCTGCTAACAGTGTGCAGGAGGGAGGGGGAGGAGTCAGGGTGGAGGCTTCCCCTGGAGGGGCAGCACCTCTGTTGCCGTCTCACAGGGAAGAGGTGGTTGGGGGCGGAACAGTGGGTGGAGATCTAGACGTGACGTCAGACGCCACGTCTAGGATCTCTATAAAACCCTCAAGCTCCCTTATGTCGGCGCTCAGATATTCTGAGATGCTCTGTGCCCTACACAGCGTTCCCAGTACTGTGCTCCTCAACCTATTTGTATCCTGATTGATCTGTTACCTGACCCTTGCCTGTGACCTGATTACGCTATTTGATGGCTGCCTGGACCTGACCCTTGCCTGTGACCTGATTACGCTATTTGATTGCTGCCTGGACCTGACCCTTGCCTGTGACCTGATTACGTTATTTGGCGTATTGCCTCTACCTGATTTAGTTATCGTGCCCTTTCTCTACTACTCTGGACTGTTCCTGTTACCACCAGTAGTCCTGCATTCTGGGCTCCTTCTACCCTGCTAATACAGACATCAGCAAGTGTCTGACAATACTAAAGGGGGGCTGGGTGGTGGGATAAATATACAATGTGGGACTAGCTGGGGCAATACACAAGGGTGTGGGGGCATTAGGGTGACCGCATTGGCCATGTTTTCAAGGACACTGCCCTGCAGTATGGGGAATGTATAACTCACGGAAGGAACCAACTAGTCAGATATACATCCCGCATACTGCATGACAACAATTTATCTGTGCTGGTGGCATCAATACACTAGAGTGGCTGCTGGGGCCATTACATAGAAACATAGAAAGTGACGGCAGATAAGAACCATTCGGCCCATCCAGTCTGCCCAACCTCTGAGTGTGTTTGCATGTCGGTGTGGCAGAGCCTGTCCTGGTGTGTGTGTTTGGGTGTCGGTGTGGCAGAGCCTGTCCTGGTGTGTGTATGTGCTTGGCCATCTGTTTCCTGGCACTTTACTTACTGTAGGAATAAATTGAACAAATTTAATTTTTAGTTATCCAGAGATAAAATGCCCTCCTAAATTTGTAGTCACTTTAGAGGACTACAAAAAGTAAAGGTTTTGTGTTATTTCAATCTGTATATTTTATTATAAAGGATTAGTGGCAGTAAATTGTGGCTTCAGGCGTCGTGTGTATGATGACTTTTTTTAGTGTGATGCACGCCCAATCCTATCACATTACATCAATATGTGTTAGAAAATCAGAAAAATATGGGCATGAATTGTGGGCTGATTTGGTGGCGCAATGGGCCACTTGACTAGACTTGCCACCCAGACCTTAGGCTGCCAGCCCTCCCCTGCATTGAAGAAGCATGGAACTTAGGACACTTGAGGTCCCCTATGACCCACCTTATCCCTAGAAAGGAATAGGTCACTGTGGGAGACTTAAAGACTGATCCCTAGCTTGCTTAAAGCTTGCTTTTATCATCGACAGTCTGACGGAAGAGAACTCACGGAAACGAAGTAAGATAAGGAAGTAACTTCAAGCTGGACATAGGAGCAGAGGTTGTAGGACAAAGTGAGAGAATAAGGCTTAAAGGAATGACCTACAGGCTAACAGAGCTCTGAACTCCAAAAAAACAAGCCTTAATTATGTTTGAGTGATCTCCCTGAAGCTGAGGGGAGCCAGTGAAAACATTGCAGCTTTACAGTCTGTCTACAGAAGCCCCATGCACCGGGCTTCTGGAGGGGCCAGCTTCTTCCCCACAAACTATGGGACCTGTTTTTGGGGACGTGGGTGCAAAAGGACAATTGGGAAGACTTCTTCCCTCTGGTACAGAGTGCCATGTTTCCCCAATTTTCAGGGACTCTGAAGACTGTGGAGCTTGGATGCAGACTTGGGGTATCTGTATTTGGAAGGGGTTTTATGTGTGGTGTTTAATTATCCATTGGGTCAGGACTTACAGGACAGAGGGCTCTATGGCCAAGAACTGATATCCAGCCAGATTTCAGCCAGAAGTCAGGGAACTACCCGTGTTTACCATCTTCCCCACACACTATAATAACAACCCTTACTGGGCTGAGGTGGGCTGAGTGCAAATGCTGAGGAAGCAGTGTCTCATGGAGATACCCCCACTTGGGTACCAGCGAGTCCGTCACCCAGTCCTATACACCCCTACGTATCCTGTGGTTGCAAAGTGAGTACTGTGTTTAGTGAATGCTAACCACTGCTGAAGAGCAGATAATGCCTCTGATGTTGAGTCAGAAGGAAGCTGCTGATGAGCTGTCTGACAGAGAAGAGTCCCCGAGTGGAGAACACGGAACTCTTAGATCAGCCATTGCACTTATACATTCCCTGTCCCAAGCACTAAAAAGTAAATGTATATGTTGCTATACTTACATTTGAAGGGGTAGTGTACCCCCACCAAATGCACCACCTTTTCCTAGAATTGCTGGAGGGAGGGTGGGGATTGATTTGTAGAGGTATTCAAGGGCCAGGTAATCAGAGAGCGGATAGCCATCTATTGCGGCTTTTATTGGTGTTCACCTTATAGCTCTGGCAATACTGCTGATATGAACATTTACTGTGTATCTAAACTATTTTCACTTGCATTGCATTTTAGTTTCAACTCTAGGTGCCTAAAATAACTCAGAACTAAGAAGTTAATAAGACGAATGAAGACTGGAGGTATAGATAAGTCTCTTCCAAAAGTAGCTTTTGTTTATGGGTCCACTTCACAAAACAGAAAATGTGACACTAGTTTAGTGTAATGTTTTTATGCATTTGTGTAACTACACTAATTAAATATTAAATTTCATTGATTGTGAATACTCAGATTAAAGATGACTAGGGATTAAGATCAACGATGGTGTCTCTTTAAATCTCTCATTTTAGATCTTGTCATATACTTAATGGTCATTAAAAAGAGGTGTTATAAATTGTATGTTGCTGTGCATTCCACAATGAAAACCAAAACCCATTTTATTCATGATGACAAGATAAGGTTAACATTAAAGGCACACAAAAAAAGTAACTTCACCTTTTGCTAACTTGACATATCTCAGGAAGAGATCTGCAAAATGTGATCATTTAATGTGCGGAAAAAGGCTACTCACTGTTGAAGCCTGGACTTATGTTCATTTTTTTGTACTCAAAAGAAAGCTCTTTCATGTCCTTTTCATATAGGACCTGGCTTTCACAACCATATTAAAAAATGAAATGTAATTTTTAAAAGTGAGGGGAATGGAATATCCGTTGTACAGTAGAATGGGTCACTTAAGATGTGTTTTTAGATAGATTCTTGAAGACTAAGGGAGAAGAGTAAGCCCTCTGCAAAAGTGTCAAAGATGAACTGACTGTAAAATTTTCACTCACCTTTTCTTTGCTGAAGATAGGTTACTAAAGCTAGATTTGAGGCACTGGTAGGGTTGCCACCTTTTGCCAATCTGTTTCCTGGACACATTTTCAGGGGTTGTGGCTGGGGCATGGTTAAGGGTTTTGCCATATGTGAAGTTTTACCAACGGCTGGTAAAATGTTGGATTTAACAGGCATGAGGGAGAGGAGTAGATAAAAATTATAATTTTAATTTATAAAAGAAAGGCAAACTTGTTGTCCTCTGTTGTTGATGTTACAGAGTCCAGGCTTCAAACTTTTGTAGCAGCACTACCACAAAGAGACTCCGTCTTAGTCCTCTGATCCACTTCTGTAATTCTACGCGTTTCGCTTATCGCTTCATCTGGTGCATGCTCTTCACGCTCTGCCTACTGGTTTATAAAGCCGGTCTGTCCTAATTGGTGTAAGGCCGCTGAAGAAATCAAACAGCTGATGTCAATAATTTGTTTCAGATGAGTATTCACTATGATTTCTTTCATTTAACCCCTATGTATGTGTCCTGTATACATTTACAAATTATCTTAATGAAAACATATATATAAAAATTACATACAAAGAATGCATATAAAGCCCCCCCGTATATATCTATATATATATATACAGGGTACTCAGGAATCATAAAATAAATGTAAATATAAAATAGATATAAGTATACTTTTGTTTATAACATTTTAAGTATTTAAAAATACATATGAAAATGCGACTCTCCATATTCAAAAATTCCTCCTCTCATCTCCACAATGTTCTGAATAAATATATTCACTGGGAGAAAAGCAGTACATAAATGCCTGTTGTTGTCATTGACAATATCCTCAAAATTCCAGTCTCATGGTGCCCCTGCCATTTGAAAGATCAAAAGAATATCAATCAAGGATATCACTACAAATGTACTAGAGATGTGGCTAGGTTATATACATTTATTCCACCTAAAGATGGTCTAGCTGCTGTTAGGGAAGCCTTAGGTAAGGAGCCATTGGGTGATTTTGTTTATTGACTTCACTATGAAGCTGCCAGAGATAGGACTGACCAAAAATTATTTTCAATAAGATTTTCTTTTAAAAAACTTCAAGGAACGGCAATGGGTGCTAATATAACCCCATCATATGTTACCTTCTTCATGGATTAATTTGAGAAAAAAATATTCTTAATTCCAGTCTCTTTAAGCGCTGTGTAGATTGTTGGCGCTAAATGAATAAAATATAATAATAATAATGAAATTCTCACCATAAACAGATCACTACTAAATGCAATGAGAAAAATGTTGATTTCCTTCATGTTCGGGTCTACACAGTAGGGACAAAATTGGGGACTGACCTTTTTCATGAAACCTATGGATGCTTATAGCTTACTTAATGCCCACAGCTTTCATCCACACCGTCAAAAAGATTTAATTCCATATAGCCAGATGTTGAGAGTTAGGAGGATAGTCAGTAATGAGGAGGTTGTATCTGATCAAACGGACACCATGTCTTAGAAATGAAAGGAAAAACATTTCAAGGACTCCACACTATGATGCTCTAGAATGACGTCTCTGACTGAGAAAAGAAATTAGTTATTGATGGATATCCCTCCTTAACAGACAGATAGAATAACCTTTGTAAATACCTTCTCTATCTTTTCTAATAAGATTAGGGACGTTATCTTTAGGAACTGGAAGATACTATAATGTGATAGGGAGGTAGGCTATCTGTTTTGGTCTAAACCAATATTAGTGTATGAACACACATTAAAGAGTCATTAAAGAGGAATACTGCTACCATCCAAAAACAGGCAAAGTGATAAAAAAAAAATTAGGGATTTCTACACATGCCTCTCTAATTATGTGATGTACCTTTTGAAATGACCTTGGGGTTTGGGGTATGTGGGGAAAAAATAATAAAATGTCTCAAAGACCGTGTAACTCAATCTCCATCATGTTCCACCACTATCTAGGAGGGGGGCAGAGAACACATGCTATTGCAAATGGAAGTACGATGGATGTAGCGGCATCCCCCTTCTCTCTACAACTCTGGTTCTGTCTGGCGCTGAAGGGGTTAACCGATAGTATCCCAGCAGAAGGAAGCGTAGTTTGGTGGGAGTACCCAATCGGGATACAGGGCGTACAGTCACAATATATTTACCATTTTAGTAGCCCTTCGCAGAACTTTCTCCAGAACTGAACCACTTCCCTCTTTTTGCTACCAATGCCTGTAGCTATATAACCCAGCACCCTGCTTGCTTTTTTGTTATTCTTTCTTGCATTGCCTGCTTACCTTTAAATCCTCAGAAATAATAATCTCTGTGTAATTACTCTTCTCTGTTGTCACTGACAAAACAGTGTTCCCAGTGCTATATTTTACCTTTGGATTTTTTACATCTCAAATGCGTTATTTAACATTTATCAACATTAAACTGCACGCTCTGGACCATTCTTTTAAATTACTTTAATTATTTTCCACTTGGCATGTTTCACTAGGAATGTCCTTTGTATCATCAGAAAAACAACTTACCTTACCTCTGTTCTTGTGTAGTGACTGCTACTTACCAGAATCTCCTTCCATGTTGGAACATTTTCTGTCCAGAAAAAAAAAACATCGACGCAGGAAGGCTTTAGATTCCTCCACTGCAGAAAACATTGTAAATAATCAACACTGACATTTTCCTTAAGCGTGAATTCATTAGAATTGTTGATTTTGAGTGGGTTAAATACTTACGCTAATTACATTGTAAGGTTAGCAGTTGGAAAAGCCTGACTTCTACTCAAATTTATGATTTTTCTTAGTACGATATTTTATTGTGTCAGCGCTAATGGCATTGTATTGGTAATAATTTTTACATTATAACAAAATACTACTGCAAACATTTTTTTCATGCTGGGTAATAAATTGCAGCAGGCATAACTCTAATATAAATTCAGTAAGACAGGTACAATGAGGTAAAATTGTGTTGCTGCAACATTTTTATGTGTTTTATACACATTATAGAAGTGTATTACAGAGCAAGTACAAATCTAGGGAGGGCTGTCCGTTTAACCAGACAGGCCAAGAGAGTTATAAATTCCATAATAAACACAACATGAAGAGCCCAAACAATCTGATAAATCTGCTAGGCAGCCTGAATGTTACTTGATGGCTGTTGTAAAGAAGACTCAAGATAAAAAATATGGTGTATCTTCATCTTAGCAAAATGTAAACATCCTGGTTGGCAGTATGGCAACGGGTTTGTGGTGTCTTCCATTGCTGTGCTTACTGGATCCTCGAGAAGGAAATAATAAGATTAGATATTGATATTAAAATATTCTGGTATCCAAGGCCAGGCATGGAAATAATGAAACACCAGTTCATAGTGTGGGGAACTATATTTTGTTAATTTTAGGCCACCATTATTAAAAACCCACCGCAATCATACCCTACCTTAATTATACAAACACTCGTAGTAACTAAGAGATTTTATATACTCATTCTATGTTGTATAAAGGCTCCATAGATTTATTTATGGGCAGTGAAAGGTTTGTATTTCAACATTGAAGGGGATAAATAATTTCACTCACACAACAGTTTGCATTCCAGCATGAAAGTATGTGGTATGTCTCAAAGTAACATCCGTATGACTGGCAGGATCCAAGGTTTGCCAGCAGAACATTGCCAAAAGCATCACACCGCCTCCACCGAGTTGCCTTTTTCCCATAGTGCATCCAGGTGCAATGTGTTCTCCAGGTAAGCGACGCACAGGCATCCGGCCATCCACGTGATGTAAAAGACAACGTGATTCATCAGACCAGGTGTCGCCCCCATTATGGATACATAAACACACAGAATATCTATAAAGAAATGTGTCTGTGTTCCAAAGCATCAGAAATGTAATGTGAATCTAATGTGGTTTACTATAAAAACTAAGGTTAAATCTGATTTTTCTTGAAATCATTGTATAATGGTTCAGTGACCCATACAGATAGTCTAAAACCTGAGACACAAGCAATTCTTTGCCTGTTTAGACTTCTCATAGTCTAGGGACTTGCCTAATGCGCCACTTTTTGGAAAGCGGCACAGGTAAAAACAATAAAATGGTTAAATTATATACCTGGATCTGCTTTTTCCCAGTCCTTATAGTGTGACCATATTGGAACCTGACAACAATGATCATAAAACCTCTTTCAGCTTTCATACATTGCTATACTTTGAACAGCTGCTTTATCCATCGGATGTAGTAATGTGCTAACAGCCCGCTCTGGGTGAATAATATCAGAACAGCCCCGGAGCATGAAATAGGTGTAGGGGCACCATGACCGGGTAAGGAACAAGGAGCACACCATGACCTAACAAAGGGTTAAGTGCTTGTTACATTTAAGCATCCTGTATAACTGTTTGCCCCCTGAGTGAACTTTTGCCCTCTAGCCTGAATATTCAGCGACAGGATGAAGGGGAGGGCACTGAGGTGCAAAAGCAAATAAATTTGGGAACCCATGCTCAGTTAACATCGTAGGTTTTAATAAGTAGGCGAAATTCCCACCCTCCCTTCCCTCTTTTTATTTACTGTCTATTGTGTGTGTGGCGTTTGGTATTATGTTATGGTCATTGTTCAAATGTGGTTGGCTGGTTCGGTGCTTGAGACAACTATCTAAGGTATGGTTGTACTCGTGGTGCACATGCCTAAGGGCGGAAGTGCAGAACACTCCCTGGGCGCGTGCTCAGGTGATACGATGGTTGGCGTGTGGTTGCTGGGCTTTGGACGCCGGCAGCCTCTACAAGTGACGTGGAGGATTTACCCCCTTACCAGCCTTATGGATCTAATGTGTTATACGGTTGGCGTTTTTAGCCAAGTTTGTGGTTAATTATGGATTTTAATAAACACGTTTAAGAAATATGATATAAGGAGTGTCACGGTTGGGGAGAATATTTTATGTTGACCGTGGCCAAATTTTATCCAAAATCGAATGATTAAATAAAGCATTTTATTTCACACACTGTGTTTATTTGTCTTATTGGGAATGGGGCCGAAGTTGACGATACTAAGGTCATGTAAACCTGCTTATATCACATTTATTTTTTTTAAGCTCAGTTTTAAGTTTAATGCAAAGGCTGAAATATAAAATTATTTTGCAAAGTACTTATACTCTAAACAGCAAAAATAATATCTTTTGTTTTTGGAATTCTAATATAAAATGTATAGTACATATGTATAGGGAAAAGTTTTCTAAAAAAAACCATCAAAATATGACATAGTAATATAAAATGTTTCAAGGTGTTTTAGTACTAATAGTACTAATGTCTACAGTATTGCTTTTATCTTATTTTTATTGATAATATCTGTCAAGATGATTACTGCTGTTCATGTTGAATATCCATGCATTTAATTCTGAGATGCACACATTTTATCTTTAAATGATAAAACTGCAAGTAAAAAATGTGAAATCATATGCAGGATATATAATGTCCAATTACCGGTAAGTACTTTTTAAGCATTCTTCGGTTAATTTATTGTTAAGTAGTACATCTGATTTAATCTGAAATGTAATCTGAAATCTGAAAAATGAGAATACCGTAGGTCTGATGATTAATATAACAATTTTAATAATTTGCATTGAGTTACTGTTATATACCATGGCTTAACATGGCTTTTGCGGGGGGGGGGGGGGAGTTATGCTTTTTAATTAAAAGAATGCTGTATGTCTATTATAAATAAATTCACAATATTCCACTGAGGATTGAATCTTCTATAAAATAACCTATGACACTATGTACTAGTAAAAAAACAAAACAAAATACTTGCAGCACTTAATGAAGTGTAAAAAAAAACTGTCACTCTAGACCGTAGTGTAAATTCAACATAAAAGACAAAATCCAGCTACAATTGTCGTAGAAACAGTAAAAAATAGACAGAGGAAATTGCGATCTCTTTCTTATATTTCCTTTTTACTGTTGAAATTGTGTTAATAAAGAGTTTTGCTTAATTTATATAAATATGACAACGATTTACAGTAGAACCAATTTTCACGATAATGGCATAAAAATATATAATTTTTTCTTATACAAAACAAAGTGTTGTGTTTTCATGCCACCAGATGAACATAACCATTCATCCATATGTTTGGTTATTATGTTCTAAGCAAAACTAGTCTCAAAGAACTTGACAGATGCTTTTGAATTATTCAAACATTATGTTCTAAAAATTATAGACAAAAGAGCTAAAACACATAAAACACTAGTTAAATGGTCATACAGTGAAATATTATTTTATATGATACCATATTTGTAATAAGACAAACTTGGGTAAGGCAATATGTTAACGCATTGTTTTCAAATGGAAGAGCTCAGTAATGGCTTAAGCGGCTTTTTAAAGGTAAGTTAAAGGCAAAATGCCCACTTACCTGCAAAGTAATATAATTATATGCATAATTCAAATCAACAGCTACATTAACTCATCATTATTTTGATAGTAATTGTCAGGGGCACTGAGATATACTGTACTGTATAAATACATGCGACAGATGTCATATAGGACAGAAAGAAAACAACAGGTTTGGTAACACTGTTGATATATTATGATTAAGAAACAGAAGAAATGGCTTCTAGCACATATTGTGTCTGGGGATGTACATTAATATTAATATTTATTTTGCTGCCATATTAGTGAGTGAGACAATGCTCTCTGTGTTCAGAGGTTTGGTTTCACGGAGCCATTTCTTTGTTCAGGATTCTCCTATTATATCTTTTACAGCTGCTTTCCTGGTTCAAAAAAATGAAGAATAGAATGCTTTAAAACAATTAAATAAAATATTAAATGCTTTTACTCTGACAAAAAGAGTTTGTTGCTTTCATTAGATGTAGTTTTAAAAATGTTACTGTTTTGTGTAAGAATGGGAAAATTATATGAATTATAATCAGGGCCGGCCGAAGACTTAACGCCGCCTGGGGCGAAGTTTAAAATGCCGCCCCCCCTGCCGACGCCAGGGGGGGGCGGCATTTTAAACTTCGCCGACGCCATAATCTACCCCCCGGTACTTACCTTTAAACAGTCCTGCGGCGAGTCTCCCTGCTCTGCCACGGTGCCGGCTTGTAATGCTGAGCGCCGGAAATTGACGTCACTTCCGGCGCTCTGCATTACAAGCCGGCACCGGGACCGAACAGGGAGACTCGCCGCAGAGGAGAGAGAGAGAGGGGCGCCGAGCGGGTAAGCGAAAACCACTCGGTGCCCCTCTCTCTCTCCTCCGCTTCAAAAAAAAACAAAAAAAAAGCGCTTGGGGCGGCAAAGTGCCGCCCCTTCTAAAGTGCCGCCTGGGGCAATTGCCCCAGTCGGCTCCATTGTAGGGCCGGCCCTGATTATAATAATTTACCTAAACTTAATTCAGTCTATCTCAACTTCTAAAATCCAATGGCGTATTCTGGCCTAAGCTGGCTAGGCCAATGACAGCTGGCCCAGGGGGACGGTAGCCCCCTGTTGAAAAAACGGTGGTGATCATTACAGGGTACGCTGCTGTTTGATAAGTTGGTTACAAGGGAGATTTATCATATTTCCAACCAGCCCATTTACACCAAAGAGCGCAGTGCTAAGGTGCTACAACCCCATTGCACATAGTTGCTGGTGCAGAGTATGGGCATATCTGGGAACTCTCAGGATTTCACCAGGAGACTCTGGGCGAAGCAGCGTTTCTCCAGGTGTCTGGGCCCTACAGGGAATTCCCTGGTCACTGGAGCCGCGTTGTGGCGCAATGCCAGCGGGACTGCTCACTGAAATCAACTGGACTGACTGCAATGGGCAGGCTCGTTGATGTCACACGTTATTGCTAGAGGGGAAGTGGGCAGGGAGTGGGGTACCCAGCTGGATTTCCGAACCCTTCTGGGCTGTCGTCAATATCTTCCCCTCTTTAATACCAGGTTAGGCTCCACTAATTAATGGTCGTAAGTAGATATTTTAGTGAAAAATGAGACAATACCTTTTTGGATTTATTTCATGTTTTGTGTATTTCTGTAAATGCTATTTTTTCAGAGAAGATTTTCTTCCTCTAGCTTGTTTTCATAAGAATCATTGATACCCGGAGATTATAAAAGATGTGAAATAGAATTCTTTTCTGTGTAACTAAGGAAACAGCAGCCCTTACAGCTTTATGGGCAATCATCATCTTCTATGAAAAAGAGAGTGCTGAGATGCCCTGAATACCAAAAAAATGCTTTTAGCTTGTCTCCTGGAAGAGAATGAGAAAAATGTTACACATCATCAAAGAATATTGATAGGTGTGACTGGTCAACAATATACACTTTCCCTACTGGTCTCATATTACGTGCTATTGTTTTTTTTTAACTAAAATTATGTGGAATTTCATATATAATGCAGTCTTAGTGTTGGTTCTAGCTGTGTAAAGACGGCTGTGTCAGGCTAACAGGTGGCTGTATCTGGGTCACGCAGGTTAAAAAGCCTAGTAGGTGGAACAATAAACTGCAGTCATTATTTGCTTTGTTGTTCTGTGTGTTTAATTATTGAATTTTTACACCTACCTACACTTATATATACTACCGTAATATCAACTTTATTATTGTCATTCATTTTATTATTTCGCCTTCATACTGCTGTAGTTTGGGGTAGCCGTATTAGTCCAGTGTATAAGAATGCAAAAAAACAGAATGTTGCAGAATCTTGGAATACCTTTTTTATTGGACTAACAGTATTTAAAATAATAGATGAGCTTTCGGGAGTCCTCCCTTTATCAAGTCAAAAGCATTTCTGACCAAGCAAGTGAAAAACACAGTTTAAAACTAACCAGTACATGTTCTGATACAGGGTTAAAACAGGGTTGAAACAAGGTAGAGAATTTGCAGACAAAAAACTAAGAGTGTCGTAAATAGTAAATAGTGGCATATCCTGCACAGATAAGGCTAGCCCCCCCCTGTTTTTTTTTGCCTTCATACTGGTAATATGCATACCTGGGAACTCTCCGGGTTTGACCCAGAGACTGCCAGGTGAGCTCTGCTCCTCTGGTTCTCTGGGTCAAGACCCAAATCTTCCGAGTCGCGGGAGCGGGGTCTTGAACACCCCACTCCCCGCCCATTTTTCCTTGTGCAGTCCTGGCCGCATCCCGCAAGGGAAGGCTCTGGGTAGCCGGAGTCCAGAAGTTCCCAGGTATGGTAATATGTGATGTTAAAAAAAATAAATAAAAGAAGGGATTAAAATTCCCTGAGGTTCTCCCGTATTATTCTCCTTTGTCACTGATTATTCTATTTTAATTGTTGTTTTTCATGTAAAGCTATTTATAAAATGGAGTTTTGTTGGGGGGTTTTGTTAAATAATCTACAAGGCTATTTCTCATTACCAGAGACTGTGTTCAAAATAAAATAACAAATAAAACTGTCCAAGCTCATTGGCATTTCTGTGGTCTCTAACACTTCAAGGGTGATCACATTGTCCATTTTCTCCAGGGCAAATATACATTTCACATGTTGTTGACCACCAGAATGCGGGATGTACAAAATTGCAGAAGGAAATCAATTGTTCAATTAAACATCCCACACACTGCATGGCAATACTTTATATGTGCCAGCTAAATGTAAATATAGTTTAGAAACTGTGGTCTTCCTGTGCTCACACAAGAACTTTATATGCTCTGTTATATTTTACTATTGTGCAGTCTGCAGGAAAGCTGAACATTTCAGCTCCCTCATATCAGTATGCATTATCTAAGGCAAACTCGGAGAAGCTTATCCTGGAAGAAGGTGTGAGTTGTATCCACAAGTGCTTCTTGTAGGAATAACTTACTGAAGTTTTCGCTTGAAAATGCTTAATGATAACAGGGAGTTGAATACTGATCTGCCCTGTGCTGGCTGCCTATACAGTGCTGTTTCATTCATTTCTTGCTGACCCTAGGAACAAATCCTCGGGTTCCCAAACAGTGGAGAGTAAGGATGACAAAGGGGTGCGTGGAATGTCAGAAAGACAGCAAACTGCCTCTTATTACTTATCAACATTGAAGGTGGCTGAATGTGGTTGGGACATTGGGACACATGGCTAAGAATCATGGTAGTTGGATTTCAGCAACAGGTCTTCACTAATATATATATCTAGACATCAAAAAGCAAGGAGGAATAAAAATAAAAATTAAGTTAACCTATATGAAAAAATAGATAAATATAGACATTGTTTTGAAGGCTATGTTCAGTTAGTACAACAAAAGTTAAGGTTGGCTTTATTTATCCCTCCATAAAGAGGAATAAAGAGGTGTAAGGTAGTTATTCAGGTAAAATCATATGTCTGTAGCACAATTGAGTGGTGCAGGTTATCTTTTTGAATATGACAGTAGATCCCAAACTGCCTACTAATCAGAAATACGTGCTTGTTTCAGCAGCAAGTAAAATCATGTGGAGGCATACAACAGTCCTTCACTTTCTCCTGTTTCTGGTATCTTGCTTGAGAAGGTGCCACTGAAAATCAAGACGATGAGAGCTATAAAGTTCATCTGGGGAACTGTTCTAGGAGAACATGTCCTCATTGAGAATTTTCATAGAAGCCAATGGTCTGGAAAGATTATATGATCCAGCAATGTGAAATCTAAACAAGACTGGAAGATTAACGAGCCCACGTAAAATACAGCTGTATCGTATGCCAATATATTTGGCAAATTTATAGGCTTATCTAAAGCCTGTCACATAATACCTTTGCACGGGGTGTATATTGATAGAAGCAGTATAGCCTCAGATGGTTAATGGAGCCATTAATTAACTTCACGGACCAATATTATGTAATAGGAAACAGTTATGCAGAACAGCAATTTGCCTGTAAAAATACTGCTGGAGGTCAAGCTGTAGACCTTTGCTGGCAGAAGATATAGCGATGAGGCTTATGTTTGGAACGTTGTGACTCCAGATATAATGTCATCTTTCGTTTCACCTACCAATGATCAGGCAGAGTGTTTCTATGTCATTGGTTCAAATCTCCTTTGAAAATAGAAGATGCACAATTTCCATTAGCATTGAGTTACTTACCGTCTAGTGGCGATAGAAGGAGGATTACTGGGATGTAATACAATCTTACTATGGAGGTTCCAAGCCCTAGTATAAATGCTCCTTTTGAATGTAGTTAGACTGGGGTTATCAGTCTTTGATGCTTTCAGTACCTGAGGGCATATCCTGTTAAATGTGTTCAGCGTTTGTTTGCCAGAGGGGGAGAATCCCTTGGGTAGGGCACACCAAGAACCTGTGCTTCTAGGAGAACTTCACCACAATTTAAGATTTTTCTTGAACATGAACATTAACCCCTTCGCGACCTTTGCCGGTTCAGGACTGTCATGACATAAAGGTCACTAAATGACCTTTGACGGTCCTGAACCATCAAAAAGTTAAATAAGCTTAGAAAGTGATCAACGATCACTTTCTTCGCTTAAACGGCGTTACTGTTATGCCTCGATGTCGAGGCATTCAGCAAGGCCGAGATCGGCATCGGGGGCCATGTCTGGCCCTTCCCTGGGGCGTCAACAGCCGCCATACATTGTATGGACGCCCGTTTTAAAAGCGTTTAGGAGGCGATCAACGATCCTGCCTCGATCAGGAGACATCCAGCGACACCAAACACTTACCTCTGGGTGGGCTGTGACCGCTCCGGAGAGCGGTCACAGCCGCAGCTGCCGGTGTTCTTCGCCATCAGCAAGATGGCGGCCGCCCTGTAAAAGAAACAAACAAGTTTTAAAAGTTCGCTAGATGGTCTCCAGACCCTCTAGAGAACTCTGGCTCCACTTGCAGGTTGAATACGGGTACTGCATTCAACCATGCAAGTCAATGGAGCCCAGCTTTCTAATCACAATGTGATTAGTAAAATATTCAAAAAAAAAAAAATGGAAAAAAAAGTGCTAACATTTAAAAATAGTTATGCAGTGATGTCACTAGATGAACCATCCAGTACCAGCAAAATGTGTAAAAAAATATAAAAAAAATATTAAAAAAAAGTATTAAAAAAATAAAATAAAAAAATAAAGTTTATTATTTTGAGCAAGTGTTAAAATTTCTCAAAAATCTCAACAAAGAGTTAAAATAAAAGCACTTCAAATACCCAAGGGGTGTCTAATATAAAAAAAAATGGCTGATGGGGTAAATTGGAGTGGCTGAGCTCAAAGATAGGGCATAGGTACAGACTTTCCAAAATGGACAAAAAAAGCGCACTTCCCAAATGTGGCATTTTAAATCTCAAACAACACGATCCATGCATGTCGGGTATCACTGCACTCAGGAGATGTTCCTGAACACACATTGGGGTGTTGTTTGATAGTGACATATACCAGAACCTGTATATCTATAACTAAAGTACAATTTGTGTGAAAAAAAAAAATTACTATTACAAAGTTTGACAAAGTGTAGTTGTATAATTGGTGCTTGGAAAGGGTTAAAATAACAGCATTTGGAATACCCTGGGGTGTCTAGTTTTCAAAAATATATGGTTTGAATGGGTTAAATTAAGTTAACCGGCTTCAAAGATATTCCAAAGAGGAGATGGAGGCAGACTGACCAGATTTGTTAAAAAAGATTTGGAAATCATAAAACGCTGCTTGTACTTATTGCCCTATAACTTACAAAAAACAGCAAAAAAACAGAAAAACATTGGGTATTTCTAAACTCAGGACAAGTAGTAGAATCTATTTAGCTAGTTTTTTTTACTTGCTTTTTTAGGTGAGTAAAAGATTTTTCAAATAAAAGTCATAAAATGTGTATTTTTATTCAATTTTTCACCATTTTTTTAATTTTTTTTATAGTAAATAAGATGATACGATCAAAATGGTATCTGAAGAAAGCCCATCTTGTCCTGAAAAAAACAATATATAACTTATGTGGGTACACTAAATGGGTGAGGAGAAAATTACAGCTGAACACAAGGACCAAAACCAAAACAGCCTCGGTCCCACAGGGTACAAAACTAAAAATGAGCCCGGTCCTTAAGGGGTTAAAAACCTACAGCTTTGTCCAAACAGTTCTGCCTAAACATGAAATTTCCCTCCTGTCCTTGAACAAACTAAATGATAAAGCATGATATTGAGTCATCTGTATGTAAAAAGTCTGCTTTGTGCTCATTCCTCCTGATTTCCACTTATTGGAAAATATGCGGTAATGGTGTCTGAATTTGAACTAACATTTGTTATTTGTACAATGCTTTTTCTGAATAGTATAAATCACATCCCTGACTCTTCTTCTCTAGAGCAGAAATAATGCGTATATTTAAACGTCGCACATACAGACAGAAAATATGGGTCTTTTCTGGGTCATGTTTTTTTGACCATGCAATCAGGCTTCAGACAATATGTAGAAATGGGTCTCTGTTTATTCAATGTACATTGTTTAAAAAGTTAGCCAGAAAATGCTTAGAACACAGAAATCAAATGCAGAAGCAACTTCCTATATTACACAGCATAATTTACAATCTAGGCAAGCAAACAGAATTTCATTATATTAGAGAAAACTGAAAAAAAAATATATTCTACATCTCATAAACCTGTCCTCAAGAATGCATAACAGGACAAATACACACAGGGAGGGTAATCTTGGCAATTACATGTCACTATGCATAAGGGAATGGACCATTAAAAAAAAACCAACAAGAGCACGTATGGGAGAGCGAGGCCATAGACGTGGTCACTGAATAACCATGTATTATTATCCCTGTTGTCATTTGTCTACCTCTCTCTCTGAGTAGCGATTCATTGGAAGGATTGCTATTATTCTTGGTGTTCTAAAGGTTGTCAGAGTTATCTGTAGATCTACATACAATGACCTTGAGTGACCACTGACACTCAAGGTGCTTCATTGATTTTTCAGAGACCAACATGTACATTTGTCCAGGAAAACACATGATTAGACACATCATATATATGTGTAATATTCACTGCTGTGTTTGATTTCAAGAGAGATCCATGAGGCCTACAAGGGGATCTCTAGTCATGTTGCACTGCTCTGTTGTAAAGAACCATGGAAAAAAAGAGGTTAAAATGTAAACAAAAATATAAAAAATGCACACAAGCTTTCAAAAAGTTCATAAAATAAAACCAATAGTTCAGTCTGTAAGGGAGTATTTTGGCCCTCCAAACAAAAAAATACATGCATAAATTTGTAATTTTGTAATTTATATTGAATGGCAAAGGAGGAAATTAGGATTGAGTAATGACATATCAAAACATTAATGTTGTCTATAAAACCAGGTTTGCCCTTTGGGCGTGATGTTAAATGTGTGATCTAATGGGATACATAGATTACAACCTCCTTTCATTGGCTGCCCCAGTTTGACCTTCTCTATGCAAACGGTTTTCACGACATGTATGTGTGTTTCCGGGAAAACAACTGTTCCTTCTCTGAGTTGTTACTATTTTAAAATCCTAAACTGTTCAGGTTCTCCTAACAAGTCAAGCCTTCTATTGCCTTTGTTACAGATGTTCCTTTCAAATGCGATAAGTGACCCATTTGGTCCATGCTCCTACAAAGCAGGTGTGAACTCTGAAGACCCATCTTAATACAAATGGTAAGCAGCTGTCTCTGAGCGCTTCCAAGGTCACTAAACCATACCATCTCCTTAAACACCGCTGAGTTTGGGTCTGGCTGTTGCAGCAAAAGAACAGAGCCATTTCTACTGGCAGAGGGAAATTCAAAAAGCAGTATGGCCCACTGTACATTATATTCTTTAACAGGCGCTTAGAGGATGCAAAACTGTAGATGACCTGTTATGTGATTATTTGTTTCACTAGCTATGGCAAACGTATCACAGACATTAAAATTATATAAACAGGGAAAAGAAAAATGCTGGTGCTCTAAGTTAGTTCCAGGCTCAAATAACACGAATGTATAAAATGAAGCCTACCAAACAGGTGTGAGCATGCTGCAAATACTGTATGTGAAAATAGGTTCTCACCCTATTGAGAGTGTGCCTTGACAGGGCGGTTGAGCTTAATTACCGGTATGCTTTGGTCCATTCATGTAACCAAAACCTGTCATTTATATTATGTTTATTTTTTTGTTGCCACCTTTATTAGGATAAGAAACACAGACAGTTTTGGTTTTTTTTGTATTAAAATTATATAGTTTATATAGTATATTTCAAACCAAAACAACAATTTTCTCTGTACGGGTACTACAGTACAATATGGGAAAAGGGTAATGGCCTCGAGAGGATTCCCCACTAGAATATCTGAATTTCACTTCAAAACCAGTTATTGGGCAGTTGCAATAATCCAGATGGGATATCACAAGTGAATGAATTAATATTTTAGTTGTGTGAGGCTAATTAGAGAGATAATTTTCAGGTGAAGTTAGCAGAATGCAGGGTGAGTCACATATATCCTTAAATATTAACAATATGGTAGGCTAATATTTAATTCATTTATTTACCAAAAGGGAAATTTTTAAAGGGTAAATATTGATCACATAATTACAATAATTTTTGTTAAAAAAAAGAATATATCATCCTATATATTTTGAATGCTCTTGTTAATGTCTAAATCTGAAATGTGGGAAACCAAGCTTACCATGACTTCTGGTATTAGCACTCACGTATCGGGAAGGAGAACTTCATTATAATTGAAAGATGGCCTCCCCTACAGACGAATTCAATAGATGGTATCTAGCTTGTTTGACGTAAAGGACTATCTGAGGTGTACAAGAAAATGAAATACAAAGATAAGATCCACATTTGTTGTTTACAAAAGAGAAGAAATTCATTGACCTTTTAAATTAATATGAGAACACAGATCACAAAAAACATAATACTAATTTTGTTCAGTTTCATACAATTCACCCACTTTTTTACTGATGAAAGGCAAATATACAGTCCAGGAGAATACAAGGAAAAAGGGGAAATATGTATTTTGAAGTCATGACAAAATCTTCATATTATGTAATAGATTGCTTGTAGTCATCATGCAGTCTCACAAACTAGAGGTACAATTGATGTATGTAGGTTTCTTCTATAAGAAACAAAAAAATCAGCTTCTTGTATACTTTCATGATGTTCTGGTAACTGGCAAGTTAAATTTACATCTGGTGGGACTCTCAACAGTAATGTTGGGCTTGTCCTGCTACATATTGGAATTGTCTGGATTTACTGGTGTTAATAATCTCTTTGTCTCCAACCAGTGAAATGTAAAAAAAAATGTTTAGGTACTGTGGTTAGCTTGTTGCTCTTGTAGGATAAACTTGAATTTTACCCTAGTCTTATTGTTTTGTAACATTTTTCAAGATTTTCTTTTATTTATTCTCTATATCGACATATAGTACATATGGTTTGACAAATTTAACCAACAGAGAAAACATCTACATGGACACTTTTCACAAGATTACAATCTAGAGGAACAAGTTTTATTTTTGTATATTGTTTTGACCTGCATGGTCTACTGACAAATTTAGAGACACGAGTAGTAATTAACACCTTCTAAACACCAATGATTCATTTTGTCCCATAAAGAAAGCAGGGAAGTGGAAAAGAATATTCTGAAAAGTTCCTCCATGAATGCTTTGTCTTGTTTCATCTCGACATGCCAGCTAACCGACCTTCATGGGTAACCCACAAGGTGTGAGGTCACATTCTGCGAGATATTAGAGAAGCAGTCGGTAATTATCTAGAATGTCCTTGAAGGGCTGAGCTTTTCGATAATGAGACAGCCTGGAATTTTTATTGAAGATATGTCTTCCTCGTGAAAGATATACACTTTCTCTGAGACATCTGAAAACAGATAACCTTAACCTTAATTTACAATGCCGACTGCAAAGCAGTGAATAAAATTTACATGTGTTTTATAACTTTAAGGAAACATCTTTTTGTGGGATTGTTATATATGACAAGGAACACTAATTAAGGCCTCTGTATTTGAGCAAAGGAAAACAACAGGGTGTCTCAATGAGTGAGGGGGTTCAGACACATAAGACTAATTGGTTAGGCACCGATGTGTGGACAAAATGGTGCTGGATTGGAGGGCATCACATAACTGAAATCTGTTATTGCCATAAAATGCCATAAACTGGGAAACTAATGGCCTACTCAGAATTTTATCAAATAAGGGGTGCATGTAACCAGTCTGGGCATGTTCACAACCGCTGTGAGTTTCTAAGGGAAAGCTACCTATAGCTGTCCTTTTACTAGGGGACTAGCTTCCTTTAGGGACACAGCTAGGGAGTAAGCGGGAAATCGGCTAAGAGTGGGCATAGTCAAACCCTGCTTCCCTGCCTGCAGAAAGGAGAAACTAACTCGGAAATCCATAAAAGTGTGGCTTCATCCAGAGACTCCAGGTGAAACCCAGAGTGTTCCCAGGCATTCCGATAAACACGAGACAGGTGTCCTGTTGTGCTACATATAGCTGTATTTTGTCTGCGGAAGAGGAAGTCAGGTTCCCTAGGTGAATTAGTACCAGAATGCTATTAGCAGTTGATAGTATTAGTGTACTGTGTAATGTTTGGCAGAAACATCTGCTTATATTCTAAATGGTGGAAAATGACACAATCTGCCCCAAAGAAAAAAAAGTGTCTCCATCCAGGTTTTACATGATCAGTGATGTCACCTGAAAATATATATTTTGGCCAAGGCATACAATCTGATCTGCCACGTTAGGCAACCCGGATGAGAAAAAAAACTGCTAACATAAAATGCCTGGAAATCCAGACCAAATGAATTATAATGGGGGTAGCCTTTATATGTCTCACCCAATTAACCTTCAATAATGATCAAAAAAGTAGACAATCAACTTACAGTATATCCTCAAGTTAAGTGCTATTATACATTTTTTTCAAAGAAACATATTTTGTGATAATTTACATATATTGGTGGCTGTTACATGTTTTCAACATCATCCTTTATGCCAGAGGAGTGCTAACTTCATTATAAATAATCATCAGGCCTCTACAATATATTCCTAAACCATATGTTAGACTCCTATATATACATTTTACATTAATGTGTGTACTGCTACCGCTTAAGCAGTGAGCACCTGATTTATTTTTCCCCTTGTTCGACTATATTACAAAACAAGATGCTTGCCAGCCAAATCAAATGAAGTTAGGAATCTCCAAGATGCTTCGCCGGAAATAGAATTGTTGCAGCTGTTTTAACGTATAGCTTGTTAGAGAAAATGGGCCTTAAAATAGCATCGGCCTTAGGACTTCCACCCACATAATACGTAAACATGTTATCATCCCCTGGGATATTTCCTCTCGAGAATTTAATATGCCGTTCATTATCTAGTTATTTTTATGCAAATAAAGTATTATATTACGCATCTTCTACCTTTCACCATCATTTATGCTTTTTTACTGACGCATACTTGCCAGCATATATGTTTGTGTATTTAGAAATACGAAATGCTTCAGCTACTTTATTATTTTTGATATGTTGCCAACAGAGATATTCATTTGGCAAGAAATTCCACTGGTATCTTGTTTTATAATAAGTAATAACCTCCTATGTTTCAAGATGTGTTGTTACTAATAAATCATTCCCTCCATTAACTGTTTGGTTATCTTTTTACACTGTCTGGAATAAAGTCTGGTCTTAAATTCCTTGGGAGGTACAACATGGACCTATAGATGTCTAAGAACAAATTAAATAGAATTAAGTAACCTGAAGTGGGGAATAAATGTGAATGTATACAGTAAATAGTATCTATGGTGATTTATATACTATTCTACATCCAGGGGAGATCTCAAGGTTTATGAAGCCTGTCCCATCTTTACTATCTCTCTTAAAGTTTATATCTTGATATGGTCTGTTTATGACTTAGCAGAACAGGGTAGATCAATATTTCAGCCTGAGTGAGGAGTTCAAAACATGTTCATAAAAACTGAATTAGGACCGTAAAAAAAAATATTGTTTGAACTTTTTTTTTTGCTGTGGAATTTTATTTCAATATCAAGCAAAATGTGCTGCTTATTCTTCTTTAATGATACACTGAGAAGTTGGTCAGTTTCTCTTGGCTAAGATTTTAACAATTTTTTGACAGACATGCTCTGTTTATTCAAAAGTATGTTTATATATATATATATATATATATATATATATATATATATATATATATATATATATATATATATATATACTACTGTGCAAAAGTTTTAGGCAGATTCCTGAGATTGCTGTTAGGCTAAGTGAACCCTGAATTTTCGGTTTCTGTCCGGAATTTTCATTTATGTGCATTCCTAGAATAAATAGAACTATTTCATTTTTACTCCTGAATTTGTAGTCACAAAACTTTCTAGGCCCAAAAATCAGTGAGAGAAAAAGTAAAGGTTTTGTGTAATTTACTTTATTTTAATCTGCATATTTTATTGAAGGTATATTTTCTCACAAGGAAAAATGAGTGCGGCCCTCACACGTATACAATTCTGATGAAGTGGCCCACTGCATTTAGTAATCCATATGGGTTTTGTTCCAATTATTATCATTATTATTATTAATGTTATTATTATCATCTTTTATTTATTAAGCGCCAACAAATATGCAGCCCTGTGCAATTTAAAAGGGGCAGTTAACACATACATAACAAATATACATTAACCCCATACAGATACATTGGGTGTTAAGAACCCATCATATATAGTTTCCCTTCTATAAAGAGGCATGTGACTATTGAAAATATAGAGAGATGTAACCTTTATGTCAAGGATAAGTCATTGCGTAGAACCCTAAATTGTAACTGCCAAATGACACAAAAACGATCTGAAAGGCCATGTAATAATTTGGTATTTGAGTAAAAAATTTTGACCTCTCAAATCAAAACTATATGAAAACGGCTGCGGATTTTAAAATGGATCTAATCTCTCAATCCCCTGTAATATAATCATCCATCAGTGCTGCCAGTTAGCCAGTGAAAATCCATCTTGAGTTAATAGTTTTCATTACAATTAAATTTATTTCTATAGATATATAGATTCCCCAGCGCTGTTAAAATAGGATAGCGTGAAAATATTTTATAGAAACTGACGTTAACACACGTTAAGACAAGTTGGTAAAGAAAGAGAGGAGGACAATGCTCTTGCAAGCTTACAATTTATTGGGTAGTTGAGGGAGAAATGAGATGGTAGGACTGCTTGTAGCGAAGGCATTTCAGAAATGGTATTGACTTGTTTAGGATTCAGGTAGAGGGTATAGGGGGGGTAAAATAAATTGCACTTTGAAATGTTTAAAGTTAGAGAAAGTAGGAGAGAGTCCGAAAGAACTTGGTAGTTCTGCAAATTGGTGTCTTCTGTCACTATGTTCTAGCGATTGTAAAAACAACAGGTTTACGTTCAAAGCAATCAGGCGATGATAGTTTTCTATTTCATGTCCTTGTAATACTGATTAAAACTCATATATATACTGGTGTTTAATGCCCACCTGGCAAAATTCAATAACATCACTAAAAAGGAATAGAAGACCTTTAAAGAAGATTCTCTGAAGTACTTCCAGCTTACTGAGCTACCTCATAACTGATGGTCTGCATCAAATGTTTCACTAAAAATAATTTCTTTTGTAGATAAGAAAACACTGGCTTATATTAAGGAGCACGTGGCATAGTCTATGAACTATCCTACCCCATATCTGCTTAGGGTAGAAGTAAGACCATGAAAAATAATTGGTGTGGGTAAAATGTTACTTGGCATGGTATGCTGGTATCAGGGTTTAAATTCTAGATTTGTTGTTCAGCACTTCAGACATTTAAATCTAAAATGATTCATGTTGATTTAAAATGCTTTTTTTTCTTCTTCTTCCCCTCTCTCCACTGGATTTTGTTTATATCTGCTTCTGTTTGTCACGTTCTGCCCAGGCTGCGGAGCTGCATATCTGTTCTGCTTTAGTTTCTCTGTTTTGCTTTGATCCATTCCTGGATTTCCTTTTGCTTTGTTCTATTTTCCATTCCTTGCTTCTGCTCCGGCTCTTTGCTTCAGCTCTGCTTCCTTTATTAGGTGTGCCCCACCTGTGTTCTGTTTGTCTCAGTCTGCAGTCTAAGGTATGTCTCTGTGCTGTGTTTGGTTTACATGTGTGGTTTGTTTTGTATCTTGTCTGCAGGGATTAGCGTTAGGACCCACCGTCATTGGAGTACTTTGGCGTAGTGGTGGGCTAAGCATACTATGGCCATATCATGTGACGAAATCTCCAATAGTTATCTTGTAGTCCTAGGCTAGTTTCTGTATTCATGTTTGTCTGTCTCTTATGTACCTTTGCCCTTCTTCCTTGAATCATCTGAGGATTCCGGTTCCTCTCTCCTCTCCCCATGTCCCAGTTAAGATTTCCTATCCTTGCTTAAAGGAAGAAGCGTCCGAGGGTTCCGGCTCCTCACTCCTTCCCCTGTGTTCCTTGCCTTCTTCCCTGTCCTTTGTTGTGCCCTGTACCATGTATGTCTTGTCAGGTTATGTTTATTCCTTGTCTTGTGCCTGTTTATACTTTACGCTATTCATGTCATGCTTCTAGCCACTTCTCATGTATATCCTTTATCATGTTTCTTGCCTGGTCTCCCTTTCCCTTGCTGTGTTATGTGTCTGCTACATTAACCCTTTGCCTAGCTTTCATTCTCCCAGCCTGCAGCATCCTGCTCGTGATCCATGTGCTATGCTTCATGCCTGCTCCAGGGTGCCTGCAGGATTCGTTTTGTTCTGGACTCCATCTGCTGCCATATCAGGGCGCTGGTGTTTGGCTGCACTTCCTAGGTGCTCATCGCCTGGGTGAGTGTGGTCACCCTGCACCAGGCCCTGCCCCAGACTCCACTGCTGCATCGTGACTCCTGCAAACAACCATCGGGCGCGCTGGGTCCTTCCAGTCACCAGCTTGGACCCAGTCCGTGACACATGGCCGCAGGTAAATGGCCAGGAGTTCGCGGAGTGGAGTTTGCAGCGTTAGCCCTTCCAGTGGGCCTCCGTACCCGTCAGCCCTTCCAGTGGGCCTCCGTACCCGTCTGCCCTTCCAGTGGGCCTCCGTACCCGCTTGCCTGTGCCTGTTCCTGCCTGAGCCTGTGCCTGTTCCTGCCTGAGCCTAAGCCTGTTCCTGCCTGAGCCTGTGTCCGTTCCCGTACCCGTGCCTGAGCCGGTACGCATGCATGATCCACTACCTGAGCTTAAGCCGGTACCCGTGCATGAACCAGTACACGTGCCTGGCCCGGTGGTACTCCGTTCTCGTCCGCCCTTCCAGTGGGCCTCCGTTCCTGTACCCGTGCCTGAGCCGGTACGCATGCATGATCCACTACCTGAGCTTATGCCGGTACACTTGCATGAACCAGTACATGTGCCTGGCCCGGTGGTACTCTGTTCTCGTGTGCCCCGCAAGAGGGCTTCTAGCCATGCCGTGTGCCCTGGAAGAGGGCTTCTAGTCGTGTGCCCCGCAAGAGGGCTTCTAGCCATGCCGTGTGCCCTGGAAGAGGGCTTCTAGTCGTGTGCCCCGCAAGAGGGCTTCTCCTTGTTCCAGAAACCTGCCTTGTTCCAGAAACCTGCCTTGTTCCAGAAACCTGCCTTGTTCCAGAAACCTGCCTTGTTCCAGAAACCTGCCTTGTTCCAGGAACCTGCCTTGTTCCAGTACCTGCCTTGTTCCTGAGTTGCGGCCAGCGCCCCAGTAAGTGGACTCCTAAGTTGAGTACCCTGTAAGTGGGCAACCTGCCGTGTACCCTGAAAGAGGGTTTCCTGAGTTGCGGCCAACGCCCCAGTAAGTGGACTCCTAAGTCGAGTACCCTGTAAGTGGGCAACCTGCCGTGTACCCTGAAAGAGGGTTTCCTGAGTTGCGGCCAGCGCCCCACTGTGGACTCCCAGGAAGAGTGCCTGCATCCGGGCTACCCTGGTTGAGTACCCTGCAAGTGGGCAACCTGCCGTGTGCCCTGCAAGTGGGCAACCTGTTGTCTGAGCCTGAACCCGTGCCTGTGCCTGAACCCGTGCCTGTGCCTGAACCCGTACCCATGCCTGAACTCGTGCCTTTCGTGTCTGCCCAGCAAGTGGGCTACCTGTTATGTCTGCCCAGCAAGTGGGTTACCTGCCGTGTCTGCCTTGTCAAGTGGCTTATCTACTTTGCCTTCGTCTGGACCTAATTGTCAGCTAGAGTCAACTTCCTCAATCCTGTTCAGACATTCTGATTCCTGTTTTTGGAGGAGATTGGTCTACTAGCGGCAGTGCTGGTCATCCAAGGACTCCTACGTTTTTCGGACTCCGTATGCTGGTTCCTGGGTTGCCTTGTGTCTTCAGTCTTCCGTTAGAGAGCTGGGCTTCCTTCTGTTGATGTTTCTGTTCGCGTCCGGAGGCCGCTCTTTCGGAGGGGGATTGTGTAACGTTCTGCCCAGGCTGCGGAGCTGCATATCTGTTCTGCTTTAGTTTCTCTGTTTTGCTTTGATCCATTCCTGGATTTCCTTTTGCTTTGTTCTATTTTCCATTCCTTGCTTCTGCTCCGGCTCTTTGCTTCAGCTCTGCTTCCTTTATTAGGTGTGCCCCACCTGTGTTCTGTTTGTCTCAGTCTGCAGTCTAAGGTATGTCTCTGTGCTGTGTTTGGTTTACATGTGTGGTTTGTTTTGTATCTTGTCTGCAGGGATTAGCGTTAGGACCCACCGTCATTGGAGTACTTTGGCGTAGTGGTGGGCTAAGCATACTATGGCCATATCATGTGACGAAATCTCCAATAGTTATCTTGTAGTCCTAGGCTAGTTTCTGTATTCATGTTTGTCTGTCTCTTATGTACCTTTGCCCTTCTTCCTTGAATCATCTGAGGATTCCGGTTCCTCTCTCCTCTCCCCATGTCCCAGTTAAGATTTCCTATCCTTGCTTAAAGGAAGAAGCGTCCGAGGGTTCCGGCTCCTCACTCCTTCCCCTGTGTTCCTTGCCTTCTTCCCTGTCCTTTTGTTGTGCCCTGTACCATGTATGTCTTGTCAGGTTATGTTTATTCCTTGTCTTGTGCCTGTTTATACTTTACGCTATTCATGTCATGCTTCTAGCCACTTCTCATGTATATCCTTTATCATGTTTCTTGCCTGGTCTCCCTTTCCCTTGCTGTGTTATGTGTCTGCTACATTAACCCTTTGCCTAGCTTTCATTCTCCCAGCCTGCAGCATCCTGCTCGTGATCCATGTGCTATGCTTCATGCCTGCTCCAGGGTGCCTGCAGGATTCGTTTTGTTCTGGACTCCATCTGCTGCCATATCAGGGCGCTGGTGTTTGGCTGCACTTCCTAGGTGCTCATCGCCTGGGTGAGTGTGGTCACCCTGCACCAGGCCCTGCCCCAGACTCCACTGCTGCATCGTGACTCCTGCAAACAACCATCGGGCGCGCTGGGTCCTTCCAGTCACCAGCTTGGACCCAGTCCGTGACACTGTTTGCATTTATTTATATGTTTTTTTGTTTTTTTTTTTGTTTTTTTTTTTACTTTTATTCCATATTCTTGTTGTTTGATTTGTGCTACACGTATAGCGGTTTATTTATACTATGTGATGGTTCGTTGGTTCCTGTAGTGATATAACATAATCAGTTTACTGGGTTCTTTTTCCACTTTAACTGAATGATCTGAGTCTGATTTATATAGTAGTAAAAGCACTGCCTAGCTCCCGACAACTGTTTTTTAGTCTTTTAGCTTTACCCTCATGTCGCTACATAGTTGTTATAATATTGTGAGTAAATTGTCTTTTTTCAGCCACTTTGATTTTATTACATTTTTTCTTATGCATTTTTTTTCCTATGCCATAGTTTTTATTCGGCCGTTGTTCACAGCCTTGCTGCCTAATTTAGGATGTCAGATGTAAATTGTTTGCTCGCTGGTACACTATTTAAATGTACGCAACGTCATTAATATGCAGGACAGCCTAAGATTAAGTGCCACCATGTTGGGTGCGAAACCCGTTAGGCAGACTGGCTACCTAGCGTTCACTTTTGATTATTTTGTTACTGTCAAGAAATGTTTTTATATTTAGCGGAAAAGCTAAATTATAAGGCCATATTGGTTTATTTAAAGAACAATGGTTATACATGTTTAAACATACAAACATCTTTCAGAGGCTCATGCTTCATTATGGCGGCTATCCACCTATGTAAAATTGCATGGAAAGTGTTCAAAATCACAAACAGCAGTTTTCCCCATATTTTTGAATATGCCTTTGGAAAGCAGCGGAAAATTAATTCTCTGCCGTTTCACATTGTTTCATAATATATTGGACTTGGAAATAAATCCATTACATTTTCACAGTTCTTCCATTTTTTTTCTTTGTGAGCATTGAATTTGTAGTTTAGGACAGCCGCCTTTTCCTTTTTGTATTAACATCAGAATAGTGAAATAATCTTCAGGAATGATTAAAAAGGAGGTCCATAAAGTAAGTCTGTAGTTAGGAGGTGCCCACTTTGGGAGCATAAGCATTTATCATAATGATAGGTTGCCCATAATATTATCCATTTAGGATTATATATTCACCATTATAAACTCTGATTACTTTGTTCAGAGTAAATGGAAGTCTATTACAAGAAATAAATAGCAACCCATCTACTTTTATTACCCCAAGTAGTATAATAAAATATTTTGTATGTTTTGTAAAAATATGAAGGCTAGTTTACAGAATGAAAAATGATACCTGCCTGCGTTCTTCCATGTTTTGTGGAAGAGACGAACGTCTGGACAGAAATTGAAGATTAAATAAAATAAAAATAATAATAAGTAAATAATAATAAAACAAAGTTTGCTAAGTGAACAGGCAACATTAGTTAAAAAAATAATGACAATACTACCACCAAAAAAATAGGTGGGTTGAGGTGACATTCTTTTATATGTGACAGGTTGATAATGGTTAATTTCTTGACAAGGCTTTAGACACTGGCTTGTTTTGCTTTTTACACATGACTTGGCTAGTTAAGAGATGTCGTGTCTAGTGGATATGGATGCCATCACCAACAAAATATGGTGGCCTGACACTAGAACACAGATGGTGTCTTGGTAACTCTACAATATATAAACGTCTTGCAAGTCGTGGCCTTCCGTGACTTCCTTAAAGTTTACTCCCTCTAGTCCTGTATACCAGCTGCACAAATGGCATTTATGTAGCTATTTTATTAACCTTAATTTATTATTTATTAAGCGCTAGCATAATACACTGCACTGTAAAATTTAAACATGGAAACCTAGTGAAAACAAATACATTCCTATACATTTATTACATTTTAAAAGCAGTCGCAAAGAAACAGCCAGGACAGCCAGTGGGCAACCAGAATATATGGTGATCCCACTGTCAAGGGCATGTATGCTTCAATTCCTTCACTATATCACCCTCTACAACCTCTGCTGAAAGGCTGTTCCACACATCTACCACCTTCTCTAACGTGTAATCTGTTGGCCAGAAGGAGAACTAAAAACCCTAATATGGTCCCCAGCGGCAAGAACATAATTTCCCCTTGGTAGGCCAGTGACCGATTTCTTGGACAGCTTGTGACCACATCACTGATGTAATTGACCTTGTGATATTATCATATACGCAGTGATTAAGGTAAGCCAAATGTGCATTTACACTTAATCCATGATGTAGGAAGGAGGGCAAGCAGTTGTTCAGTCCGGCATTCTTGTCTGATACTGATAGCTACGGGATTAATAAATATTGTCCTCTAAATTGTCTGTGTAGCCTGTAGCCACTCTTGACAGTGCACTTTGACAAGAGATTAAATATGAAAGACATAGCTAATTGCTGATCAGTTAATTGAAACATCTATTAAGCCGAGTGCAGGTTGAAATACCCACAATATGATGCCATATATAAAAAAGAGAGACAGAGGATTGAAATAATCCTATTGTTAAAATTTAAATTTACAGATTAGAACGGTTTTTACATTCTGAATATTAAGACAAACTGTAAGGAACTGTATGTCAGCTCACTGAAATATTCATGTCAATGAATATTTAACAAAAATAAGATTTTCAAGTATATCAATTTTATTTCCAAATAAGTATATTAAGTGGAGCAAATTAGTTACCAGTGTAGAACATCATGGTTCTGCTTTTCTGAGAACATATTTTTGTTGTTACATTTTATTTATAGAGTACCAGCAGATTTGGTAGCATTATTATAATGATGGAAGAATGCAAATTTAACAACATTAAAATGAGCAATAGAAAAAATCACAATGAAATTTAAGGAAAAAAATTAATATTGCAGTGTGAAAAAATACCTTTTTGTTGAACTAACATTCCATTTGAAGGACAAACTTTAGAGAGGATCAACCTACCTGTATCAAGTCAAAAGCTATACTTAAAGTTGATACTCTTGAAAGCTCGTCCTTAAAATGGAATGTTAATCCAATAAGGAGGTATTATTTCTTACTGCAACACTCATCTTTTACATTTATACTTAAACAGCTATTACAAGCTACAATAATATTAACATAAGTCATAATGAAGGAGACGAGAGTCCTGAAGTTGAACGCTTAATATCTATGTAACCATTGCTTGATCTACACCATCTAAATTACCTGCTAAGACTTCTTCAAGCAGGACCATACATTATGCATTACAAACTTGACCCTTCTTTTTCTTCTCACTTCAAATGATCAAAAACTCATAGTTTCATCAATCAAAACCAATGTGGTACCTGGATACCAGGTGTTATCATTTACACTATGTCTGCACTTGTTCTGCACTTCTCACGGAGTGAGACAGAAGAACCATGCAGCTACTGCTAATGAGGATCTAATTTAGTTGTTCGCTTATGATATTCCTAGCTCATCTGGATCCACATTTCCATTTCAGCAACATATGTATTAAGAACTTTCAGGGGATATCAGAAAATCCCACTCTTTGTTTTGCAGGATCTATAAAAAAAATCTATATGTCACATTCCATAGATTTTTTTTCAAATTTCCAATCAAACTGGACCCAGGGACCAGTTATTAAGGGCTAGTTATTTAGAAGTCAATCAGCATCTGTAGGAAACAGTTTATAAAAAATAGTTTATTACCTAGATTCATGTCAAACTACTGATGTATCAAATGTTGAGTCATTGTGCTAATTACTTTCTTTTTTTCTTTATACATTTTCTTTATGTTGCCTTATGGTCTATCATCGTTGATGATTATGGCAGCTGTTCCACCAGTGAACATCTGACATTCTGCAACCTTAAGGTTTTGATATCATGCTCTTTGCCAAACTTAACAGCTGAAGCTCATGGGACTGAGGTTAAAGATCATGGAGGAGGGGTTGCCTAACTTACTGAATGAGTGATATACAGAGCAGTGTGGTATTACACATCTTTCAAGATAGGCTAATAAATAAGCAATGCGCCATGGTGTGTTATACATAGATTGCTTTGATTGCGTTTCTCATGAAATATTTTTTTCCCTACAAGATTCAGTAACAACCCCGTGAATTTACAAGGACAGTATATGTTCCTTTCAGAAATCCTGCAATTCTAACAAGAGGGAGTTTTGGTAATTCTGTAATTCTAACAAAAGGGCGTCATGGTGATATTTGATAAGTAAATTATTTGATGGAAGGGAATATATTAAAAGCTGTATAGTTTTATCTAGTTAAGTAAGCTAAAAAAATCACTTTAATTCAATGAAATAACTTTTATTTTTTTGATAGAAGGGAATATATTAAAAGTTGTATAAACTATATATTTTAGAGGTATTTGCTTAATTCATGTTCCACTACCTCTAATGGTAATAGGGCTCTGGGAAAACCTCTCCTAGTAGCTCCCACTAGATCCCACCTCTGATGTTCAACTGGATGCTGCATACAATGTTACCTGCTGACACCTCAAGTGAATACTTAAAATTTACAGCTTGGCTATTGAGGGAGTCCAAGGGGTAGCAGATACATTCCCGTAACGTAAGGCTTGACCCAGGGCAATTTTACCTTTTGCCTTGTGTAAAAAAGAGCCATACGCCTATTACTAGATTCGAGGTCACTGCTACACTGAGTTGATTTGCATGTAACAGGTGACTGTAGCTCCAATTGGGGGGGGGTTCACATATATGAGGAAAACTAGGCTATCAATCATGCTTAGGTCAAGTAAGCCTCATGGAAGGTGATCTCAGTGACAAGTTTATATGAGAGAGGAATTCACTGTGTCAGGTGTGATCTAGAACATGGAATTTGCCAGATGAACATGCCTCTGGCACAACTTGCAGGATCAACTGAGTAATATAGATATTATACAGGGGTACAGATACACAAACTACACAAAACTGTATAAATCTCTGCTTTTGGGCTAATGAGATAAAAAAAAGATGGGGTGGATGGGGTGGCCTATATGCAATAATACATAATACAGTCTATCTTCATGAAATTTAAATTAATTTGATCTTAAATTTTAGAATATATGCTATTCAAAGACCCCAATTAAATTTATGTTGATTTGTTGAAGGGCAGTTTTCCTAATCAGAATATAGCAAGCAGGGATGTATTAATGGAAATTGTACCCCATTCCTGGACAATGGCAGACCCTTGTCACCACTAGTTAAAAGACATATGGATAAATAAACTGTACTTCTAAAACTCGATTTACCAAGCACCAATATAGTAATCTAGTAGAAAGAGAGCTGCGATTGAAACAGGCAGTGCTCTGTGAACTGCTGTATTACACAGGTGATATGACATCATATCTCAGTTTTGTCCAGACCAGGGTCAATTACCAGTTAATAATAAGATCAGAGAAAGCAACCAATAGGTAAAAGTAAAGCAAAGGCAGAGTTCAGGCCAGGTTTAAGCATGTAACTGCATATTTAAAAGACTGAAACAAGAATACAAAATGCTAAACCAAAGTCCAACAGGGGTCAAACGATGCCAGGATACAATGCTCCAGCAAAGAAGAATGGGAGCAACCCTGTTATCTAAAGGCCACTGATAACTTTATAGGCCATAGGTGAGTCAGGAGCTTTGGGGTGGTAACATAGGCAGATGCACAACTCCCCATGCTCAGGGTCACTGGCTCAAATTCTGTGGTTTTCAACAATATACCAGACCACATGTACAGCTGGTCACTAATCACTAAACCACACCACCCTTGCTAATAGATCTAACTTGTATGTGTCACACAGCCTTCCAGGACCAGAGAGGTCTCTTGAAGGTCTTGAAGAAGAGTTATCTACTCTTCTAATCTCCAGATGAGAGTGGAATTTAGCCCACTACTTGACCTATATCTGACTGGTAGACATGCGGGGACACCCCCATAGGGAAAGACAGGAAAAGACCTCCAGGACAGCTTACCTAGAAAACTTGGTTGTGTTTATTATTTGTGCTAGGTATAACCACACAAATATTTGTTTAAGTGAAAATTCAATGGATTTTATATAAATATCAAGATGAATGATCAGATCCTTAGAACCTGGGCTGCTTCATTGTCAGCTCTGATTTAATGATATGTGAGCATCCCAGTTGGTGTGGTTATATATCACAGTTGACTATTTCATATGGACTGTTATTAGAACTATGTGGTTGTTGTCGTTAGTATGTTTCTACAATGGAATATAAGTGCTGGGCTATTTCAGGGTTAATATTTGTAAAAGCCTCTGGTTGAAAACATTTGGAAAGTTACCAGGTATACTTATTTGCCATGATTTTTTGCTGTCTGGCAGTTCTGTTACATTTGTTTTCTGGGTTTCAAGCAATTACTGTTTAAGCTAACAGGTTTGCCAGCTGTGTAATTGCGTATGTGTAACTATATGCCACCAAAGACATATGGATCATTAGTAAATATGATATATTGTGATGACATAGAAAGATTTAATTATTTATCTCTGAATCCTTGCACTCTCCCCGTTCTTCATTCTTATTGAAACGTATCATTGTAAAAGTACATAAATATGATACTGTTACATAAAAGAGTTTTTGGAAGCTCAATCTAAACACCAAAATGCTGTTTGTCTAATGAAAGGTCAGGCAGTTTATTACTCAGCAATGTTCTGCAGGGAAACTTGTCAACAGCCATGAGATTAAAGCAGCAGTAGATGTTCTACTGAGCAAATTCCACTCCCATGTGAGAATGAAATATGTGCAATGAAAAATGACAAGTATCTTTCTCCATCTGGACACCTAAAGACCCTTCCACTTGGAGAAATGTAACTGTACACTGGTAACCATTCACACAACCATGTCAGAACTGATGTGAATTTCTAGCGCTGTTCTAAATGACCTCCAACCGATGCCAATAACCATTAGAAGAATCCAAACCCCACTGATGCCTCTGAAATCATAACCAAATAGTAACCATTATTATTATTGATTTATATAGCGCCATCAGCAGCTGGTTTAAACAGGAAATAACAAGTAATGCATCACATAACATTTTGGATTCACAGAGACAAAAGAAGAGGAGGCCTCTGCTCTGGCAAGCTTAAGATCTGGAGGACTATACATCCATAGCTAAAATTTATGGCCTGTAGCATACATTTTCCGAAGGTGTCCCTTACAACCTATAATGTACAAGCAAGAATAAAGCTTTGTTTTTTGCACATCTAGGCTGAAGTTTTAACAATAAACACATTTTTTTTTACTTATTGGCTCATCTAGAGTGTAAACATGTGAGCCAGACCCTCTTTACTCAACGTACTGGGTTGCCTTAGTCAATTCTAGTTTTGTCATTCTTTTTGAATGTTTGTACTGTAAGAAGCGCTACATAAATTGTTGCAGCTAAAGAACTAAACAATAAAAGTTAGGGTATTTTTCGCATGCCTACAATATAGGGGTTATAAGCTGCAACCATAACGGAATCCAGCGCCTAAAACCGTCTATAACTTGAGTTAATATATTTACAGCTCTGATATCTATCATGCATATATTATTTAGTGTCACATGATTCATCAGAGAAACAGACGCACAAGCTTTTGGATTAACCAGAGATTACAGAAATGTTTATTTTACTGGACTCCTTGCTGATCTAAACAACACCTCAACATTTCTGGAGCCTGAAGCGGAGACCTGTGTTGCCAGCCCTGGAAGCTTGTGGGGTGGGAGGCATTATCACGGGCCCACCTTACCCAAATAGCCACCTCGGAGCTACAATGTTGCAGCAGAGATCTCTATTGATTTTAAAGCTCCCTGTCCAGTCAGGGGAGGTCAAAAGATCTCCCCTACTGGCCAATGATCCCCACTGCCCGAAAATGCAGGACATTGGGACTGCTACATGGGACAGCAGGACAGTGCCTAAAAATCAGGTCTTCCCCACTAACACAGGGACTGTTGAGAGGTATGCTATAAAAACTGGAATATGCTGAAGCAATCGCTAAAAAAATAAATGAGAAAAACAACAAAATAATATTGATTTCTTAATGCTTAGTGAGCATTTTTTGTGGGTTTTTTTGTGCAGTTTGATAAAATGAAATCTATTTTTAAAACATACAGAAAATAGACTGGTATAACATAAATGAAATTCAAAATCAAGAAAAACATAAATGTAAATTGATTTATGTGAAAATTTGTTGATACCCGGCAAGCTGAAAAGTATTGAATTGTACACAAAAACAACCACAGAATGACACAAAAATGGTACAATTTCATAGTAATTAATTGTCCATGCTGTGCTAATCCAAAGACAAAACACTTAAAGATTTTTTTCCCCCAGATGCAATAATGAAATGGTTCAGGCATGCAGCAATGATTAAGAAATACACTTTAAATGGGTGAAAACGAAATATTCACTCCTTTCAGAAAACTCAAATATAAATGTATATTGCTAATATGCCCACTGTTATTTATTGACTTTATTAAAATCAATTGGAAACCCAATTAAAGATTTTTTTTTTCATTTTTGTTCTTATTATTTCTCCACACAGGCTTGCATTCACAGAACGTTTCCGTTAAAGCTTATAAGGGTGTAAGCTTGTGAGCAACGTCCTCTTTACCTAATGTATGAGTTTGCCTTAGTCTGTCTATTCTAGTTTATGTCATACCCTTTGAATGTATGTATTGTAAGAAGCGTTGCGTAAACTGTTGGCACAATATATACGCCAAATATAATAGTAATAATAATACAATTCTGCAGAGGATTTTTATGCCCTTTAAATGCACTTTAATTGTCTGGGCTACGGGGACTAACAAACTAAAGCTGGTGTCTGGTGTCATGTGTGCAGGAATCGTGGAAAGCCTGGCCAGTGGCCACCTCTCTGGGTCTCTTACAGTACACACAGGCTGCCAGCGTCTGTCACCTTCTTTCCGTGTCTGTTCCTTCAGTCCACTGTTTGTTTCTCTACTTGAGGAATACCTCCCACCTCTTCCTAACATGGAGCTGTCCCACAAGCCTCAACACAACCGAAAACTCTAAACCTCTGCTTAATCCCTCAGACTCTTTATATAGGAAATTACTGTAATGGTCACGGAGACTGGCTGGCATTAATTCCACAGCTGTGCTCTAAAGTTGCATTGCTGTGAGTGGAAGTAGTAACATGCATGTGTGTGTATGTGTGACTTGATCTGTCTGCGGGAGACAGATAGAGAAAGAGAGGGAGAGAGAGGAGCAGGGACTTGGCAGATCAGTGTTAGACAGCATTGTCCCTGCAGGCTCGTCTGTTTGAACATAGTGTAAGTGAGAGACAGCTGGTATTGGCACAGAGATGGCAACTGAAGGGGCTAGTGGCTTGCAAGTTCTGCTGTCTACACTACAGGTAAGAATGTAACACCAAATACATTCAAATTATTGCTTTCTTGTTGTCCTGTATAAAGAAGTTGAAAGTTGTACAGAATTCTATGTTTGTATACTGATCATTTTTTTAATACGTTACTATTCATTTGTTTGTTTTAAAATGTTATAAGCGCTGAATGAAATTCAGTATTCTATAACATCACTTTATGTATGTATAGAGTTTATGCAGGGAACAGTCACGCTTCAGTGTGATGCTTGGCATTTGTTGACAGTGGCCAGTCAGGTGAGCAGCCTGTCCCATTAATTCAGGATGCTGATAAGAAACTATTTGTCAAGGATTTATAAGGACCAGGCCATTAAGGGGAATAAAAATAGTCAAGGTTTTTAAGCAGACTTGGCTTTATGTGGCAGGGGGTGGGGGGGGTTCAGTTTATTCTGGTACTTCTATTTTGGACTCTTAGTACCTCATGTAGTGTGATGGTGGATAGGGTGCTTGGGGATGCCTGGAGGACTCTGAGTACATCTCTGTCGGTGGCCATCACATTTACGTTAGAAGAGGTTACACTCACTTGGGCAATTGACTCCTTACATTCTATAGTATGCAGAGTATCTCAACCCAGTTTTATTTGTTTTATGTAGACAGAGATACTATTCCAGCCTTCTAGGTATCATGTTTTAAAAAGGATGACTGCCAAGCTTTACTTTGCAATTGACTTGGAACTGGAAATGGTAATGGTCACCCGTAATAATATAAGAAGGGTGGTATGGAAGGCTTGTAATGATTTATGTGTAAAGGATGATGGCTCTTGGACCTAATGCAAAGGTGATCAAGGGTGTTTTCATTTCATAAGGTAAGGGATAGCTAGCAGTCAATTGACCAGCTGTTATAGAACAATTCTCGTTTTGGAAAGCCACCTGTTGCTTCTTCTTTTTTAAAACTGGATGACTAAATGAATTTTTAAATACAGTCTTTATAGCCGCAAGGGAATGCACATCCATGTTGGAACCATAAATACACTATGAATCTCATACGTAGGAAATCAAGCCTTCTTCTTGATTAGAATTGCTGCATAGCCCCTAGAAAATGTATGTTTTCTTGAGTACAAGAATGCAAAAACAACTCCCACAAAATTTCAAGAATCTTGAATCTAGAATCTAGACTGGTAAAAAGAGCCTCTCAATGCCAAATTTACTAGAAAAAAACATTTAATCTGTTCAATTGTGGTTATCGTGGTTTCCAACGGATGCTGTGCTGTAAATGTCTTCATCTGATAACATGCAATTTAGTGACTTCATGCCAGGATTATGGTCGATGAAGGAAATGTTTGCGTACCTTCACCTTGCTTAATACGGCAATACATCATCAGTATTACCGTATGTCAATCATCATGATGAGGGACTTATCCCGAGGGTCATCTTTCATGCAGGACAAAAGGGTCAACCAACGTTGCTGGACCTCCTGCATGAGGGGCTCAGGGTAGCCAGAGCCGATGAGTTCCCAGGTATTCTTAGGCCTCTTCAACAGCCGCCTGAATGGAAGTCTGTGGAATTCTCACTACAAAACTTTCTTAATGCTTTCAGCCTTAGAATACTCTAAAATGAGGTTTCTTAGTTAAAAGGACAGTCCCAGTTGTTTCCAGGTATCAGTAATAAGGGCTTTTGGAATTTTTATAACAGGATGCACCATTACAGACATCATTCCTAGGACTGTTGGATGCTTAAACTCTTCCTAGAAACAATTCTTTAATCAAGTGAAAATCTGACTTCATGATTTTTCAGGGAATTCTTAATTATCACTTGCAACAAAAGCAAGCACTGATAGGCTGTTGCCATAGAAACTGAAGGGCTAAGTGTTTAACATGCAGAAGAGCTCGGTTGATAGAACAGCTTCGTCACGTTCTCTGTGGCCTCATCCAGGTTGGTTGTCAGGAGCACTCCGTGTACCCGACATCCAATCTGTTGTGGGCTACAACATCTGGCCAGCATCTAAACGGAACTGCTTAACCGCTGTGCTGGTGGCTTTACAGGCTGAGATGTTGGGGTGAGTACTACAGGACGCTTCCTTTAAAGTTTGATTGGAAACACCCAGTACACTTGATTGCTACTAAATAGACATTTAGAGAGTTTACTGCTGGACATGCATGCTGAAAAGAGAAAGTGAGTCTCCAAAATATTTGTGTTACTTCTTCTTGTGTTGTGATGGCGGTCCATGAAAAATGCTGCCTATGTGAGTCCATTTGATTAAATGAGCTTTATAATTAGTGCAATTATTTCACTTACAAAAAAACACAATTGATAATGATTGTCAGGTCGCCCCAAGGTCAGCCAGCTGCCGCTATGTAATCATATGGACACACAGCTGAATGTCTAACTTTGTGTGTATGGGTTACAATTCTTTAACAAAGGTAGGGATATCGGCATACCTGGGAACTCTCCGGGTTTGCCAGGAGATTGCCGGGTGAGCACTGCTTCTCCGGTTCTCTGTGTCAAGACCCGAATCCTCTGGGTTGCGGGAGCGGGGTCTTGCCCATTTTCCCTTTAAATGGGGGTGTTTCCCGCTGCCGTCGGCAGGAACTCCCCAGACGTCAGCGGTAACTCCCACTGACATCCGCAGGAACGCCCCAGCATCAGCGGAAATGCCCCCGATGCCAGTGGGGACTCCCACCGACGTCAATATACGACTTTGTGATAACTCGGAAGGGTTATACTTTCATACATATCATGCAAGTAACATGAGAACAAAAATATTATCACTAAACTAACATAGAAACTTAGAAGGCGTTTTCTACAAAAAAGTATGATGCCTGCAAGTACCCTAATTTTGGTAATATTTAATATATGTCATGCAACGTCAACTCTGTATTCAGGGTAGCAGTCCAGAGGAGGACCTGGGGTATTAACTATAATCTCGTTTTACCATTTACCATTCACCTATAAAGCCTATTAGCTGCAACATTGTCTTTGGGGTGTATTCACTAAATGAAGAGTTAGCTGAAAGTTTGCATTTTTAGCTGCTTGACTTTACTATAGATAATGAAGAGCCAAGCTAAGTGAGCTTCTGCTGCAGGAAGAGCTTGGCTAACCCTGGGCAATGTATAATTAAATCAAAGAAATTTCTTCAAAGTCTCCTCACCCATTGATTTATACATTATACAGGGCCAATGCAGACCTTCTTACTGGAGAAACATGTAAGTGAATAGTGAAGTGAGAGAGTTAAAACATCAACTCACCCTTTAGTGAATAAACCCCTTTGACAAAGACTTCCTGGCACTGATTCCTTCACCAGATGAATTTAATGAAACCAATATATTTGGTGGTCTTATAATAATCTGCATACATAATGTGTTTTAAAGGTGCTGTTCCACTTAACATATTAGCATGTTAAGTGAATTGACCTTAGCAGGTCTGTATTTATAGTCTTTCGAAGCTTTCATCACATGCAAACAACATAGAAGCTTTCTGTTTCTGTGGCAACAACCTATGACTGCCTGCCTTTGTGTCACGTGACAATTAAGTATTCCCGAATGAAAGTAATGAATGAGACAACTTTACATGATCAAATAATCATGCCTGGAAAAGGGTCGTGAATTCAACAGTACGAGGACTGTTGTTTCTAATGCTGACTACAGTTGGAAAAGTGTTATAGTCCACAGAGTAGGCGCAGCAGCACCTTTAATGTGTTTTGTGTTTATAGCAATTACAAGGTTATGCGTCACTGCTTTGTATTGTTTGTGTCATGGGAGCAGGCCTGCTAATAAAGTTACAATGAGTGGGAGGAGTCACATTGGTAACTGACTCCAGAGGGAGAGTAACTGACAGCAGCCATGACAGACACTGCCTGTGAGTTATGCTAGATGTTTCATGAATAAAGCAGTTAACAGAAGATCTACTGGAGTGTTTATTTCATGACATGGTGTCAGAAGTGCTGTTTACCCTACATTAACAGTCTGCAAGTTTGCCAACATGTCCAAGTTTCAGCCTCCTGAACCCTTTGATTTCTCTCAGCCTGCAGCATGGCCAGCATGGCGTCAGAGGTTCTCCCGGTTTCGCATCGCTTCAAAATTGGATAAGGAGAGTGGAGAGGTACAGGTTAACTCACTCTTGTATGCCATGGGGAAGGATGTAGAGCCCATATATAATGCATTCATTTTCCAGGAAGGGGAAGAATATAACTTTGATATTGTCATGGACAAACTGAGTGCCCATTTTGTCCCATGGAGAAATGTAATCCATGAAAGGGCCTGTTTCTATAAACGCAGTCAGCTAGCAGGAGAGTCTGTGGAGTCCTTTGTACGCAGTTTATTTGAAATGGCAGAGTACTGTGAATTTGGTCCTGCTAAGGAGGAACACATCCGTGACCGAATTGTTATTGGTGTAGCTGATGCTGATGTGTCGCAGAAGTTGCAGCTGGAGCCTGAACTGACACTAGATGTGGCTATCAGAATGGCACGCCAAAGCGAGATGGTAAAAGCACAGAATGTGACCATGAGGTCTGAATGCATGGTGAATGAAATGCAGACTACCACACGTTCTATTAGAGAGAAGCATAGTACGGGCAGTAGGCTGCAGACTGCAGAAGGGCTGAAATCACGCTGCTCTCGCTGTAACCGCATTCATGGACCGAAAACCCCCTGCCCTGCTAAGAATAAGAGATGTAGAAAATGCAATCGCATGGGTCATTTTGAAGTTACATGTAAAACAGAGATGGTAAAGGAAATTGAAGTTGGATGTGAATCTGAATGTACAGATGAACTATTCCTTGGATCTGTATCACAGTGGCTGGACACCGATGACTGTTGGAGTGTGGAACTCCCTGTGATGGGGGCATGCATCAAATTCAAGATTGACACAGGGGCAGATATCTCTGTTATGTCTGAGAAAAGCTTTAAATCATTACCACAATGCCCCATCTTGGAAGCTAGCAGAGCATGTGTCCGCAGCCCAGGAGGGCGTGTAGACTGTGTGGGCAGATTCCTCGCACGCAGTGTGTATAAATCAAGGCACTTCACCTTCTGGATCTATGTCATAAGAGGTCGGTGTGGTAACAACCTCCTTAGCCGCACAGTGGCTTGTAGATTAGGCCTTGTCTCTAGAATTAATGAAATACAGAGTGACATGTTTGGAGACATAGGACTATTAAACTGTGAACCGGTACGGATTCAACTGAGACCCGATGCTGTTCCTTACAGTTTGTCTACTCCTCGCAGGATACCATTTCCTATTTTGCCCAAGGTAGAGGCTGAACTGAAGCGTATGCAGGCTCTAGGGATAATTGAGGTGGTGACGGAAGCAACCGACTGGTGTGCACCCATGGTGCCGGTAACAAAGAAAAATGGAAAAATCAGAATTTGCGTGGATTTAAAACGTCTGAATGCGGCAGTAAAAAGAGAACGGTATGTCTTGCCTACACTTGAGGATATTGCACCTAAGCTGGCGGGGGCACGATTCTTTTCCACACTAGATGCCTCTAGTGGATTTTGGCAGATCCCCTTAGATCCAGGTAGCCAGAAATTAACTACTTTTATCACCCCTGTCGGGCGGTTCTGCTTCCGCCGCCTCCCTTTTGGCATCTCCTCGGCTCCAGAGATCTTCCAGCGAGAGATGAGTGCTCTCTTGAGGGACCATGAAGGCGCAGTAGTTGTCATGGATGATATTCTGGTCTATGGCTCTACAGCAGAGGAACATGATCACCGTTTGGAAAAAGTGCTACAGACTATCAGACAGTCTGGACTTAAGCTGAACAAAGATAAATGTTGCTTTAAACAATCTGAATTGCGCTATTTTGGACATCTTGTAAGCAGTCAGGGCATAAGGCCCGATGAAAGCAAAGTACATGCCGTCACAGAAATGAAAAGCCCTGCGACAGTGCAAGAACTTAGGCAGATTCTGGGTCTTATTAATTTTCTGGGCAAATTCTTGCCAGATCTATCAACAGTTTTGCACCCGGTGACCGAACTGTTAAAAAATGATGTTGCCTGGTACTGGGGTGAGCCCCAAGAGAAGGCTTTGGCTCAGGTGAAGAAGATGTTGGTGTCAGCACCAGTATTAAAATTCTATGAGTCTACCAGGACAACAGTGGTGAGTGCAGATGCAAGTTGTTATGGGCTTGGCGCCGCACTGCTACAGGAACATGATGGGGAATTGTGTCCAGTGGCCTTCTGTTCACGGACCCTAACAGATACTGAAAAGCGGTATGCCCAAATTGAGAAAGAGTGTCTGGCGGGTGTGTGGGCCTGCGAGAGATTTCAACGATATCTAGTGGGCCTGGATTTCTTCAGCCTGGAAACTGATCATAAGCCCCTGGTGCCTCTGATTAACTCATTTGATCTGGATAAGGCCCCAATTCGCTGCCAACGGCTACTAATGCGCCTTCTGAGGTTCAATGTCAAAGCCATACATGTTCCTGGGAAGAGGATGGTGGTAGCTGATACTCTGTCAAGACTTCCCTTAGAAGACAGTGACTTCTCTGACTCTGACTATGAGGTCCAAATGTTTGTGGACTCTGTTATGTCTTCACGTCCAGTTTCAGAAGCAAGACTAGAAAAAATCAAACAAGAAACCTTGCAGGATGCTGATCTCCAGGATGTTATCCGGTTCATTCGGGAGGGTTGGCCAAGCTGCCGATCCGCCTGTGTGTCCCTAAGCAGGTATTATACTGAGAGGGCTCACCTCTCTGAGGTGGATGGCCTTATTCTTTTCCAGGATAGGATTGTCATCCCAACAAGCTTAAGGCGCGAGGTGCTACAACAGCTACACCATGGCCACCAGGGCATCACAAAGTGCAGAGAAAGGGCTGCGCTATCAGTTTGGTGGCCTGGCATCAATGTGGATATAGCAGAACTGATCTTAAGGTGTGCTTTCTGTCGTGATAATCGGCCTACTCAGAGGAAGGAGCCCCTGGTAACATCCCCACTGCCTGGGGGCCCCTGGCAAAGGATTGCTGCTGACCTATGTGAGATGAGGGGTAGGAGATACCTGATTGTGGTAGACTACTACTCAAGATACATTGAAATAGCACCTCTCACTGCAATGACTAGCCGAAGTGTCATCTCCCATCTCAAAAGCATGTTTGCTAGATGGGGCATTCCACTGGAGTTTGTGAGTGATAATGGCATGCAGTTTGCCTCTGATGAGTTCAAAAAGTTCAGTGAGGAATATGATTTTCGGCACACCACGTCTAGCCCACACTACCCGCAGTCCAATGGGGCTGCTGAGAGGGCCGTCCAGACTGCTAAGCATATTCTGAAACAGCAGGATCCGTACCTAGCCCTCATGGCTTATAGGGCCACACCGCTGCAGGCAACCGGTACAAGTCCAGCTCACCTCATGTTGGGCCGCCACATGCGTACCACTGTCCCTCAGTGGAATCTCAGTGTACCGGCAAGTGATGACCTTCCATGGGCAGTGAAGGAGAGAGACGAAAAGATGAAGACGTCTTATCAATTCTTCTACAACAGAAGACATTCAGCACGCCCTCTGTCTAAATTGTCCCCTGGCCAGAGTGTTAGGGTGAAGCTAGACCAGGAGACAAGCTGGAAGACCCCTGCTACTGTTATATGTCACTCTCAAGACCCACGTTCCTATGTAGTACAGACCAACACAGGTGCTGTGCGCAGGAACCGCAGGCATCTCCAAGCTATTCCAGATTTAGACTGCGGAGAACAACCTGGGGAACACTGCACTGATACTCCACTGGCAGATAGTGGACCATGCCCAGTTTCGCAACCAGAGCGTAATACAGTTGTTCCAGGAGGTTCCCAGGTCTCTGCTGCCTCCAATAACTTCAAGACAACTTCCAGCGGCAGAGTGGTGAAACCTCCAATCCGTTACAGGGACACAAACTGTATAATGTTTAGTTAGTACAGTAACATGAAGAATGGGCAGAATAATCCCTATGTTACTGGGGGCTAGGGTAGTCTACCCCGATGCCCAAGTCAGGAATATGTTGTTGTTTAGTTTAAAATATATGCATATTACCTACCTCCCTGCTGATGGTACCTTTTATATTGTTATGTGTTGCTGGTGTTTGTTCTTATTTCTTTAAGGAGGAAGATGTCATGGGAGCAGGCCTGCTAATAAAGTTACAATGAGTGGGAGGAGTCACATTGGTAACTGACTCCAGAGGGAGAGTAACTGACAGCAGCCATGACAGACACTGCCTGTGAGTTATGCTAGATGTTTCATGAATAAAGCAGTTAACAGAAGATCTACTGGAGTGTTTATTTCATGACAGTTTGGTTTGTTCTTCTCTGATCGTTTGCGCTTGGCTCTGACAGATATGTATAGACACAAGCGGTCGTGTTACGATAAATGGTCAGGACTAAATTATCATGCCGAGCAAGACAACTTCAAATAGATCAACTGCTTTGGTTGAATCAGCCTGACTTCAAAAGGGCTTCTTGGAAATGTTTGCACCCTTGGTGATTTCTTTTTCTTTTAAGGGGCACTGTGATTTAAAATAGAACAGTACGGCACTGGTAGGGTTGCGTGGGATCAGTAGCTCCTTCTAAATGTGCTCTTCATTTAGTGCTGACTTGAGGGAAGCGGAGACAACGTTGCTGAATGTGCGTTAACTTGTTTACTGCCAGGGTCCACAATGCGTATCCAGATTGGCCCTTCTTGCCCGCTGTACTTGGACAGTGGCTCTCAAACTCTGGTCAGCTGACCATTAGTAGTCCACTAGAACTTTCATGGTGGTTAGGATGAAGATGGTACAAGTGATATAAAGGACCAGATAGGGCTTTCAAAAAAGATGTCCTAACTAGACCTTTTTTTTAAATGTATATTAGTTTTAAGAATTTGGTATATATATACATATATATATATATATATATATATATATATATATATATATATATATATATATATAATTATAGGAAAGAGAGATATTCACCATGTTTCCCTAAATTAGTTGGAACACATGGCCATTTTTTTCCAAGACAAAAAGTATTGAGGCGCTCATTCCATTCTTTGAGTTGATATATCTTACATACATGGTCCCACTTTTTATGTGCTGGTCAGCAGCATGCAAATGTTTGTCCTAACAATGGCTAATGTGGTCACCCTATACTCAATGGCACTTACTTCTAGGGATTGGCAAGGTGTCTGTACACGGACACACGTATCCCTGATATAGCATGGAGACGTCCATTGTGTCTATGGAGCATTTAATCAAATCTCCTTCATAAAGTCCAATAACTTTGGTAAATGTCCATCATATGACATGTCAGCACCTACCCCTGCTTACTACACGGCAGAGTGGTTTCTAGTTGATTTATAAACGACTACTTTAATGTACACTGGGTTATTTTAGGGTCTGTTATTCTGTTTGATATTTACTACATATTTGACACTGAATAAGTTGTATGCCCTTCTTCTTCACAGAGGAAAAGTCTATGTACTCATGGCTAGAAAGGCGATAACATTTCTGTCAGTTGATTTAACTTTTGCACTGGCCCTAAAATGTCCCTGTGGTCTCGTAAAATACTTGGAATGTTTTAGATGCAATGAAATTTGATTTGTGTTCATGCTGTTAACAGCTTTAACATTTTACCTCCTACTTCAGCTCTGAAAGCCAGAATGCTACCTGAATTTTGTGTTAATATTCTGCTTGTGTCATTAGCATTTTATCGCCTTACTGTAACAAGTCCATTTATGTAATATAAAGCAGACGCTATTTCTTCTGTATGTTCATAACAGTAGTTGCCCAGTTGTACTGTTATGCTTTTTTGTCACGTATGTCATATGTCAACTTATGATGCAGTTTAAGCTACGAGTTAAATTAAATGGTGCATAGTTAAATTTTTTAATTAACAATATCCAATTAAAGATGATCACTGATCGTAAAATATTTCACCTATATAGAACTTTTTTTTTTAATGTTCACTTAAGTAATAAAATATAATTCTTAGTTGTACTTTACTTGAAACCTGCCATTTGTTGCTATTTCACTCTAAGAAGCACAGACCTGATTTTCCTAGAGCTGGTTCCTGGTTCCCTGTCCTGTCTTAGTTGCAAACGCCGTTTAGTTTTAAATTGTTATTGACCCAACCTTGGCAAGTGAAGATGCCTGACTTCAGCCACCTGAAACGACGTGATAATGCAATCTGCCCTGAGGAATAATTTATTAGAAATTCCCTGGCTAAGCTTTTGGTGTGGGTAGATGTGATGGACAACATAAATCTTAGTAACCCAAAACCTGCTTCTGGACACTTATGGACACTGCCCCTCTATCCTGGGTAGCTCCCCAATTGTCCTGTTTTTGCCCCAGTCAGCTCTGCCCCTCCCTGCTACTTACCACAGCTGCCAACACAGGTGTCCCGGTTTGGCCACATGCCACTGTGGCACTGCACTTAGGTACATACCTGGGAGCTTGTGGGCTCCGGCTACCCAAAGCCTACCCATGTGGGACACAGCCAGGACTACCCACTGACATCAGTGGATAGTCCTGTTGACATCCAGGCATGCCCGCTAGTGCCGGGGCGCGTTCCCGCTGATGTCAGTGGGCATTCCCCCACCCATTTAAAGGGGAGATGGGCGAGGAGTGGGGCATGTCAAGATGGGTTGTTTCATTTAGGACTTAGTTGTCCAATACATCGTGTTTAGCTGTAATTTTCTTCTTTCCCGTTTACTGAACCCACACACATTATATATTGTTTTTTTTCAGGACAAGAAGGGCTTTCTTTAGATGACATTGTTTTGATTGTATCATATTATTTACTATTAAAAAAAGTATAAAATATGGTGAAACATTTAGAAAAAAATGACTGTTTCTAACTTTTAGTTGAAAAATCTGCTAAATAGATTCTACTATTTGTCCTGAGTTTAGAAATACCCAATGTTTTTATGTTTTTTTGCTTTTTTCTACCCATTATGGGGCAATAAGTACAGGTAGCGTTTTGCTATTTCAAAGCCATTTTTTCCAAATCTGCTAATTCTTCCCCCCATGTGCCATTTCGGGTATCTTTGAAGCCGGCCAATGCAATTTACCCCATCAAGTCATATATTTTTGAAAACTAGACAGCCCAGGGTATTCCAAATGCTAGTATTTTAACCCTTTCCAAGCACTTATTCTACCATCAGCCTTTGTCAAACTTTATGGTAGTAATTTTTTTGCATTTGTTTTTTCACACACATTTTACTTCAGGTATGAATAAACAGGTTCTGGTATATGTCACTATCACAAAACACCCCAATATGTGTTCAGCAACATCTCCTGAGCGCAGTGATACCCCACATGAATGATTTTGCCTGGCTGTTTGGGGGCAAAAGGGCCACATTTGGGGCATGCACATTTTTCAATGTTGAACTTTGGCATTTGGGGATCCACTGCCCATGCCCTATTTGGTACATCTTTGAGCCGGGCCATTTCAGTGTGCCCAACAAAACCATATATTTTTGAAAACTACACACCACAGTGTATTTTAAATGCTGGTATTTTAACTCTTTGCATGCACACATTTTACCACCAGCATTGTTTCAAAGTTTGCAGTAGTATTGTTGTGTGTGTATTTTTCCCACACACACCTACTTTATGTATGAATTTACAGCTCCTGGTATATGACGCTGTCACACGACACCCCAATATGTGTTCAGCAACATCTCCTGAGTACAGTGATACCCCACATGCATGGGTTTGTCATTTTTTTGGGGAACTAAAAGGCCACATTTGGTACGTGTGCATTTTTTTTAATTGGAAATTAGATGTGTGGCCATCCTTCCCCCCGTGTTAATTGGGACATTGTTGAATCCGGCCAATTCAATTTACCCCATCAAATCATACATTTTTTAAAAGTAGACACCCCATGGGCATTTAATATGCCAGTATTTTAACTCTTTCCATGCGAGAATTGTTTTAAGCTAATATGCTAATTTTAGGACTTGCTCACAAAAATATATTTTTTTTATATATATATATATTTTTTTTTTGCCTTTTTTTACATTTTTTTCAACTTGAAGGTTCCCCTGATAGTGACATCAGTGGGAAATTATTTTTACATTTTACTGGTTTTTTACTATTTTTTTCTAATTATTAATTTTATTTTATTTTTAATTTATTTTTACTAATCACACTGTAATTAGAAAGCTGAGCTCCATTGACTTGCATGGTTGAATGCAGTACCTGTATTCAACCTGCAAGTGGAGCCAGAGTTCTCTAGAGGGTCTGGAGACCGTCTAGCAGACTTTTTAGTCTTTATTGTTTTTTTTACAGGGCGGCCGCCATCTTGCTTGATGGCGAAGATCACCTGCAGCGGCGGCTGTGACCGCTCTCCGGAGCGGTCACAGTCCATCCCAAGGTAAGTGTTTGGTGTCGCTGGATGCCTCCTGATCGAGGCATTCCAGCGACACCATTTAAGTTTAGGAGGCGATCGTTGATCGCCTCCTAAACGCTTTTAAAACGGGCGTCCGCCGCCATACAAAGTATGGCGGATGTTGACGCCCCGGGGAGGGGCCAGAGATGGCCCCTTTGTGCCGATCATGGCGTTGCTGAATGCCTCGAGGTTGAGGCATTACAGCAACGCCATTTCGGTGCAGAAAGCGAAAATAGTTCGCTTTCTGCACCCGTTTAAAGACGTGCCGGTCCTGGCACGTCAATTGTCGTCAAGGGGTTAAAATTTACATTATTGGTAGATTAAATTAAAAATACAAATTGTAATCCCATTTCACCATCTTCTGAATAGTGTAGGGTAGATTACTGCATATATTATTATTATTATTATTATTATTACATTGAATTGGGGAGTGCCAACAGATTGCATATTCCTTTTACAGAGGGAATGCAAAATTAACAATAACATTAGCATTAACAATAGCATGAACAAATATAAAGCCCAATGGTAAAAAGAGAAGAGGGCCCTGCTCTTGCGAGTTTATAATCTATTAGTAGATAGAAGTGGAATGAGACAGAAGATCTAGTGGGGTTAGGTAATCCAGTAATCACATGGAAAAACATTGCCTAACAACTTTATTAAATTGTCCATAAATATGTTAATATGATATATTTGATCTGCCATGGTCTCAATTCCCAGCTCTAATTCTTAAGAGTAAAAAAAAAAAAAATATGCGTACACGAATATATAGAACTCCGTAGGAAGAATATATTGGTCCCTATAAAACCTTCACAATGTAGCTGGAACACGGGGGATTTTCTAATCTGAAATTTCATCAGTTTCCATCCCTGCACCTGTTTCGTAGGTGCTTTATATGTCCCAGGAGTAAAATACCTTCTTCTCATAAAGAACTTTCATGAAAGGGTAATACTGATGCTTCCAAGCATGGAAACCAACATACTGCTTCTCTGAAACTTATTTAGAGCCCACCACTCTTATTCTCATCGTCATCGGTGTTCTTGTTTATATTATGTAGTACAAATAATTCATAATAATTCATCACAGCAGATTCGGATTCTGTTGCCAACCTGACAAACTAAATAAAACTTCATTTGAGGGCACTTTCAACCTTCACTATTCAATAATTAATTATACTCGGAAATGCCTGAATAGATACATTTTATTCTATTTTATTTTTGCAGTAGAGATCCCGCCTAGTTATTCAGCTTAAGGTTATGAATCAAACAGCTTGATGTATTCATTTACCTAACATTTTTTGTACTAATAGATACATAAATGCTGTATATAATGCCGGTGCTATATAAATACAAGATAACAAAAATAATAATAAAATAAAAATTCCAACACAATTCCAACTCAATATTTTTTACTGAAAATATGTATTTTAATTTGGTTATGCATGAATGAATTAGCGTGAAAACATACAGGTTTTAGGTGTAGCGCTAAGCGAATGATTTTTCCCTTAATTGCTCTAATTAGAATAATGTTTGCTTTGCACCATTCTGTCACACTGCAGGGAGGTCGCAAAAACACTTGACAGCTTTTACAAATAGTGACCTCTGTCATAGATATATGATTTCTTTGTCGCAGAAGAACAATGTTTTCTTTGTGTTCAATTAGTGCAAGTATTTTTATAAATGTTATCTCAAATATAGCAATAATACCTAGGTTTGTTATGATATGTTATATATGGTGATAATTAGGATCAAAATGTTAAGTAGCTGTAAAATAAGTGTACAGTTATCATTTAATATTACTAGTGTATATGTTCACAGGTAAGTTCTAAGGTAAGGTATGATACCCATAGGCTAAGCATTGCAGTATTTCTGCTATGGAGCATGTGAAATTTTGATCAATAACTTACGTAAAAGATGCCCGTAAACACACTAGGGATATTGACTGATAGCATAAAAATTGGTCCCATTGACAAGTATGTAGAGGGTAAGGTCTCTTTTCAGGACTATAGACTCCGTGCAGAGGAATCCGACATGTTTTTTTTAAAAATAAAATTGGGACTCTAATTTTGTTTTTATTTTTAAAAACTTTCATATGACTCCATAAAGTTACATACGCAGAAGCAGGAATAGTATGCCAATTTGCTCATTGTTAATAAATTAGCCAGACACTCTGACTAATGACTAGAGGAAATAATTAAGCAGGACATCATTAGCATTATTGCCATAAAGCATCAGCTCAATATTGCCTGAGCAGGATAAGTCACTCAAGACATCACATGACTGACAACAATGGCAGCCTCCAGGTCTGCAGATAATGAACTTTATTGGAAGTAAATTAAATAAAACCAAATTTTATTCAATGCTGAACTACATTACTATATGCAGTGCTCTCTTTAAGGCTCAATGGCAAAATAATTCCCCCCTTTAAACTCCCAGTATTCCACGGAGTGTCACTGTTGTTCATAATACTCCATGCAGTATAAGGGAGTGATGCAAAATTCTGGCGCATGATGCCATTCTCTGAAATCAGCACTGGCTGAATCTCTTAAAAGAGAGGGTAATCCCGTGGAACGCTATAAATATTCCCCTTGAAACAGTAGAAGGACGGCTATATTTCTTCTTATTTTTCCTTTGGTTGGTGTTGATTTTTTATGCAGGGCCAATGACTCAGACGCAGTCTAAGGATCTTTCTTTCCATAGACACACATTGCTTGACTCATGGATTCTCAATGTGCACCTGTTTACATGAAGCCTTTCTGAATCCCAAACAGCAGAATCAGTTTTGCTTTGATTGGCTTGTGCCCAAAAGACATTTGTTCCGAGACATTGATTTTACGTCTAAATTGTCTTATGGAACATTTTGTAACATGTTTTTGAAGTGTACTTGTCGTTTAGTTTTAACATTAAAATATAATATCTGGTAACCACTTACAATACTGGCTACGATACCTATAGCCATCCCAAATTCTGTACAAAACATTACATTTCTGTTTCTTTGGAAAACCCAATGGAGACCATCCACAAAACACTTGCTCCTATTATTGACAGTGGCGTTAAAAGCCACTCTCAACAAGAAAAACAATATTTTTGGATTATTAATGATATGTATTTGTGTTATTTTTTCTTTTTTTCTTGAGATCCAGACATAGCACTACTAGCAGATAATAAACGACTTATTGGTTTATGTAATGGGAAATGTCTACTGTTTATGGAACCTATGGTTAGATTCAAATTACCTGACACAATAAATCTTCCATTGCACCCCATAGAAGAATTGTTACCTAATTACCAGATAAAATACCTCAGGTTTGAAGAAGTTTGAAGAAAGTATGAAAAGGGGTCTTGGTTTTCAGTGCACATTTTATTAAAGAGCGCACAGAAATGTTTTGCATCTATCCATACACATTCCCATAGAACAAATCGACGCATTTAGATTTGAATATTTGCCACCGTGGATCCCCAAAGAGCTCAAATTTCTTCTTTACAACAACAGTTGGTATTTTTATATACTTGCGCTATTCATATCCACTCAGAGCAAAAACTAAAAATGACAACCAAGAAGCTGATACATTTCAACTATAAGATTGGATAGAGTACAGAGAAAGTTATGAGGCCTAGAACTTCTTTGCAAGGCTACTAATGTGTCTTATACATTTTCTTTAGGACTTTGCTAAATACATACTAACATTTTGTCGGAAATACTCTTCTAGGCCACAGAGTTACTCTGTATAGAGTCAGGTTTAAGCTTTGGTGAAACAAAGGCCTTCTAATTGTTGGACAATTCTCATTATCCCAAAGACGACACTATAATACAAAAAAGAAAGGAGCAATTCACAAAGTCATAATATCGGTATTAATTATAAAAATCAATTACATGTTGATAGTGATTAGGAACAGTATCTTGTACTGTAGAAAGTTGTGCACTCACAAGCATAGAGAGCATTGCTGGTCCGCACTGTAGACCATAGACACAGTATACATTTGATGAACAGACAACCTGAGGTGATGGTGCCTTAAAACTCTGTAAGATGTATAGAAATTTTAAAAAAATCTCATCTTATAAAACATTTGATGCACAAAATGGTGTTACTGGTTCTCTGGGCAGTATATATCTAGGGTGGATAAATGTAGTCAAAGACACTTTGTGGGGTAATACACACTGCATAAGTTGGTTAGGCAGAGCTCCACTTCTAAAGATGGCAGTGATGCCACTGGTAACACAATTCAGCAGTTAGAATACCTTTTCATGAAACATTCATTGCACTGCCCTAAATGCAGCACCGACTGTTCATCATTGTATAATTTTATACAAGTTGTCCTTTAGTAGTTTGGATAATGTGTCTTTTCTCAACGGCTTCATTCCAAGACAGATCTCTTTTGAAGGAGAGTTGACTAAGGTGACGGTAGCTGTTGCCAGCAGGCTGCAGTTAGCCAGCTCATGAGTGGAGGTTACCATGATTTTGCTTTGGAGCCACAAATAGCTTTATATTTCTCTACAATCTGACCTCACCATGGAATGTCACTTGATACACATTGTTAGACTGTATAAACATCTCTCAAACTGCCCTGTCTAATTATACTTCTTTACATCACCCTGCTCCTATCTGCATGACAATTAAATATATACAAAAAAAACCCTCCAAATTCTAATTTTATGCAATCTGAGCTTACCTTGGAACCTCATTTAACATTTGGCATAACACGCAGTATCATGTAGTAATACTACCCAAACTTAATATACCTTTAATATCACATGCAGGAGTGTAACATAGGCCCCTGAAGCCCCTGAACTGTAGGGGACCCTCAGACCTTAAGGTCTGCAATATGTATTCCAAAACAGAGGAGAGGGATTTGTACAATGCACTTAAAGGGAGGCAGGCGATGTAAATTGTGCAAAATGCAAGTAGGGTGCTGAGTTGTTTAGCAGGGGGCATTAGTAGCAGAAAGGGGTGGTTATGCCGCTTTACATATTGCAATTACAGTACTGTGCAAATTTGTGTAGCGTTCCATATTTTATCCAGGTCTGCTACCCCAGCCTTAGCACGTTTTGGGGAAATACCCTTGGCGTTTTTCTAAAGCATTCAGGGGAAGGGGCTGTGTTCTTTTGTGTTCCATAGGGTGTACTTCCTTGCCGTTGTGTCCCGTTCAAACACTACCTGGAGACAAGTGCTTGACGGTAGATGTGTTCAACCAAACGCATCTCCTGGCATGTAATATACTTACTGCCAGTCAGCTCCAGCTGTGGCTCAGCAAATGTTGTGGGGTGGTTGTATAATAAGACTCTCCCATTGATTTCTGTAATGTCTGACCACGGATGGGGGTGGGGGAGCAACTGTGGAGCTGCAGCTTCTTCCTTAGTTAAGTAGGGGTGAATGAATGCATATTTTGCATTCATCATTTATGGGGAAACAAAAAAAAGAATTGTATGTAAGTGTGCTTCGGTGCAAAATCTTAATACCATCAATTTGATTTACCCTTACTTTTTCTTGGAATGCAACATGCCTCTTAAGAATAATATCCAGCAATGTGGAATAAAAAGAAAAGAGAATGCAATAGTATAATATCACAGCTCAGAAATTGTTACTAGTGCACTTATTATGTATTAGCATATTCACCAAGGGTTGCAGTCGTGTCACAAGGATGAGAATATTTAAGTATCATTCATCAGTAGTGGATATCTTTTTTTTATGGAGGTTTCTTCAAAACCAACCCAAAATCTGCCTGCGGCCTGCGACACCACCTGGTCGAAGCAAAAATACTATATCTATTTATTCTCTACATCCTTTCGATTTAACTTGAAGCAATTTATTTTAGGTTCAGTTGGTTTTAAAGAAACTTCCCTTCTTATTCCTGTGATACGACTGCAACCATGGATTCTATTTTATTTTTATTCCATACTGCTGAATATTAATTTCAGCAGTATAGAAAAATGATATATATATCCAATTTTCGTACTGAGTGTCTCTTTAAGGGGAAAGCTGCTTTTGTGAAAGGGTCGAAGGAGTTCATTGTTACCACTTTAATTCATCTGGATTAAAGAATCACATAGCGATAAATAGACTAAAATTTGCAAATGAAAGATAAATGTGAAAGGTACTCAAACAAGAGGCAGAGAAGGAAAAAAAAACTCCCATAAAGCCATGGAAAGGGAAATAGATGAAAAACATAATAAATACGTGTCAAATTTCATAATAAAAGTAATAAAATGATAATGAAAAACAATAAAAACAATAAAGAATGTCAGTGAAAGTCAACTGATTGATGATGAAATATAGAAGAAGTTATACTGTTGGTTGCAGAAAAATCCACTGCAGTAGTTAAAAGGGTGATGGATGAACAAGTACTAACTTGAAGCTTTTAAGATAAAGGGGCACTCAGGAGGAAGATAACACACTGCCGATGAATAGAAGAGCATTAAAAGCATAAAGCTTTTTAGACAAACTGCTATAACTATTATACTGCTTAATATTAAATCTACCACAAGCTATAGGTATGACACATTCACAACCTGACACCGAGTGCATTGCTTTCAGAAACAGAACTTGACAGCAGAACCATTTAGTCCCTGTACTCTGCCCATTGTTTTTACCCGTTGTAGGACCATAGTCTTTGTCCTATATTCGGAAAAAAGTTTTGTACTGCAAATACTATCTCGTTAAAACCAGAAAAGCTTAATTTGGAAAACAAGCAACTGCAGGGAAGAAACCGTGACCTTTATCATGCAAAGGAAATTATTAGGGGATTTCTTGGAAAACTGTACGCAAACTCTATTGGATATAGGGAATTTGTCCAATTATCTTCTTTGGGTGGCAATTATTCTTGCGTTGAAAGATGATGACATACTCGTGTGTCATGGATCATTTGAAGCAGCTGTATAATGATATGGAAGTTTGTTTCCGTGACCTGATGGATATGGATATTCCGGCCTGGATAGTGGATAGATTTGTTGTGAATGCTGCTGAAGTTAACAATACGTTGCAAGAACTACAGAGAGATATAGATGCCCGAGCAAGTTTTAAAACGAGAGAAACATTATTTTTGGGTAAACGCCGAAATTCCCAAAAGATTTTACAGATTTTGAAGAAGGGAAAACTGTTTTTTATGGCATTTTCCCACATCATACTTGGTAAAATCAGCTTTCAGTTGGGTGAGTTATTTGGACAAAGTGAACAGTGGTGATCTTCGCTTATCACTTATCTTATTTTATCAATCTATGTGTCCAGGAAGTTCTTGAAAGTTAGCAGATACCTTCAAAGTTTTTTGAAGACTTTCCCCATATTGGCCCTTTTAAAATGTATGGTTAATGTAAGGACTAAATGTTTTATCTCATTGCAATCCACCTACAAACCCATGCTTTAGTTCATATATTGACTCCTACGGATAAGGTGTATTAGTTGGAGTGATGAGATCAGAAATTTTAGTAGATTTAAAATCAAGTATATTATCAAAAAATTACTTTGGAATACAAAATAAATGATCTTTGATCAGGAGGTTTCTTTACTTTTTCATCAAAATAATAGGTGAGCATAAAGACTTTACTGAGAAGGTGAAGAGGGCCCTGCTTGCAAGCTTATAATCTCGAGGGAATGTGGTTTGGGCCAAATGGTCCTTATTTGATGTTAAATTCTGTATTTCGTTGTTTCTATTCATCGAAATCTCACAGATGCCAGGGGTTAAAACTTAATTTAAGGCTCTGTGATGGAAATAATGTTAAAATATGTACTGCGTATTTCCCAATTGGCAATATTATTATTATTATTATTTATTGTTTTGGGATTACCGTATATTGGAAGATGAATTGCCGCCGATAGCAGTGATTTAATAGTATTTAAAGTATTGCAGACTGTATGTGCCATGTGTTCCCAGACAGTAAATGTAATGTTTCTATTTTCTACTTATGACAGAGTTCATATGACAAAGACGTTATCCTGAATATCATCAGTGTGTTAAGTGAATTGCTGTCTGCTGGTAAGTGACCATATTGCATTAGTCTTATTGCAGCTGTTAGTTTTGCGATCATATGAAACCACTGGTGACATGAGAAACCCAAACTAACTGCACTGTATATAATAAGACCAGATGATGTTTTTTTTTTTCTGCTTTCCAAATGCTTTCAAAGGGACAAAAATGTAATATAGGTCAAGCTGCTAAACTAGAGGGTGGAAAAATAAGGAAAAAGTGAAATATAGAAGAGCGGATAATGGCTTGGTATTTCTTTGATCTATGTACAGCCAATAAACTACTTTAAGGGCAACACAAGAAGCTTGACTTGATTCACTGTTTTAGTAAGACTAATCCTAAAACGCCATCAGAGTTAAATTGGACGGTTCCATTTAACAAAACAGAATAGCTCGATACTTATATAAGCAGTTAAAAGCAAAAAATAGATTGCAACATGTTGCTGTTCCATGGTAAATATTGTGCTTAAAGACAAAACATTAAGTACACCCTCTGCTATGTTAAGCATATGAATCTTTAGAGATGTGTTGTTTTATCCTTTCCTATGAGGGTTTAATAACATAAAAAGGACATTTTAAGAAGATTTTTCTGTTTCTAAGGCAACAACCTATCAGTGAATGATTTTGTGCCACATGATAATGAAGCATTCCCTGAAAATTAGGAACACAATTTTACCTGATCAAAAAAATATTTTCAGCAAGAGTTTGAATATTCAACATTGCTCGGAACTATTTTTGTAATGCTGTATTGAGTATTTAAAGATGGAACAGCACCTTTACAACATTGTAATTAAATAGGGTCCTGTATTAGTGGTACTGGTATATCCCACACTGAAAAATCCTTAGTGTCCGCTGAGCTTTATGTATACCTTCTAATCAAAACCAAAATAGGGCCTGGCTGAATGGCCCATTGGCCATTTGTTGTATATGCTTTGCGTGCCTATGGCTTGCTCAGCACTGTCAGATTCCCAAAATTGAGGTATTCTTAATAAAAGCGTATGTCGTTGAGGTAGAAAAAGCAAAGTTTCCTTCCCAGGTCCCGATTATCATGAACCACCTTTTCATAATATAATTATTATTTTTATTATTACTATTATCCTTTATTTATGAAATGCCAACAGATTATGCAGCATGGTTACAAATGGGCTGGTTTAAAACATACATAACAAATATACATTAACACATACAGACAGGAAAGGAATTGACATATATATATATATATATATATATATATACATACACACACACACACAACTATGAGTGCTCTGGGACATATAGTCATGTATATATCATGCATATATCAGGGCTGAATCATAAATTCCTGTTTGTACTGTAAGGTCTCGCATGTAGCGCTTTCTTCGTTCTTAGTTCTTTTCTCTTACCTCTTGCATTTTCACTTGATGCAACACATTTTTCTCAAATAAACTAGAGAATGAAACTTCTGCCAGCAAACTGTATAATGTGCATATGCTGAAGTGTTACTGCATATTTGATCTTGGGCCAGGATGTCGTTTGCAAACACTAGTCTTGACAAGTGTTAAAAATGCAAAGCTGAATCCTTCTAAAGATTTCTTTACATTGGTATTCTACAAAGAGCATTGCTCTTGTTACCTTCAGGCTGTTACAGAACCAGGTATCACATGTTTCTCTATAAATGGACTTTATAATGTTATTTTCAATCTCCTAAATCATGTCTTTTGACCTATTTTATTAATAAGTTATGTGATAATGACAGTCACTTAGTAATGATAATGTCTTATTTCATCAGGAACACACCGGAGGATTCATTACATGATCTCTAAGGGTGGAACTGAAGCACTGCTCCAAACCTTCGTGAATATGGCAAGATCGGATCCTGTTGACTACAAAGTTATTGTTCCCCTTCTCCGACTGTTGGTCAAGGTGGGACAGAGAGGTACTTCTACAAAGATCTATAAATTGCAAATATTTCAATGTATGTATTACAAACAGTTCTCATGCCAGCAGCAGCTGTGAACATATATAGGGTAAGGTCTCAGACCTTTGAAGTCTGCTCATTCTTGTTGGTAATCTTTTCATGTGATGCCGAAAATAAAAATGGATGCTATGGTTAGAAAGCCTCGGTCGCAGCAAACCAGAGGTGCTCTCAACACAGGTTCCACAGTGATAGAGCTGAATACCTGCAACTAAAAAGAGGGCATCACAGGACGCTATTGTATAAATGTACTACTAGACCTATGTTCATAGGTCTAGTAGGTTCACTATTTTGGAATATGATATAATGTTGTAGAGGTTTGATGTGTCCGTGCTACTATGATGTTCGTTTTACGGCATAAATTACACCCATTGCTAATATATTTTTTCAATTTCCTTTCCAGATGAAAAAGTTGGAGAGAAGGCACAGAAATTGGAAGCTACAGATGTTATTCTAAGTCTGACAAGGAAGAACATCTCCAAATATGAGAATCTCACCCCTTGTCTCAGTGCTCTACAGGTTTTTGCATCTAATGGTATGTGTCTGGGATGGGCAAAGTTTAAGCGTTATGTGAAAAAAACTGAATATTTAAAGGGACTCTGGGGTTTATTCTATAAATTGTGAGCTTGCAGGACAGCTTCAGTTACATCTTACACCTCACAAATTAAACCATGCACTATGCACGATCAAGGTATGCCTTGCAGGAGAAAGTTGCTAAAGCTGAGCTATCATGGCACATAATGAAACTGGTGAATTGAAATGTGTTAAGGCTCAATGGACTTGTTACAAGGGAGAGCTCTGATCTCCCCAGGTGGCACAGCTGCACTCCTTTAGGACACAGAGCGCCAGGATATTACATCATATCCCAGGGTCCTGTAGTGAAGATAGCGGCTGTGCATGGAGCCTGTTTACCTTTGGCCTGATGTACGTGCAGACACACACGCTTTTGCTCCGCGTGCACGAATCTATCCAGGTTGTGTACATTAAATATTTATTCCGATGGACGTACATTTATGTCCACCAAAATAGGTGCCAGGTTGCCCTTTAAGACATACCTGTACGTCCTGACTGATTGTGTAATGGGGGATTCCCTTCAGGGACATACCTTCCAGACCGACTGGAAGGTTACTGGAGGACAGGAGAGACGCAGCAGATTCTCTCTAGACCCGGATGGAATCTCCAATTGCTTTTCCTGCTGGCTGGTTGCAAGCATTGTGATCAGCACTGCTTTCTGAGCACAGTGTGACTGGCACAGGGATATCCCCCCCCAAAAATAAATATATAAAATTAAAATTAAATGAAAAACATAAATAACAATGTATTAGGTGGCCAGTGATGTTCCAGTGACATGACTCACATACAAAATGTATAAGAGACATCCCCAAAGGGATCTTAATCCATAATGCACTAGGAACATTACAAAAAAATAAAAAAATAATAATATTTAAAAAAAGTGCCGCTAAACTAGAGCACTGCTTTAGGGCAACTGATACATTTACCTAATGTTTCTGTTAACCCTTGCATGCTCAGAGGGACATTACATCTCTGTCACACAAGCGTAGCAAAAGTATACAAAAAAATCTCACACCCCTCACATTAGCTAGCCATATATTACTCAAACAGAATTCATTGCCTACAACTTTGACACAGAAATGTTTAAATGTAGATGTAATGTTCATATCCACAGGAATTAAAATTATTATTATTAATTATTATTAAGTATAGACATCTTTGGATATGCCATTTACCACAAAGGGTTAACATCCAATACTACTAAACAATTAATAAATTGCAAAACAACTTGGTTTGCCTACCATAAAAGAAGACAAATTAATGATTTTTACTGCTGGCCTTCATCGGTTCTCCTATCCAAAGAGCACTCTGTTCAGACTTGGGCCGTTTCCAGGGTCTGTTTCAGATTCTTTCTAGGCATTGCGGCGCATTAATGTGGTGTTGCCAGCATCTCATTATCTCCCTTAATTCCTGCCAAATAATTTTGCTGATGGTAACATTTGGAAATCTAGTATGAGCTTACTTTAACACAAGCAAATGGTATCAAAACAATCATTGATGGGAGCTGGGATAACAGTTGTTTAAACTGAGCTTCTTTTAAGTGAGGTGCATATGCCATGAGGCATCATGGACAAGGCAGTGTGACACCGCCAGCTGACAAACATTATTATTTCTGGGACATCATTCTTTAAATAACCAGTCTAACCCCTCTTTTTATCAACTGCACCGGTCAACGGTTAATTGTTAATATTTTTTTATAGACATTAAAAGTTACACAATGTTTACGCTTGGAGCTCTGTGATTTCTATGCATTTATCAGACACAGCTAATAATAGGTTATGTTGCAGATTGCCATGCACACGTGTAGGCAGACGCACAGCTATGACTACTTCACTCTGGACCTCCAGTCCAGGGGTCTAAGTCTTTGCCGTAATGCTGGGCCTTGGGGCAGTGCCCTAGATGCAACCCCTGCTACCCCCTGCAACCACACTAGAGTCACATTAACAAATGGGCGACTTACAAATGGATCGTATATCCGAAAATAAAACTATTGACCAGATCTGCCAGCCCTAAAAATGTTTTCCTTTTGGTCCCTGTGGTATGTAAACCTACTCACGTTACATAGCAGACTCCTACCTTTACTGCTGCTTGTGTGGCAGATCTGGTCCCCAAGTGTGTGGCCACCAGCTAGGTACACACGCTAGGTACACACAGCCGCATGAGTGTAAGAGCCTAGTGGGAGGCATCATTTGTCCATTAGCCGGTCATGTAATTTATCGGCTACTGGCTATAAGTTGCCAGGGCCCATTTCCCTGGGCGTGGTCCTGCTACTTAGCATGGTTTGAAAGAGACAATAGTCCATTGTGTTAAACATATCCAAAGGTATATTAATTGCATACATTTGATACAGACATAACAATGATACATATGACTTTTTTTTCTGTGGTTAAGCCATCAAATTTTACTACTACGCATAGCTTGCACCATAGGGCGGGCTGTACGTGTAGATACACCACAAGTTTGTGCTTATACCTCTGGTTCTCTGAAAAGCCGAACCGTTGACTTTAAACATCAAACATTTAAGCCTTAGGGAAAAAAACGTAGCCTTTTAACTATTTCCCTATCTAATTATATTGCTAAAAATCAAAATGTAAGCATATTTCATAAATCGAAAATGTATACATATATACATGTAGATTGCCTTTATATACTTAAGCTGGGAAGGTCCCCAATATAATGTGATTCCTTACTGCTAAAAATATAAAGAATATATAAAAATATAAAGTGAAAAATGAGATAAGATCTAATAATTCTAATAAATTAAGACATAAAATATCACTGATTATAACTGGTATATATAAAAATGTGTCAGAATATTTGTATCAATTTCTTCCTGACTCCATGGGCAGTCAGAATAAACCCTGGACCAATGATTTTTAAATTAAAATACATACCCTTGAATATCCTTTCTTAAAAGCCTCCACATTGCAGGCATCCTTGGGTAGTGCATTTTATAATTTTACAGCCCTTACTGTGAAGAACATGATTCCTTACCTCTTGCAAGGATAATATATAAGGATGATCTATACGGATACGCATATTTTAGATGTTTGTGATGAATGACTTTTTAAAACAAGTCTTCTGTACATATTATTCATTCTAACTTCTGAGTGATAGATGTTACTCTATAAAAAAACAAAAGAAGAAAAAAGATTTATTGTTGTTTCAAATTCATTGATATACGATGTTTCAAGAAACACGATGTATTTTTTTGCAATGTGTTGGTATTTCATAAACATTGACAAAGGTCAGAATTTCCTAATCTAAGCAGATTTTGATATATTGAATCTTATTATTTCTTGTTTAGTTCCCACCGGATACATGCTGGGTATCAATGGAGCCTTGGAGTTGCTTTTTAAGGTCATTACCCCTTACACCAAGAGGCATACACAAACAATCAAGTAGGTGTCTGATTTTGTATGATTTGTGTGCCCTAAGTTTCACTCTTATTTCCCTTACAAGATAAATTACACTGTAACTGGCTTAAAGTGACTATACATCTTCATGAAATAGGTGTTATTAAAGTTGCAGCAACTTTTTATGCAAGCAGAATGTCTTAGCAGAATTATGTCAGTACATAATATTCTGTTAGAATCAGCACATCAACACTTTTCCCTGAGTAAACAGTTAAACCTGTCTAACTGAGAAGTCTTTCTCCGGGGAACAGAGAAGCAAAATCATTTGTACTGTTAACAACTTCATAGACTTCTTTTTCTGTTATTATTTATTTATGTATTTTATTTTTATATTAGTAAATCTTAAATTTATTTTCCGATGTCTTGGTGTATTAGAATAGATACTTAAGTATTGCATCAAAAATACATGCTTACAAGATATGTCAGCTAACAAGGACACAACTTTTGAGAGTTTAATTTCGGGGTTATATGTACTCTTTTGTGTTGTTCTGGTGTAGACCTACTAAGGCTAGCCCTGGAGAGCCAGGTCCAAGGGGCAGCATTGCCTCTGCTGCAAAGCAAAGGACAGATCATCTTGCTGGCAGTAAGGCTCTTTGGTGCACTGCTGGTCAATTGGCATCATATGACATCAATAAAGCGAAGGGGTGAGCCTAAGGTTAGTGGAGCCTGGGTATAGTAAGTCTTTGGAACTCCACATAACTAAAACAAATTATAGCACGCAAACTCACTCTAACACCATATGCTGACACACACTCATGCTAACACTATAAACTGAAATACTGTACGCAACCTCTATCACCATACTGTAATATGCACACATGCATTAACAGCGTACTCTTACACACCATAAAGTAACTCACCTTCTTCCATCATCACTGCAGTTTCCTATATCACCTTATATATATCTTGGCTGCAGCTGCGGTACTGATTCCATCCTACTACTGTGGGATCATGTAAAACATGTTATATGGCCTTGCTAGTTGCCTTGGTCCTGAGTAGGTGGGTGCTATGCACTAGTGGTACCCATCGTAGCATGTCCCTGGCATGTTTTATCCATGTGGGGTGAAATTTAGTGTTTCACTGTAGGAGTGGTGAGTGAACTTTGGTGATCAGATCACTGTCTGAATGCGCACGGTGCTGGTTAGCATGGAGAAACAGCCTATAACTATAAAAGTGAATACTTCTTTCAGTATATTGTGCAAAAGTATTTTGTTTCTTCAATCAAAGTCAATGTTGACTATAAAAAGCCCCCCAAAAACAGCTTTCCAGACTGTATTCGTATATAAAACCATATTAGAACATTGTAATTACACACATCAAGGGGTTGGTGTCAGGAGACATGCTTTAAGAGGTGAATGTATGTAATTAAGTTTTTAGTGTAGTTCAGTTGTAATGATTCTAATATGAATGCATTGTTGATATTTCTATTGTCATCGGCTTAATATATTTGTGCAGAGCGATACCAACCCATAATAGCGCACGTGGTATTTGTTTGGTAGCCTTGTCTCCACAGAGATGACAACTGGTATTTCTGTGTTCATTTTCTTGGCCAGATGATATGGGCAGCTGCTGAAAACAGAAGACAGTGCTGACTTGTCTACTGACATATTGCTTGATAAGAGGAAATGAGCCGATATAATAAGCACCTTTACACAAGTGTCAAATAACAAAGTTTCTTCCAAAATTACCCATGCGTGAATTTACTCAGAATAGGACCATTCACTTACAAAAAAATTACTGCAGTTTTTCTGAAGTAATACTGCAGTTTTTTGGACATGAAAAAACTGCAATACTGCACTTTTACTGTATTACAGTATTACGTAAGGGTTTATCGATTCTGGGTATGCATTCTTAGATTCCTATAAATAATGCAGGAATAATTGCGTGCAGACACAAACAACAGTGTTGGGAAAAGCCCCATAGAGAGCGCACAGAAAAATTCCAATCAGGTTAAACATGCTCCCACTTACCTAGGCGCTCAAATTTGTAATGACTTGGCTGCCAAATTCTTCAAATCACTCAACCCTGTGCCCATGTGCTCTTTCCACGGTGGTCAAAACAGTTTTCTTAACGTGATGTATTATAATACATATACCTTTCTGAAGACATGTTAAATGTTAGCGGGGGTAAGCTGCAGCCCTTCCCAGGTTGTACCTAAGAAGAAATGGACCGTTCACCATATGTGATATTGATGAAAGCCATTTCTGTCTTGCTCTGTTACTGTATTTGTTTGCGTGCTTCTTTTTTGACATTCCTTGTTACTAAAAAGAGATAACACTGAGTTTTCAAATTAAAAAAAACATTTTATATCGATAATACTGATAACAAATATCTAAAAAAAACATTTAAAAAGACATAGTGTAAATCAGTACAAATCAAATTAAAAAGATAAATAATTTAAATAATTTATCGTTGGTTGCTTCTAAACACCAGGGTTTGTTGTGTCATCTGGCGCAGGGTTATCATTTTGGTTGTTATTATTAGCAGTAGATGTTGTGCGCTATTGTTACCTTAGCAGCAGAATTTCACAACTCTCTTTTTTGGCAACTCCTTATTTTTTTATTTTATTACTATAAAGAGACACTATTCCATGGTGATGTACAATGGACAAACAGGACATAACAAATAGTAAATCACATAACAAGTTGGACTCACAAATAATAAAAAAGTGTAATACATTATTCCATGACACAGGACAAAAAAACTAAAGAAAAAAAACCTCAATAGTGTAGTGGTCACTGACGAATTTCATAAACAAAAAAAGGCTAAGATGGCTCTGCTCCAACAACCTTACAATGTAGAAACCATATTGGTATTTGTGAGCCAAATGGTTTACAGCCTACTACCTTACAAAGGCTCAAGGTCTCAAAAATACCAGCCTGCATCTATTTTCTACGTGTCTCCCACAAGAAGTTATAGATCTGTTTGAACGGCTCTGGAAGCTTTGTGACATGGACCAGGAAAATAACCTGATAAGGTTGCCATTTCCTCTTAGTAACATTTCAACATTGTTGTTTGGAATGACAGCTAAATGTGCAAGATCACAGTAAACAAACTTGTCTACTGTGACTTTGCCAATGATTAAAATAAAATACACGCTGCTATCTGGTTGCTTTGTATGCCATGCCTTGTTTTCAAATGTCACACTTACAAGGGCCATTAGCTGATATTGGAGTATCAAGGGCATTCTCTTCTTAAGTAATGGAAGTCCATTATTTTAAGAAAAATGTATAAAACAATGACCCATCTTAACCTTAATTGGTTTCTAAAATCAATTCTCCAGCATAGAAACTAGACAATGACCACTTAAAATTATAGCCACCTGCACTTAAGCTGTCCAATGGGGTTTACACAGTAATCATATTTATTAATAATGACAATAATGCACTTCAGATGTACAAATCAAAAGGCATGTGGGAAGCCTTCCTAGAAGAGTGTTGGCCAACTCCACATTAATGCCCATGATTTTGACATGAGATGTCCAACAAGCTTATATATAGGTGTGATGGTTGGGTGTCCACATATATTTGATCGTATAGTATATGTATATACTATATACATAATCCTTTACAGTCAAAGGGCAGCGATGAGTGTATTTCATGTGTGCATTACCCCTGTGAATACAAAAGTTAAGGAATATCACCCACTGTTTGTAGATCTTCTGTTGCTAGTCATCATAAATGCAAAATGTGCAATATAGGTTTACAGCTGGATCTATAGTCCAAAAAAATGATTTTTTTTAGCTTTCAAATTCACAAAAAATCAATCCAAAATATTATTTTAAAATGTGTGAATTCTGCTGGAATAGACCCTTAAGTGTTGGGCTGATGGTTCTATTCCATTGGCCAATGATGCCTGAAAATAACCAAGCTGATTTAGGGGGATTGCATTTGAATTAAGTAAGCTCAGTAACAAGGAGTGTAGAAAAAGCAATTGGACCTCATATAGTATTGTATAGAACAATCTTCATTCATACACATTTCATAAAAGACACAGAGCTATAATGGTAACCATGCAGGCTAGACACTAATTTCTGCTGCTGACACAGAAGTTGCTTTCCAGGGCTTTTTTGGTGTCCCAATATTGAAAAGGTTAACTAGTTCCCAATTCATTTTAGAACAAAAGGCTTGCATTTATGTGGAAAGCATGGTAACAAAGCTGCCAGTGCAAATATGCAGAACCGCAGAAGTAAATGAGATTTGATCTAACTTCTGTATCCATTTTTATTATATCATTCTTATATTACAGTGCTTATCACTCTTCTGCTTTGATTTGGTTTTCACAGACATTTTATTTTATCTTGCTTAACGGTTATTGAATTACCTATAAAAACTGATATGGCTGCACATCTATCCCTGACATAAATTTCAGAATATTACAGAAATACAGTCTGTTTCTGGTATATTTCGCTGATCACCTTGGGTGTTATGTAAAAAAATGCAATTCCATCAGTCACCCTGGAAACCAATAATTTGCTGGAAACCAATAATGCTTAATTTTTACCAGTTTTGTACTAGGATTTCCATATATATATATATATATATATATATATATATATATATATATATATATATATGTATTCCCTATTGCTATACATGCACACTCTTGAATTTACAACATATTCAACATACTCAACCTTCTCCCCATGCAGTCACAAGACAAGGTAAGATTTAGTGTGTACTTTTCCAATGGTCTACAGCAAAAATTGCAGACAGATACCTATCCATGTTGCCCCATGTTGACTTAAACATGATATCATTTTCAGTCACATGTTGGCTGTCCGTATGCTACTTGACCAACTATGGTCTAGAGGATTTCACCATCCTTCCTCCCAACATTACACCGTCAGGGTCGTTAAATAAGTTGTTGGGTAATAGAATTTGAATTTTAGGTTTCCATGTTTATTTATTCAGCAGATTCTAGAATGCAATATATTCCCATAAGCATATATGGTGAAGAGCCATTTAGTGAATAGGGTAATAGCCAGCGTACTAAACTGACTTAAAAAGTGGTTGTGTTACCTGCAGTGTCATCCTATAGGCTTGAAGGTAATATAATTGAACATATAATTTATTTGGGAGGTTGTTCTAAATAAAGTTGCGACCCTATTAATTCCAGTTTTAAAGGAACACTAGGGGAAGAATGTATGTAGTCAAATTGAATGGTAAATATTACCAAATATAAAATATTATGTAAATTGTTTAGTGTCAGAAAACCAATACACAATTCAAGCCTTACGTAGATCACAGACCCTTTTAGATGTGGATGCAGAGTGCCAAAATATCCTATTCTTCAAAGATCCCTGATCAATAAATTGCATTACGGTTATTTTCAGATGAGTTTGTTGTTGCCAGGACTGTGCTAAAGACCAGTGTCTTCATCGAATGTCCTGTTTAGAAAAGGAAATGTTCCAGACTGTGCAAATTACAAACCTGCTGTTTAGAGAAATATGAACAGGTGAAGAAGCTTCAAAGGCTAATGGGAAATATTGACAAAACTGACTTTTTCCTCTCCTTTTATTTTCTTTAGGGCGGCTATAGAAGCACTCGCGGCCCTGCTAAAATCAAGTGAGTTTATTTTTAATGTGTTTTTTTTTGAAAATTCTTTCCACCACGTCAATACAAAAACATTAAGGCCAATATTTTACGTGTTCACAAAAACCTATGTAAACTGGATACATGCAGAAAGCAAGCTTAATTCATGTGTCAAGTCGAGACAGAGAAGAGGCCACTAGCCTGGTTTAAGCTAAATGTAGGTTATGGAGTAATATAGGAGGTTGCATTTAAAAGAACTATTGATTTTCTTGTGTTTAGTATGGTTATTATACTCTGTGAGTCTTTCTCTATGGCTTTAATGGTCATTTTGTTTCATTGTTTTGCCTATTCTATAATAAAATTAATATTACTATTTATCCTGTAGAACATTACACATCAGGCATAGGATTTCTATCAATATAATGAGCGAGAATAAACTACAAGTATAAAGGTTTGTAGGAGGGATAGCGTGTGACCTGGGAACTTTTGGCCTGAGGCTATCCGGAGCCTACCCTTGCAGGACGCGGACAGGACTGCCCACAGACGTCGATTGGTGGTCCCGCAGACATCTGTGGGCGGTCCCGCTGACGTCTGCTGGAAACATCCCTAATTCAAGGGAAAATGGGCGGGGAGTGGGGCGTGTCAACTTGTTAACCTCTGCCCGTTGTTGGGTCACATTGTGAACCTGCCTGTTTCTGCGGCTAAAAACAGCTAGAGGGCAGTATTGCCTGGCTCTACCATAAAGTTTAATGTAATAAGTATAGAAAGCATCCAACATGTTATGTTCTAGTTAGCATGCCCAGGCTAACTTTATGAGTGGGAAGTGAGAACATATCCAAAAAGAAAAAAAACCTCACCATAATATACAAAAGTCCAGTTCTTCTGGTCTTCTCTTTTCTAAAAGATTAAACACTTTCACATTCCAGGAGTGACCTTTTTCATTTTATTCTATTTATTTTACTGCCTGTAAATGTGGAGTCTGTCTTATTCCCAGCAGCTCAATCTTTCCTCTTATGTCTCAGTTTATTCTTCCTTTTCATCTAAGGTTTATTGATTTTTTTATTATTTACATTTCAGTATATGATTGACAAATCAATAGTGAAAATGTACTTTCCTGCTTATTAAACAGTGAAACATACAGTAACAACCACCCTCTTCTATTTTGGTCAAGGTTGTCTTTAGCTGTCCCTTTAGTATCCACAAAACATCATATTACATACATTACCTCCACACCAACTTAAATGTCTATAAAGACCTTTCCTGCTAACATTTGACCAGCTCCTTCTGTTTAAAGGTCTGTGTAAAATAATATTGTTGTAAAGTCAAATTACTTCTGCTACTGTCAAACAATTGTCACTTTTCAGGAACCCAAATGTATATTTGGTCAAATGATATAAGACCTTTAACATTCTTTAACATGTGCCAAGTTAGTACTACTCATGTTCATTATTGGAGTCTTCTTTTGGTTACATTTAGATCAATTTCCTGCTGCCAGGAAGTTGATCTTTAAACATATAGTACCCAGACTGCCACTATTATATAACTCTAATAAAAAAAAGTGTTTTAGATTCTTGAATATGATTTTAGGGTAAATTGATCTCTATCGGCTTAAGTGATGGGTGTGAGCACGATGAAGTCACTGATACTAGCCCGAAGGAGAAGCAGAAACTGCATCCGGGGCAAATGAGTCATCTTCTTGCTGATCCTTCAAGTGATGGAAGGTCACTAAGTTAAATGCATTTAGATCTGCCGGCGAAACCAAATTCCTCTTCATCCATCTTACATCATTATTATTTGTATTATTTAGTTATATAGCGGCACCAATTTACGCTGCTCTTGATACAATACATATATATTCAAGGGGCTTGACGAGAGTAGAATAGACAGAGACAAACCGATGCATTAGGTACAGAGTGCTCTGTAAGCTTACAATAATGGCCACAAGATGGGGCAGAGCAGGTGTGCAGCTGCTGGCCTTTGACTCAGAACCAGGGTGCTTCTACATTTCCTGGAGCTCCTAATGAAGCTTCCACGAAGATCCTATGATCTCATTTGAAACGGGATTGACCTTTAGCTGCTCTAGTACAAATAATACACTAAAGGGAATATAGAGACAATGCAACCCTTCCTAAGAGGTTATTCGCACAAATTACTATTGGCAGAATATAAAACCAAAATACTAAAAAGTTATTATTTTTACATACTTAGCTCCATCAGCATGGGACTACAGTGGACCACAGCCCTTTTAGCACTTATGATTTTTGCACCTGCGCATTATTTTTACCTTCTATGTTACCTTGTTCACCCTGCATCTACTGTAAACACACAGCTTAGTGCTTTCATATTGTGTGCATGTTGCGTTGTGTGAATTGGTTTCCCGCAATGCCTTGCTCTACCATTGAACTTGCATCTATTATGGTGTGACATGTGTTATTCAGTTATTCCTACCAGATACTTGAGCAGAACGATTAACAACAGAAGAGGGGAGCTAAACAGAAACATCGGCAGTGTTTATTGGAAGCACACTATTTCGCAAAGTGCTTTGTAATGAAACAATAGACACACCTTGACTCCTGAGAATTAATAAAAAAAAGTGCTGTATATATTTTATTATTAGGCCTGCACAGTTAAATTTACTGGAAATGTCATTGTCTATCCATCCTATATGCTTTCCCCAGGAGCACCAGCGTTATGGTATGGCACAAGAAGAGCAATGGATCCTGTAGCGTCTATCTAGCTCTTTTTTTAAGCAGTGTGGTAACCCTAGAATTAGACTACAAGAACATATAGTATAGTGACCCTTTTAATATGCTAGATCGAGAGTTTTTTTGGGGGATACAGTATGTAAAATCTATGATATAGAGTTAAACATATAATATCATGTTTTATTAAGTTCTTCAACCTTTGCAATAGACAAAGGCCCGATCATAGAATGACTCTGAGTGATGGGAGTTGTAATCCACAGCAGATGTCATGCCACTGTTCATCTACATGTACCTCTCCTAGGAAAATGTATTTAGGTTGTTTTTCCATTTTCAACCACATGGTGGTGCTGTTATTTTATATATAAATAATGCTTTTTGCGGATGTCTTATTTTAGTAGAATTATTTGTTTATCAGTGTGTTATTTTAATCTAATTTCATTCAGTTTTGTTATCCCATATTTTCTGCGCTTTTCAGCACTAACAGCTTACGCAGCTTTAAGGAAATTAGGTTTAATTGTTCTCTGAAGCTTTTTTCCATGGTCAGATTTTTTTTTGTTATTTCAAAAGAAAAGCAATGTAAAACAAGCGGATATTTCATGTGCATAGAATAAAAAGCACAGGGTACAAATGGTTTGAGGAGAAAAACTCTCAGTAATCTGCACATTTATTGTACTGCCCCAGCAAAATCATTTCATTAATGAATTTACAGAGTTGAGCACCTTATCCTTCAGTTGTCTGAAGGAAATTATAACTAAAAGTGCTGTATTAGGATAATACATCAATGTAATTAGTGTCTGCAGGAGAGGGCAGGCACATTTTGGCCCGGAGGTGGTGGGGAGTCAAATGCCCTTCCCCATCTAATTTTTAATATTACACACATTTCGCACTAGTCCTAGTTCTCTGGCACTGCTGCTCCGCATAGCTGCCACGCAAGACAGTAGGGATCAAGGGCCATTTGGTGAGATCCTCTGATCTCCTATGACTGCCCAGGAAGCTGTAAAATTAATGAAGGTCTGTGCTGTTGCAGAAATGGATATGGCTTTTATATCTCTCATGTGTCCCCATATAGAAGTGACACAATCTCTTTGGAATCCAAATTCCTCTGTCCCTCTTTCCTTCCATGATGTCCTTTTTTTGTATGACCTCAGCATGTTTGCAGGTTATGAGTATTTCTGTGTTCTACAGCCCATGTCCTAAGAGTGTATAGAAACAGCAAGACATGTGTTTAGAAATCAAATTGTCTAAATAAAATACATTATTCTTCTAAATGCTTTACTCACTTAAATAAATAGCCATCAATAAACTAACTTGAAAACTCACCCCCCTATCCACGCCTCTATCCACAACCCTTAAAACATAACATTGGGTGCCGGTGAAGTCTTCGTGTTTGTCTTCGTGAAAAAAAACTCTTCGTATTCCACGAATATTGGCCTGTTCCTGTGTTTGTTTTGGGCGAATATTCGGATACGTTCTTCATATTCATTTTTTCTTTGTTTTCTGCTGGTTTGCTAGCAGGGGTTAATACGGGGTTAGCACTGTAACAGTTAGCAGCAGCTTTGGCGCCAGGATTTTAATGGTCCGTAAGAGCAACTCTATTGGTGGCCGGCAAGGGCTCTTCTGGCATCAACCAATGAAAGGCAGCTGCTCTTCATTAGTTGATTCCAGACGAGCCCCCTGCCGACGATCAGTAGAGTCGCTCTTACGGACCTTAAAAATTCTGGCGCCAAAGCCATTAGTCTCCCCAAGTTGCTCCGAGGTGTACCTTGCCCTATCTTTTTGCCAGGACGACAAAAATACCCGTTCCTCCCAGGCCAAGTTGCTCAGAGAGGTTGTCTCAGACCCAGATAGTAAATGTTTGGTATGTCTAGAAGGAAAATAACAGAATTTTACTTCTATGGATTTTACTCTATAGATGATTTTGGGCTTGTTCAATGCATTATTTAAAAAAGTGCAAGCACAACGCAGAACATGCAAGAAGAGTTTTAGTATGGCATTCACAGTAGCCATTGACTCTAATGGATTGCATTGTTCTTTAATGGTGTTTTTCTTGCCCCATTGACTCCATGCAAACGTTGCATGGTTGCAAATTTCCCAGTTGTTAAACATTTCCATTAAACTTGTAAATGTGCAAAGAAACACATACCACTACATTATTAACTTCTAACTCTATGACACTGGCTCAACACAAAGTCAATATTCAATCATATTTACCAGACTGTTTTATCAAACAAAAGACAGAAATATATGCTTTTTAAGAACCATTTCTCTCTCACTAGCGAAGTGTAAATGTAATAATAATAATGGAAGTGTTCCATTCGATTCGTTACAAAAAGAAAGCACAAGGAGTGATGTCTATAAAGCAGAGATGGAATGTAACAAAATACAATAGATCAAGAGGGTGATAGACATCTTGCTGGCTAGAGAGGGGAGCAGGTGTGCCCTGCATAATGCATTCTGTTATCAGCGTCTGCTCTAGATTAACTGCTTCTGATACCATCATATATCATGACAGATATTAAAGAGTGGATCTAGATGGGGGATTCAGAGAGAAAATGGGTTAGGCAAAGAAATAATGGACAAACTTGGAACACAGGGATAACATGGATTACACAAACATTCTATTTTTGGCATAATGTGTTCTTGTATCATCTAGAAATTGTATTATTATGTATTGTTTTATATAGCGCCATCATATTCAGTAATGCCATACAATGGGTAAAAAAGGACATAAAAAGAAGTACTTACCAAACTGACTTACAGAAACAGCAGAAACAACAGGTGAGGAGGGCCCTGCTCAAACGATCTTACGATCTAGAGGTTTGATGTCCATCTGTGGTTCTATCATATGTCGGCTGTTTCTCATCTCAATTGTCTTGATTTATACACACTATTTATTGACTCTGGTAGATAGGCTAGTATACATTCTAGGGAAGGAAAATTAATATCTATATTATAGGCCATGGGAAAGATGATATGTCACGAAGCAACAATGAATGGCTGCGCATAGACACAGGGGCAACTACTGTTTAATCTGCAGAGGGCTCAATGGCTGTCTTACACAAAACATCTGGGAACTTTTTAAATGAGTTGGCTGAGTATTCCTGAAAAAAAATCACCCAGGTGAGGCAGTGAGTTTGACCAGCCCTCAGTTCTGAGCTTTGCTTAACCCCAATAGTACACATTTAACATGCTGATGTACATACACCTCCAGAGAGGTCTTTCTGCAGGCTGATCTCAGGTCCATCTGGCCTCTGCACTTGACAGAGCTGCTTTTTACACCCTCTGGCAGAACCTCTTCTAATTTAGGGGATTAGTTCCAAGTGCATCTCAGCGCCTGCTTCAGTCTGCGGCCAACATAGACTTAATTAACGCTTTCCCCTCTGGATCTGTACAGCTTGGCACACAAGGGTTCTACTTACCAATGATGGGAATCTGATGGTTCTTCTTTAAAGTATATCTGACACTTTGCCCAGATCAGTGATCACACATTCCAATTCAGGAACGCAATATACATGATGTCAGATTTTATTTTCTAGCTCTGACATACACCAAAACCTTAGAAATATAGAAAGTGACGGCAGATAAGAACCATTAGGCCCATCCAGTCCGCCCAACCTCTGATTACTTTCCTTAGTACCTGGCTAGCTTGGCCTTATGCCTATCCCAGGCTTGCTTAAATGTCTTTACTGTATTAACATCTACCACTTTTGCTGGAAGGCTACTCCATTCGCCCACTACCCTTTCCATAAAGTAATATTTCCTGATGTTACCATTAAACTTTTGCCCCTCTAGCTTATGACTATGTCCTCTTGATGTGGTGACTCACCTAAACCTGGTTTCTTCCGTATCAAAGTTAAAACCTTCAGATTCAGGGCCAAAGCTAGCATATGCATCACCAAGTAAAAGACTGTTCATATCTCTTGGTTTGAGTGATTTATACGTTTGTAGAAAAGGCTAGACATTTTGGAAGAATGAAAACAATGAATCCTTGAATACTGATGAACATTTCTTTTGGAATACGAAGAAAGTACAGCATTAATTAAACCTAATGGCACTTAGGGTCCTGATGAATTGCAAGAGGAACCACTTATCTTGAATCAAGAGATATAAAACGGCTTTATTATTGCTAATACATAAAAACAAATAACAAGTAATAATGTATCTTGCTGCCCCTTTTAAAATTTGGAATTAACCTGGGTAACTGGAATTAGTGTGGTGTTGGCTATTGTAAAATTAAACGTTTGTTGGGAATTACAGATAATTTCAATATTTTTGGATGGACGCTGACTCTATCTACATTGTTAATTTCATTCCACATGTCATTTATGCGCACACAGTTATTGGCGCATTCTATTCCAGTATGCGGATTCATAAAATCTGGACTGTTGGTGTTCATTGAGGACAGGGTTGGGAAGCATTGGCAGGAATACAGGGCCAGTCCGAGGAAGGATCAAGAGGGGCTCCTGTGCCTCTTCTTCGTCAAATTAAAGTGCTCAGACCTTGGGCTAGGGGCTAAGGGATCCTGCAAATTCTTCTTGCCTTGGGCCCTGCATATCTGGTGCACAGCCATGTATACATATTTCCCAGTTGAGCTCTCATTTAAGTCTAAGGTAGGTAACGTAATACCTGGGTCTGCTCCCCTCTCCTATTGAAGAAGTAATGGCTACAATGTTGTAATGTATGCTTATACCCCTAGAGGCTTCTGGGGACGTGGACTCAAAGAGCAAACCCTTCTTGATTACGTCTATGGAGGCCAGGACATTTTGAGGCTCCTCAGTTGCTTTTTGTATGAAAACTCAGTAAATCATTGCCTTATTATGAATTATGAACATTTTTCAAACACATGGCCTTGGGTATTGTACTTAATATTTACTTGTTTTGCTTCAATTTAGCAGTAAAACGTGCCCAGTGGCACCTCTCATTTTTAACGCACGCGGTCACAACCCAGCATACGCTGTCACCCTATAAATAAGTAACAACAATAAGCTGGTAAGATTGGGAGCTGCCGTAATATGTCAGAAATTGCAAATGGCCTTCATACATTTTAAATGAAATGACCTCAAATTGTCACTTTTCTATTGAGTGATTTCCATGACTTTATAGTAACACCAAAGATTACATAAAACTGTAATGTGGGGAGAAAAAGGTTTGAGTGGGAATCGCATTAAGGGACCATCAGATATACACTGATGTTTCTACACTTTGAACGGTAGCGCTAATTGTAAAACTTTGAAATAGGTTATTAATCTAGTCTTTCGGATCTCAGCACTTTAGTGAAAACTACATTTCGTGGAATATTTAACGTGTGCTGATGCGTCACACTCTGCACTTCTTGCCAAAGCTCTCCTAGTTGGCAAGACCTAAGAATGTATCCTGAAATAAAAGTTGAAAGACTTAGAATTAATGTTGAATGACAACTCACATTTGTCAAATATAATGAATGTATAAAATGTGAGGTAAAATGTCTGATCTACGAATAGCATAGCTTTTAAAGACTCTCTTTTTGAAGTTCTTATTGTGCGTCTGGAGACCTTCCAAGAGGGGTACCGTCTCTACTTAAAAACGTAAGAAGTTCTGTCTATACCAAAAAAGTTTCTTTCCCTAAGGACCTTCATTAATAGTTAAGGTCCTTCCGATGTCGCTTGTACCAAATATTAAATGTTTTATTTCATTTCACTACATAAACCGATGTAATGATGTTTTCAGATTAAAAAGCAATGTGCAAGTCTTCGTAGGGGACCTTAGGTATATACTCCTGAGATCTCTTACAGCTTTAGATAATTTTTCCTCCCCATTAAGTTATTATTCCTGATTTTGGCTTTGTAAGGGTGGGGAGGAAAAAGAACCCAGGAGAGGAAGCTCATTGATATTTTAGTTCTGCCACCTTTTGCAGAGATTTCAACATCCATAAGATAAAGTAGTTGCTTACTTTTAAACAGTATGACTTGCATGCTTTGGATCATTGATATAGACTTGTACGAGTGCCAACACCTGTCCTATTTTCTTACAATTTATATAAAAAAAATCTTTCTATATATCATGCTAATTGGAGTCCTGCTGCAAGCATGTCAAAAACATAAGGTTCTAGACAAAATGTATATGCTTAAACATAATGAGACAGATAGAAAAACAAACACTAAATTCAATTTGGTGTCAACTGGTGGTTTATTATGAACTAATTAGTATGGAGAGTCAGCCAGTGCATACTAAATACTCCAATTTAATATATGATTCAGTGTTTTTAGACTATTTTCTCTGAAAGTAATATTGTGTAAACAAGGTTTTTTTTAAGGAGTTTAAATGGGACCTAAAATCCTCCTTCCTGCTAGAAGGACCAAGTTGCGATGCAAGGAAGAATCATGTCCAAATCAGGGCACCTTGACACCCATCAGGCCCATGATCCCCAGTTATTGCAGAAGTGGGATAATGGGGCAGTTACCGGGGACAGTCCCACAAAAACGGTGACTGCTGGGAGGTATGGAATGTTACATGACATTCTAAAATCTCCTTGAATAAACTATGCATTACGTAGGGCTATGAAGTTATCTCTTCATAATACATAGTTAAGTCCATACGTTGAAATGTTTCGTATCATTTTGCTATTTAGCAAATAAAGATATTTATGTACGTACGTTTGGTTGTCAGGACTGTGCTGGAAAATTCAGAACTACTGGCAACAATTCACAAATTTACACAACCTGTAACTGCCATGTCTGCCATGTTCGAATAGAAAAGGTCATCCGGTGATTTAAATATCATTCACAAAGCATTCATTGTATTGTGCAAATGCTCAGTTGTGCTGGCAAATGTTAGCTATGGATAATGCAAGGAGGTAAAGCATACAATATAAAATAAATTCTGTAAAGTTTAAAGAGCCAAGTTTAAAGAGGCATAAGACTGTTTGTATCCATTCCCCCCCCCCAAAACACATTTCTTTCACTACAGCAATGACATCACAATATATATATGAATGTTATGACATCATTTGTCAAAAAGACTGTATGTGATATTTGATATTATATGCATTTAACAATGTCTATATTTATATCATATTTGCCCTTTTCCTTTGGGGTGTTTAGATTTCTTATTCACTGGGCATAGTTGGGTATGGATTGAAGACTAAAGTAAACCATATGTATACTTTTTGCAAACTATTTTTTTTAAATAAAAAAAAAAAAAAAATATATATATATATATATATATCTATGGTATAATTACAATTTTATAATCATCTCAAAAACTGTAGTTCATGATCCATGACAAGTCCTGGCGAATGCAATGTTGATATACTTTTATAAAATAATTACAATACTAATATTAAAACTACCACTATGACTAATAATAATAGGTATTACTATAATTATTATTATTCCAGTGTGATAGAAACACGGTACATATCATTTTGTAATATTTTGTAACATAATATAAATGTAATTTTCCTGGGAAGTAAATGAGATAACAACAATCATAAAGCTGTCTGTTCAAAAAGTTCAGGCTGAGATGTGCCTGGAAATACTAGCAAATGCTCCATTAAAAAAAAATAATAAAAAAACCCCCACATACTGATTGTATGTTATGCTTTTCACTGTATAAGAGTATATATACTTTCTTTATGTGACTTTTTGTACACTACTCGTTTGGATGTACTTATGGGTGTGCTGAACCGACGTTACTGTTGTATAACATCCTATTTCACAGTATTGTGCTGTGATGTCTTCTGTTACTTCTATTACAATAAACGGAGAATTTACAAAAAAAAAAAAAAACCCACAAAACGTTAATAACCCCTAAACCATGGGGAGTGCGTGGTGCTAAATGCTAGCAAAATGTGCATATGTGGGAACTTCCCAAGGTAGACTAAGCAGAACTGCGTCTCTTTTGTCAGAGTGGCTTTCTGTAGGGTCATATTGAATTTTGGATGGTTTGGATTTTATGTACCAAACTGTGAACTTTAGGCCAGTTCAAGTGGGAATAAACATTTCGACATTTGTACGGCCAAACCTAGCAGGTTGCTCATGCTAAGTTGGCCCTTCGTAATGCTGAGTTAAATATTTGACTCACTTTTTCATCTCCCCATTCTAACTTTACCTCCTTGCATCATCCAAGGTGGGTCTTCATAATGAATACTTAATAAGTGTACAGACAGATAAGTCATGGTTGCGGAGCTGTTGTGTAAAACAATGTATTATCCTGAAAACCCGTTGTATGGTCATGGAAGACCAGAGTTGCACTACCTTGTTCTAGAGGCACAACTGCAACCTCTTGACCTTGTCCAGCACCGGGACAAATGCCACCTTATTTTATCTGTGCCGGAAGCAAGTGTGTCCGAATGTTGATGCAGAAAATACTGAATGTGAGTTTCTGTAAATTGCATTTTTTATAACAAATGGGTTTGTTTTGCACAACATTAACAAAAGGTGAGCTTACTGGTTGCTCTTTTTTTTTATTTCTCTTACAAATAAGGGTTCATCTAAATATATGATTGTTCATCGTATAATGTATGCAGTGCTTTTTACACTTCAAGTATTATTTATTTATTTGCATGTTTATTTATTCCTTCCAGAATCAAACTGCAGAAGAGCTGTGAACAGGGGCTACGTCTCCATCCTTCTCCAGTTCTATCAAGACTGGCATAGCTGCGATTCCAATAACAGTTTTGTCTCCATTCGGAGAGGGCTTTTGCGATGCTGTAAGCATATAACCAATGTCCGGTCAGGCAGGGAAGCCTTCCTACAGGCCAGGGGAATGGAAATTCTATTTGCTACAACACAGGTAACTGGGAACTCTAATGGCACATAGCTGGCTCACTAAAAAAGATATTTTTTGGTTTTACTTGTTTTTCCAGTCTTAACATTCTTCATGTTGAGCAAAACTTCCAAGCTTCTTTTTTTTTATTATTTCTTTTCACAACATTTGATGGAACCTTTGTATTGTAAAATAGTTTGCTGCATTATGTAGTGATTCCATTAGAGAGGAACCCTAGGCTCTACAATAAACTCTTATAGGTATGTCTTTATGTATTTCTATTAAATCTTTTTTTTCAGAACATAATATATCACATTTCACTGTCCTGTGGATTTTACAATACATTTGATTACAATGTATTATTCTGTAGCGGTCAGGTTTAAATTGGGTGCATTTGTGATAAAGTATATAAACCATTTTTTTTTATTATTGCTATGTTCAAAATACATAAAACAGGCCGGTAAAAATTGGTAAATACAATACCTAAGAATCAGCTTCATTATTATTTTAGAGAATAATGTTTTTTTCTGAAAATATAAATATTAATCATTTTTTGTAAGGATATACATAGTGTGCAAAAAAATGTGTTAGTTGAGAGTGTTACGTAATGAGTGGTTGTGATTACTCGTTGGGCAAATGTTGAATGTGTTTGTCCAGTAGAAAGTCCAAAGGTTATGGGTAAGGGCAAACCTAAGTATGTTGAGAGTATATAAGGCTGCTACCAGAGAGGGGGGGAATGCTGATATGAATGGGAAAGCAGTGATAAGGGAGTAAGTCCAGCAGCAGACAAATTGGGGTTACACATTCAGCAAGAAAAAAAACAGAAGACAAGTAGATTACAATTAAAGTGATGTTAGAGAGATAACCATGAAATATATACCACTTGGCAACATACCCCCTAATGTTGAGGTGTATATAAATCATCTGGACGTGGGTAAACCAAATCTGAAGATGATCACACAGATGATGCACAATGTGGGGCACTGGGCAGAAAATGGCAGATACGGTTCAACATTAATAAATGTTAAATTATGCATTTGGGAAGAAAAAACTCAAATGCTGTGTACATACGGGGTTAGACTAGCAGAAAGATTTTGAGCAAGATTTTGGGATACTAGTAGACTAATTATATTGAGTAACCTCAACAAAGAATTCAATGTCAAGTAGCAGCTGCAAAAGAAAACAACATATTGGTATGATGCAACATCAGGAGAGGTTATTTTGCCTATCTCTGTGTCATGAAGCACCCTGCCACATTTTACAATTTCGTCCAGAATCTAGATTGTGAATATTCGCCTGCATTTGTATACATATAGTTGTGAATCCTAACTTCCACAACTCTCGCTATTATAGTATGGGATGGGTATATATTTCATAAATTGCTTTAGACTGTACTTTTTTGTTTCGCAGTCTTGAAACTCTCATATAATTATGTTTTATAGACATTATTTTTTTAAAAAGTTTGTTTTGTTTTAGGAATGCACTAATTGCAGACAATTGGATTCCATAGTGAGCTCTGCGGTCCAAGTTTTGAGAAAATGCTGCCCAAAATGCACACTCCCATTGTCCACAATAACCAGCACTTATACTTTCCATGTTCCCGGAATAAGCATGTCGGAACCTCCTACAAAGACATATTCCCAAGAAGGTAACCGCAGAACAAACTCACAATGATTAATGCTAGAAAAGGAAACACCACTGTGTTTTACCTCATTAAATATAATCAGGGTATAAACAAGCAATTAGCATGCATGCAGAAATATTTATTTATTCACTCATTAACCCGTCAATTCAGTTTGAATGAGTGTGAAATTAATTAAAAAACAGGCAGAGTCATCATTTTATCATTTATTATAGTGTCTCCATTTGTGGACATGTTAATATTAATGGCTACTTGTTTCATGGTTGTTAGTGGGTTTGTTCTGTTGCACAAGTATTGCATCTAATTTTATTGCACAACTCCCACCATTCTCAAGCAGTTTTCTATAACTAAAGACAATGTTGAGATTTAGCAAGAGTTACAGCCTCTTAGTTTAAGAGTTGAGAGTCCGTACAGTAGCTTAGTGAGTCTCTAATTAACAGGAAGTTAATTAAATCACTCATTTCATGTAATTTCAACTGTTAATTGATTAATCCAATGGTAATTAATAGAATCTCAAAACTCTGTTAGGATCAGGAGCTCTTGGTGAAATGGTTGGACAGAACACTATTAAAACTGTATATCATGTCTAAAATCTGTTCATTCATTTTGGCTATAGATGAATCAGAGGATGAAGATACAGACATGGAAATTAATCTTGGAAATGAAAGCCAAGAGGTATGTATTTACCCCCTGAATTTTAAATAAAGGAGGAATAGAATATAAGCAAATTGAGCATTGATCCCTTATAAAATGTTAAAAGAAAAAAAAAATAAAGCCTCAGTTTGTAAAAACCCATAGGCCCTATTGTATTACATAGTAAATTACATCATTTTGATGTTTGGACTTTCTTATGCCTCATCACTTTGCTTTTGCAATTACAAGCACCATCTCCGCAAAAGCTATCCCTTAAAGAGTCTGTTGTTCTGATAGTTCAGTTTTGATAACTTTGCCAAAAGTATGTAAGGGGTTGTTTATTTGTTGCCTAAGGTGTAAAATATAACTACTTGTCTTGAAGTCTCAAAACGCAGAAAAACAGAACTTGACCTTCTTCTGAATGTTCTTCTAAACAGTGCATACATTCAAGGGGTATGGCAAAACTAGAATTACCAGGTTAATGCAAACTGATACATTAGGTAAAAGAGGGACCTGCTCACCAGCTTACAATATAGGGTGCAGAAAAACTTAAGCTATAGAGAAAAAGGGAGCCATAGATGAGTGTGAGAGTTGCATTAGTGACAGACAAGATAGGTTCTAGCTGAAAAGATTGTACGTTTATCTGAAGAAGGTTTTAAAGTTTTCCTTGAATATTGAGAGAGAAGGTAAAGGGTGGAGGTTAGGTGGAAGCGAGTTGCAGATATGGAGCAGCACAAGTGAAGTCTTGTAAGTATGAAAAGGAAGGGGTGATAAAGGAGGAGGAGAGCCTAACCCCCTAAAGACCGAGCATAGGAATATTTTGTTGTAAGGGCAGAAATGTATGATGGAGCAGTTTTCTGGAGGGCTTTGGGCTTTGTATGTCGGTATAATGATTTCAAATCTAATCAAAAAGTCATTTTTTTAAATTAAAATGTAACATCGGTAATTTAGTAAAAAAAAAAACACTTGTTTATTGAAGTTAAGCAAGCAGCTAATGAATTGAGACTGATGAGAGTTCATATTGATATAGAGATTGCTTCTATTCTTGCTTTCTAAAAAGATTCTGTGGATTTTTCAGGGAATGTCATGCTAGCTGAAGAGTTACAAATCGGGCATCAATAAGTTATTATTTTCTGTTTTTACTACATAGGATGATGATTTGGAAACAGATCTGAATAAACTGAGGTCAAGACCCAAACCTGATCGAACCGATAAGGAATTAGAACAATATAAAGCACTGTTTCCAGAACTCACTCAGAATTTCCAGGTAGGCTGTAATGATTTAATGACAGTATTAAACTGCATGGAAGATAAAGTATTGTTAGTGAGTTAGGCACTGAATCAGAAGGTGTTCAGGAAAGCCCCATAGCATGGCATCTATCCAAGTGCTCATATAGATTAGAGAAGGTGGCGTATAATACAGAGTTTCTGGGTTTGTAGAGGGCGGTTGTTGCTTGCTTGGTTTTAAAAGCTCCGAGAGCTACCTGGGAGCCAGCTATGTGCAAGCGCATCCTCTAATAATACTTAGAACATCTAAACATGATTAATGATACATTTGGAAGTCCGAAGACTATAACCCGAGATAACAAGGTTCAGGTGTTCGATCAGAAGTGTCACAATGAATGCAGGGCTGTTAGATTGCACAGTGCCACCTGAGAAGCTCATGACCTGAGCTGTAATATGCACAACTATATAACATTCTATTAGTAAACAAAACAAGCCCTGTATCTAAATATCTGTTTAAAAGGGCAATATTATCTATTTTGTCACATCAAACAAAATACCGAAATAAAGCAGTTCAGTTTATTGTATATCAAGGTATAATTCTAATCAAATATCAACTCTTAGAAACTCAAAGACAGTTTGTTAAGAATGAAAAGGTGAACCTAAAATTAAAAAAAGCAGGGTCAGGGGATGCCTTGAAATGTATTATTTCTCAATTATGAGAATAGAAGTAATATCCATATATCAAATGCCAATGAATTATATCTATAGTGCCTAGAGAGGCCCCACCTCTGGCCCTTTTGTATTCCACAATTACTATTATATTAGTTTATGTTGATGATGAGGAGTGTGTACTATTTATACTAAGAGTCATCTACATAATTGTATTGCCAAGTGTACCATACACTAATACTCTTCTTACATCTGAAACCAGCAACGGAAGAAACAACCCTACATTATGAGAAGCCACCACTAAATTAGATTAAAGGGACAGCAGTAGGACTGTCTTCCAACCACTAAAATCACAAAATGCAGTCTCTTAAAAAGTGACCTTATATTGGAACATGATAAGAGATAGTAAATTGCTGCCACTTTCGAAATAGTCATGTGTAATGAGTTCAACCTCCTCCCACCTGATGAGAACTGGGCATTTCATTTAATACCAACATTGCTACTTGTCTGCTTATCATTCCTGGTGTTTTCTGGCCAGCCTATAGTCAGAACAAGGAGGATGCATCCCTTGGCTTTTTAATGTGGTATAAGGACACTTTACCTAATCTCACAGTGGAAACCGTATCATACTATTTGTCAAGGACTTCCATCTTCCATCATGCTGTACAAAAGTAGGCAAACCAGCTGCAGATGTGCAATTGCCCCTCTGTGTGCAGCAGACCTTATCGTGCATGGGATATGATAAAGAAAGTGGGGAACCTACACTTATACAGTGAAGGGTTAAAGCCCCAAGCCTCAGCTCCTGAGCAGTGTTGATATTTGCAGGGTACCAAAGACAGCTTAATCCCAGAAACAGGCAGAAGCTCCTCCATGCTAGATAGATACACAGCTATAGGGAAACAAGAATGCCCTTGGCACCTTTACACGTAAGCATTGATCTATGTATTTTTTTGAAATGGTTTAGCATGGGAGAACTTGTGATGTATGGCACAGTATCTTTAATTAAAAATGTTTTTTGGAAGTAGATTATTCTTGTAGCTTTGAAAAATGTGCTTGTTCAAAATCATTCAAATCATCTTTACTTCAACACCACTTGCTCTGAAATATTATTCATCTCCTGTAAAAAATACTACAAACCTAAATGAAAGAGCAGCACACGCTAAAGCATCATTGTAGCCTGCAAAATATCACGTCAATGACAATTTCTCTAATCAGATGTAGGTTTAAACTCTAAAGTACATTGGATCTGTCCGATCTTGGCTGTTACTATGTAGATATGATTGTGATTAATATTTTAGTGTTTATCTTTAGTTGTGATTTATGAAATGTAAGATAGATTATTCTGCCATCTCTTTGTTGATGTATGTTTTTTGTTTATTGATTTCCCTGCTTAGCCAGTTCATTCATTATTCTATATCCCATAAGTGATCCATTTATCTGCCCACCACTCCATCAGGACGTACACCGTTTCTTCTTTCTTTATCTTATTTGTGTTTACTATTTTTGTTTATTTATGTTATGTTTTCTACAGTATAAAGCTCTTGTTCACAATGATGTCTTTTTTGGTAGTTTTTAACCAAATCATGTTGTACAGTTTCAAAATATATTTCAATTTGTCCATTTGTATGTAGACCTTTTTTAAATGTTTGTGGTCCATGGTACAATCCTTGTGGTACCAGCCGATAGGTTAAAAAAATAGTTCTACCTGCTTCCTCATCTCACAGATAAATAAGGGCATCTTCATACATAATGGGGCCCACGGCAAGCTTTCCCCAGCTCACACTCACAGCCTAATCATATCTTAGTGTGAGGTAGATGGGGGTCTTTTTAACTGCTGGCACAAACCACTCCACTCTTCTTTTGTACTTGCCCCACAAGGGGGGCTGTTAATGGAGAAGAATGTTTTCTGGTAGTTGCACAGATCTCCATTTCCAGACTGTGGTGGAGTATGAAGGGGCCTGAGCGGTACCTCATTTGGGCCATATGGTAAGCCTGGCCCAGGGCGGCAGCTCTTTTTGCCCTGCATTTCAGATGACCCTGGAGATGACCCACCTAATTGCCAGTTTTACATATATCTCTTCCCTGTTGTTCCACTGGTACTAACAGAGAATGAGGTCTCTGTGGTATGACATTATATCTAACTGGCCTGTAACAGTGAGTAAGCGATATGATTTATTAGAATTAAATACATGCATTGGCCCTAGGCTACTGTGAAGTATCACTTAGTGTAATTTATTTTCAGGGTATTATTTACAAGTCTCTGAAAATCAAACTTTCTACAATTTTGCTTTCTTGACTTCTCAAAGGATCTGGTATCTGAGCCTGATGAAGGACTGACCTCAACATGCAATGTTTCAAGTCAGCCATTTCCTTGCTCGTGTAACATTATACTAAATCAGAGAATCAATGGACACAAATGTGGAAAGAGAGGCCAACATACAACTAGCGAAACATCTCCAGCATGTGCTTTGGAACCCCAAAACCTGAGAAACAACTCAAGTGGAGCATACCAGTTGGAAAGGGAATCAATCAATAATTCTGACCCATTAAGCTGCAACAAGAACCATAAGAAAAATATATCAGCTTCTGACTTTGTCAGCGTGGTTCATGGGGAACCAAGTTCACTTCCACATAATATTAAGTCATTTCAAGTACCAAAGAGCGATGGTGATGAATGTGAAAACCACAAAATTGTAAACCAACTTTTGGAACAACACAAAGGAAACATCCCATTCCATGATCCTCACATCTATATGGATAATGCAGAAAGGACTAAATCAATTCCAGATTACAGAGTACTGGCGTTTCCAGATTTTTGGGGTCACTGTTCACCACCTCACTCACAAAAGCTAGACACAAGGAAACTTGGTTCACTAAGGTTTGATTAGTTATGCTTTCATTTTTTTCTGTTTGTCTCATTCTGCATGTCTGTTTGTTGTGTACGTTCTTCACAAGTAAAAATACACATTCATTCTAAGCTAACCCACATATGATGAATCAGGAGCAGAACTAGGGTTTGTAGAGGGCGGTCGTTGCTTGCTTGGTTTTAAAAGCTCCGAGAGCTACCTGGGAGCTTTCCTTGGTTGCTGATCCCAATCCCAGCCATACCTCTTGCAGTCCTCATAGTTACACCACGGTTTGAAATTACCTCTTCATCTGAAATCTATTCTGTAATGGTTCTCACTTAATATTAATAGTTCTCACTTAATCGTGGCTGAATTCTACTAACATGCTATCACACAAATAAGATAAATATTCCCTTTGTTAGATAACAGATTTAGTCTGGTAACATTAAATGTACCCAACTTTTGATATTTTAACTACATTCAGCAACCACAATGTCATTCTCAGCTGAATGTAGTTAAAAACAGAACTCGGGGCTAATTCAGACAGTACGTTTTCCAAGTTTGTTGAGTTGACGGACACTCACCTGCACCTACACTCAGCTAACTCTATCCTTATGCATGGCTAGCCCTATTCGGTCAGAAAACCACTCCACCAGCAGAGGGAGCACTCCAGGTAGCTTCTATTTTTATTGATCCAATTTTATTGACCCATGGGGTGGTCAACCCTCGTTGCAGTGAAATATGCTTTTAAATTTAGTATAGAACATATAAGTCTGTTCCTGCAGATACAATATCAAATGAACCTTTTGTCATAAAATATTAATGCATGTTACTAGTTAATAAATTGCTTTTAGACAATTTTGAACTGAAGTCATTCCCAGAGCCTGTCTTTATCATTATGCATAATAATGAATGTGAAGAATGCTACAATTTAATATAGCTTCAAACACAAGAAAAAAGTGTGTTAGTGCCACTCAAGTTAAACCTTCAGTTTAACTTTAAATCATATTCTCTGTCCTCTGACAGCAAAATTAGACATGTCATAAATGCATGCTTTGTTTCTACATTGGAAAAGGCAATTTAAACTATACAAATCCCAATACACTTATTGTTTCATGTTTGTTATTTAAACGGTAAAACCCAAAGAGTATGGATTGTATGAAGTCATAATGTAAAAGGGATTGTTATCAGGGAAAACGTGTTTGAATATAAACACGGGGTCTTGATTCGTACGCCAGATCTTCTAAGACATGGTTATTAAATATGTTATATTATGCATTTGATTTTACATGATGTGGCATGACTACAACATGCCATGGCTGCCTATACAATCAAGGGGAAATCAGATTTAGGACCGTAAATTAGGCCTATGCGATCCACAGCTATGATCTTATGACCTTTTAATATGCACGAACCCTTTAATATTACAAGGTGCTGTCATTTCAGAGAATAGACCTATTTCCTATTGCCTCTGTAATAATTACATGAGAATGCACAGTAAGAGAGGCTGTAAGGGTGATGTCCAGAACTCTGAGCATAATGTAGTAATTATTAATATTTCTCATTTGTGGAGAGCAGCTTCTGTCAGTGAGTTCTAAGGACGTGCTTTTCATTATCACATCAATCACTTCATGGGGCACTGACAAGCCATGCAAATGTTAAAGTGTAATTCCAATCACGGCGTCTCTGTTGAGTGGGGTTCAGTGCACTTTCTTTGGAGTTGAATTCATCATATTTGGTTTAGCAGGGGCTGTAATGAAAATCACATTTCGCTGTCACAAAGCAGATTGCTGTAGCTGTTCAACGGCTTTACAAAACAACATAAATCCCAATTGCTTATCTTTAGGAAGACCCAGTGAGCTGGCTACATAAATGTCTATAAAATTTATATTAACTGCAATTTCCTTAAAAAAAATAGTCTTACCATTATGTCACAGCTGCTCTGCCAACACATATAAAATACATAAGAAGAGAAAGAGAACTGGTGGCCAGTGGTATTGAGTTATAAAAAAAAAAAACTAAAAAAAAATAAACCTTGTGTTTTCTTGCTGGAGAAACACAATACCCCGCATTCTCATACATATACAAATTTGAGAATTGACATTCATATTTAACTGCAATTACTGCCATCATCACTGTAGCATAAAATATGATAAAAGTAATTTGTACACAAGTCTAATCTTCAAACACAGAACCATCAGGATATGATTGATAAGTATATTATACCATAACACTAATATTTACAAATGTTCTAGCATCAGCATTGAGCTAGTTCTGAATAATCTATTGCCATAATTATGAAGAATCATTCATGCACCTTGTCTGTCTATCATAAGATGTGTATTTTTATTAATACGCATTCATAAAAACATGACTTGTAGGTTTATGTAGGGTGGTAGATAAGTGTAAGAGCCTCCCATCAGAAGCGGTAGAAGTAAATACCATAGGGGAATTTACAAATGAATGGAATAGGCGTAAAGCTATCTATGATGAGACCAGGACTGAGACTTTACATCAGAGAACACAGGCAGACCAAATGCGGCAAACATTCCTTACCAGCTGTCATGTTCTGTGTGTATGTGTTTCTTGGTAAATAACCTACCCATTATTAACGGCACTGAGAAAATCAGAGATGTTTTGGATTAAACACATTTGTGCGTTTGCATTACATTGTAGAATAATACACAGGCGCTAAACAAAACTATAAAGTTGGAGACACCTTTTAAGCTCATACGCAACCTTATAAATCCTAAACAAAATAAGGAAGACTTGCCACACTTTAGTACATACATAGGTCCTAGAATTACATATTGTTTGGAGAGTTTCCCTTAGTGTACATCTGACCCAGTCACATCCGTTGACAACATTATCCTATGTTGCACAGCCATGTAATCATGGCGGAATGTACAAAGTTAATATTTACATGCACAAAATATTAATGTTTAGGATCTAGGAGGTTTATTGTACTGATTTAAAGTAGAACAATATTTCCCCAGATTTCATAATATACAATTAGAAATAAAATCTAAAAATACAACTTTCTAGAACATACAATACAAATTAAATTGTTCACTTATTCATTCTGTCGCATTTTTAGGGACACAATCTTTGAGGACATTGAACGTTATTTGAAGCCTGGTGACCTTCTCAACCGAGTTGTTTTTGACCTGAATAACCCAAGGCAAGTATCTGCTTCTTTCACTTTATATTATACTAGCCCGGCTCTAAGGGTATCTTTATACAGTCAAATAAGGCTAGTCTTGTCTTTCGACTAGGTAGACATGTCAAGAGACTTAATAAAAGAGGCAAACTTTTTTCTTCATGGACAAAAATACTTCAGTTTGACATTACAGAAAATAGAGTGTTATTTTGTAACATGGAAATGACATACTGTTGATGCCCACAGGTAATTTTTTTATTTTTTCCCCCAGTACATCTGAAAGTTTAGAGAACATCAACTCTTTAAAGTTCTTTTCCAAATTTGAATCCGGAAACCTACGCAAGGTGATACAAGTGCGTGAGTAAGTACAAATAAGTGTTCACCTATTGTGACAGAATGACCTGTCATACAGGGCCCCAAGGTAGTCAGAGATGGCTCCAGCCTGGCTGCCAAACAGGAAGGAACTCCATTTTGTAAACTAATCCCATTAACAGGATTGCTGCAAGGGGGAGATTCAGTAGCTAAAGGGGATTATAGGTTGGGTTGTCTACATGTACCTGTTTATCAATGTTAATTTATGTTAATAAGGTTCTGTGGCTATATCAGTCTATGTTTTACATCAATAAACTGTTCATTCCTGCTGTACTCAGTTCAAGGTAGTTGTGTCTACTTATTGGGTACATATAGCAGGGTTCCAAGGTGTCCATACTGGCTGGTGCTGGAAGTGATTCCGGGGACAACAGGAGGATACTGGGTGATCTCTGGGAGTTACTACAGCTCTCTTGGTGAACCCGTTACACCTATCTTTGAAAATGTAGCACCCTCCGTCTTATGGAAACTTGTAAAAAAAACTCTGTTCCAATATCTGAGTTTCCATCAATATATCACATAACCTTTCCCAATCAGGTCTATTCACTTAAGTTGAGTTGATTGTGAGCTGGCTATAAATGTGAGTTTGACGAAAGCCCTACTTACTTACAGACTCACTAAAGCCAACTCGCATTATCAAAAAATAAAGTCCTACCCACTCACATACACTCTGTGAGTGGTGGGTGGGAGGTAATTAAATAATGACGAGGGTATATATCCCCAAACACTCCCCTCCATCTCATGGGGTTAATACTTTGCTGCAAGGAACTTTGCTGAGTTCCTTGTGTTGTTGTTAATAGAATTATTATTGTTATTTTAGTTTCTTTTATTAGTTTTCATCCTATTGTTCATTTTATTTATCATGGATTCTGACTTTAGAAATGGCTGAAGTGTCTACTTAATCTCAGAAAATGCAAACTGTGTGATCTATGAGGCAGATATACTATCACAAACTCATGAATGTTTCCACAAGGATCCCTTTATAAATCGGTTTTGTCTGTTTAACAGGTTCGAATATGATTTGATCATGAATGCCGACGTTAATACTAACCAGCATCATCAGTGGTTCTACTTTGAAGTCAGCTCAATGAGAGCTAATGTTCCTTATCGCTTCAACGTCATTAACTGTGAAAAGGTGAACAGCCAGTTTAATTACGGTAAGCAGCAATGGGAAAATAAAAGTGATTTTATTTAAGTACACAAATCATTTTTTACATGGTGCAGAGAGTAGTTTGAAGTCACACCATATTCACAGTGCCAAGAAAGGATAGTTCAATGCCTGCTATGCACTCATTATTATCATTACATTTTTTTACAGAAAGCCAGTAGATTCCGTGGCGATGTTACAGTAAAATTGACAGTTTAGAAAATGAGGAATAAAAAAACTTGCTTCAAAACCTACTTGCTACGGACAGACAGAGGCTCCTACCTGCGAGCTTACATACATATACTTTACACCTAATAATTAAAATCAACTTATTGAAAATATATACCGGTAATGTTACATGGGTGACATTATTGGTGGAGACGGGCTACAGAAGGGAATGGTTAACAGTGTATATATATATATGGTAACACTGAATTGCTACCCAATAGATTTATCAAACACTGGGTTTTACAGACGCAGATCATGGGTTTCAAACTTTGTGGGTAGTCATCTTCTGTATAGTAGTCTAATTTATATAATTGATTTGTGGGTTTTACTGGGCTTTGTACCCTGTCGTAGTCCGGGTATATCTAGCGCTCATTGCAAGGGCCAAACATCCCTCTTGTCGGGTGGAGGTCTCACCGGGGTTAAGAAATAAAAACACAGTGATTATTACACACACAGAAACACTACAGTATATATACCCACAGCACATACATACATACAACACATTAGCATTGCCAGCCCTCTTTATTCTATAGAAAATGGGGGTGTCAGTGGCCCACTTCCTCTTTGAAGCATTATAGGGTTTAGCCCCTCCCCTTCACACAGATCTGTCCAATCCAGGCTTCCATATGGCACAGGAACGGGAGAGCTGAGAAGTTACCATTTATGCTTCAATCATATTAATCCCCCAACAATCCACTTAATAAATTGCGCAATCATCAAGGCACAACGAATGCCTAATTAACCTTCACACTGTAACCGTCGACTGTGTTGTTTATCCTGTCTTTATTATTTAAAATAGTGTTAACTAATTTAGCAAGCTCCCAGTTTGAATAGCATTTAAATCCAAAAGCATACTGAAGACATAAATAAGAGGCGATATTGCTTGATGAAAAACACGTCACTGTCCTGCCAATTTGTAATGCAAAAACAATGTCTGTTCTTCCTCTTGTTAATTAGAT